>NC_047099.1:25729924-26354924 GCF_902459505.1 Geotrypetes seraphini | reverse complement strand
CGATAACAAAAACTAGTATTAACGAGGTTTTCAGTAGCTCCGTTCCAGTTATAGCAGAATTTAACAATTACCTTTAAGTTTTGATTTGCCCTTGTATAATCAAATATTCATAAGTAAGCATAAATTTAAAAAACACACAAGGAGCAATACTAAGGGGAAGGAAGGGAGTGACAGACATGAGAAAAGCAAAAGTGCAGAGGAAGGCAACTCTCAGGCACCAACAGAGGGGGCAAAATTATTCTGAAATGGAGGGAAAAGAATTGGTTATTAATTATTACAATCTTGATATACTGCTTAATTTGTAAAATAAGTCAAAGCAGTTTACAAATAGTTAAGAAAGGAATAAAACAATCCATTTGATAGTAAGACTGCGAAGATCTGCAAAGGGACCTAACGACGCTAGAAAAATGGGCCAAAAAATGGCAAATGAACTTTAATGTAGGGAAATGCAAGGTCATGCATGTAGGGAAAAAGAACCCGATGTTCAGCTACAAAATGGGAGGATCACTGCTAGGGGTAAGTAACCTTGAAAGAGACCTGGGAGTGATGGTGGACACGTCTTTGAAGGCGTCGGCACAGTGCGCCACAGCCTCAAGAAAAGCAAACAAAATGTTGGGTATCATTAAGAAGGGTATCACGACCAGGACGAAGGAGGTCATCCTGCCACTGTATCGTGCAATGGTGCGACCGCAACTGGAGTACTGTGTCCAATATTGGTCGCCGTACCTCAAAAAGGACATGGCGGTACTTGAGGGAGTCCAGAGAAGAGCAACTAAACTGATAAGAGGTATGGAAAACCTCTCATATACTGACAGACTGAAAAAGCTGGGGCTGTTCTCCCTGGAAAAGCGGAGACTTAGAGGAGACATGATAGAAACCTTCAAGATCCTGAAGGGTATAGAAAAAGTAGACAGGGACAGATTTTTCAGATTATGGGGAACCACAAGTACAAGGGGGCACTCAGAAAAATTAAAAGGAGACAGGTTTAAAACAAATGCCAGAAAGTTCTTTTTCACCCAGAGAGTGGTGGACACATGGAACGCGCTTCCGGAGGCTGTGATAGGCCGGAGCACGTTACAAGGCTTCAAAGAAGGTTTGGATAGGTTCCTAGAGGATAAAGGAATTGAGGGGTACAGATAAGAGTAGCGGTAGGTTATAGGGATAGTCTGGGACCATTGCTCAGGCAATGGGCCTAATGGGCCGCCGCGGGAGCGGACCGCTGGGCGAGATGGACCTCTGGTCTGACTCAGCGGAGGCAACTTCTTATGTTCTTATGTAAGTTAGTGTCATTCCAAAGAATTCAGCAAACAGCAGTCACTTGGATTTCGACTCCTCTGCTCCTTACAAACAGATGAGAATTTAGCCTTAAAACAAGTAAGTTAAAGATCAGAGAGAAGGGTGAGAGGGAGCGGATTCCACCCTAAAGCCAAATGTTCTAGCCCAGTGGTCTCAAACTAGCGGCCCGCCAGGTCCTATTTTGAGGCCCTCGGTATGTTTATCATAATCACAGAAGTAAAATAAAACAGTTTCTTGATCATACGTCTCTTTAGCTATAAATGACAATATAATTATTAAGACTTAGCCAAAAGCTAAGATTTATAAACTATAAAGAGTTTGACCTCATGCAAAATTGTCATTTCTTTAATAAGACATTAACTTTTTTTTCTGAGGCCCTTCAAGTACCTACACATCCAAAATGTGGCCCTGCAAAGGGTTTGAGTTGGAGACCACTGGCTTAAATGTAACCATGACATCCTGTTTGCCTTTGAGATTGTGATGTCATAATGCCTCATTCCACCAATAAGAGCCAGCCTCATCAGTGATGTCACAATGGCTTGATTGTCCTGTTCTCCCCTCTGCCCTCCAACCCAGCCAGCAGATTAACTGTTCCCCTTAACTCAGTGGTCTCAAACTCGTGGCCCACCAGATACTATTTTCAGGCCCTTGGTATGTTTATCATAATCACAAAAGTAAACTAAAACAGTTTCTTGATCATATGTCTCTTTAGCTATAAATGACAATATTATTATTAAGACTGAGCCAAAAGGAAAGATTTATAAAGAGTTTTATCTCATGCAAAATTGTCATTTCTTTAACAAGACGTTAACTATTTTTTTCTGAGGCTGTCCAAGTACCTACAAATCCAAAATGTGGACCTGCAAAGGGTTGGAGTTTGAGGCCACTGTTCTAGCGGAATGTGAACAAACTTGCAAAAAAGTGGGAGTAACAAGGAAACGCTGGGCAGCGGAACAGAGAGCAAGAGGGATGAGAAAACTGAACAAGAAAGAGAGGAGGCCACTGCGTGGAATCTAATAAACCAGGATCAAAATTGTAAAAGCTATACAAAAGGGAGCCACAATTCAGAAACCCTATCAAATGATTTGGCCTCATGGATCTGTTTCATCGCGGTATTCTGAACAAGGTGAAATCATCTTATCTGGTATAGAGATAAACCTTGAAGGAGAGAACTGCAATAATCCAAACGTGGACCACCAAAGAATGGACTAGAACAGTGTTCTTCAACCTTTTTACACCTATGGACCGGCAGAAATAAAAGAATTATTCTGTGGGCCGGCATCGGTCCGTGGACCGGCAGTTGAAGAACACTGGGCTAAGTCGAGGGCCAGACCCCGCCCATTTCTACCCAATCCCCACCCCAGACCCCGCCCCCATAATAGTACTAATTGTAACATTATTTTTTCTATTCATTTTTCATAGATACACACAATATAATTTTATTAACAACACATAATGGCTAACCACAAAATTAAACTATACAAAGCACACTGACTGCAGATGTAAATTCTCAAAATTTACATTATTCAATCACAAAATACAAAAATAAAATCATTCCCCCTACCTTTGTTGTCTCCCTCCCTCCATGCTATGCCTTACCTTCTGGCCTGCTCCCGCCTAGCCATTTTATGCCGCCCTCGGTGTTATATTCAGGCCGGCTCCCTCTTCCTCGCTGATGCAGTGCACAAAGCTGCAGGCAGCGGCTCCTTGCGCGTCCCTCGCCTCATCTGGAAGCCTTCCCTCTAACGTTGCGACATCAGACAGAAGGCTTCTGGTTCATACACAGGACGCGTGTAGGAGCCACTGCCCATGGCTTTGTACACTGAATCAGTGAGGAAGAGGAAGCTGGCTCGAAGATAACGTTGCATCGATCGCACCGTGGACTGGCGGTTGAAGAACACTGTTTTGGTTCTGATACACGTGCTGGTCCTGTGGACTGGCAGGAAATTTCTGTGGACCACTGGACTAAGAGCCTAAAGGCCTTCGTATCAAAAAGGGAACAAGCCAAGTGAATCTGCCTCAAAGTATAATATTTTTGGAACGAGATGTGAGCACCAAAGCTGAGATAATTATTATGTCAGTGGAATTGTAACCCTATGTAAAAAAGGGAGTATAGAAAGAGTTGCTGAAAAAGATGTAAAAAGCACAGCAGCAGTTTTAGAAGTGTTCAATCTGTGGCAACTCGTGATAAGGCGGTGGCTGTAGCCAGCGCATAGAGAAAGGCATAACCAGCAGAAAAAAAGGAGGTGTTGATGCCCCTGTAAAGGCTGCTCATGAGACTCCACTGGGAATACTGTGTTGAGTCCTGGAAGCCATCTCTTCCAAGGACATAAAAAGACTTGAAGAGATTCAGAGGAAAGCAACAAAAATAGTATGGATTTTGTGCCAAAAGACATACGAGAAGAGACTGGAAGACCTGAATATATAAACCCTAGACTAAAAAAGAAGATATGACACAGATGTTTAAATACTAGAAAGGGATTGATATACTACACTTCTCCCTTGGTATTCACGGGGGATAGGGGCAGAGTCGGACCGCGAAGTGTGAAAAACCGCAAATAACTTCACGTCCAGCTCTGACCCACTCCCGCCTGCCTTACCCCCGGCATGCCGGCCTTACCTGGTGGTCTAGCGGGTTTTCGGGGCAGGAGCTCAAGACCACAATGGGAGCTCACGACAGCCATTTCCTATTGGCGATCTACACAGGGCAGGAGCGTAGGAAGATCGCTCCTGCCCCGAAAGCCCGCTAGACCGCCAGGTAAGGAGTAATCTATAGCGCTACTAGACATTTTAAGTCCTGTAGGGAGGCGGGAAGGCCCTAAACTATGCTTCCCCCCAAAAAAAAAAAAAAATTGCGGATAATCGAAACTGCGAACCCTGAAGTGCACAAACAAATCTTTTTCAGAGATGGAGAACCAGTAGAACTAGAAGACATGAAGTGAGTTTGCAGAGTAGTCCACTCAGGAAAACTTTTCTCACATAGGGTTGTGGGTGCCTGAAATACCCTCCGTTAAACTGAATTCATGGCTTGGAAAAATCATTCTAGAGGTCTCTTCCTATTTTGATTTTAGAAAATTGCTAAAGACACAACTTTTTCATAGGTTGGTATCTCTTAACACACTGCTATTTTTTTAGAAGTCTTTTTAGTTCTATTTGATGTATTTTTATCTGTATTACTTGCATCAACTTTGCCGGTTAGGTTAGTTTTTTAACTGCATTCTTTTTTAAACTGTTAATTAGTTTAGATTCAGCTGATATTTTATTCGTATTTTATGCATTTCTTTTGCCTGTTAAGCTGATATTTTATCAGCATTAACTTTATTTTTTAATGTATTTTATCTGCATTATATTGTAAATGCATTCCACTCATTATTGTTAAGTTTCTTTTATTTCAATCTGTTGTATTTCATTTGTATTTTATGTACTTGCCCAGTTTGTTGTGAACCGCCTAGAACTTTTTTTGGTATGGCGGTATATAAGAATAAATTGTTATTATTATTATTAAAAATACAGTACTCCCCCGCAAATTCACAGTCCAGAATTCGCTCCCCCAGTCATTCGTGGGTTTTATTTCTTCTTCATCCTGCTGGTTTCAAGAAGGGCCGGCGCTCAGGTGAACACGGAGGACACGGTTCCCAGGGCCGGTGCCTGGTGCTCATCTGCCTCCCCACCACCACCCCTCGTGCCGTGGCCGCTGCAAGGAAGATTGGGGGGGGGGAGAAACAGATCAGTGGCAGTTGCAGTAGTAGCGCGTACACGCGCGATGGAGCCTTCCAGCCGATGGCGACCAATGGCAGCCGCCAAAAACAGAGTGGGGAGGGCATTTTTGTACCACAACCACTTTTCGCGTTTTTTTACTTTTCGCGGTCACTCCGAGAACATAAGCCCCGCGAATTTCGGGGGAGTACTGTAGTGATACAATTCAAAAGATATAATCATAATTTTATTCTTATATACCGCCATACCGAAAAAGTTCTAGGCGGTTCACAACAAGGTGAGCTAATACGTGGGATACAGATAAAATACAAATTAGAATAATGGACTTAAAAACAGATAAATGACATTACACTGGGGGTTCCTGAACTGGGCATTAGGGTTTTTTATCACTGGCCACGATGGTAAAAGCTCTGGAATTCTATGAGCGTTGGAGCTTTTACCACTGAGGCCAGCGATAAAAAAAAACCCTAACACAGCTTCATAAAAGGGGGGAAGTAACCAGTATCTAATTAAAATGCACAGTAAAAGATATAATAATAAGATAACAAGATGACTAGCTTTGACCTCATTCTGTTCAACTTCCATTGTGAGACCACTCTATGCATAAATAAATAAGAAAAGAAATAAAAAATATCCTATTCAAGACATCCTTGAAGACAAACTAACACCGCAAGACTCATCCCAATTCTCTGAAGCAACTCGCTCTACTCTTCAATTCCTCTGGAAATGGCCAGATAACTTCTTTTGTAATCCGCCTTGAACCGCAAGTTATTGGCGAAATAGAAATCACTAATATAATGTAATGTAATGTAATAAAGACAGAAAGCATTTACAATATAATGCAGAAAATACCGGCATGGCAGGGAAAGAAGTAATACATAGAACAGATAAAATGCATCAAGTTGAATATAAGGAACTTGATTGAAAAAATGAAGCAGAATGCATTAAGATACCAGCCTATCAAAAAGTTGAGTCTTCAACAATTTTCTAAATTTCTAATATGTGGGATAAACACAGGAGATCCAGGCTCCTCTCATCTGAACCACATTTATTGTTGTTTTCCTATTGATTTTATAATTCCTAATGACCTGCAAACTATTCCCGCCGGCGGCACACGAAATGTAGTGCCCTGGCCAGAAGGCACCCGGAAGTCAATGCAATGATGTCCCACACGTGCGTGATGTCATCGTGTCAACGTCTGCGCACGCACGGAGGCCCGTCTTGCCGTGACTCTGCCGTTACAGGGATCCGGGAGGTGCAGGGGGAAGAGGAGAGACGCTGGCCAGGAGGAGAGTCGTCCACGCCAGCTGACTTCCTAAAGGAAGGGCCTCTCGCCATGAGAGGCACGTCTTGTAGGCAGGCAGCCAGCGTGGACGACTCTTCTCCTCGCCAGTGTGTTGCGGCACACCAGAAATCTCAGGAGGCGCACAGTTTGTGATACACTGAAGTAGTGGTAAGCTGCCACCTCAGCACCCTGAGGTTGTAGGACTGAATCCCAGCGCTGCACTTTGTAACTCTGGGCAATTCACTTAATCCTCCAAAATAAATACTTTGAATATATAACCACAAAAAAGCGATATACAAGTCCCATTCCCTTTCTTTTATGGATTTGTTCTAGAATGTACATCGCTTTGTCCTGCTCTGACAGCAAAAAGCGCTATAGTTAGTCTGCAAAAAAATAAAGGAAATTAGCTAAATCCAGACAGTCCATAGACACTCCAGATAGCTGAACTTGAGAACATTTTCCCCCTGGGAAAGACAATAGATTTTGGAGATCAGAAGGATGGATGTATCTGGGACCTTACAGATCTCAACGAGGTATTTCTTAAACATATCATAAGACAAAAATGCATGAAATCAATTTTCCAAAGGCTTATTAGAAATTCTGACGTCAAACCACTTTATCCAAGGATTCATACTATTTCTTGTGCAGTTACACCTTGGGGCTCCAATTTCTATGATACAATCCATATTTATTTTCCAAAATTCCATTAGATTTCAAAACTGAAGATAACAATTGCTTCTAGGCGCCATGACAGCTTCTGTTTTTCAGCCCCAAGGAGCACTAGAGGCCTATTCCTGCATCCCAGATGGCCTCTAAAGTTAAACCTGAGGTCATCGTAACAGGGAAATTCCAATCTCTTTATCTTCAACAAACCTTACAAATTCCCAGCAGACTGCATAGCCACCTCCACATTCAAGCGTCATTTCATAAATCATGCACACTATTTTTTTAATTTACATGTTTGTTTGTTGTTTTCAAGTATTTATTTACAATCCTTCAATATAGCCTCCCTGCTTTGCAATGACTGAGTCCCAACGTCTGGGAAGCTTCATTATTCCATCCAAGACACCGTTTTAGTTCAGTTGCCGAATGGCTCGGGTACCGGCGAAAGAAAGCTCTTCCAGAGATGCAAAACGATGTCTACACGTAGGTGGTTTCAACTTTGGAAAAAGTCAAAGTCTAGTGTTATCTCATGCTCCCTACATTCCAGACATGAGTCCACCAGACTTCGCCCTTTTTCCAAAGTTAAAACAACCTATGCATGGACATCGTTTTGCATCTCTGAAAGAGCTTTCTTCCACCAGTACCCAAGTCATTTGGCAAATGAACAAAAACGATGTCTTGGATGGAATAATGAAGCTTCCTGGACGTTGGGACTCGGTCATTGCAAAGCAGGGAGACTATATTGAAAATAAATACTTCAAAAAACCCCCCCAAAAAAACATGTAAATTAAAAATAAAATAGTGTGCATTATTTATGAAATGACCCTCGTAACATAACATAAATTTTTATTTATATACCGCAAAAGCCTTTCGGTTCTATGCGGTTTACAAAAGAGATGGGCTGACCATTGTCAGTGAGGTACAATAAATAGAATATATTTTGGCACCGAAACCAACCTGAAATTTGAGCTCGACTTTCAGCAGAAACTGATCCCCTTCCCCCCCCTCCCATGATCATTCTCTGCCCCATACCTACCCCTGCCCCTGGTTTCACTCTCTCTCCCGTGCCACCCCCACCCATCCATCTGCAGAAGCTCTCCAAGCCTATCTTTAAACCTCCTGGTAGACTATTGGGTCTTCAGGGCAAGAGCAAGCCTCAGCCTCAACCACTCTTGCACCCACCAGTTCCGCAGCCAAAATGGCTACCAAGACTTCTGCAGTAGGTCCCAAAGGCCATTTTGAGTATTGGAAAGAGCTAATACTCAAAATGGCCATCAGACCTACCGTGACATGGGGTGGTGCAGGGAGGCTGCTGCGGGAAGATCCAGCCGCTGTTTTGGCTATGGAACCAACAGGGGCAAGAGCGAATGGGAATCGCTCTTACCCTGAAGACTCACTAGACCACCAGGAGGATTAAGGGTATGGGGGGGGGGAGTGTGATTGCAGGGGGTCAGGGGGGGGTTGTTTTTGTTTGAAACCGTATTGCAAATTTCAGTTGTTGATTCAGTTTTAATCAAAACTGAGACTCCCAGCTTTAGTTGCCATCCCTTCACTTTTTTCTTTACTTTTGCTAGTTGGGGGGGGGGGGGGGTTAATACTTGTTCATTTTCTGTTTCTATCTGTTTTATTCATTTGCTCTTTACTATTTATGTATTTTGCCAGGATTTATTGACTACTTTTTTGGAAGAAATTCAGCCAATGCAATAAACATGTGCAGCAATTTAAAAAATAAATAAATAAATAAATATTGCAACAACGGTACACTTTGATGAAACCATCTTACCAGGCAAAACTGGGGAGGGGAAGGGGGGGGGGCTAAGCAAAGGTGCAACAGAGAAGCAAGATTTTAGATCAGATTTGCAGCCAAGCCAGCTCCCTGCACCCAGGGCCTAGTGCTGGGAGGAGGGGGCCTGAGACAGGTTGCTGGGAGGCGCGAGGGGGGGGGGCATGCATGGGTTAATCTGGGCCCGGGGCGGGGGGGGAGAGGGGTGCTCCTCGCCCCGTGTTCACGGAGCCAGCGCCGCTACCTCCTCGAGCTCATCCTTGGCGTCCAGGCTGCTGGAGAGCAGCAGGCGACCCTTGCTCTTGGGCTCCATGGCCCCGCGCGGCCTCCCTCCTCACGCCCCGCGTCCAGGGCCAAACTGGCAACCGGCCGGAAGTCGCCCCCTCGGCGCTCCCGCAGCCGGCGGCCAATCACGACGCGCCGTGGCCGCCGATCGACAAGGAAGCAGGCCAATGCCGTTGGGGGGGGGGGGGACGCCGATTGGCCGCTGCGACGCCCAATCAGAGACCTCAACAGCGAGAGGGCCTTCCCCGGGGACGCAGTCGCGCGATGACGTCGCTGAGCGGCCGGCGCCGTCTTGTGTGCGTGCGCCGCTGAGGATCCGGTTCGGTGTAAAGCGGATGCGTCAGCAGCACAGCACAGGGACTGGGGCATTGGCAGTGCTGCCATAGCAATAGTAGGGCAGTGTTTCCCATGCCAGTCAGGTTTTCAGGACAGCACAATGAATAGGAAATAAAAAACCCAGTTGATTTGCATACACTGCCTCCGTTATATGCACATTTGCAAGTTTCAAGTTTAATAGTTTTTTTTAATTAATCGCTTAATCATACTAATAAGCGATGAACAGTTTAAAAATTACATTTAAAGGGAAACAATACAATAAAATACAATAAAAAGCAAAATTTAAATAATGACAAGGGATTAAAATTTAACTTAACATACTCATAACATTGGGTAAAGGGGGAGTGAAATACAATTCAATAAAGAAAAATAGAAACAATAAGGGAAAGATACAGAAGATAAACAAAATAACAATATAACATTATAAGATGAAATTTATTAAAACTATGGGATATTAAAATTAGTTTTCAAAGGCATCCTTGAAGATAAATGTTTTTAAGTTACTTTTAAATTTTCCAAGTTCCTGTTCTTCCCTTAAAAATATTGGAAGGGCGTTCCAAGTCTGCTGTGCGGTAAACGAAAAAAATGAATTGACGTCTTGTATTAATTCCAGTATTTCTTTCATGCATATTCATTGTGGCTATCCTGAAAACATGATTGCCAAGGGGCTACTCTACATCTGCCTTGGGAAACTGCTGCAGGGCAGGCGCGTGAGGTGCACTGGCAGAAAATGGGGGACGAAGAGCAACAACAGAAAAATCCAACTGAAGCTGCAGTAAAAAATCACCAAAACGGAAAAACCAACAGAAACTGCAGGCAATGTACAAGATGCAGGCAGGATTTATTGTACCAAATTAAAATGCAGTAATATAAAAACCTTTTTACCAACCAAGCGACCCGACACGGTCCATGTTTCGGACAGTACACCTTCGTCAGGGGTCCATGGTAAATAAGGTATAAGATATACCGCAAAGAATAAGTGTAACAACAAACGCCTGTGTGTTCAATTCGCTAAAGGTCACTGCCAGAAGTGAAGCGCCTCAAAAATGAGATTAAAAAAAAATGGGGGATAGCAGGGGGTGGTGCAGGGTAGGAGTTAGGATCGGAGGGGGGGGGGATTCAATGCCCTGGTAGAACATGGTGGTGCAGGGCATCAGTGAGGTGTACTTGTAGAGCTATGTGTGCAAAAGGGGGGTCTCAGTGATGTAATACCAAGGGCAGGAGTGAGGTGCACTGGCAGAAAGTGGGAGGCAGAAGGGGTAGTGCAGGGCAGGAATAAGGGACATTGGCAGAGCTGTGTGTGGGGATCACAGTACTGGAATAACAGGAGGTGTAGGGCAGGAGTGAGGGGCACTGGTAGAGTTGTGGGAAGGTCTCAGTGATGGAATAGTAGGGGAGTTGCAAGGAGGGAGTGAGGTGCACTGGCAGAAAGTGGGAGGCAGAAGGGGGTAGTGCAGGGCAGGAGTGAGGGTCAGGGGGGGTTCAGTGCCCTGGTAGAACATGGTGGTGCAGGGCATCAGTGAGGTGCACTTGTAGAGCTGTGTGTGCAAAAGGGGGAGGGGTTAATGATGTAATACCAAGGGCAGGCATGAGGTGCACTGGCAGAGAATGGGGGACAGCAGGGCAGGAGTGAGGGTGAGCAGGGGGTGGTGCAGGGCAGGAATGAGGGTCATGGGGGGGGGTTCAGTGCCCTGGTAGAACATGGTGGTGCAAAAGGGGGGATTAATGATGTAATACCAAGGGCAGGCGTGAGGTGCACTGGCACAGAATGGGGGGGGCAGCAGGGGGCAAGAGAGGAGCGAGGTGCACTGACAGAGAATGAGGGGCAGGATGGGTTGGTGCAGGGTAGGAGTGAGGGTTGGAGGGGTTCAGTGCCCTGGTAGAGCTCTGTGTGGGAGGGGGGGGGTCTCAGTACTAGAATAACATAGTGGTGCAGGGCATCAGTGAGGTGTACTTGTAGAACTGTGTGTGCAAAAAGGGGGTCTCAGTGATGTAATACCAAGGGCAGGAGTGAGGTGCACTGGCAAAGAATGGGTACGGGGCATCAGGGGGTAGTGCAGAGAAGGAGTGAGGGGCACTGGAAGAAAATTAAGGGCAGTGGGGGGTGGTGCAGTGCAAGATTGAGGGGCATTGGCAGAGCTGTGTGTGGGGATCACAGTACTGGAATAACAGGAGGTGGAGTAGGGCAGGAGTGAGGGGCACTGGTAGAGTTGTGGGAAGGTCTCAGTGGTGGAATAGTAGGGGCGGTGCAAGGCGGGAGTGAGGTGCACTGGAAGAAAGTGGGAGCAGAAGGGGGTAGTGCAGGGCAGGAATAAGGGACATTGGCAGAGCTGTGTGTCTCAGTACTAGAATAGGGTGTGCTGCAGGGCAGGAGTGAGGGACATGGCAAAGCTCTGTGTGTGTGTGTGTGTGTGTGTCTGTGGGGAGTCTCAGTGTTGGAATAGCAGGGGTCGTGCAAGGCAGGAATGAGGTGCACTGGTACAGCTATATGGGAATCTCAGTACTGAAAAAACGTGGTGGTGCAGAGCATGAGTGAGGTGCACTGGGAGGGCTCTGGGTGGGGGGGGTGTCTCTACTTTAATAGGGGGTGCTTCAGGACAGGAGTGTATTGCACTGGCAGAGCTGTGTGTGGAGGTTTCAGTACTGGAATAGCAGTGGCAGTGCAGGGCAGGAGTAAGGTGCGCTGACAGAGCTGTTTGTGGGGTCTCAGTGATCCACCAGTGGGAGATGATGCGGTATGGTAAAGGGGTGATTCAGAGTAGGCAGGCAGAGAATGACATTTGGTATGTGTACCTTCATTGGAGAGAGTTGGGATATAATTCCGCCTTTTAATTTAGGAAATTCTAGAAGATATATATTGAACAGAATATTTTCTATTCCAACTGGACTTGATTAATTTCCCGATGTTGATAGTTGAGTTCAAGGAACTGCTTCTTAATTTTCTTGAGAGTCTGGGAGGGAACGTATTGCTCATTTCTTCAACCACAGGATACTCCCTGACATTCCTCAGACAGGATATGTTTTATGACTCTCTACAGAATTTAGCTCAGCCTCTCTGCTCACCCGGTTCTCCTGAGGCAGGCAGCAAGGAACACATCCCTTGAGTACAGGACATCCCTTGGTAAAGGTCAGATGTAAACCTACCAGCATTAAAAGGCCAACCTTCCTCTGCCTCCCTTCCTTCCTGGTAGGGAAAGCAGAGTCCCCACCTGCCCACTTCCTCAGCCACGCCTCCTTCCCCTTCATCTAGATCCTGGTGAAAAGAAACGTTGCAGTAAACAGAGATGCCAAGTTACGAATTACAGACTGGAAATTTTGGAACCGTCTTGGATTTCTGATAACCGTGTAGCATTATGGGACATGCAGTACTAATTTCAATGGGCAGGATCAAACACTATCAATCCCACCCTACTATGAGATGCCAAGTCCAAAACCAGGACTAGATTGGGACTTGATATCTGCTTTTTCTGTACCTAGACACCGCCCCTCACTCCTTCCCTGCAGCACTGCCCCTGCTATTACTGAAACCCCTCCCCACCCCACCCAGCTTCTGTCCTCTGATACCAATATCAGGATGTTTTAGGCTTTTTTTTTTTTTTTTTTATCAACTCTGTGCTAAAGCCCATATGCTGTTTAAATATATTTGAAACATTCTGGTATTCCAATTCTCCCTGCTGCTCAGCTTCTGCCAACGACCCTTGAGACTCCCACACAGTTAGGAACTTGCATGCCTGCATAGTGGCGCAGGCCGGCTGGAATGCGAGGAGTCCATGTGAGTGGGGAATCAGTGGAAGGCCACACAGAGAGGGAGTACTCTCAACTCCTGGATTCCTCAACTCTTCCACATCCTTTTGTGTTGCAGTTATTGCAAGAAAACACTGGTAAAAAAACAAAACACAATTTTCCTTTCTATGGCTCCGAATTGATTTTATTATGACTGGAGCAAAAAAAAAAAAAAAAATAAGGTTCACCTGTAAGAATAAAGCAACAAATGCAGTTAAGAGCACAATATAGCCCTTAGCTGCGTAACTTGGACTCTTTCCAATTATTTCGCAAACATCAGGAGATGTGGCTATATTCAAAGATGTAAATTCTGCTGCTCTCTATATAATCACTAATTCTTATTACATTTTCCTTTCTTTAAAACTCTTGTAAACCGTGCCGAGCTCTATCTCTATAGAGAAGATGCGGTATATAAGCTTAAGGTTTAGTTTAGCTTAGCAGAAATAACTAGTAGAGAACGTACGTGAAGCATGTTTCATAGAATTCTTCCTGCTTCTACAATGTGGATACATATGTGTAGGGGAAGGTGTTTATCTACGATGCCTATGGTTCCTTTAGCATG
Source organism: Geotrypetes seraphini (assembly GCF_902459505.1). Classification (NCBI taxonomy): domain Eukaryota; kingdom Metazoa; phylum Chordata; class Amphibia; order Gymnophiona; family Dermophiidae; genus Geotrypetes; species Geotrypetes seraphini. Next base: position 26,341,214 of record NC_047099.1, on the reverse strand, counting down.
GAGTGAAGAGGCACTCAAATGCAGTGGCACTCAAATATTTCTTTGGTTTGGAAAGAATAATAAATACAAGTATGATAGAATATCAAACCATTAGATAATCACTCTCTACACGTCAAAGGACGCATTGTACAGTTTAACGAGAAGGTGCCACTATCCTACAGCAGAAGCCATTCTTCTGCCCCCACCTGGAGGCAGTACACCTTACAACCAGAAGCGTTAGATGGCTCAGCATCACTGTGCATTATGAGAAACTCTGTGGACAAGCTGGATAACACTGCCAGTCCTGCATTGGCGACACTATTGTCTAATGGTGCCAGCTCAAAGCTGTTCCCTCCGGAGCCTAGCCTAGAATTTTCTAGAAAACTTAAGCAGGTATGATATATGCAGCTGTTCAAGAAGAATTTGCCTACAAAGAATATGAAATACACACCCAAGACGCTAAAAACTGTACTTCTCAACCCAGTTCTTAAGACACGTGACCCAGCAGGTTTTCAGGATATTCCCAGTGAAATATACACGAGATAGATTTACATAGTACAGAGGGCAGCCTTGCATGCAAATCTCTCGTGCATATTTATTATGGCTATCCAGAAAACCGGATGGGACCGGTTTGAGATTCACTGCGGTAAAGTGTAATTTTATTACCGGACTTATACAGAGATACTTAGACAGCACTTGGTAGAAGCCTAATGATTTTCACAAATGAGCGAGGCAACAGCAGGGAATATGGGGGAAAAGGTATGTGCGAGAGTAGGAGGGAAAGCCAAGCTATGCAGATTTATGCAATCATAGTTTCAGAACTTTGGCAGGACAATATCCTGGCTCATGTCAGAGGAGAGGCCTGTTCTCATTAACATCTGATCGGTCATATTTAGATCTGAGATAATATTCTATTCAGAAGGGCAGCTGTAATGCACTTTCTTATTATCTGTATTATATAACCATATATGAAGAACTTTATGCATCTGTTAAAAGCCCAGTTAAAAGCCCACCTCTTTGAGAGTGCTTTCGACTCCTAACTCCTCTCACCTTGGGCTCTGCATCCCCAACCCTATGAGTCAAGTCTGTCTGTCCAAGTTAGATTGTAAGCTCTTCCAAAAAGGGACCGTCTATAAATGTCAAAATGTACAGCGTTATAGAAGCAATAAGTAGTAGTAAGTGTAAAGAAAGGTGTGAGGAATCTAGGAGCCAGACAATCGTAAGAGCGAATAGGATGGATGGATGGACGGAAGAGAGGAGGACAAGACTCCGGGAGGGAAAAATAGACAGAAAAAAGGCAAAGAGGAGGAGAAGGGCATCCAAACTTTTGAAAGTCACTTAACCCTCCAGATAGTGAGCCCACTAGGGTCAGAGAAAGCACTTGAATCTAATGAGGGGCATCATCAAAAGTGTGCTTAAGTCTTGTGCAAGACGTCTACATCCCCAGTAGGAAAGATGTCCATTTTCAAAGCTGCTAAACGACTCTCTTTTATTTTTGAAAATGAGCTAGGTATAAGTTTTGGTCCTTAGGATGTCTGTCTTTTTTTTTTTTTTTTTGCCCATTTTCAAAAATAAAAACGTCCACGTGACCAAGGCAAGTTTTGTAGACCTACGCACCAGCTACCTTGGCTGAGTCGGTTTCGGAGATTCCTGGAGGTTCAGCTGATGGGGAATTCCTCTGCTCATTTTCAACACTAATAGCAGCTTTGAAAATGGACCTTTTTCCTACTGCAGTTGTGGACGCCTTGCACAAAACATCCAGCCTCAAATTAGGCATACTTTTGATGATGCTCCTCCACGTGTCTGCGATTACGTTTCATGCATTCTGTACAATCAGACTCTGTAAAATATGCACATCTTCAGCCTGCAGTGGTAGCGTTTCTTTAAATGCTGGCTAAATTAAACCCAGATATTCAATGCTGAGCCATCTCTAGACACTCGCCATCATAAGAGTGCCGGTACCTGCATAACTAAGTGGACGAAAACAGGGCTGCTCTCTTAAACCAGGCTAAATTGCAACCTCACAATCGCAGGTAGGCAGAAGTCTGGTATCTGTGTACCTGTGTGTATGGTACACCGTCGAAAGTGCGCCGACAATCCCGCCCCGACATTTGCACGCAGGACAAATTTGCGCCACCACTTCTGCCAGTTTGAGATCTTCCCATTTGCGACTACACTTACAACTTCTCGCGCTCCCATTTGGGGGGGTAACCCCCCAGTACAGTGAAAACTCCCGTTCTCCCGCTGTTTGGCAGTTTTCACTGTACTGGGGGTTCCCCCTCCAGCGGGAGCGGGAGGAGTAGTAAGTATACCCACACCCCCCCTCAGAGCGCAAAGGGGAAGGCCTGAAAGCGGCGGGAGCAGTGGCACGCATTAGTCCACGCAAATGTCGGGGCAGGATTGTCAGCGCCATTGTCCTGCGCACTTTTGATGGGTCAACATGTGGGTACACCGTCGAAAGCGTGCCCAATACACATGAGGGGATAGTGTACGGCATGGTTGGGCAGACTAGATAGGCCATATGGTCTTTATCTGTCTTCATTTTTCTGTTTCTATGTTACTTTATGGGCAGAGTGAGCAGAAGCTCTTTCAGAGGGATTCTATGAAGTGCTCACTAAGGCTGTGGCAGTGGGAAAAGGAGGCCTTCTCGAGTTAGTGCCTCCTGTGTCTATGTGAATGTGGGTAGTGTCTGTTTTCCTTGTGTGTGCCGTTTGTACATCAGCCTGAGTATCTGGCAAAGGCCAGAAGGGGAAGAAGCAATTTCATTAGGATGATTGAGAGCGAGAGAGACTTGACAAGGGCATGAGAGTGAGAAAAACTGGACAAGGGCACAATAGTGGGGAATGAGAGAGACTGGATGAGGGCAAAGTAGGGAGGGAGAGAGAGAGAGAGATTAGGTGAGGGCAGAGTAGGGGGGAAATAAAAGTGAGAAAGACTGGGCAAGGGCAAAAAGTAGGGAGGGAATGAGAGTAAGAGAGACTGGACGAGGGCACAATAGTGGGGAATGAGAGTGAAAGAGACTGGGCGAGGGCATAGCAAGGAAAATTAGAGCGAGAGAGATTGGGTGAGGGCACCATAGGTGGGAAAAAGAGAGAGATTGGGTGAGGGCACTGTAGGGGGGAATGAGAGTGAGAGAAAGTGGACGAGGGTACAGTAGGGAGGATTGAGAAGAGATTGGCTGAGGGCACAGTAGGGGGGAAATGAGAGATCACTGTGCGTCTTGAGAACTGAATGGCAATGTGACAATCTGAGCGGTTGGCACCTTAACACAGAAAATTTGTCATGACCTGGCCTAGAGCATCTAATATGTTTGCTTCTCAAGCAGAACATGAATAAATCTGCACATAGTACGTAGGAACCCAAATTCTTCCAATGCAAGACAAGCCAACGATGTGAAACACATTATGATTTTAATGTCACAATTATTACAACAGCAGATTGAGGTCATGAACTTCACATTCTGTACAGGAGAAACCGAGCTTGCAAGAAGTTTGAAGTAATATCCCCTAGCTGCCAAGACCTGGACAGGCTGTTACCACCCCGTGGAAATGTCATCCACTTCTAGTTACTGCGGATGGGCAGACCGGATGGGCCATTTGGCCTTTATCTGCCATCATGTTTCTATGTTTCTCGCCTCACCTTCCCCTCACTCTTCTCTGATCTCAAGTCTTTCAACTTTACTGTTATCACACGCACATCCCCAAAGATTTAATAAAGACTGAGCTCATGGCACCATTGGGTTCTACCATTACAATAATCGACCCATATCATGTCAGTTTAAAGACTTAGTCCCTGAACACGATAATACCACAGAGAATCATCGTGCAAGCTATTTGTGAAATGGGACTAATGCAAAAATGAAGTGATTTGGACACGAGACAGTTGCAGAGTTCCCCCAAGAAGAAGCGGAGACATAGATGTGCGTGCAGACCCTCATTTAACGAAGGGGGTGGTGTTTAAATGTTTCTTTATATAGTAGGAGTGGTAGTTATTTCATTCTATAAGGCGTTTTAGTCCCACACAAACAGACCAAGACAGAAATTCATAAGGTGGTGGTGGCGGGGGGGTTCACTGCCCAGGTCCAAGAAATAGTGCCATCTTATCCCCCCGATCATCTCATCTCATAGGGGTTTCCTCCTCCCATTTTTGCTCCTGAAGAACATTACAAGTGCAGCCATCGGAGGAGATGACCCAAAAGAAACATTGGTGTTCAAGGTCTACACATCACAAACAGGAAGGGTGTCTGTACACAGGGCTCGCAGCTGTGCATGACTAGCAAGAGGACACTCAGAATCCAGACTAACCCTACATGAAAAGCTGTGCCTTGCTCGGCTGGGACTGGCACCGAGAAATCTCACAATGCTGTATCAGCATTTTCTGAGGAAAGACCCCCCCCCCCCAGCAACAGCAGCATGATAAGGGTTTGGTGACGCCATTCCAGGGAGTGAAGAGAGAGGGGTCTTGGTCATTGTTCGTCTCCTTTGGTTTACAAAACAACAAGGGTCAGGAAACCGGATGGACATCTTGATATCAGAAGTACAGTACATGGCAAGTCTTCTGGACGGGAAGGCAGAGGCCTTAAGCTGCCTTTGTATTTCAGCAGAGAAGGTCAGAATGAGGTTAACGAGGCTGAAGGAGGTCAAAGCTCAACCGCTTCGTGTCCTACAGCTCCTTCTGAAGCCTTCACAGTGTTCCAGCAGGTCCTTGAGGTCCTGAGCAAAAGATTCACAAAGGCAGGGCGAGGCGGTAACTGCTCCCAAGCCGCACACACTGCTGTCATGCACCTCAGGCACTGCTGATTCGTTCTCCAAGAAGCCAGTATGTACTCAGTTTCCCTTTACCCTTGGAGAGAAAAGAAGGAGAGGACATTTAGGATGAGGAATGCTGTACACAGCCTGTCCCACTCATTATACTGCACTGTATTTTAGGAAGGAAATAGTTTAGAACAGTGGTCTCCAATTCAAACCCTTTGCAGGGCCACATTTTGGATTTGTAGGTACTTGGAGGGCCTCAGAAAAAAACAGTTAATGTCTTATTAAAGAAATGACAATTTTGCATTATAAATCTTTCCTTTTGGCTAAGTCTTAATAATAATATTGTCATTTATAGCTAAAGAGACATATGATCAAGAAACTGTTTTAGTTTACTTTTGTGATCATGATAAACATACCGAGGGCCTGAAAACAGTATCTGGTGGGCCACAAGTTTGAGACCACTGAGTTAAGGGGAACAGTTAATCTGCTGGCTGGGTTGGAGGGCAGAGGGGAGAACAGGACAATCAAGCCATTGTGACATCACTGATGAGGGAGGCTCTTATTGGTGGAATGAGGCAATATGACATCACAATCTCAAAGGCAAACAGGATGTCATGGTTACATTTAAGCCAGTGGTCTCCAACTCAAACCCTTTGCAGGGCCACATTTTGGATTTGTAGGTACTTGAAGGGCCTCAGAAAAAAATAGTTAATGTCTTATTAAAGAAATGACAATTTTGCATGAGGTAAAACTCTTTATAGTTTATAAATCTTTCCTTTTGACTAAGTCTTAATAATAATATTGTAATTTATAGCTAAAGAGACATATGATCAAGAAACTGTTTTATTTTACTTTTGTGATTATGATAAACATACCGAGGGCCTCAAAATAGTACCTGGTGGGCTGCATGTGGCCCCCAGGCCACGAGTTTGAGTCCACTGGTTTAGAAAGAGCTTCATACATCAGCACGAGGCAGATAATGTGAGGGGTGAAGTCTAAGAAGTAGAGAATGACACGGGGACAAATTTTTCCCCTTCCCCACAGGAACTCATTTTCCCATCCCGTCCCCGTGAGTTCTTTTCCTATCCCTGCCCCATTCCTGCATGCTCCGTCCTCATCTGCGCAAGCCTCAAACACTTTAAAATCATAAGTCTTCGAGGCTTGTGTGGTTAAGGCAGAGCTTATGGGAATGAGGCAGGGACAGTGACAGCGACAAAACTCATGGGGATGGGACGGGAAAATTGAGTTCCTACGGGGGACAGGGGAAAATTTGTTCCCGTGGCATTCTTTACTAAGAAGGTGAAATCTCTACTTTAGGAGAAAAAAAACAAAACAAAACCCTGAAACTCAAATTTATGCGGAATATGGAGATTCAGCTCAAAAGGGAAAATCCATAGGTGTCGGGAAGGTACAGACGAGGGACATTAAAAGGGGGCACTGGCTTACAAATGTTGAAAGTTTGTGCAACCTGGGGCTATTATCATTAGGATATTTGCATTATTTGAATATCAAAGGACCCTAACAAGGTTCTTGTAAGTCACCAGTTTACAGAACAGCTACAGATGAGACAAGGAGCACCTCAGAGGTTGCAAGTAGTACTTTTCACCATTCTCAGAGAAAGGGGTCGATTCTGCTAGTGCAAGGTTATCAAATTGTAGAACGTTTTGTCAGAGATGCCGATGACAGTAATGCTACGCATCACTCTTGGAAAAGATTTGAGAGGCAGATGATAGATAGTGAGCGTGGAGTGCGATGGTAGCACTTAGACTAGTAGTGCTGGTCCAAGAGGTCTGAGCTGATCACCCAATCTGAGGTGCCGAGACTGGACAGAATGGGTTACAAATCCTGAGGAATCCCCACCCCCCTCCTGGAACACCTACTATGGATTTCCAGGCATGAAGGACTTGATACATATCTAGTTTTCTTTCTATCTAACCAACTTGAGGGAGCAAGATTCAAAAGGTTTGTGTGGGTAAGTTTGATTTTACAGGTTACAGCACACTTTGACAGGCGCCCCCCCTGCTCTGTATGGAGGTACACCATAGAGAATGACATGGGGATCTGTTTACTGCGGTAAACCGTGGTACCACAGTAAATCTACAGGAATGGAGATATTTGCAACTGGTTTACCGCAAGAATGGGGACAAGACCTTTCACCGCCCGATGGGACTGGTGAAAAGTCTTGCTCCTGTGGTAAAAAAAAAAATAGCACCCGTGTCAGACTCTGCATCTCCTCCCCAGCTCCTCTTGGGCCTATTTTTGCTTCAGGAGCCAGCCATGCCACGACGGAGGCCAATGTGATTTGAAGAATAAAATTACCAGACAACAAAAGGTAGAAAAAAAAAATGCATTTATTTTATATTTTGTGATTAGATTTGAAATATGTATCCTGCTAGAGCTGGTATTAGACATAACTGGGGACCGCAAAGCCCAGGCTGTGTTTCTTTAGCTGCCAGCTGGCTTAGGGCTCTCTCTCTGACCAGGGGGCAGTTGCCCTAGTTGCTCTCCCCTAACACTATTCCTGGCATGTGTGACTGAAGTATTCTGTTAGCTTGATTTTTCTATGTACCGTTCTGTAATAATTTGGTTTGTTCTATGTACCGTTCTGTAATAATTTGGGATGGGGCCTGAGGAGTCTGAGCAAATCAGGTCTTCCAGATATCCTTGATGGGCCGCAATTGTCTACAGGTCTACAAAATCCTGACTGGAGTAGAACAGGTACAAGTGGATCAATTTTTCACTCTGTTAAACATGACAAAGACTAGGGGACACTCAAAGTTACAGGGAAATACTTTTAAAACCAACTGGAGGAAATTTTTTTTCACTCAGAGAATAGTTAAGCTCTGGAACATGTCGCCAGAGGATGTGGTAAGAGCGGATAGCGTAGCTGGTTTTAAGAAAGGTTTGGACAAGTTCCTGGAGGAAAAGTCCATAGTCTGTTATTGAGAAAGACACGGGGGAGGGCCACTGCTTGCCCTGGATCGGTAGCATGGAATATAGGGTTTTGGCCAGGTACTGGTGACCTGGATTGGCCACCGTGGGAACGGGCTACTGGGCTTATGTTCTTATGTCCTTTGCGCGCAATTGTTGGGGCGTATTTGTCGGAGCGCAATTGTCCTGCGCGGTTTTGTCGGTGTACCGTCCTTTGCAGATGTACTTGATACCCAGGCTTACGACCCTGCCCCTCTGTCTACAGAATCCCCCCCCCCAAAAAAAAAAAAATAAATAAATGGGAGACCGGAGAATCCAGAAGGTCTCATAAAAATGGGATCCAGAAACCTACTGGAATATCAGAGGCTGGAATCTACATGTGACCTTAGAGCAAGAACTCGGAAACATAGCACGGTATTGACAAAAGGGGTGAAGGGTGTTGAAATACTGAAGCAGGAGGAAAACTGGGTTTTGCTTCACTTGTTGGCTGGGATTTAAATTCTGTAGCTTGTCGCAGGGTGCCTTAGAATGCCCCGTAACGCCAGTTACATAATGAGCTTGTTCACCCCTGCACACAACCTGGCTTTTAAATGGACAATCGCTTAGAATTATAAGTGATTTTATCAAATTTTAAATAAACCTGAAACCTGAACCCTCACAGCGTGGCAAGATTAGAAATTACCTTCATCTCTATATCTCCTCGGAACTCCAGTTCAAAGCAGCCAAACTCCTCCAGGATAAGTTTTGTCGCTGGTGACACGTGGATCTTTAGCGCTAAATTGGAAAAGTAAAGGGGGGGAACGTTGGAAAAGCAAAAGCTTTAATTCATTCTTTTACTGGTCAAAGGTCTCCTAACACCATAGGCTGTGGATAAAGTGAAGAAGCAGAGTCCAGTGTAACTCTCCAGCAGCTCTTTTTCTCTCTCTTAGGGTGCCTCCCCCCCCCCTTCTGTTCTGTGAACCGCTCTGAAGCTGCTGCAGAACTGCCAACAGGGCTGACCCACTCAGTAGGAGATTCAGGGTTGGCACCCGGTCCTCCCTACCTTGCCCATCGCTCTACCCTGGCACAGCCAATTGGCGGCCAGAGACAAAAAGGGTTGCTTCCCTGTGTCACGGCAGCAGGAAAGGCATTCGTAAAAAAGGTCATTTCCTGCTGCCACAGGGTTAGGGGCAGCAGAAATTACCTTTTGTAAAAGGCGTTTCCTGTTGTTGTGGCATGGAAAGCAACCTGGCGGGAGGGTGGGGAAGACCTGCAAAAAGCAGGAGACTTGGCAGGTCTGCTTTGCTTAAGGATTACTCGTCAATCTCACAAGGTACCCTCCCCCCCCCCTCCCACCTATACTGTGAACATCTCTGAAGCTGTGGCTTAAGGACTATTAAATCTTGAACTTACACTTCTGTTGCTACTCAATATATGACTCAGGAGTCTGATTTTATGAACTGAGGAGACGTTTTCATAGAGGATTGTAATACTGCTTTCGGCCACTCTATGTAGCTTACAAACCGGGCAAGTTTGCAAAATATAGAGTTTGCAAAATATGAGTCATTGAGTTATTGGATGAATATGTCATTTGAACCATCAGATGAGTTAAAGGACATTTTTATTTTTGTGAACATCATTCTGATTAGGACAATTTCACTCTATATTTTGCATACTTGAGCCTGTGGTTTTGTTTCCCCTGTTTTATTCCTCGTTTACAAACTGGGCACATGAAAACTTGATTTCCCTCAAATATATTATATCATCTTTCTTTTGCCGACAGGCAAACAAATAAGTCTTTTTAAAGACTAAAAGAGAAGTGTCACACATTTGTGAATCCCCAATACCCTTTCTCCTCAGTTCATAAAAATCAGACTCCTGAGGCAGGCCTTTGTAGGCCGAAACACAATCGTGCCGAGTCAGTGTCACATTATCTAATAAAGGAGATCGCGCACCAACTAGTCACCTTCTTTGTTTCTTTCTTTGCCTTCCACAATCCAGGAAGGAGGAATCTCCTGTTTTCTCTGAGCTACTCAATATGAACCAGACAGAAAACCAGGGAAGCAGGAAGGATTGGGGAACACTCCAGCATACAGTATATCTTCAAAAAAGGGGGATGGTAGAAGATTGCTACTATTTGGGTTTCTGCCAGGTACGCGTGACCCGGATTGGCCACTGTGAAGACGGGATACTGGGCTAGATGAACCATTGGTTGGATCCAGTAGGGCTATTCTTCTGTTCTTATGTGAACCAAGTTGAGGACAATCGAACCATTGTGACATCACTGATGAGGTTGGCTCTTAGACTCTGGTGGAATGAGGCATGATGACATCACAAGCTTAGCTCTGGAATGTGGCTACTCTGGGTTTCAGCCAGGAACTTGTGACTTGGATTGGTCACTGTGGAAACAAGAGACTGGGCTTGATAGTCCATTGGTCTTGTGTTCTTATTGGAAGGAAAGATGGGACGTGAGAATATTTCTATTTTAATAGTGATGGGAAGAAGGTGGTTATTCAACCTGAGAAGACGAGGAAGGCAGTGGGGGAGGAAGGAGGTGCACATTTCTTGTCTACGGATCTATTTACATACTTGCTTGGGCATCTGACTTTAAGGGCCAATGCAGAAAAGTGTGCTAAGCTTTTGTGCACAAGTTTGTGTGCAGTAGAGATTGACACGGTGGTAGTTACCAACCCGCCAAAACGGTGGGGGGAGGGGGGAAAACATGCTCACTGCGGGCATGGGGACAAGGCCATCCACCACCCCGTAGAGCGGTGAATGGGCTTGTCCCCACAGTTAAGGGAGGGAAGGCGCGCGGTCCCCCTCCCTACCTCCGGTGAAATCTATCTCCCTCCCTCCCTCGCGGCACTTTAGGAAAATAAACTGAAGCCAGTGAAGCCTGCCTGTGCTGCCCTGCAGTTGCGTTTGTGTGGGCGGAAGCTTCTCCTCTGACGCAACTTCCAGTAAGGGAGAGGGAGGGAGATTCTCGGGCCGCTGAAAGGCGGTGAGGTGGCGAGAGAGAAGGGTGGATGCTGCGGGGATGGGGCAGTGAAGGCGACGGTGGGGACGGGGCGGTGAAAGGGACAGCGGGTTTGGGGAAGTGAAGGGGACGGTGGTCCGGTGACGGGGGCAGTGACGGGGCAAGATTTTTTTTTCCCCGTGTCATTCTCTAGTGTGCAGCCTGAGCACAAATTATGTTCATGAGCGACACTGCACAGCACCTCAGACAGCATATTGAAATCCAGGCTAACACTGGGGCATTAATGCAAGATCTGAGGAGGCGTAAAAGCTTAACTTGTTCTTCTGCAGTTAGTGTTAGGATTTTGGGCACACAGCGGGATTCAGAGGCCTAAAAAGTCTCTGGATACGTCTAAAAACCCATTTTGATTATTGGTCTTTTAGTGCCGAATTGGGCGGGTTTTTAGATGTATTTCAGTTTGAATTATGTGACCCATAGAAAAAAATATATATATTTTGGACTTTCTTTTCGAGAATGGATATTTTGCCACTGTTGACTTTGGATGACTAGCGCCCTACGTCCAAATCAGACTGAGATGTTTATTTTGATTAGGCCCTTCCACGTTCCTACTATAAGCTTTAGCTCAAATACCAGTAAATTAAATATGCTACCAACCCTCTCTAATAGAATGTATAAGCAAAAAGGACTAGGTTGGTGTATTTCAATGTAGGAATCTTAACCGAAAAACCTCAGCCCCACCACTCCACCGCTATAATGATTTCTAAAGCGGGAGATTTCTGTGGTGCCTCATCATAGGGAATTCGTTGTTCACTGCTGTGATTATATTCACATAGATGGTTTTTGTTTCTTTTTTTCTATACAATGAATGAAATGGTATAAAAGTGTATAAGAGTGTATACTTAACTTCTATACACAGCTGGACCTGGGAGTCTGACCCGACATGTTTCGCACATTCCGTGCTGTCTCAAGGGTCTCCCGAGGTCGCCGTAGTCATCCGACTCGCAAGTACAAAGTCTGTGAAAAAACATCTATGTGAATATAATCACAGCAGTGAACAACGAATTCCCTACGATGAGGCACCACAGAAATCTCCCGCTTTAGAAATCATTATAGCGGTGGAGTGGTGGGGCTGAGGTTTTTCGGTTAAGATTCCTACATTGAAATACACCAACCTAGTCCTTTTTGCTTCCACGTTCCTAGGCATTTAAACTAGAAGGTTTGGTGGAGGATGGGCTGGGGAGGGCTTCAATGGCTGGGAGGGTGTAGATGGGCTGGAGTAAGTCTTAACAGAGATTTCGGCAGTTGGAACCCAAGCACAGCACCGGGTAAAGCTTTGGATTCTTGCCCAGAAATAGATAAGAAGAAAATTTTTTAAAAATTGAAATTGAATCAGGTTGGGCAGACTGGATGGACCATTTGGGTCTTTATCTGCCGTCATCTACTATGTTACTATGTAAGGTGGGGGTGGCGTGTGTATAAAGGGCAATTATAGAGACCATCTCCAGCAAAAGACAAGATGTAATGGTTCGTAAAGATTGCAACATAAACAATATTAGCAACTCATTTCTTAGCAATGCAACAGGAAACCAAACCAAACCAAAAAAAAACAAAAACTATACAAAAAAGGAGATTACCACTGGAAAAATAGCTGGAAAGCGAAGACCACAAACGCTCACAGTCTAAGCAGCAAAATCCGTGATCTGCAAGCCCTGTTGTTAGAGGCAGACCTGGATATTGTTGCTATCACAGAGATATGGTTCAGTGAATCCCATGGATGAGATGTAAACAGACCTGGATCATCTAACTCTAAGCCCCTCTGTAAGGATAATGTTTACCTTTATAAGATGATTATAATACAGTACCAATAATTTTGGGCTCTACCTTTTCCCCTGCAATATATGTGTTGTTTTAAATTCTATGGCTCTAAAGTTATGTTGAATTGTGAGCCGTTTTGGTATTAAGCGGATTTTAAATGTTTTAAATAAATAAATCTTTTTAGGAAGGACAGAGATAGTCAAAAAGATGGAGGAGTATCTCTCTATGTAAAGATCGATATACAAGCCACTGAAATGCAGGGGACCTGGGGAGAGGAAGAAGCGATATGGATCGCTCTGAAAAGAGAAAGATGGAACGTCTATCTACGTGGGTGTAGTCTACAGACCTCCGACTCAAGTCGCCGCAAATTGATAAAAGGTCTGATTGCGGATAGCCAAAAGTTCGAAAAGAAAGAGGAGGTTTTTGGGCGATTTCAATCTGCCGGATGCGGACTGGAAAGTTCCATCTGCAGAATCAGAGAGAAGAAGGGAGATTGCGGATGCCTTTCAAGAGGCTCTGCTCAGATGAATGGCGACGGAACCCACGAGGGGAAAAAGCGATATTGGATCTGGTCCTCACAAATGAGGAGAGCATCTCTAATGTTCAAGTAGGGTGCCCACCTGGGAAGTAGCGATCGTCAAAACGATTTGGTTTGATGTAACAGCTAAAGTGGAGAGCGGTGGGTTTGTCTGGGGTGTTTTGGGATGGCGTTTCATCTTGCACTGTATTTTGCTATTCTAACAATAAAAATTTTAAATAAAATAAATAAAGTGGAGAGCGGCCAGTTCCCAAACTGTGGGTCACAACCTGAATTGAGGATCACAAAATATTCCTTTGAATTCACAAGCAGTCGGCACAGCATTGGCATCCCCCTCTGCCGCTACCACTGTCACCGGGCCCCTGCCTCTCTGGGCTGGCAACGGCAGCAGCTGTGGGTAAAGCCTGTCAAAGAGTCCTTCTGCCTGCATGCAGCATGGATAGATCGGTCAGTCCCTCCCCCTTGGATGTGTCAAAGGGGCAGGGCCTGTAGAACTATTAGCATCATATGCAGGGAGATGGACCTGGGGTTTGCTGATACTTTTACAGCTGCTGCGGCCAATGACTACATGAGAAGAAAGATGGAGCAACTTTGGTGGTGGGGAGGGGGAACAGAGGAAGTGCTGCACATCACAGGGACAGAGTGAGAGAGGTATTAAGAGACTACATGTCAGGAGAGAGAGAGCATTTCAACAAGTCAAGGAATGAATGGGAGAGTGATGAGGGGAGTTAAGTGGTGGTGAGAATGAGCCTGTCCGAATGAGAGGATGAGTCCGGGAAGCTGTGTCCAAAGAAGAGAAAGAGGAAGGGAATGAGCCCCTCCACAGGAATACCACCTTCTAGTGGTGGGAGGGGCTTGCGTGTTTCCATGACTCCGAGGGAAACCAGACAAAGTGTGCCCCAAGCCTTCTAAATGGCCAATATGATGCCCAAAAGATAGGGCTGCCAGAAGGACTACAGTTTGTTGCTCCCATGGAGGGAAACATCCAGGCGGCCTCTTCCCCAGTTTAGGGAAATGGGAGGAGAATTTGAATGGAATACACAGTGTCATTGACCTGGGGTTACCTCATTCCCTCTGCCGGTTAGCTGAGCTTTTAACCTGATCTATAGCTCTCTTACCCTCTGGGGACCTGTTCGAAGTGGATCATCTGTCCAGTCAACACTTTTTAATTTTTGCCCCCGAAGCCAAAACATGCTGGGCTGATTGACTAATATTTTAAGTGCTTGGACTGATTTATAAGGCTGTTTTAGTATTTTTGTGAACTCTGAATAAACAGCTGGTGGCTTTACATTGCTGCTCCGTGTTTAGAAGATAATTAAACATGTCCCCCGTAGAGAAGAATCCACGATCTATTTTTAATTATGGTATTACTTGTACTGCCAGTCTTAATCTGGGAGAACGTCCACAGTTTGCATGCCTGGACGACAGTCACCATAAAGTGACACTGGAATTATTATTATTTTTTTTTAAAATAATTTTTATTCCGCAAATTATCCGCAATTTATCTGCAAATTATCCAGGTACTCAAGCATTATTCCCTAACTCTCCCAGCGGGCTCCCACTCTATCTAATGTATCTGGGGTAATGGGGGAATTATTAATAATAATAATAATAATAATAATAATAATAACAATAATTTCATTTTTACATACCGCCATACCCAGCGAGTTCTAGGCGGTTTACATTAATTAGATTAGGATCCGTATAGACATGTAGATTTACAACAAATTTATCGGATTTACAATAAATTTAGCCAAACTTGGCAGATGAAGAAGGAAGAGGGTAGAAGAAGGGGAAGATAGGAGCTATCATGAAGGAGGAGATGAGCCGAGCCAGGGGCCCGGAGATTATCGGAAGGGTCGGTTAAGGGTCTTGTTTGCTGAAAAGGTAGGTTTTGAGTAATTTTCTGAAGCCGAGGTAGGTGGGGGCCTCGAGTATCATTTGGGCTAGCCATGGGTTCAGCTTGGCTGCTTGGAAGGCGAGGGTTTTATCTAGGAATCTTTTGAGATGACAAAGCTTTAGCGAAGGGAAGGCGAACAGCTGAATTCTGCGGGGTTTCTTGTTGGTGCAGTAAAGGTTAAAGTGGGGAGTGATGCATCTTGGCGAAAGGCCATTTACCGATTTGTAGCAGAAACATGACTTGCCCAGGATCACAAGTGACTTGCCCAAGATCACAAGGATTTGAACCTACAACCTCAGGGTGCCGAGGCTGTAGTTCTAACCACTGCACCGCACACGGTTCATCTGGAGAGTTCCACAAGGTTAGTGACTTTAAGAACTTTATCGTCGCTAACCGTTCTGCTGGAACCTTGATCAGATTGCTTTCAATGGAAGCAAAACCCGGACGTTTCAGTCTGTCTTCCTTTTTCTGGAGCTTTTCACAAATATGGGAAAACTCTGTGTTTTCAAAATCTCAACTCATACTAATGTCACAGGATCTCATTTCAAAATTCAATAAATTATCTTATATATTTTTCATCTTACTTATTTGAATATAAGTGATGTGCTCAGACCCACAACTTGAAAACAACCTGTAATATAAAATTCACCAGCACGGGTAATCCTACTGGGGACGGAGAATAAAGAGGGTGCCTTGGGGGATTCTTGTCTTTGCCTTCTCTCGGAGTCCTGTGTTATGGGGGAGTCTGAAAAACTGAACATGTGTTTACAAACTTGTGTGTCTTAGGTACAGCATAACTAATGTGACCATTTATTTTATTCCTCAAAACGGGACAGGACCCACCGTCGCCCCCCCTCCCCCCGGAACCCGTTAAATATAGTGCAAAATATAGATAGCAGATATAAATTCTCTAAAGTGACACATTTTGATCACTAAATTGAAAATAAAATCATTTTTCCTACCTTTGTTGTCTGGTGATTTCATGAGTCTCTGGTTGCACTTCCTTCTAACTGTGCATCCTTTCTTTCTTTAATTTCTTCCTGTCTTTCTTTCTCTCTCCCTGCCCCCCTTTCTTTCTTTCTGTCTGTCTTCCTCTCTCCCGCCCCCTCCCCTTTTCTGCCTGTCTCTCTCTCTCCTGCCCCCCCCCCTTTCTGTCTTTCTTTCTTTCTCCTGGCCACCCCCTCCCCAAGCCGCCGCCTATTTCTTCAAGCCACCACAGCACTAACAGATCATCTTCGTGCAGCGACTGCACAAGCCTTCCCCTCCCCACCTCCTCTCTTACGTCAGAACTGACGTGGTGGGGGAGGCTCGTGCAGTCGCTGCACGAAGATGATCTGTTAGTGCTGTGGTGGCTTAGAGAAATAAGTGGTGGCGGCCCATTTTTAGCTCACCTGTCCTGCTCCTTCTAAAAACAGGACATTTCGGTGTCCCGAAGCTGTGCGTGGGGACAAGCATAAGTACTTCAACCAATCTACATTTAAAATCAGTAACACGTAAATATATAACACACACAAGAAACAAACTGCTTATGAAGTAATAATTGGCTTTGTTGATCATCTGGGGCCACGTGATTTTTCAATGGAAAACAGTTTGCGAAGCTCTAATTTAGCAGCTCAATTCTGGCAGGATCTTGTCTGGCCAGAGATGCTAAACAAATTCTTTTTGCTACTGCTGTCGTTCGCAAATACTTTACTGAACCATCAGGAAGAAGAACGTCTTTCAATTATGTGACAAACAATTTCAACTTCTTTCCTTCCCTGGTTTTCTGCTCTGCTGTGATTATGAAATGCTCCAACAGTTTCAACCTCTTCAGAGCTGGAAAAGTCTTTCCTTTCCAGCACCCCAAAATGTACAGGCGCATTTTACACAAAATAAACCCTCCTCTTTTACTGAAGTGTAGCGCAGGATTTAGCGCCAGCGGTAACTGCGCCGACGCTCACTGCGTTAGTAAAAGAGGAGGGAAGTGCATCGCGCAACTCATACAGAAAGAAAAGCTTTCGCTGGTTGTTTGTTCAAATGGCTGCCTTGTCCAGCAGTCTTGCAGGAGTCTCCTTGGCAGCACATTTCTGTGTTTGTGGGCAGAAGCCTGATGGACTCCTTTAAGTAGAGAATGACACAGAGACAAATTTTTCCCTGTCCCTACGGGAACTCATTTTCCCATCCCACCCCTGTGAGTTCTTTTCCTGTTCTTCCCCATTCCTGCAAGCTCCGTCCTCATCTGCACAAGCCTCAAACCCTATATAATCCTAAGTAGCCACATTCTAGAGCTCAGATTGTGATGTCATAATGCCTCATTCCACCAATGCCTAAGCTCCGTCCTCATCTGCGCAAGCCTCAAACCCTTTAAAATCATAAGTAGCAACATTCTAGAGCTCAGATTGTGATGTCATAATGCCTCATTCCACCAATGCCTAAGCTCCGTCCTCATCTGCGCAAGCCTCAAACCCTATAAAATCATAAGTAGCCACATTCTAGAGCTCAGATTGTGATGTCATAATGCCTCGTTCCACCAATGCCTAAGCTCCGTCCTCATCTGCGCAAGCCTCAAACCCTTTAAAATCATAAGTAGCAACATTCTAGAGCTCAGATTGTGATGTCATAATGCCTCATTCCACCAATGCCTAAGCTCCGTCCTCATCTGCGCAAGCCTCAAACCCTATAAAATCATAAGTAGCAACATTCTAGAGCTCAGATTGTGATGTCATAATGCCTCGTTCCACCAATGCCTAAGCTCCGTCCTCATCTGCGCAAGCCTCAAACCCTATAAAATCATAAGTAGCAACATTCTAGAGCTCAGATTGTGATGTCATAATGCCTCATTCCACCAATGCCTAAGCTCCGTCCTCATCTGCGCAAGCCTCAAACCCTTTAAAATCATAAGTAGCAACATTCTAGAGCTCAGATTGTGATGTCATAATGCCTCATTCCACCAATGCCTAAGCTCCGTCCTCATCTGCGCAAGCCTCAAACCCTATAAAATCATAAGTAGCAACATTCTAGAGCTCAGATTGTGATGTCATAATGCCTCATTCCACCAATGCCTAAGCTCCATCCTCATCTGCACGAGCCTCAAACACTTTAGAATCATAAGTGTTCAAGGCTTGTGCGGTTAAGGCACAGCTTACAGGAAAGAGAAAGGGACAAAACTTGCAGGGACGGGACAGGGAAATTGAGTTCCTGCAGGGACGGGGACAAATTTGTCCCCGTGCCATTCTCTACCTCTGAGGATACTTCCAAACCAGGTGCTGGAAAGACAGATCGCCCTGATGCCAGAGAGCATCACAGCTTTTCTGCACAACGTGAGCTCATGCACCAAGTCGCTGTCACAAGGAGAAAGACGCAGAATGCTTCACAAGAGCGGACAGGCAGAGACCCGAGACCTGCGGCAAGACGGAAGCATGCAGGGACCAGAGAACTAGAGTGAGAGAAGCAGAAGTAAGGTGGAGCGGGGGCACGTGTGGACACGGCTAGTTTCCAAAGCGCATTTCTGCCTACCTTCTCCATTGGACTCCATGCGAGAGGCGGTGTTTACCGTGTCCCCAAACAAGCAGTAACGGGGCATCTTCAGTCCAACCACTCCAGCACAAACTGGACCTGTGAAGAGAGTAACCACAGAAATATAATTTCATTCTGTTACTCAGCAGAAACCCTGTACGTTACTCTTCCTGACCCCGGAAAAGGACAGCGTACGAGGGGAATAGTCGCAGATCGTAGCAAGTAACGCACGTTTCTGGTGATGGGCAGAGAAGGACGGTGGCAGGGCTGCCCAGGGGGCTGACCTTCAGCCAGTGCTCTGCCCAGCCCCGCCCACTGCTACACTCTCGGCACCGTCAATTGGCAGCCAGAGGCACAAGAAGCAGCATCAGAGGTGTAGCCAGTCCGCCAATTTTGGGTGGGCAGGCATCTCTCGCTCTCTCCCTCCCTTCCAACCTCCCAGCCTGTGCAGTCTCCCTTTCCCTTCCCTCCCTCCCAGTCTGTGCAGTCTCTCTTTCCCTTCCTTCCCTTCCAGTCTGTGCAGTCTCTCTTTCCCTTCCTTCCCTCCCAGTCTGTGCAGTCTCTCTTTCCCTTCCTTCCCTCCCAGCCTGTGCAGTCTCCCTTTCCCTTCCTTCCCTCCCAGTCTGTGCAGTCTCTCTTTCCCTTCCTTCCCTCCCAGCCTGTGCAGTCTCCCTTTCCCTTCCTTCCCTCCCAGTCTGTGCAGTCTCTCTTTCCCTTCCAACCTCCCAGCCTGTGCAGTCTCCCTTTCCCTTCCCTCCCTCCCAGTCTGTGCAGTCTCTCTTT
Organism: Geotrypetes seraphini; assembly: GCF_902459505.1. Lineage (NCBI taxonomy): Eukaryota > Metazoa > Chordata > Amphibia > Gymnophiona > Dermophiidae > Geotrypetes > Geotrypetes seraphini. The sequence continues at coordinate 26,322,063 of NC_047099.1, read as the reverse complement.
CCCTTCCTTCCCTTCCAGTCTGTGCAGTCTCTCTTTCCCTTCCTTCCCTTCCAGTCTGTGCAGTCTCTCTTTCCCTTCCTTCCCTTCCAGTCTGTGCAGTCTCTCTTTCCCTTCCTTCCCTCCCAGTCTGTGCAGTCTCTCTTTCCCTTCCTTCCCTCCCAGCCTGTGCAGTCTCTCTTTCCCTTCCTTCCCTCCCAGTCTGTGCAGTCTCTCTTTCCCTTCCTTCCCTCCCAGCCTGTGCAGTCTCCCTTTCCCTTCCTTCCCTCCCAGCCTTTGCAGTCTCTCTTTCCCTTCCTTCCCTCCCAGCCTGTGCAGTCTCTCTCTTTCCCTCTCTTCTCCCCCAGCCCAAGCAGCATCTCTCTCTTCAGGTTGCCGGCAGCGGCTGACCCGGAAGCCTTCCCTCTGATGCACAAACATGTCAGAGGGAAGGCTTAATAGTCAGCCACTGGCAGCATGCTGGATGGTCGGGCCTGAGCCCAAACTTCCCAGGCCAGGCATGCCCAGTTGCTATGGCCCTGTTCCCCATCCAGCGGCAGCAGGATACAACTTCCATAAAATGTCATCGCCTGCTGCCCCGAGATTAACAACAGCAGGAGATGTTTTATGAAGGCATTTCTGGCTGCCACTGGTCTGTGGTGGATGGGGGAAAAGTTACAGTAGACAGCGGTACGGGAACGGGGACTATGAGAATCCCTCGGATTCCCACAGGATTCTCATGGGAGTGTGGTCAAAATCTCTGGTGACCCCAGAATGAGGCTCGGAATGCACAGAGAAGTAGCTGGAGCACCAGACTGAGGCTTGGAACGCCGATTGGCTGAATAGTGAATACCATCCCCCCAAAAACATGGGAGGCTTTTAGGATTGGGACCGGGAGGAAACAGAGGGCTACAAGCAAGTAAATAAAAGTGTTGACTCCTGTGGCATGGGTAGGGATGAAATGGATCTTAGCGGGCACAGGTAGGTATGGGTTAGATTCCATTGGGTGTGGGTGGATTTGAGTGAAACGTCTGTCCTTGCACAACTCCCTAAGTCACAGATTGTGGTAAGTTAACCTAGAATTTCTGGAGATGTCCATCATCAGAAATTCTGCGTGCTATCAAAATCTGTGTCTTCCCCCCCCCATCCACCGTCCTCCTCTGTCCATCACCAGAAACCCTATGACTTACCCCAGTCTGAGGTTTTCTTCTGTTGTTCGTCTCAGCTGCTCTACGGGGGAGGGAATGAATGGGAAGGTATGACCCCTGGGCTGAGGAGCTGTTGATCTTTTGGCCAAAGAAAAGCAGAGGAGACAGGAAGGACAATATCTAGGCCTACTGCTATCCCCCCCTGGAAGTGTTCACAGCAACTTCAGTTCCTAATGTCCTCCAGGTGCAATTTGACCTCTGCTGTGTGAACTAAAGCTCTCCAGGAAATGCAAGGAATGTTCTGGAAGCAGGATGCAGCCCGTGTCCTTTGCCCCCCCCCCCTCTCTCACCCCCGGAGGATGGGTGTGATGACTATTACCACTGTGAATTCCAATGCGCAGCTTCAGCTGTTGCTCTGGCCGATGGCGGATTTTAAAGGTCTTCACGGCTTCCAGCAGTGCCAGCGACATGCGAGCTACCTCCCTGGCATGCAGCTTTCCATTTCGAACCGGTAGCCCAGACACCACCATGTAGGCATCACCGATGGTTTCGACCTACGAGAAGCAAGGCGCTTAGTGTAAACTTTGTGAATCCTATAGGGTGAAGCAGCTCCTGGAGGTGGCTTCCATAGGGATTAGGATGGCTCCACGAAGATCCTGCCTCTCCCGACTGCTGTTTCCGGAGGGGAGAGTGGGGGGACTTATATGCAGTGAGCAAAGAGGGGCTGTGGAAAGACCGTGCCTCGGGGACCGAAGTAACTCTGTTGTGCAGTGCTTTCACTTTAGCTAGGTTAGCAGACTAAATCCCCCCCCCCCACCTAATCCACAGTAAACGTGAAATACGAGCAGAAGGAAACTGTACATCAAGAGATTTCCCCTGAGCACTATAAAACCTCATTTGCATATCTCTAAACACTCGCATGTTAATGTGAAAGGGAAATCTTTTTTTGTGTGTGTGTGAAATTTTAGCCAAAGAGTCTTCTTGCGAACTTTAATTTTTATTGCTAAGGTCCTTTAGTCCATGTAGCGACCAGGGCATATCATGTATTCCGTTTCAACATTTTGTTAAGAAAATTTCATTTCAGCATGTGCAGAGGCTTCCCTGGGATAGAATTATTCTTGGCACTTGCTGAAAAGTACATTTCAGTACTAGAGGTGAGACAGCCACAAGGTACATAACATTGAGGCTAACTGCTTCACTTTGTCCAGCGATTCCTGTCTCAGCTGCCACCGAACAAAACTCTCCTATCCCAAGACAGTTTTTGTCATTATCCTTCACTGTAGGCCACCATCCTGAGCATGCATGATCCCGTTTTGGATAAGCCCCCCTCCCCCTTCTAAACTCTAACCACAATAATCCAAAGGGTCAACACCAGCATGACCAGTAAACTCAAAAAATTGGCCTCCTAGGGTCACATGTCCCTTTATAGGCAGATCCTGCTGCACATCAGCAAGTCGGGTACTACGAGGCGTGCGAGTAGGGTTGCCAGATTTTCCAGTTGGAAAATCCGGACCCCTTAGACCCGCAAAAGGAGGACATGTCCGAGGAAATCCGGATATCGGTAACCCTACGTGTGAGGCCTGTCAGATGGCATCCAGAAGTTTTGCCCCCCCCTCCCCCCACACACACACACATTTCGCCCCAGGTACATTTCACTCCCACTATCTTTTGTCCCCCATACATTTCGCCCCCAACATTCAATGCTGTACTAAATTGTAATATTATAATCATTACTGACCCAGCACTGACCTCTCATTTTGGGAATGTTTGTTCATCTGAACATGCCATTGTAATCTTTGTTCACTTGACCCGGAATTTTCGATCCATTCATAATAAGCGCTCAGGAAGAGAGCCAGATATGGGTCTCAATGATGACGGCAAATCCAGAAAGGGGAAGTCGTGAGGCCTCACAACTTCCCCTTTCTGGACCACTCATAATAAGGCCACAATGAAATTTTATTTTTCATATCTTGGGAGGTGTGTGTGTGTGGGGGGGGGCATTGCCCCCATCACCACGACCAGGAAGGGTGCTCCGGTGATGCTGCAATGGGGAGGGGCAGGAAGGACAATCTGATTCATCGTGTACAGTTCATCACACAGAAACGGCTGCGATGAAAGTGTCCTAGACTCTAGATTTGAAATGTGCACAATGAAGAAAAGCTGTGTAGCCATAAAAAAAATTTACTTCAGTGGTATTTTCAATGGCATATTCAAATACGGAAGGCCAGCAAAAATGATAATGCTTAACGATTATGATATTGCAATTTACTGTTGAGGGAATGTTGGGGGTGAAAGATCCCAGGAGCAAAATGTGTGGAGGCGAAAATTCTAGGGGTGAAACTGAAATGTGCGAGTGTGTGTGAGGGGAGGGGGGGGGGAGATGAAACATCCTAAAACCCTGTCGGACAGACCCGGCTGCACATGTGAGCAAGTCGGGCACTACAAGGCCCGTCAGACAGATCCGCTTTGTAGAACTGGCCACTACAAAGCGTGCGAGGCCTGTAGAGAACAGGAACAAAATGAGTGCTTTCATAGCATTTCAGCATGCACACATCCACAGAGGCCAACCCACATTTACATCTGCCCGAGATCAGCTACGAATAAGTATGTAAGTTAGTGCGTGCGAAGGCATCTGTGCATTACTGGGAAGGTTTCTGGGAGCAGTGTTGCCCAAGTTACTTTGTAAAAGGAATATATTACACTTATTAGAGGAACGGCCTAATATCTGGCAACTAAAATTCAGTGCAAAGAAGTGCAGAGTAATGCATTTGGGGGATCAGAAATCGGAAGAAGCCGTATGTGCTGGGAAGTGAGAGGCTGATATGTACGGATGGGGGGAGGGACCTTGGGGTGATAGTGTCTGAAGATCTAAAGGGAAAGAAACAATGTGCCAGGAGGATGCTAGGCTGTATAGAGAGAGGCATGACCAGTAGAAGAAAGGTGTTGATGCCCCTGTACAGGTCCGATGGCAAGGCCCCACTTGGAGTATTGTGTTCAGTTTTGGAGACCGTATCTGTTGAAGGACATAAAAAAGTCTCCAGAGGAAGTCAACGGAAATGGTAGGAGGTGCCAGAAGACGTATGAGGAGAGACTGGAAGCCCTGAATATGTATACCTTAGAGCACAAGTGTCAAAGTCCCTCATCGAGGGCCGCAATCCAGTCGGGTTTTCAGGATTTCCCCAATGAATCTGCATGAGATCTGTTTGCATGCACTGCTTTCATTGTATGCTAATAGATCTCATGCATATTCATTGGGGAAATCATGAAAACCCGACTGGATTGTGGCCCTCGAGGAGGGGCTTTGACACCCCTGCCTTAGAGGAAAGAAGGGACAGGGGAGATATGATTCAGATGTTCAAATACTTCAAAAGGTATTAATGTAGAACAAAATCTATTCCAGAGATAGGAAAATGGTAAAAACCAGAGGGCATAATATGAGGTTGAGGGGTGGTAGATTCAAGAGTAATGTTAGGAAATTCTTCTTTACGGAGAGGGTGGTTGATTGCGTGGAATGCACTCCCGAGGGAGATGGAGGAGAAGAAAATGGTGACAGAGTTCAAACAAGCAGGGGATGAACACAGAGGATCTCTAATCAGAAAATAAGGAACTAAGGCCAGTACTGGGCAGGCTTACAAGGCCTGTGTCCCGTATATGGACATTCAGTTGAGGACGGGCTGGGGAGGGCCTCGATGGCTGGGATGGTTAAGATGGGCTGGAGTGAGCTTTGACGGAGACTCCAGTAGATGGAACCTAAGCACACTACCGGGCTGGGCTCTGGGATTCTGGCCCAGAAATATCTAAGAAAAAGGACCACTTAAATTCAATTATTAATTTATAGAGCATGTATAGTTGGGCAGATTGGATGGACCACTTGGGTCTTTATCTGCCATCATATATTATGTTACTATGCATGTTTATTACTTTTTTTCAACAAATAAATAGTAAGTTAAGCTACTGTGGGAAGTGATACATCACAGACACTACGACCGTTGTAATATATTACTGCCAAACACTGCCTGGAGCTTATTTTCTACAACTGCCTTTATGAAACAGCATCAATTAGGCAACTTCTTCACATGTTTTTAGGTGCCCTGGTATGAGATTACCTCTCCAAAACAAAAAGAATGTGGAGTCTGACGTTTACCGATTCAGAAATGGATTCAATCTTAAAAATAGTACAGTTCATCCACAACTTTGGTAACTGGAGAGGACCCGACATGGTCCATGTTTTGAGCAAAAAGGTCTTCCTCTCTCCAAAGGTTTTGGTGGATATGTCGGCCTACGCCCAGCGTAAGTGAAAGTTTTCCTCAAGCGTATCACTATCCTTTTTGGTCGAAACACAGACCGTGTCGGGTCCTCTCCAGTTACCAAAGTTGTGGATGAACTGTACTATTTTTAAGATTGAATGCATTTCTGAATCTCAATAAAGCTTATATCAGTAAAGCCTACTGATGTGGAGTCTGACGTAGGCTTAATAAAGCCTATGTCAGACTCCACATTTTCTTTTGTTTTGGAAATCTGCTCTTCTGTGGATCCAAGGAGTCAACTTTTTTGGTTGCTGATGAGATGACCTCTCCCCACCGACATGCTCGTATACAGAGAGCTAAAATTTTATTAAAAAGGTTACCTTGTACACATCAAAGTTGTCGATAATGGCATCAAAGCAGGTGTAGAGATCATTCAGGAAGTTTACAACCTGTAAAGCAAGAGGGGGAAGAGTGAAGGGGAGTTGAGAAGTAAAAAAAAGAAAAGAGGAAAAATGGAGACAGTGAGGTGGAAAGAGGGGAAGAGTGAAGAGAGGCAGAAAAAAAGAGGTAGGGAGAAGAGAGGAAAAACGGAGACAGTGAGGAGGAAAAAGCATGTGGGAAGGAGAGAGAGTTGAAGGAAGGAGTGATGCTTAAATTTTGCCCCAGTAGTGGGGAAGTGAAGCTGCCAGAGGGACTTTTATGGTCTTTGTCAAGACAGATCAGGACGGGCTGGAGTCAATGGTGTCGCAAGGGTAGGAGGTGCCCAAGGTGGTGACGCCTCCCCGCTCCCTCCTTTCCGTCCCCTCATGCCACACTCTCTCCCTCCCTCCCCCCCTCCCCTAAATACCTCTTTAAAATCTTTGCCAGCATGAGTAGCTTCTCAGGCCTGCTGCTCCCTCTGACGTCACTTCCTGGCCCCGTGACCAGGAAGTGATTTCAGAGGAGAGCCAGGTGAGCACGAGCCGCAGGCCAGAGAAGATTTGAAGAGGTATGGGGGTGGGAGAAGGAAGGGCGTGAGCATGGCATGGGGGAGCGGAGAGGTGTCAGCACCCCCACCAAGATGGAGCCTCCCGAGAACAGGTCTTGCTTATCATGGTAGGGAAGGGAGAACATCTTATAGAGGAACTTAGTGAGTATTCAAGTTTCAAGTTTATTAGGATTTTATATACCGCCTATCAAGGTTATCTAAGCGGTTTTTACAATCAGGTACTCAAGCATTTTTCCCTCTCTGTCCCGGTGGGCTCACAATCTATCTAACGTACCTGGGTCACAAGGATCAGTGCGGGGTTTGAACCCACAACCCCAGGGTGCTGAGGCTGTAGATCCAACCACTGCGCCACACACTAGATGAGACTGCTGGGCAGACTAGATGGACCAGGCAGGTCTTTTCCTGCCGTCATTTACTGTGTTACTATGTTAGGAAAGAAAGAAGGGGGAGACAGTAAGGAGGAAAGAAAGAGGAGAGACAGGGAAAGGAATTGGGACTTGTATACCACCTTTTTGCAGTTTTACGACCACAGCCAAAGCGGTTTACATACAGGTACTCAAGCATTTTCCCTGGTGGGCTTACAATCTGTCTAATGTACCTGGGGCAGTGGAGGATTAAGTGACTTGCCCAGAGTCACAGGGAGCAGCGCGGGGTTTGAACCCACAACATCAGGCTGCTGAGGCTGTAGCTCACTGCACCACACTCAGTAAGGAGAAGAGTGGAGGTGGGGGGGGGGGCAGGGAGGGAGAGCATGAAGGAGAGTTATTTCTTGCTGTTTGAAGTTGAGTCGGTAATAAGATGGGAAAGATCAACGCCCTCGGATGGGGATCACACAGACACATCCACAGCCGGACACCCGTCAAAAGTGCGCCGGACATCGGCGCGCCGAAATCCCGCAGCGACATTTTCCCGCAGGACTGATCCGCGCCGCCGCTTCTGCCGGTTTCAGGCCTTCAGGTTTGCGCTCTGAGGGGGGGTGGTAACCCCCACACTACACTTAGAAGTCCTGACGCTCCTGTTGGGGGGGGCAGGGAAGCCCCGAACCCCCCCTACACTGAAAACTCTTTGGGAGTTTTCAGTGTAGTGGGGGAGGTTCCCCCCCCACGGGAGCACCAGAACTTCTAACACCCCCCCTCCCTCAGAGCACAAACTTGAAGGCCTGAAACCAGTCGAAGGTTTCTCGGCACGCTTTGGTTATGGTACTGTACTCACACAGCAGGCTCCACAAAACCTGGACCTTGGTATAAGATATAGGGGGGGAGGGGCAGTCCCAGCCCTTTCCATCAAATGTAGGAGTATGTAGGGTTACCCTATGGCTCCAGAAAAAGGAGGACGGATCGAGACATCCGGGTTTTACTTCTGCTGAAAGCAATGGAAGTAAAACCCGGATATCTGACTCCGTCCTCCTTTTCCTGGAGCCATAGGGTAACCCTAATATATGTTAAAAGCAGTTCTCAGGCACCTGTCTTATTTATTCTGCTCATGTTCCGTGAGCCTTCCAGCCAGGAAACTCCCTGGATGAGGTCAGGAGTGGGAGAGAGATAAGCTGGTGCTACCTCGCCCCGGAGTCAGAAGTCTGGGAAATGCACCCGGCTGAGTCGGATGGACTTTCTGAATGCCCGTAGCCCAATGTCCTCCTTCCTCATACCCTGACTTTCCTTTAACCAATTACTGCTTTTCATGTCTTGCGTCCAGACCCATAAAATTCTCTTTGCTAATTAAATTGAAAAGTGCTCTGTTAATCTAATAAATTCGTGAGGCTGTATTCAGCTTTTGACGCAGCATAATAAGCCCAGTCAAGATCCATTAAGGCATAAAGAGAAGTGTAATTAAGCTATATGGTAACAGGATAGAAGAACCTCAGGGCCCATGGGTAGAGGTCACTTTCTAATTAGTTTGGGTTTTTTTTTTATCACTTGTGCTGCCACTGACCCTCCCCCCCACCCCAGTGGCCCTGTGCTGCTGTCCCTCCCTAGTTCTAAAATCCTTGAGAAAACAACATGCCTGTAACCTGTTGCACTCTGAATCGTCCCCACACCCCCTGTGTTAATTATTTCTCCTCTCTCTTTTACTGTTTCTCGGAATAAAAGCTCCACATTCAACATCAGACAGTTGGGCGTGGGGGATCTGCAGCTAACTGATCTAGGAGAACATGGAATGTGCATACATGTAGCCATCTAGGGGATAAGGTACACATGTATGTATTAGGTGGGTGCAGCCATGTTGGGCAGAGTCAGCTTACCTGCATGGGTGTGCTCTCTGCAGACAATGCGGTAAACCCCACAATATCACTGAAATAAATGGTGACCGTGTCAAAGGCCTCTGCCTGCACAGTCTCTCCCCTCTTCAGTTCTTCTGCCACAGAACTGCAAAGAGGAAGAACAGAACCAGTCACTGCACCAGATGGGCAAGGAGGAAGAGAGCTCCCCAGCTAGTGCACTTAAAAGCAGACGTCTGTGCCACACACACCTTGCAAGGCCACAGCATAAAGAGGACTGCAAAGAGTGAGGGTGCAAAGTAGAGAATAGCACGGGGATACATTTTCCCCCATCCCCGTGGGAACTCATTTTCCCGTCCTGTCCCAGCGAATTCTCTTCCTGTCCCTGCCCCGTTCCTGCAAGCTCCGTCCTCATCTGCACAAGCCTCAAACACTTTAAAATCCTAAGTAGCAACATTCCAGAGCTCAGATTGTGATGTCATAATGCCTTGTTCCACCAATGCCTAAGCTCCGTCCTCATCTGCTCAAGCCTCAAACACTTTAAAATCCTAAGTAGCAACATTCTAGAGCTCAGATTGTGATGTCATAATGCCTCGTTCCACCAATGCCTAAGCTCCGTCCTCATCTGCTCAAGCCTCAAACACTTTAAAATCCTAAGTAGCAACATTCCAGAGCTCAGATTGTGATGTCATAATGCCTCGTTCCACCAATGTCTAAGCTCCGTCCTCATCTGCGCAAGCCTCAAACCCTTTAAAATCCTAAGTAGCAACATTCTAGAGCTCAGATTGTGATGTCATAATGCCTCGTTCCACCAATGCCTAAGCTCCGTCCTCATCTGCGCAAGCCTCAAACTCTTTAAAATCCTAAGTAGCAACATTCTAGAGCTCAGATTGTGATGTCATAATGCCTCGTTCCACCAATGCCTAAGCTCCGTCCTCATCTGCTCAAGCCTCAAACACTTTAAAATCCTAAGTAGCAACATTCCAGAGCTCAGATTGTGATGTCATAATGCCTCGTTCCACCAATGTCTAAGCTCCGTCCTCATCTGCGCAAGCCTCAAACCCTTTAAAATCCTAAGTAGCAACATTCTAGAGCTCAGATTGTGATGTCATAATGCCTCGTTCCACCAATGCCTAAGCTCCGTCCTCATCTGCGCAAGCCTCAAACTCTTTAAAATCCTAAGTAGCAACATTCCAGAGCTCAGATTGTGATGTCATAATGCCTTGTTCCACCAATGCCTAAGCTCCGTCCTCATCTGCGCAAGCCTCAAACCCTTTAAACTCCTAAGTAGCAACATTCTAGAGCTCAGATTGTGATGTCATAATGCCTCGTTCCACCAATGCCTAAGCTCCGTCCTCATCTGCTCAAGCCTCAAACACTTTAAAATCCTAAGTAGCAACATTCCAGAGCTCAGATTGTGATGTCATAATGCCTCGTTCCACCAATGTCTAAGCTCCGTCCTCATCTGCGCAAGCCTCAAACCCTTTAAAATCCTAAGTAGCAACATTCTAGAGCTCAGATTGTGATGTCATAATGCCTCGTTCCACCAATGCCTAAGCTCCGTCCTCATCTGCACAAGCCTCAAACACTTTAAAATCATAAGTGTTTGAGGCTTGTGCGGTTAAGGCACAGCTTACGGGAATGGGACAGGGACAAAACCCGTGGGGACAGTAGGGGGAAATTGATTTCCTGCGGGGACGGGGACCAATTAGTCCCCGTGTCATTCTCTCGTGCAGAGTACTCACTGAGGGAGGATCTGGTACAGCAGTGCCTCGGCCTTGCGCTTTTCCTCCAAATACGCCTGCGTTCGTTCTTCCACCAGCTCTTCGAGGTTATTGGCGTACTGCTCCATTCGGGACAGCAGGTTATCCAGGATGTTCGAGCTGCTCTCTCTGCAACGAGGAGGAAGCATTTTTCAGGGGGGGAAGGACACGCCACAACGCAAGATCAGAAGAGGCAGCTCTGAGCAGGCAGGGTCAGGCGCGCTGACAGGAAACAGCTCCTCAGAGGGCGGTTGACGTCGGCAATGGTGCTGGCAGAAGCGCAGAGTGGCAAAGGGGTAAAGGGAGGCTCAGCTGGTTGGAGAGAGAGAGTCACGGCTTTCATAAATTACCTTTCTGATATGCGGGGCTCTTCTCATAGTCTAGGACAGTGGCAGCAAGAAAGCTGGGAGGGACAATATTGCAAAACATCCACCTTTTACCCTCTAGAGAAAAGAGGCAAAGGGAAGAATTTCTGAGGAGAAAAGGGCATAATATAGAGCCATAACCCTGGATACTTTGAGTTACGGGGTAGTAGCAGTGGAGTAGGAAGGCACCCATCCTCCCCCAGGCACCCATCCTCCCCCCATGGCTCCTTCCCCACCCCCCACTGCCGCACATGCGCACTGCTTCCCTTCCCCCGTTCCCTGCGCAAGCAACCACCCCCCAACCTGGACCCGCACCTAGGAAGTGACATCAGAGGAAGAGCCGACCCTGGCGCTACAGCAGCTTGGGGGCGGGTCGCTGCTCGCACCAGGAACGCTACAGAGGGACAGGGAAAGGGAAGCGGCAGGAGGGGGGTGGAGGCACAGAAGCGGGCAGGGGAGGGGGGCGCCACCGGGTAGTAGGGTTGGACCGGCAGGCTACAGCTCCTCAAACCCTAACCAGTTCAGCCCCAGGAAATGGCTGGTGGTAAAGATCAGCGGTTTGGGCACCAGCCTGACTAGTTTTGTGGCTGTGAATAGTATAACAAAGCTTGGTGGTAAAGATGTGTGGGGCAGGATGGAGGAGAGCCAGATGCTCCCATTTCCCGTATGGGAATCTAAAAACCTCTCCGAACAGGGACTCTGAGTTGCTGCCTCCACTCCTAAAAACAGCGGTGGGCTTTCGAGAAGGGAACCCGCATGCAGGGGAACGTGGCCTACGCCGAAATGCTGCCGAGCGCGGGAAGGCCGCGTTGGCCGGGTACTCGCCGATTGAATTTGCGGAGGAGGACTTTGATCTGACTGAAGTCGGGTCTTTCCAGGGGCTCCTCGGCCCAGCAGCGTTGCATCAGCAGCCCCAGCTCCTCCATCTGGCCGCGCACATGGATGGAGGGTCGGAAACACACTTTCTGTCTGCACTTCACCTGCTCGACGATCTCTAGGAAAGAGAGAAGAAGGTTAGGGCCGAGCGTGTTGATTTGCATCCATGTTAAGAACTGTTCAACCCAGGTACCCTCGTCTTTACAATACTGGCACCTTAGCAAACGTATGTACATTTAATTTATAACATTTTTATTGAAGAAATCAGTAAATCCTATATAATAAAACGCTAGCCGCGCATGCACACTCAGACCTGCATGATCTGTAATCCCTGATCCGTGATCTGTAGGTCCGTGGCCAGAGTGCGTATGCAGCGGCTAGACAAAACGGGAGAAACAGACTCGAGCGCTGTGGCCGACTCAGGATGGGAGGATGCGCCGCAGCAAAGTGCTGCACAGGTACTGGAGGGGGAGAGACATATCACTTCTGCATATACCGGTACAAACCTCCCTCCAGCGTTGGCAGCCGCAGCACGTTAAACAGGCTGCTTCGCGACTTTCTCCTGCAGTTGAGTCCCTCTGCCGCGTCATTAATGATGTCATCAATGACGTGACAGAGAGACTCAACGGCAGAAGAAAGCCGCGAAGCAGCCTGTTAAGCGTGCTGCGGCTGCCAACGCTGGAGGGAGGTTTGTTATTAAAGTCATCTCGCCGGGAGGGTCGCAGAGTCAGCGGGGGTTGGGCTGGGAGGGGAGAGAAGCGTCTGCCTCGGGTGCTTCAGGCAGCAGCAGCGTTTACAATTCGCTGCTGTTGCGGCTTCAGGCCTTCCTCTCTGGCCGGTCCTGCCTACTTCCTGTTTTCATGAACACAGGACCCGCCAGAGAGGAATACCTGAAGCCAGCAACAGCAATGAATTGTGAATGCTGCTGTTGCCCGATGAAGTAGTTGAAGGAGGAAAGTGAGCAGAGGGGGAGAGAATGGCTTGGAGGGAAGAACAGATGGCAGGGCATGGAGGGAAGGAGGAAGGTATGCCAGACCAAGGGAAAAGGAAAGAGGAGATGGAGAGAGGCCATATGGGACAGAGAGAGAGAGGGGGCGCACACTGGATGGAAAGAGAAGAGAGGGCAGTGAATGGAAGGGGCAACACAGAGGGTGAACAGTATTCTAGCATCCGTTAATGTAACGGGCTTAATGACTAGTATACAATATTATAATACAATAAAATAGTCATTAAATTAAAATTCATCATATTAATTTCCATCAAATATCTTTCATTTCTTCAAAATATATTTCCAAAATACCCATTACATCTCTCAATACCCTCACCCCTTCCCTTTTCCTATTGACCTCTCCCCCCCTCTAAAATTCCAGTTCTTTATTTTTATTATTCTTTATTTTTGTCAACTTTCATTGGGTTTGGGGGGGTTTAGTACGATTCTTTCAATAAAAAAAGTTATAAACGTATGTACATTTAAACCCACCCATGCAGGGCTAGCGGGGTGGCTAGGCTCCATCTGAAAATACCCACCGCACTCGCATAGCGTGCATTTGCAAGCGTGCAGAGCACTTTATTGGGGAAGAGACAGCCGGATGTATAAACCCGGACACTATCCAGCACCGAATATCCAGGAATGACGCTGAGGATAGCTAAAAAGGACACTCGCCACCGCCAGCTGCATCTCTCCGACTTCCTTTTACTCTAGAGCAGGGGTGTCAAACTCAGGCCCGCAGGCCAAATCTGGCCCGTGGCGTAATTATATTTGGCCCGCGAGAAAATGCCAAACGTCTACGAGAGCTGGCCTGCCGGGCATGTCAATGTAGGTTGGCCATACTATCTTCACGGATGTGTGTCAGTTGTTTTTAGACCTTTCACTTTTTAAAAATTTATTTATCATTTTAAATTGGGTTTTAATTCATCATGTGACCATCGATTTCTTTAACGTCCAACCTTTTTATTCAGATCTTTGGGCGTTTTGGGATTTTTTTTTTCGCGCCACTTTTTGCTTATGATTACGGATGTGACTACGGCACTTGTCATGTGACCCCTCCCCCCCCCCCTTTTTTAAATTGCCGGCGTTTTTCGAGCCGGTTTTACTTTCGGTTAACTCAGCTCAGAGCGCTACAGCTTGTCTCTACTAGGTAAGAGCCACCATGGCTTTATTTCTTTCTTCCTTTTTATTTTTAACGTGCACCTAGTGATTTTAAGTTATCTTAAGTTCCCAAAAAATATCAGCTGATAGTTTTTATGTTTTCTATAGTCTATTGTCATACTGCGACGTTTGTTAGTGCAGGATGGCTACACTTTTTTCACGCTCTGCAGCAGAGACTTTTTATTTATGCATTTTTAAACCTTTCCGCACGCAAGAATTTGTTATTATATATTGTTTGTTGGGTTTTAGTTTATTCTATGCCCACGATGCTTCCTTGGCCACTTTTAGTGTTTGCACTCTTTCAGCCTTGTAGTTCTCTACTTTTGGCTTCCTCAATTGTAGACATTTTTTCAATAAATATCAAGGTTGGCCCGTGACTGTGTATTTCAGTTTGACACCCCTGCTCTAGAGGGTAATCCGTGAGGCTAATCTCCCAAGGGGAAAGGATTGAGCAACCCTCATCCCTTTAAGGATTGGGGCAGAGACTAGGAGTAAAACAGGACCTGGAGATTTTGCAACAACATGGTGTGGAAATTGGCCCTGTGACCTGTGCATGAAGGTTTACGTAATGCATCACAAGTGCACACATGCTTTTTTTCTATGCCAACTTTGCTAGACTTTCAAAAATGAAAGAACGTTTGCAATTCTAAGCTTTCAGCGACACCCGAGGTGTGGCGTACACACGTTTTCTTTGCTGAATTACACACACATGCTCAAATTTGCAAAGAGATAAGGGGTCCCCTCCCAAAATGCTACTTTTAGGTGAGCTCTTCCTCAGAGGACAGGGCGTGCAGTTTTGTAACAGGCGTGCTCCCGAGGCCGTGGCTTCCATCAATACACAGGAAGTGACACCAGGACATTCTTACCCCCTCCTAGCTGAGATTATATTCAATCACCTCACACTTAGACTACTGCAACTTGCTACTCTCAGGCCTTCCGCTTAGTCATCTCGCTCCCCTCCATTCCGTCCAGAATTCAGCTGCACGACTCATATTGCGGGAGAGCCGCTACACTTCCCCCTCCCTATTCGCAGTTTCGGCACTCACGGATTCACATATTCGCGATTTTTTTTTTTGGGGGGGGGAAAAGCAAAAAACAAAACCCCCATAGTTTGACTTTCCCGCCTCCCTCCAGCCTTCCTCCCGGCATCCCGGTCTTACCTGGTGGTCTAGCAGGCTTTCGGGGCAGGAGCGATCTTCCTACGCTCCTGCCCCGTGTCGATCGCCAATAGGAAATGGCTGCCGTGAGCTCCCGTTGTAGTCTCGAGAGACTATGGGAACTCACGGCAGTCAAGGCTGGGATGCCGGGGGGAAGGCGGGAGGGAGGCGGGGGTGGGTCAGAGCCGGACGAGAAAATATTCGCGGTTTTATTCAATTTGCGGTTCGGCTCTGCCCCTATCCCCCGTGAATACCGAGGAAGAAGTGTATTCTCACGTTAAGTCACTCCATTGGCTTCCCAACTGTTTCCGAATTCAATTCAGACTCCTCTTCCTGACCTACAAATGCACTCACTCAGCTGCCCCTCACTATCTCTCTTCACTTATCTCCTCCTATGTTCCGCCCCCCCCACCCCCACCCCGGTGAGCTCCACTCAGCTGGTCCACTCCACTCCACTCAGTCCTTCCTATCTGCCAGCTCCAGACTCCGTCCCTTCTACCATATGCTTGGAACAAGCTGCCCAAATCCCTATGGCAGGCTCCGTCTCTAGCAGTGTTCAAGGCCCAGTTAAAAGCCCACCTCTTGGAGAGTGCTTTCGACTCCTAACTCCTCTCACCTTGGGTTCTGCATCCTCAACCCTGTATGTCATGTCTGTCTGTCCAAGTTAGATTGTAAGCTCTTCCGAGCAGGGACTGTCTATTAAATGTCAAAATGCACAGCGCTACATACGCTTTTCAGCACTATATAAGTGATAGATAGTAGTAAATTAGTCCCCATATTCTCTTATTCCTGGCATTCTATCTTATGTAGAGAATGACTCAGAGAAAAAATTTATCACCGTTCCCACCCCATCCCTGTGAGCTCAGTCCCCGTCCCCACCCTGCAAACTGTCAGATCCCACCCGCACAAGCCTCGAATAGTTATGATTTTATACTGAACGTATTTTATTAAAGTATAAAAAGAGACAATATTCTGTATAATTGTCGTTTTATAAACACAAATACAGAGCAAGGATCAACAAAACCCCTGTCTCCCCTCCCCTGTGAAAACCGAACAAACCAAATTACTACAGAATGCTACATAGAAAAATCAAGCTAACAGAATACTTCAGTCACGTATGACGGGAATAGTGTTAGGGGAGAGCAACTAGGGCAACTGCCCCCTGGTCAGAGAGAGAGACCTAAGCCAGCTGGCAGCTAAAGACGCACAGCCTGGGCTTTGCGGTCCCCAGTTATGTCTAATACCAGCTCTAGCTGGATTCCAAATCTGAAATATTCTAAATATAAAATAAATTTTTTTTTTTTCTACCTTTTGTCGACTGGTAATTTTATTCTTCAAATCACATTGGCCTCAGGCTTTGATTTTGGGTTCCTCCTGTCTTCATCGTGGCACGGCTGGCTCCTGAAGGTAAAATAGGCCCAAGAGGAGCTGGGGAGGAGATGCAGAGTCTGACACGGGCACTATTTTTTTTACTACAGAAGCACGACTTTTCACCGCTTCCACGGGGCGGTGAAGGACTTGTCCCCATTCCTGCGGTAAACCAGTTGGAAATGTCCCCATTACTGCGGTGGCCACGGTTTACCGCAGTAAATGGTCCCCGTATAGATATATATATATGCTCCATCTTTGCCTACACCCTATGCTGTCTCTTAAAATGTTTTATCACGTATTGTGTTGACACTGTAACGGAGCATACTACGGTATACCACTTTGTATTGCAATTTGAATATTTTTACAGCTGTAATTGTCTGTTGTTTACGTTTGACTTATTCTTACTGAACACCGCCTTGAGTAAAATTCCTTCAAAAAAGCAGTAAATATAGCCTACTTAAAAAAAAAAAAAAAAAGAAG
The DNA here is from genome assembly GCF_902459505.1 of Geotrypetes seraphini. Taxonomy (NCBI): domain Eukaryota; kingdom Metazoa; phylum Chordata; class Amphibia; order Gymnophiona; family Dermophiidae; genus Geotrypetes; species Geotrypetes seraphini. The sequence goes on along the minus strand of NC_047099.1, from coordinate 26,305,325 downwards.
AAATAGAAATACTCTTGAAGATTTGAGCATATGCGTAATTCGAGCCAGAAAATTTGTACTCCTCTAATAGCAGGGGGTAAACTGCAACACACACTCTTCCGGTAGCTCATTGTATTTCTTAGAAAATACGTCCGTTAACTTTGAAATCTCTTCTTTTTAAAGCTCCTGCATTTATCGATAGACTCTTGGCTCCCTATGCTCCTGCCAGAACGCTCAGATCTAGTGATCAACATTTATTGGCAGTTCCTTCTCTTAAAATCATTAGTACAAGTCGGCAGTATATTTTTTTCTGTCACAACACCACAAACCTGGAATTCCTTGCCCATTTATCTACGACAGGGGTGTCAAAGTCCCTCCTCGAGGGCCGCAATCCAGTCGGGTTTTCGGGATTCCCCCAATGAATATGCATGAGATCTATTAGAATGCAACGAAAGCAGTGCATGCAAATAGATCTCATGCGTATTCATTGGGGAAATCCTGCAAACCCGACTGGATTGCGGCCCTCGAGGAGGGACTTTGACATCCCCGATCTACGAGAAGAACATCTTATAAACAGATTTAAGAGCAAGTTAAAGTGCTTTCTTTTTAAAGATGCCTTTGACTGACTAGTTTTATTTTTAAAAATTTAGTCTGCCCTTTTGAATTTTATACTCCGTTGTTTTTATTTACCCCCTCCCGATGTTTAACCCCTTATTTGTTTCTTTTCTATTAAAAATTGTATTTCTTACCCTTTTTTCCATGTATGTCATGTTCGTTGGGTACTGTTTATGCGTTTGTTCCCCCTGAAAATGGTAAAGTTTTTATACTGTTCATCGCTTTGAAGTATGATTAAGCGATTAATCAAATTCTAAATAAATTTTATTTAGAATATATTGATGAAGGGTGGGTGGTAGGGTTTTATCTTTGTCTATTAGATTTTATGTGTTAGATTTTATAGTGCTATATTGGAATCAATTTATGATATATTTTTGTGCACTTGTTTGATTTAAAAATGAATAAAGAATGATTTAAATTTGTATGAAATTTATTGTAATTCTTATTGTATTGAATGTATTTTTGTATTATCCTATTGTACTGATTATTTGATTCTTTCAATAAAAATTGTTATACATAACCTACAAAAAAAAAATAAATAAAAAAAAAGAGTTTTACCTCATGCAAAAAATAAATAAATAAATAAATTCTAAATAAAACTTAAAAACTTCTTGAAAGGATGTTCACACAGGAGCCGGGTCTGCGGGTGGTCACACAAGCTCCAGGCAGGAGTGGCTTCCATTCAATTTAGCATAGGGTTACCAGATTTTACTCCTGTAAAATCCGGACCCCCCTAGCTTCGCCCCTCAGGCCCACCTGGCTCCGCCCCAGCCCAACCCCCTCAACCTGTCCTCGGAGCCACGTCAGGAGGGCATCTGCGCACGACGTCACCGCGTTGAACCCAAGCGCGCGCAGATGCCCTCCTGATGCGGTCCCACAGGTGGAAGCTTTTTAAAACCCAGACAAAGTGCTGGGTTTTGAAAAGCCATCTGAACACCCGGACCTGTACGGGTAAATCCAGACATCTGGTAAAACTAGTTTAGCACCCTCCAATCATTTTGAAACGTTGGCTCCTAAGGATCTGCCCGCTCCCTCACACTGAAAATCCAGCAAGGTCCACGCGCACTTTCTACTGAGACAGGCAGGTGTAAGATTTTCCCTTTAGGTTCTGCTTTGCTAACCCGTGCACTGCCGTGCCAATAAAGTTTTCAGATCTGAAACAGAGAGAGGTGTGTGTGAGGAAGGAAAGAGAGAGAAGTCCCTGTGAGTGAGAAAAGGCAGAAATGTCCCCAACACAGACAGGTAGTGCTTCCCCAGGCACCAATTCTCCACCTTTGGGGCTGAAGTCCATGCCGTCCACATAGAAAACACCATTGCGCAGTGCCACCTCTTGGAGGATAACGCCAAAGCTGTAAACATCGGCCTTTTGGATGCCCTGCGGGGGAGGATCCTCCATTCTCAGCAGCTCTGGAGCTGTCCACAGTTTCTCTGCGTAAGAGGTCAGAAAGAGACAGTGAGAGCCTTGCACTCACAACCGCACCCATCACCCAGTACAAAATCCCCCTGGCAGCGGGCTGCAATCTGGCAAAGGTGACCCAGAGGCTCAGTCAAGCTTTCTCAAGATGCGAAGAGCAACTCGGGGGTTATTTAATTTAATTACACTTGAAAGTCCGTCTTTAATAAACATGTTGCACATGGTAAGTAGTTATGTGTGCAAAACCTCAGCAGCCTTGCAAGCTAAGGGTCCTTTTACTAAGCTAGTAGCAGGGGGACACGGTAACGCGTCTGGTGGAAAGTGAGCGCTAAGTCACATGCTAAGACATGTTTCCATTTTTGGGGGGGAAGGGACTTGTCAGGGCCATTCCTGTGCTAATTAGCTGCCAACGGGTCAGTGCAGGTTTACCGTACGAGCCTTATTGCCAACAAAACAGGTGGTGGTGAGGCTCACACGTTAATTCTTATAAATGGTCACAGGGTCATTAATGCAAAACAAGCAAAATCTGATTTTTTTTTATTTTTACAGCTGCAGCAAAAATATCCATAGTACATGAGAAAGACTGCGCAAGGAACACACAAGGGGTCCCTAGATGTTCAGGTGTCCTCCTGGGCTGCATATGTTTAGCTCCATTTAAGTAGGGTTACCCTATGGCTCCAGAAAAAGGAGGACGGATTGAGACATCCGGGTTTTACTTCTGCTGGAAGTAAAACCCGGATGTCTCAATCCGCCCTCCTTTTTCTGGCGCCATAGGGTAACCCCACATTTAAGGAGCAATGAGATGAGATCTGCTGTAGAGAATCTCCATGCAGCGGTAGAGCGGGTGCCCAGGTCTGAAGGAAAGACTAGTGCACCGTGTGGAGGTAAAACCCTGGAAAATGTCTCCTTAGCAGAGCATCTTTTCCAACAGTGCATGGCACCTTCCATACAGGTAGAAACCCATGTCCTGCAGTCTCAGGAGACATTCCTGCAAGGGGGCGTGAAGTGCCCAGAAGCCCGCACATATTTTTTAAGCAGGTGCTTCTCCTGGGACGATGTCCCCTCAATTTCCGGACAAACAAGTAGGTATGAAGTCACCCTGCGGATGAAGGAAGTGAATTCTTAGTCGCCTCAAACTGCCTGTGTACTTTCATACCTAGAACTGACTTGACACGCAGGAAGAGCCTTCTGGGTACGGTCGCAGAGCCGTAGACAGGCGTTACGGTAAACACACTCCTCTGAGCCGTTCCCAGGAGCATCCTTTGGGTGGAACAGAGGTGGAATTGCTACATCATATGTAGATTACACCCTCTCCCCAAGCACTTCCACATCATGAAGCTATTCTACGCAGCTGAAAACGTACATCTTTTACAAAACCTGGCTCTTCGTCATCTGCACAGACTTGGCCGCTTAACATAAGGGATATTCTGGGAGGCGGGGAGGGGCATAAGGTGGACCCCTGCTCTGCGCACGTAACTTTGTAGTGAAAAACCTTAAGGACATATGAATAAATGCCACCCCCCAGAAAGGTTGCCGAGCCGAGGCTGAGGGCGTCGCTTTCCATTCACAGCTGGGTTTGGGAATTAAGTGGCTGAAAGGCTCATTTTGGAAGCGCCATTCGCGTTTTGGATGTCCTTAAGCCGGCACTTAAGTTCTGATTTTGCTGAGCCTGAGCACGTTTCGGGCAGGACTAAGCTGGCCCTACAATGACACATTTATTAACTCTTTGAGGAGGGGAAGGAACATTTGTCACCTAGCACATCCAGGTTTCTAGGAAAGCGCTCCTAGTGAGCTGCGCTGCACTAGAGGGATTAGGGGAGATCAACCCCCCCTCATTTCTGAAAGTGAAACGCCGTCTTTATGACTTTTGATTTTACATCTCTTTTCCCTTTTTTCCCTTTAACCAATCATTATTTTCAAACTTATGACTGTTAACCGAGTCGAGCTCCATATTTTGGGGGATGACCCCGTCTATAAACTTAAGTTTTAGTTTAGTTTAGGAGACACGGGACGGTTTGACAGCTTTAGGAAAAACACTTTTGTGTTTCTTAAAAGGACTGACATTACTGCGTGCGTGCGTTCCAGCCGTTATGTCATTGGAATGATCTCGCTATCCCGCTGCGGAACCTAGGCTCCCTCCAATTATTCCAAAAACAACTGAAAACCTGGCTTTTCTCTTAACATATAACATCTCTTCTCCTGTTTACATCCCTTCTATTCATATGCTCTGGTAAATCTTTCTCCTCTCTCTTCCTATATTTTTAAGCTTTGTAAACCGTGTCGCGCTCCACCTCCGTGGAGATGATGCGGTATATAAACTTAAGGCTTAGTTTAGTTTAGATGTTGCCGATGCTCCCGACTTGCCTGTTGATCTTTCAGAGCTCTCTTTTAATAAATGCATGCCATCGGCACACGAGCATCACTTTCTCTCTGTAATTTAGACTGGGTTCTAAGTCTGTAGATCCTGTACTAAGATACCAGCAAAACGTCAGACATCCTGATGGACGTCTTTCTAAACTGCCGCTCTAAAGTGAGCCATTTGAGGAGACCCAGCGCACCTACATTTAGGAAGTAATTAAACTGGAGGAAGAGCTAGGATACAGGAGCTTAGTAACTGATTTTCAGAGTTAGGCACGTCTGTGCCTTAATCTAGGAAAATGAACAGCAAGCCTACACCTAGGCAGCTAAATTCAGCTGATCGAATCCAACTTCCTAGAAGTTTGTTTTTTTGTTTTTGAAAATTGACCCCAGGGGGGTTACACAGCTCTGGCACATCAACTCAGTAAACATGAAAGTTCTCCTTACTAGCGTAGAAGGCGTGCGTGTCGTCCAGCTCCTCGGCACTCCTGATGCTCGCCAGTCCATAGTCGGTAATCTTCAGCACAAATCGACCGTCCACCACACAGTTGGAAGACTTGAGATTTCCATGGGAAATAATTACACTGTTGTGCAGGAACGCCATGCCCTGTGACAGAGGAACGACAGAGGTCAGAGGACCTGAAGAAGGCAAGGGTGGGGGAGAAAGGTTCAGGAAACGGAGAGCAAGAGGGACAGAGAGAGAGAGAGAGGGACGGAGAGAGAGAGAGGGATGGAGAGAGAGAGAGAGAGAGAAGAGAGGGATGAAGAGAGGGACGGAGAGAGAGAGAGGGACGGAGAGAGAGAGAGAGAAAAGAGAGGGATGGAGAGAGAGAGAGGGACGGAGAGAGAGAGAGGGACGGAGAGAGAGAGAGAGAGAAAAGAGAGGGATGGAGAGAGAGAGGGACGGAGAAAGAAAGAGAGAGAGAAGAGAGGGATGGAGAGAGAGAGAGAGGGACGGAGAGAGAGAGAGAGAAAAGAGAGGGATGGAGAGAGAGAGGGACGGAGAAAGAGAGAGAGAGAAAAGAGAGGGACAGAGAGAGAGAGAGGGACAGAGAGAGAGAGAGGGACGGAGAAAGAGAGAGAGAGAAGAGAGGGACGGAGAGAGAGAGGGATGGAGAGAGGGACAGAGAGAGAGAGAGAGACAGAGAGAGAGAGAGAGAGAGAGAGAAAAGAGAGGGACAGAGAGAGAGAGAGAGGGACGGAGAGAGAGAGAGAAGAAAGGGACTGAGAGAGAGAGGGATGGAGAGAGAGAGGGAGAGAGAAAGGGACGGAGAAAGAGAGAGGGGGTGGAGAGAGAGAAAGGGACGGAGAAAGAGAGAGGGGGTGGAGAGAGAAGTGAGGAAAGCTGGGGGTGGGGGAAGAGAAAAAGAGGTCATGAAAGCTGGTGGGGGGGGAGAGGGAGGGAAACAAAGAGAGAAGCATTACATGACCCATGGAAGGAGTGCATCAAAGACAAAAAGAGGCTAGAGAATTCGGAGGGGTAAGGAAGGGAGGGTGATGAGGAGGAAGAATTTCTGGCACTGGGTTACCTTCACAATGTCATTGATGAGCGAATATCGGAACATCCAGTCCAACGTGATGCTGTCATTTTCCAGAATGTCCTGCAGAAAGCAGCACCAGACACATGACCAGGGATAAACTGATGTTAATGGGGATGAGGAGGGAGAAAGAATGTCAGAGGCATCAGCGTGGTTATTTCTAAGTGCCAGCTCTGTGAGGGACATGTGTGCTGGAGCATCCCCAATGCAGAAGGGATGGGTCACTTGATATGAAACATGCTCCCCCCTCTGCACACTCGCTCTAACACTGGCCCCGACATACCTGCAGGCTTCCTCGTGGGCAGTACTCTGTCAAGACGCAGATATTGGGGGGGTCGATGCACATTCCGACGAAGCGGGTCAGGTGCTCGTTCTGCACATCTCTGGCCTGCAGGAGAACGAACACAAGGCAATGAAATTCCTTTTTTGATCTAACCCAGGGGTAGGGAACTCCGGACCTCGAGAGCCGTATTCCAGTCGGGTTTTCAGGATTTCCCCAATGAATATGCATGAGATCTATCTGCATGCACTGCTTTCAATGCATATTCATTGGAGAAATCCTGAAAACCCGACTGGAATACGGCTCTCGCGGACCGGAGTTCCCTACTCCTGAATTCTAACCTGTTGTCTTTTATCCTTCAGCAGGTACAAAGGAAACGCACAAGTCCTTTCTTCAACCCCCCCCCCCCTACAGTTAACCATTAGATAGAAAGAGTCGTGTCTGGGAGGGGGCAAAGAGCAGCTACAGTCAACAGAAACCTACATTTCCAGCAGGGAGAGAGGGCACTTTGGCAACAAATTAATAAATTGATGGAAAATCATGTAGCAATATCATATGATACAGTGTTATTTGGAATGATGATGAGAAAAAAAAGTCAAATTTCACCAGAAAATAACAAACTTTTATTAGTCATGACAGGGGTTGCCATTCAGCATATAACCAATAATTGGAAGAATTATAGTAACCTAAATTATACATTTTGGTGGAATACAATATGTCATATATTCAAAATGGAAAGAGCAATAGCAATACAAAGAGGGACATATATTAAATTTATAAAAATATGGGGGCCATTGACAAAATATTATAATGAATAAATAGTAGGATTTCTCTTCTTCTTTTCAATATCTTCTTTGTGACACACATGGAGGAGTGGGTAGTGAAAATAATTTTTACATCATATGCTATAATATGATATACAATATGTAATGAATGATTAAAAAGTACTAGAAGGGTGGGGGAGGGAGAGGGGATAAAAATATGTTCAGAATATTATGTATTAGATATAAAAGTGTTATTGTGTATTCATTAATTGTATTTCAATATTTTGTACACTTCATGTAAAATTTGAAAATGAATAAAAATTATTTTAAAAAAAACAAAAAACAAATAGCCATTTACCAAAGAAATAATCAGTTACAGGTGAATGGCCTTTGGAATCAGCCTCATTGGATATAATTTTCCACGCGTAAAACATGTTATACAGTCACATACAGAGCATCCACATCGTAAGACAGCACCTGCGGTAGGGTTACCAGAAGTCCGGATTTACCTGGACTGCTTTCGAAAACCCGGCACTTTGTCCATGCCCCGCCAACATGCTAAAACAATTACAAACAGTCCAAAATACAGCCCTAAGACTAATATACTCGCTGAAAAAAAAATACGACCACATGACCTCAGCTTTCCAAGACTCCCAATACAAGCAAGCGTACAACACAAATTCTACTGCACCCTATTCAAAGCCCTACATGGAAATGGACCAAGCTATTTGAGCTACCGCCGAATCAGGAAAAACACATCCAGAACAAGGAGAACTCAAGCACACTTTACCCCCCCCCCCCCAGTCAGAGGTATGCAAAGCAAAAAAATATATGGCGGTCTATTAGCCACCAGAGCAGCAAAAATAGACCACCACCTCTCAAATCGGCTGACCACGACGCCCAACTACAAAGCGTTCAGGAAAGTACTGAAAACCACACTATTCAAGAAATTTGCCCAATGATCTAACCAAACCGTATCGAGCCTTCTCAGATCCCGACGCAGACTACACTTCTCCCTCGTTATTCATAAGTACATAAGTAGTCGCCTCCGCCGGGGCAGACCAGAGGTCCATCCAGCCCAACGGTCCGCTCACGTGGCGGCCCATCAGGCATATTGCCTGAGCAGCGGTCCCTGACTAATTTTATACCTACCTCTACACTTATCTCTAAACCTTCCACTGCTCTTATCTGTACCCCTCAATCCCTTTGTCCTCCAGGAACCTATCCAGGTCTTCCTTGAAACCCTGTACTGTGCTATTTCTTATCACGGCTTCCGGAAGGGTGTTCCATGTGTCCACCACCCTCTGTGTGAAAAAGAATTTCCTTGCGTTTGTTTTAAACCTGTCCCTCTTCAATTTCATCGAGTGACCCCTTGTTCTTGTGGTTTCTTTCAAATTGAAAAATCTGTCCTTGTCAACCTTTTCGATGCCCCTCAGGATCTTGAAGGTCTCTATCATATCTCCTCTGAGTCTCCGCTTTTCCAGGGAGAACAGCCCCAGCTTCTTCAGTCTGTCAGTGTATGTAAGGTTTTCCATACCCTTAATCAGTTTAGTTGCTCTTCTCTGGACTCCCTCAAGCATTGCCATGTCCTTTTTGAGGTACGGTGACCAGTACTGTACACAGTATTCCAGATGCGGGCGCACCATAGCCCGGTACAGTGGCAGGATGACTTCCTTCGTTCTGGTCGAGATACCCTTCTTAATGATACCTAACATTTGGTTTGCTTTCCTCGAGGCTGTGGCGCACTGTGCCGACGCCTTCAATGTCGTGTCTACCATCACTCCCAGGTCTCTTTCCAGCTTACTGACCCCTAGCATTGATCCCCCCATTTTGTAAGTGAACATCGGGTTCCTTCTCCCTATATGCATGACCTTGCATTTCCCTACATTGAAGCTCATCTTCCTACGCTCCTGCCCCGTGCAGATCGCCATGAAGACATGGCTGCTGTGAGTTCCCGTAGTCTCTCGAGACTACGACGGGAACTCCCTACAGCCATTTCCTCATGGCAATCTGCACGGGGCAGGAGCGTAGGAAGATCGCTCCTGCCCCGAAAGCCCGCTAGACCACCAGATAAGGCCGGGAAGGCGGCAGGGAGGTAAAAAATATGGTTGTTTTTTTTATTTTCCCCTCCCCAGAAAAAAATCGCGATTATGTGAAATCGCGAGTGCAGAAACCGCGAATGGGGAGGGGGAAGTGTATAGCTATCAACCTTATAACCTCCCTGGGAATGCCCAGGCTAATTTCTTGTTGTAAGCCGCCTAGAACTGAAAGGCATTGGCGGGATAGAAGACATCAATGTAATGTAATGCAATGTAAAAGCTTCCAGCTCGGGGGCCGCGTCAGGAGGGCATCTGCGAATGTGCGGATGCAATCAAGTTTCAAGTTTATTCAAGTTTTTGATAAAACGCTTATTCGAAGGTACAAAGCGTTGTACATAAAAAATGTAAAAATAACAAGGAGACAAACTGGAGACCAATTAGACATACATGACTAATAATAATTCTTGGGCTGACTAACAATAGGAAAGGGGGGAGAACTACAATATTTAAAGAAAAGGAACACAGAAGGGAAATACAAGAGGGAGTAGGGAAGCCGAAGAATTGCTAGGAAACTGAAAAAGAGAGAAATTTTAGACACTGTTAAGGTAAATATATATCATATTGTCAGTTAAAGGCATCTTTAAAAAGAAAACACTTTAAACTGCTTTTGAACTTTTGCAGATTTTGTTCAGATCTTAAATATAGAGGAAGGGAGTTCCAGGTCATTGGGGCGGTCACTTTAAAGACAAAGGTACGACGAGCATATGCTCTCCCAACAGGAGAGTGTGCCGACCCCGACGCAGGTAGCAACCTTGTGCCGGGAAAGTAAAAAGGGTAGGGAAAGGCAAGGATAATGTGACCATACGTCCCGTTTCTCAGGAGCCTGTCCCGTTGTCCCCGTAGCACAACTTTGGGACGCCGAAATGTCCCATTTTCAGGGGCCCGCCCACCCCGGTATCTTTTTTTTTTTTTTTTAAATCCCAAAGGCTGCCTCCTGATGTCTTCCGGCGGCAGCACACCTACCTGCCACTCACTGAATGGCTGCCGTCCGTTCTCATGAGTCCCTGCGAGAACGGACGGCAGCCATTCAGTGAGCAGCCCGGGACCAGGCAGGCGTGCCGCTGCCGGAAGACATCTGGAGACAGCCGCCGGGATTAAAAAGAGGTATCAGGGGGGGGGGGGTGTCCAGGGTCTGAGGTACCTGGGGAGGGGGGGCTCTGGGGCGGGTCCTGTCCCGTTCTGGGGAAAAAAATAAATGGCACAAAAACAGGGGAACAACAAAACCACAAAAAAAATGTCAAAAGATAAAAAGAATGGAATTGTCCAAAAGAGATTGATGAGCACTAAAATAGTGTCCACAAGCTCATCTGTTGGTGTGTAAATCCTTTATTCTTCCAATATCATCATGGTACAATCAATGATTCAATGACTCGACATGTACATGTTTCGGCCAACAGGCCTGCCTCAGGAGTCTTAAGAATGATGGAATGAATGGATTGCTGCATAAAAAAATAGACGCTACCAACGTTCAAATAAAACCTAAAAAAAAATCATGTAGAAACATCACAAGTCCAAATTGAATCGTGGCGTCTCGCTTAAATTAAGTTACGCGAGACGCCACGATTCGATTTGGACTTGTGTCGAGTCATTGAATCATTGATTGTACCGTGATGATATTGGAAGAATAAAGGCTTTACACACCAACAGATGAGCTTGTGGTCACTATTTTAGTGGCGCATCAATCTCTTTTGGACAATTCCATTCTTTTTATCTTTTGAAAAAAAATAAATGGTCGCGTTAGGCAAGGAGATCAGGGGGAGGGGGCCACACCCTTAGGAAGACCATGCCCGGGGCGGACCCCCACACCCCCTTACTAAGTTACTGGTCAGGACTCCAGAGCCATCTGACTGAACAGAAAATGCTTTCTCAAGAAGGAGCGTCTTCAGAAGCGCTTACTCCCCCTCCTGCTGAGATCCCTTCTAAAAGAAACCTGCACAACTAATTATTGTTGAAGGCTTTTCGCAAAACCAATTTCTTATCTCTTCTTTTCAATTAACATTTGAACTGCTGGAGATTTATTCTCCCACCTTCTGTCGCTCTGCCTCGGTCCCTTCTCCGTCTCCGTTGTCATTTCCATGACAGCCAAATGTCAAAATCTCAGACACCATCACAATTAATGTGCCGCGGTTCCTCCCCGTCCCAATTTCCCTCACAAAGCACTGGATATAACCTTTCACCGTGGCCTCTGTATTCCAACAGAAAAGCGAATACCTCCCCCCTCCCCTTTTGGCTGGGGCTTGTAAACACTCTTCCCCCAAAGTGAGGACAGTGACCGTGCCGTTCCCCTCGTCTCATGGTTGGAAGATTTATTGGTTTATAGCTCTCTGTTCCTCAATAACACTATGATCAGTTTTTCCTGCTCCTACCCCAGCCCAGAAATATTCTCAAACTAACTCCTGGCCCACACAGGGCTCGCCTAAACTCTTCCCTGGAGTTTCTTTCACCCCAGGAAGTTTCAGAGTTTATTACTACTGACATTCAGAGTAATCTGCTCCCCCCCCCTCCCCTGCTGCTTATCCCAGGGGGTTTGGGGAAGAAGCACAGCCAGCAGAAGCCACACCAACAGTTAGCACTCTGCAGGGGTCAAGTGGAGAAAGAGCTGCCAGCAGGAAGCAAGAAATCATACACTCACTGGCTCTTCTCTTCTGGGGTTTGAAATATGTAGAGTTACCATTCATCTGAGAAAACCTAGACCTATCTATCCTCTTTTTATAGGACTGACCTTGTGTCCAGATGGGTTTTTTAAAGTAGGGGAGTATGTCCCATTTTAGCTGGCCCGCAAGCCCACCCAGTTTGACAGGGCCAGCTTACACTCTGGAGTCTAGCAACTCTCCCCCACTTACCTCCTTAGCAGTGCAATTCAATCTTCTTTGGGCCACCGGCAGGTTCAGTGAGATGAGCTTGCTGCCTTCGGCCTTGTCCCGGAAGCCTTCTCTCTGCAGCGTCCCGCCTGCACAGGAACAAAAAGTTGTAGCAAAGAGAAGGTTTCTGGGACAGGCCGAAGGTAGCAGGCTCACCTTGCTGAGCTGCTGGTGGCCCAAAGAAGATTGAACTGCAGCATGGAAGTAAGTGGGGGAGAGCCATACCTGACTCCGGAGCGGGAGGGGGCCAAGACAGAAAGCATCCATGGGGGGGGTGTTGGAAGGATGGAGAGAGAGAGAAAAAAAAGAAGCAGCTGGGTGTGTGGGGGTGGAAGGAGAGAGAAACAGAAAAAAAGAAGCACCCACAGGAGGGAGGGAGGGTTGAAGAAAGAGAGAGACACAGAGAGAGAATCACCCGCAAGGGATGGGGGATTGGCTGAAAGGAGGGAGAGAGAGAAGCACCCATGGCCGAGGGAATAGAGAGAGATACTACCATGGGGGAGCTTTTGGGGAATAGAGGGAGAGAGAGGCAGATGTTAGGATGGAAAGGAGATTGAGAAAAACAGAGGATCGGGGGGGGAGGGAGGGGGAGAGTTGCAGTCTCATAGGGAGGAGCAGGCGAGAGAAAAGAGAGATATTGGTCCTGGATTGGGGATTCAGGAGAAACGGTAAAGAAGGAAGAAAAGCTGAATGGGGTGGAATAGGAGGACAGGGACAAAAGAATCACCTTGGAGGAAAAGGGAAGGAGGGAGAGATAGTGATGGAGCTGGGACTGAAAGGGTGATGAAATGAGGGCTAAAAAGATACAGAGGATGGGAAGGGGGGACTAAGGAAATGGGGAAAAGGTGGAGGGGCAGGACGGTGTCACGTGCCCTCTTTTTTGTTGTCTTCACAAATATGGTAATCCCAGAAATGTGCACCAAGACCCTCAGAACCAAACCAAACATGGACATGAGGGTCTTTCGCAACTCCTGGAGGCAGGAGAAAGGAGCCCCCTCTCAGCATCCCACACGGGGTTGTGGCTCACATCTCCCACTGGAATAATGGACTTGCCTGCAGGAGAAATCAGTGGCGAAGAGGCCCAGGAAGAGAGGTACTTACGTGCTTCAGCTCAAACAAGACTTTCCGAGTTAGTTCCACTCTCTTCTGGTTGATGTGTTTTACAGCGACAAGATTTCCCTGTGAGAATAAACATTAAGAGAGGGGGAGCTCAGTGGTCACTGATGATGCAAAGGACAACGACATCGGGCTCCAAACAGGGTTGATAAAAATCTGACATCTCGGTAAAGGGGCTAGGACTTTATTTTTGCTTTTTCTGTGTGGTTACAGTCAAAGCGGTTTACATACAGTATTTTAGGCACTTATTTCGTACCTGGGCAAGGAAGTGTCGAGTGCCTTGCCCAGAGTCACAAGGAGCTGTGGTGGGAATTGAACGCACAACCTCAGGGTGCGGAGGCAGCTGCTCTAACCACCAGGCCACACCTCCAGTCATCCTTTGGACTGGCCATCCTTGTGGGCCCCGCCAACCAGTCCATTCTTGGGCTTCTAGCCCTATGCTGTAGAACTCCCTTCCATCCTACCTACATTTGACATCGTCACATCAACCATTTAAAATATCACTTAAGACCTATCTTTTCCACAAGACTTTTCAAACATAGTAAGGCCCTGCTCAGTGTGGCAGGCATTGGGGTGCAGTGGTGATGTGGTGGGCTTGCCAGTATAACGGAGCATTCCTCTAGCCCAGTGGTCTCAAACCAGTGGCCCGGGGGCCACATGCGGCCCGCCAGGTACTATTTTGAGGCCCTCAGTATGTTTATCATAATCAAAAAAGTAAAATAAAACAGTTTCTTGATCATATGTCTCTTTAGCTATAAATTATTATTATTATTAAGACTTAGTCAAAAGGAAAGATTTATAAAGAGTTTTACCTCATGCAAAATTGTCATTTTTTAATTAAGACATTAACTATTTTTTCTGAGGCCCTCCAAGTACCTACAAATCCAAAATGTGGCCCTACAAAGGGTTTGAGTTTGAGATCACTGCTCTAGTTGCACTTTTTTAATAATTTATATTCCGTGAATCCTACAATTCTATGTGGATTACAAATTATTCCGGTGCTCAAGCATTATTCCCTAACTATCCCGGCGGGCTCCCACTCTATCTAATGTACCTGGGGCAGTGGGGATTAAGTGACTTGCCCAGGGTCACAAGGTGCAGTGCGGGATTTGAGCCTACAACCTCAGGGTGCTGAGGCTGTAGCTTTAACCACTGCACCACTCTAGAAATCAAAATGTAGCAGAATTGAGCCAAGTACAGGTCAATGAAGCCATTGTAACATCACTGCCGAAGTTGGCTCTTAGGCATTGGTGGAATGAGGCATTATGATGTCAAAACACCAGCTGTGGTTATCAGAGGCTGAAACGTGTCACTGTATTTAATTTTCTATACTGTACTGTTTTCCCAGAGGAACTCAGAATGGTTTATATGAATGTATTCAGGGACTCAAGCATTTTTCCCTAACTGTCCTGGCAGGCTCCCACTCTATCTAATGTACCTGGGGCAATAGGGGGGATTAAGTGACTTGCTCAGGATCACAAGGAGCAGTGCGGGATTCGAACCCACAACCTCAGGGTGCCGAGGCTGTAGCTCTAACCACTGTACCGCACACTCCCACACGCTTCTTCCTCTCTTCCTCTCTGGCTTTTCTGCTCATTTCTATTATTTTTAATGTAAACCACCTTGATTGTTTCTCTGGAGAGCAGTATAAAAAATAAAATCCAATTTGAAACTTGTCATCTGTATTCTGAAGACATAGAAAAACTCACAAGACGAGTTGGCTAAGTATTTCCAAACTTTGTGCCACATTTAAGAATGACATCTCAGAAATCTTCTCTCTGGGTTGTCCCGACAGCTCTGTTCACCTCCTTGCCCTCTCTCTCCCTCCCCCCCCCCAATTTCATCACCCACCTTGTAATACGCTGTTTTGGCGTACATTTGGAAGTGGCCGTCCGCAGTCAGGAGGGATCCGTAGTTGGAACCTCTCTAGGTGGAAGGAAGATAGAAGAAAATGTAATTCTGGATTCTCCTAGGACAAGCAGGATGAGTCAGCCACATATGGGTGTTGTCCCAACAGCTCCCAATTTGCGGATAAGCTCTCCAATAGCTCAGAGAGGTTTTTTTTTTTTTTTTCTCTGAGCACGTGCAGTGCCCGGGCCCCACTGGGCATGCCCGAGCCCTACCCATTTCCCCCTGCTTCCCCCTAATCCCCAGGATGTTCCTAGCTGTGGCCGGGTCGGCCGTATGGGGAGGCGGGTGGGTTGTGTGGCTGACTATCCTGCTGTCCACGGAGAACCTACGTTACAGGTAAGTAACTACACTTTCAGGGCTGCTCAGTCCATTCCCCAGGGAAAGAGCCCGACTCGGAGAGCTTCAGGCAAGTTCTTAAAACCCACAATCAGCTGTCTTCTTTTAAATGCTGGTCTAAGTCGTTTTTAAAAAACTGCATACAGCATATACTCGAATATAAACTGAGATTTTTGGGCCTTGGTTTATAAACATGTAGAAATAGTAAATCTATGCCTGCCATATCAACCCAGCATCAGAACACCTTTTATAACACATGTATAATGCCCCCCCCCCCTCCCCAAAGCTCCCCTAAGTAATATGAAGCTGGGAAATTCTTACTGAAACCTCAGATTCTTACAGTTGTCCTAATCCAGATTAATAGAACTCAAATGACCAAAACTCAGGTCAGGGGTTCAGGGCTTTTTAACCAGCGCAGGCCAACATTTACCAACAGTCCCCTCCCTTAAAATGATTAACACACGACGACAATACATTTTCTCTGTCATGGCACCGCAAACGTGGAATTCCGTCCCCATTCACTTACGGGAAGAGCATGTTCTGGACAGATTTAAGAGCAAGTTAAAATGCTTTTGACTGTTAGCGCCCCGAGTTAGGATGTCACCTTCAAATCTTGATCTTTACCATAGATAAAAGCCGTGTTCCTTTTTTTCTTTATTTTTCTTATCTCATTTTCATTTTAATTATTACTCCATTCTCTCTTCTTTCTGCTCTTCTATAGCCTTCCTTTTGTCTTACCCCCTACGTGTTTCCTCTTCTCCCTTGAAAAGAGGAGACTGAGAGGGGACATGATCGAAATATTCAAGATATTGAAGGGAATTGACTTAGTAGGGAAAGAGAGATTGTTCACCTTCTCCGAGGTGAAGAGAACAAGAGGGCACTCGCTAAAGTTAGAAGGGAAAAGATTCCGTACAAACGTAAGGAAGTTCTTCTTCACCCAGAGAGTGGTAGAAATCTGGAACGCTCTTCCGGAGGCTGTTATAGGGGAAAACACCCTTCAGGGATTCAAGACAAAGTAGATAAAGCCAGGTTGTTCAACCTCTCCAAGGTAGAGAGAACGAGAGGGCACTCTCTAAAGTTAAAAGGGGATAGATTCGGTACAAACGTAAGGAAGTTCTTCTTCACCCAGAGAGTGGTAGAAATCTGGAATGCTCTTCCGGAGGCTGTTATAGGGGAAAGCACCCTTCAGGGATTCAAGACAAGGTTGGATAAGTTCCTATTGGAACAGAACATATGGGTTTAAAAAAAAAAAAATGGGAGCATATCACTCTTTATTTGAAACTCCATTGGTTGCCGATAGAGTAGAGAATTCTGTTCAAATTTTCTTGTATTTGTTATGAATCCGTTTCGGGTTTGTTACCAGGTTATCTTGTGTCTCATTTTTCTTTGAGTCACGCCAAAAAGACCACACGTAGAGTGCACTTGTTTTCATATCCCTCCATAAAATCCTGTCATTATAAGAAGTTCCTTGAGAGAACCCTCTCATTTCAAGCCGCTAAATTTAATGTATGGCTTGGAAAAATGATGTTACAGGTCTCTTCCTATCTTTATTTTAGAAAATTGTTGAAGACTCAACTTTTTGATAGGCTGGTATCTTAATGCATTCTGCTTCATTTTTTCAATCAAGTTCCTTATATTCAACTTGATGCATTTTATCTGTTCTATGTATTACTTCTTTCCCTGCCATGCCGGTATTTTCTGCATTATATTTGTAAATGCTTTCTGTCTTTATCTGTTTTTAAGTCCATTATTCTAATTTGTATTTTATCTGTATCCCATGTATTAGCTCACCTTGTTGTGAACCGCCTACAACTTTTTCGGTATGGCGGTATATAAGAATAAAATTATTATTATTATTATTATTATTATATGTGAGTAAGGCTAGACTCAAATGGTGCTCTGGTCTTTGACCAAGAGCCGCCGCGTAAGCGGACTGCTGGGCACGATGGACAATTAGAGGGTTACTATACAGTACAGAAGGCTGTAAAGTAATAGAGTAGTAGAGTAATAGATCACTACAGGTCATTGACCTGGGGGGCCACCGCGGGAGCGGACTGCTGGGCGTGATGGACCTATGGTCTGACTCAGCAGAGGCAATGCTTATGTGCTTATATGGACCACCGGGAAAAAGTACGCAGGGAGGGGGGGGGTAAAAAAATTGTTAGTATCGGCCGGGACAGGTGACGGGAGGGATCCCTCCTGTCCTGGCCTAACAGCAGGCCTGCAGCAAGTCCAGGAGGGTGTTGGGTGGTCACTGGGTGATGACCCGAATATAGGATGAGACCCCCCCTATATTTGAATATTACTCCCCCAATATTCGCAGGGATTCTGTTCCAGGAACTCCCGGCGAATCTTGAAAAACCGCGAATACGATTTTCAGCGGGGGGGGAGACAGGAGAGGGCAGCCGGAGAGGCAGGAGAGAACAGCTGGAGCGCCGGCGAGTGAAGGAAATCACTCGCGGTATGCTCCGACCGCCTCTTCCTGCACTAAAGTCGGGCCTCACCAATCAGGAGCTGCTGAAGCGGGAGGGCAGCTGTATGAGTTGCCAGCGCCTGGCCACCTGAAGGAAGTCGCCCTGCTGAAGGGGCTGTGGCACCCAGGCATCGTCCAGGCAGGTACCCACCCCTGGTCCACCACAGTTGTGGAACGAACCGTCTTAGTTTCCTTTATTCCCTATGGGGAAATCTGCTTTGCTATACGAGTGCTTTCGATTATGAGCACGCTTCTGGAACATAAGAACATAAGAAATGCCTCTGCTGGGTCAGACCCGAGGTCCATCGCGCCCAGCAGTCCGCTCACGCGGCGGCCCACCAGGTCCAGGACCTGTGCAGTAATCCTCTATCTATACCCCTCTATCCCCTTTTCCAGCAGGAAATTGTCCAATCCTTTCTTGAACCCCAGTACCGTACGCTGCCCTATAACGTCCTTTGGAAGCGCATTCCAGGTGTCCATCACACGTTGGGTAAAGAAGAACTTCCTAGCATTCGTTTTGAATCTGTCCCCTTTCAACTTTTCCGAATGCCCTCTTGTTCTCTTATTTTTCGAAAGTTTGAAGAATCTGTCCCTCTCTACTCTCTCTATGCCCTTCATGATCTTGTAAGTCTCTATCATATCCCCTCTAAGTCTTCTCTTCTCCAGGGAAAAGAGACCCAGTTTCTCCAATCTCTCAGCGTATGAAAGGCTTTCCATCCCTTAATCAGTCGTGTCGCTCTCCTCTGAACTCTCTCGCCATATCCTTCTTAAGGTATGGTAACGAATTAGGCTCGTAAACCAAGGTATCACTGTAATGTAAACAGTGGATCATTTCATCTTAAATGTTGCTGTTCAGTGAATATAGCCTATATCAGTGGTTCCCAAACCCTGTCCTGGGGGACCCCCCCAGCCAGTCGGGTTTTCAAGATATCCCTAATGAATATGCATGAGAGAGATTTGCATATAATGGAAGTGACAGGTATGCAAATCTCTCTCATGCATATTCATTAGGGATATCTTGAAAACCCGACTGGCTGGGGGTCCCCCCAGGACAGGGTTTGGGAACCACTGGATATGAACCGTGGAGTGTGTTTGAACTGGTTAGATGAGTTGGGTCACTTGAAAGCGGAGATGAAGCTGAAGCTGGTGGCAATTCTTGATAAACAGACATGAAAGTTGGGGTAGTTTTACTTTTTACTTAAAAAAGTATTATTTTAGGCAATTATTCCTTTACTCGAGTACATTTTTAATTTGTTTTTCATTATACTTTTACTTAAGTACTTTGACCTAGTATTTAAACAACACTGCAGATTATGGACTTTTCCTCCAGGAACTTGTCCAAACCTTATTTGAACCCAGATAACATGTTCTAGCAAGAAATGTCTGAACTTAATTATGTGTTGAATTTAAAAAAAAAAACCCAATTTTCTCCAATTTGGTTTAGAGCAGTGGTTCCAAACCCTGTCCTGGAGGACCACCAGCCAGTCGGGTTTTCTGGATAGCCTTAATGAATATGCATGAGAGAGATTTGCATATAATGGAGGCAACAGGCATGCAAATCTGCCCTATTCATATTCATTAGCATTAGGGCTATCCTGAAAACCTGACTGGCTGGGGGTCCTCCAGGACAGAGTTGGGAACCACTGGTTAATATTTCATCCTACTGTCACTGAATGTTCATGAAGGTTTCGGGGGAGAGATAGCAGAGAGTCTCTGCAACCTGCTGCCACACAGCTCAAGTGCTTCAGCTGCCTCCGAGACCAGAACCCCACCCTTCCCTGCACTCATTAAGACAGATAACGAAGTGTGAGCACAAGGCTGCTTCAACGCTCCTGAACCCTGCTGCCCTGCTCAATGCACTGGGATGGGAGTTTATAAAAAAAAACCAAAAACCAGGTCTGGACCAGTGCATTGAAAGCAGCAGTGGAGTAGTGCTGGCCAGCGATAATGGTTCAGCGCTTCCTGCCACGTCCATCCGTCTGTTTCCTGTTTCCGGAAGCAGAACTGCAAATGGGAAAAGATAGAAGGAAGGAGGAAGACTAGCAGGGCTGCTGCTGGGAAATATGGAAGCAGTGCCAGTCCTAGGGCAGATCAGATTCAGAGAACCTCGTTAACCCTCAAGACGCTGCGTGCTCTCTCATGCCATTGCCAGCAGCTGCCACCGGCTTTCTCTGTCCTAATCCTGTCTAACCAGTGGAGGTACTCAGGGTTGAAAAGGGAAATGTGATATTGCATCCAATCAGCTTTTGAGTTCCCTCGAGACCCCCCTTGGTATAGGTTTTGTGCTGGCTGATAATGCCCTGCTCAGTAATTCTGAAATACAGTAACATAGTAGTGAACGGTCCATCCAGTCTGCCCATAAGTTATACCCATTAAAAAAAACATACATGATTAGATGAACTTGTCTCTTCTTTCATATTTCTGGGTCATAGACTGTAAAGTCCACCTGGTATTGTCCTAGGTTCCAAATGCTGAAGTTGTCGTTTAATCGAGGCATTGTGACATCACTGCTGAGGTTGGCTCTTAGGCATTGGTGGAATGAGACATTATGACATCACAATCTCAGCTCTGGAATGTTGCTACTCTTTGGGTTTCTGCCAGGTAACATAGTAAATGACGTAAGAACATAAGAATTGCCGCTGTTGGGTCAGACCAGTGCCCAGCAGTACGTTCTGGTTCAGCAGGAACTTGTCTAACTTTGTCTTGAATCCCTTGAGGGTGTTTTCCCCTATGACAGACTCCGGAAGAGCGTTCCAGTTTTCCACCACTCTCTGGGTGAAGAAGAACTTTCTTACATTCGTACGGAATCTATCCCCTTTCAATTTTAGAGAGTGCCCTCTCATTCTCCCTACCTTGGAGAGGGTGAACAACCTGTCTTTATCTACTAAGTCTGTTCCCTTCATTATCTTGAATGTTCCGATCATGTCCCCTCTCAATCTCCTCTGTTCGAGGGAGAAGAGGGCCCAGTTTCTCTAATCCACCCTCGATTCCATGGCTTGCAATTTTTCCAAGTAGTCGTTCATGTAGAACTTTGTCAAGCGCCTTCTGAAAATCCAGATATACAATGTCGACCGGGTCGCCCTTGTCTATGGAGAAATTAGGTCCATCCAGTCTGCCCATGAGTTATACCCATTAAAAAAAAATATACGATTAGATTAACTTGTCTCTTCTTTGATATTTCTGGGCTGTAGACTGCAAAGTCTGGTATTGTCCTAGGTTCCAAATGCTGAAGTGGCCGTCCAAGCTCACTCCAGCCTCTCCAACCATCCCGTTGTTTGCAGGACATCTACCGTAAAATCTGGCCAGTAACGTCCTCCTGTTCCATATTAGTGGAGTTCCCATTGATGCCCACCCCAGTCCACCCTACGCCGAATCACCATATATGGGACACAGACCATGCTGGTCTGTCCAGTACCGGCCTTAGTTCTTTAATTGACATGCGGCAGGCTCACTGGTCACAGATAGATGGGTTGTTGCAATGGGGGATTGAGGGTTTTCCAGCCATAAGTAGTCGCCGGTCATTTCCTAGAAGAGAAGAGGGTCCCTGCAAAGTTGTGCTACATTTGCTTATACCGTCCCCAAACACATGAAGAACTAACAAATACATTTTTTCTCTATATATATAACTATACATAGAGAAAAGTCTGTATATTTAGATAGGTATGTAATATGTCTGTAATAGACATGTAATATGTATGTAATAGACAGAAATATAATAAGTCTGTATATTTAGATGGTTATGTAACATATCTGTATATACATACAAACTTATTATATGGGAATAAGAGTTAACCAATGAGCTAGCTGTAGGGAAGCCTTTTTTTGCCTGGACTGCCTTTACATCTGTACTACCTTTTGAGAGCTTACCTGCTTTCATCAGCAACACCTCTCTGGAGGGCTCCAATCTCTCTCGGTTCCCTCCCTCTCTCTCTGGACAATGGATTCCTCTTGTTGCCCTTAGCCTAGGTGGAATGAAGTGTAACTGGGTACCTAGTGTTTTTTAGGGTATTATCAGATAGCACTTGGTGTCAGGTGCAGAAGGGTGACTTTAGCTCCTTACCCTCTGAAATTCATACTCCCTTTCCTAGCTAGAATCGTGAGAGGGGATTTGAAGCCCAGACCAATGATACTCCCTTACCAGAGAGAGGGTGAGTTTGCTCCCTGCACTGCGCAGTGTCCTCTCCAAATTACTCGTCTGGATATCTTCCCACCGGATGCGCCACAGCTCCGCTGCCAGCTCCTTCTCCAGCTTCAATTTCCTACGGAACAGAGAAAACACTGCCCTAATCCCCGTTTTAAAAGCTCATTTCATAACACTGCTGTCTGCACAATAAGAGCCTAAGAATAGCCTTACTGGGTCATCAAGCCCGGTAGCCCGTTCTCACAGTGGCCAATCCAGGTCCCTAGTACCTGGCCAAAACCCAAGGAGTAGCAATATTCCATGCTACTGATCCAGAGCAAGCAGTGGCTTCCCCCATGTCTGTCTCAATAACAGATTCTTCCTCCAGGAACTTGTCCAAACCTTTCTTAAAACCAGCTACGCTATCCACTCTTACCCCAACCTCTGGCAACGCATTCCAGAGCTTAACCATTCTCTGAGTGAAAAAAAATTTCCTCCTATCGGTTTTAAAAATATTCCCCTTATGCTTATGAAGGCCTGCATGACATCACCACCACACAGGAAATGATCTCATAACACCATTTAAGATGACATGTCCACTTGGAAGCGACAGAGGGTGTACAACGAGACAGGAAGGGGTCGGTGTTGGGTTTATAGCCAAGATGTGGCAGGCAAGGACTCTAACCAACAGCAAGGCCTGTGCTCTGCAGAATTTCAAAGCAATGGAGAGGACCGAGGCACATCTGTAATCTGAAGAAACACTTAAGGTAAGAAAAAGAATACTGCAACCAAAAAAAGGAAGAAAAATAATATTGCATCCAAAAAAAAAGAACCAAAAGCTGGAAAGAAGTGTGAAAAGGAAAAAAGTTTTTCAAAGGTTCTCAGACCCAGAGGACCGAAACATTTGCGGAAGTCAATATCATCAGGAGACAGTAATAAGGAAGAGCTGCCTAGGAAGCATTCCGCTGGACACCGGGAAATAAATCAAGAATTTGTAGGCCTGAAAATGCTGTTATTGTCCTTTATCAAGTAAACCCCAGCAGGGTGTGGAAAACATGAGGAAGGATCTAGCGAAGCTTGAAAAATGCTGCAAAAACCCGAGGGAATGGTTACAGTTTAGGGGGGGGGGGTGAAGAACTTTTGTGCGTGAAAGAGGAACGGGACTTGGGTGTGATAGTATGTGATAATCTAATTCAGTGTTCTTCAACCACCGGTCCATGGAGCAGTGCCGGTCCGCAGAAATTTCCTGCCGGTCCACAGGGCCAGCACGTGCATCAGGTCCAAAACAGTGTTCTTCAACCGCTGGTCCACGGTGCGATCGATGCGGCGTTATCTTCGAGGCAGCTCCCTCTTCCTAACTGATTCAGTGCACAAAGCCACGGGCAGTGGCTCCTATGGGCATCCTGCGCCTGAACCGGAAGCCTTCTCTCTGACGTTGCAACGTCAGAGGGAAGGCTTCCAGATAAGGGATGTGCAAGGTGCAATTAATACAATTATGGGGGTGGGGTCTGGCCCACGACTTAGCCCAGTGTTCTTCAACCGCCGATCCACAGAATAATTCTTTTATTTCTGCCGGTCCATAGGTGTAAAAAAGGTTGAAAAACACTGATCTAATTCATAACATTTTATTTGAAGGAAATAATTAAATATAATATAATACAAATAGATTTCTTTTCAAATAGATTCACAATTATGATATTTTCATATATCATTCCTCCAAAATATATTTCCATAAGACCCATATCATCCCCCCTACTGCCCCCTACCTCCCTTCCCCCTCCTATTCACAATGTATTGAAGTAATGAATGAAATTATAATAAAATATGAAATTTATCATTCCTTCAATATACATTTTTATATGACCTATTTCATCCTACCCCTGCACCCCCCTATTTCTCCCTCCCCCTATTTCTCCCCCCCCCCCCCCGAATGGAAGATGATGATCTAAAAGTGAGCCAACAAATCAAAAGGGGAAAAAATAATCTACAAAAATCAAAAGCACAAAGAAGAGTGAATCAAAAATGTGATACCTGGACAAACACAAGGAAAACCAAAAAAAGGCCGAAACAAATAAAAAGTAAAAATTAAACGCGTCTTAATTGGCGCAGCCGAGACTGAATATAACTGAGAAAGAAAACCAGCCGATTTTGGACAGAATCACACATGTAATGCGTACAAGAGGGGTTGTGGATAACTGGAACGCTTTTCAGTCTGTTGACCTCAGAGAATGCTGGCTCTTATTATTCTGCTTTTCAGTCACAGGGAAAGCTTGAAGCTCATTTCAGTAGTTTCTGAAATCTGGTGAAATTGATCAGGAGTTTGTTAGGGGTGGAATTAGATTTTCATACTAGAGGCCTTCTGCTGGCAAATCACAACAAAGTCCAGAGGCCTTCTGCTGGCAAATCACAACAAAGTCCAGAGGCCTTCTGCTGGCAAATCACAACAAAGTCCAGACCCAGAGTGTGAATCTTACCTGTAAATGAAGACAGAGGCCGTGGTGATGCCCAATAGGATAAAGCTCACCACTACGGATGTGATCTCCAAAACGGTGAAGCTAGCTGAAAGACATCAAAGCAAAAGGACAGGCATATAAAAAAAAAAAGAGATCAGGTCATCCACACATTGCCCCACCCCCAGTATGAACTCTTCATCTAGGTATCTACACTCCACCCTACCTCCGCTGTGAACCCGCCATCAAGATACCCGCACGTTACCCCACCTCCGCTGTGAACCCCTCATCAAGCTATCCACACGCCACGCCACCTCTAGTGTGAACCCCCCCAACCAAACTAGCCACACACGAACACCTCCTCCCCCCTCCCGCACTGCAACCCCTCCCCCATCAATCAGGATATCTGCACCCCCATTGTGTACTTGACACCAAGGGATACACATTTTGCCATATTTCCACCATGAAGAGTCAGCAAATGAGGTTTCCCACTTTTCCTAACATTCCTCATTCGCACCGGAATGAGCATTTCCACATGACCGAGAACATTTTATGATTAAGCCTGAGTCTTTCAGCATGGAGCTTCTAGTACATTAGGGATGGTACAGAAAATGAGACAGATAGTCCTGACAGAATGGTGAAAAAACTCCCCAGACAGAGAACAAAAATGTCATAAAATCTGAGAAGTCCTCTGAACCTTGGAGAATGGAGTTGCCCTTTGATGATTTTAGCTTGCATTTCTTGGGCTGTGGGGCGTCTGCACCCTGTTGTGCGGAATGGCCAGGATTTCCCAGCCCCGAAAACAGAAAAGGCAGCCCCAGTGGGCTAGCCACCCTTTTGGTCACTTGTTTAAGCAAAGGAGAGGCTAAGCTAGTCGCTCCCGCCTGTCCGTTCCACGCCACGTAGCGCAAGGATTCTCCGGAGGCACCAATTTTGTGCAATCCTGGTATGAATTTGGGTTACAAAAGCTCAAAGACTCCATCCCAAACAATTTGGAGGCAAAAATTGCAGTTTTGGAAGTGCAGGGGACTTTTGGGGAGAAAAAGAGAAGCTAAAATCCAAGATGGCGGTCGTTAAGAAATTTACACCTACAAACGCTAATAAAACACACTTACTAAATATTAAAAACAGCAAAATTAGGATGTTTTCAGGTGGGGGGATGACACAGGAAAACAGTCAGAAACTCAGAAAAACCTGTATTTCAGATCTCCCCGATTCACTACAGGCTGTAACAGCCTTACTCACTGACCTGTGCTGGAATGTGCTGCAGTTTGCCTCAGCTCTTTACAGTAGCTGGGAAGGAGAAGAATCATTGCCTCAAGCTGGAAATGCCTCTTCGACACTGATCTTTGGGCTACTGGTCAGACACGGTGCCTGCCCGTACCCCCATCCCCCGCGGACCGACGGACACACTTACAGAAGGGGTAGGCAGAAAATGCAGCCGGCATTCTGCAAGACACCACTGAGCCTCCTAAGGATGCCTAACAGCCTGCACTCAAGCCCCTGCTAAACGGTTGATGAGGATTAAAAGCAGGGACGGCCTCAAGCTCCAAAAATACTAGTGCAGGCTGGCCAACAGGTACCACAAGGAATCGGCCTTTCAGCTGCAGACCATAGTCTGCTTCTACTCTAAGCAGGCAGAGCTGAAGGTGAAAGCTCTAAGCACTGAAAACACCCCAAAAATACAGAATGAAATATGAAGAGAGAGAGCAGAACCAAAAAATTCTTCCAGCTCGCATGCAGAAGGGAAAAACTGCAGGTGGCAGTAGAGTTCCCTGGGATGTAGGAGGGACATAGAAAAAATCCGGAGTGGATTCCTTCTGCAGATGGCTTACGGCCATGGGGAGATAACCTGCTTGTCTAGCATGACGCAACTGTTGCACTGGAATAATGCTTAGTGCGCTTACTCAAGTAATGTCTACGAATAAGTGGAGACGACTAGTTACAGAATTTCCTGTCAAATGCAGGTCAAGAGACTGTATAACATATGCATGCTGGGCATGGGGCGAGGTTCTTGTGCCTACCCGCCCAAAATTGGGCATCGGACTACGTCACAATGTTAATAGTGCAGTAGATGCCTTTTTTGTTTGTTACTGGTAAAATGTTTACATGTTACTAGTGTAGCATATAAGAACATAAGAATTGTCATACTGGGACAGGCCAAAGGTCCATCAAGCCCAGTATCCCGTTTCCAACAGTGGCCAACCCAGATCACAAGTACCTGGCAGAAACCCAAAGAGTGGCAACATTCCAGAGCTGAGATTGTGATGTCATAATGCCTCATTCCACCAATGCCTAAGAGCCAACCTCATCAGTGATGTCACAATGGCTTGATTGTTCTATTCTTGGCTCACATAAGAACATAAGAATTGCCCTACTGGGACAGACCAAAGGTCCATCAAGCCCAGTATCCCGTTTCCAACAGTGGCCAACCCAGGTCCCAAGTACCTGGCAGAAACCCAAAGAGTAGCAACATTCCAGAGCTGAGATTGTGATGTCATAAAGCCTCGTTCCACCAATGCCTAAGAGCCAACCTCATCAGTGATGTCACAATGGCTTGATTGTCCTATACTTGGCTCACATAAGAACATAAGAATTGCCATACTGGGACAGACAGACCAAAGGTCTATCAAGCCCAGTGTCCTGTTTCCAACAGTAGCTAACCAAGGTCACGAATACCTAGCTAGATCCCACATTACTAGTGCAGCACATGTGCGTTACTAGTCCAGGGTATGCACGATAAGATTTCCCGGGTACACCACAGGCTAGCTGTAACTGCCCCTCAGTGCACAAACATGTTTTTGGCCATCAAGCTTCATAAATGCAGGCAGTGGCGAGGGAGAAGAGGTAGGATGGGAATTCCGGGCCTCACTACAAATCACTGGGGCTGGAACAGGGAGACAGAAAACAGAGAACCTCGTTTCTAACTATTTCTTTTGCTTTGCCCAGTAGATCAGTGAGCTCACCATGTGGCATTTCCTCCAGCCAGAGGCCCATTCTGGACCCACTCCAAAAGCTGAGAACAGGATCTGGGAATGCTTAGAGGGGGCTGAAGGGGGAGGAGGAAGGGCTGCTGACAGACTCAAGGCTGTAACTCTGTCAAATATTAGCAAAAATGAAGAAACAAGAAATAAAAAACAGTCTCAAAAGAAAGCTCCCTAATAACCTTACTGGTCCCAGCCTCACTGCTCCCTCCCCAGTTCTGTATCATCACTGCCCCACCCCCACAGAGCCCTCCCCAGTTCTGCAGACTCACTGCCCCCCTCCACCCCTACCGAGCTCTCCCTAGTTTTTCAGCCTCACAGCCCCCATACGGCTCCAGGAAAAGGAGGATGGATTAAGACATCCGGGTTTTACTTCCATTGCTTTCAGTGGAAGTAAAACCCGGATGTCTCAATCCGTCCTCCTTTTTCTGGAGCCATATGGTAACCCTACCCATACTGTCCTCCCCAGTTCTGCAGTCTCACTGCCCTCCCCCCACTGCATCTCACAGCCCCCCCACAATGAGACCTCCCAAGTGTCACAGCCTGAAGAGTCTCCTTCTCTTGTCCCATATGAGGCACCAGTCGTCCCCTGTACGTTTGCTAATCGAGTGCCTTTACGAGCATAAACTCTGTTGAACAGATACCAAAGGGCAGGCGTCAAACATACGAGCCCCCTACGAGTGAAACCCCAGTCATAGCATTAGAGGAAATAGTTCTAAAACCTTGGCAGGCAGGATCCTCGTTCTCAAAGCCACAAGGCGGCACGTCCTTAGGGATAATATTTCCTGGCCAGTGGATTTCCACACCAGGAACTGGGATAATCTTCTTCAAGGATCCACTGTAATTGGATACAATCTGGGAGAACATAGTAAGATAAGAGGAAGTATTTATGTCCGGAAACATTGAATACCTTGTTACTTCTGCATATGCTGAATTATTCACAGACCATTAATTGTAGAAATGGTGAACAGGCTTAGAATAATTGTGAGTGTAGATGATTTATTTTCAGTAGAACCTTGGTGTCTATTAGTGGAGGGATGAGGACGACTGTTCATTAGAAATCTTAAGCCTTAGGAAGCAGAATATTATAATTCATCTATAACATGTATTTGAGGAGGGTAAGAACAGAATGCATTACAAAGATGAATGTTATGATTCTATCTGCAATATATTCGTATCATTAAAAGACATAGCGTACCCTGAGTGGAAAAAATGGGATGCAAACAAAATCCATCTGGCACATAACTGATTTGGAGGAGGAGCCTAATGGTTAGTCCTTCAGGCTGACTACTAGGGAAGCCAGGGTTCAAATCCCAGTGTGGCTCCTTGTGACCTTAAGCAAGTCACTTAATCCTCCAATGTTTCACAAACTTAAGATTGTGAGCCCTTCAGGGGCAGGGGGAAAACAAAACAAAACACTAGTGTACCTCAATGGAACTCACCAACAGCTGCTACTGAAAAAGGGTTTTATTGATTGATTTTTGGATTTGAATTTAACCCACATGCATGTACTGAACAGCAAGATACCGCCAAGAATGGTACAGCCGGGTGGGATAGCGGGAGGCATAAGGGTGCATCGGAGAGTATTTTCCATGCTACGTGCCACTCTACAAAGGTCTGGGGCTAATTTACTAAGTTTTTTTATTCTCATTCTACGTCTATAGATACAACCTTAAGGCTCACCCAGGAGGTAATGAGAAAATGTTGATCATTGCAGGGCACAGAGCAGTGGCGCCCCTCCCCCGCCCCCTGCCATGCGTGTGCGCCCCTTCCCTCTACCCTTTTAACTTCGGCACGAGCAGCCACCAACTTACTACCCACGTCGGCTTCGGCACTCTGACGTCACTTCTTAGGCGCGGGTCCCGGAAGTGACAGCGTCAAAGAGACAGAGTCAAAGCCATCGTGGGCAGCAAATTGGTGGTAGCTCGCACCGAAGTTAAAAAGGTAGAGAGGAAGGGAAGGGGGAAGGAGAAAGGGGGGGGAAGGAAAGTGAAAAGGGGCACTCCTCCCCACCCCACCCCCCGTTACTGACCTTGGCACAGAGCAGCAGTGAGCTAGAAGAGCTTACATGTGCATAACTCTCTGAAAAGTAGCAGACCAACCCGGGAATGGAGCCCACACTTTCACATTTGAGCAGCAGCTTACTGGGATTGAAGCCCAGATTGCTGTTGGGGGTTGTGAGGGCAGTGGAAGAAAAGAGCCATCCTCATCTTTCGGGGCGTCCTTTCGAAATCTAATGTCTTTCATTTGAATTTTTGTCAGTGATCGCACCCTTGCCTCACAGAGTATGAAACGGCAAGATACTGGGAAGGAGGGGGGTTTCAATTATTTGAACAGGCTGACATTATTGGGAGTAAGGTACAGCAAATTCTGATGATCCATGAAAGCCTGTCCACCTACCTGAAAATTTCCTTCCCCGCTATCCACCATGTCCCAGAGAGAGTAATCATTTTCTCGATCTCCGTTTTTATCAATTGTAATGAAACCGCTAACACCTGCAGAAGGAGCCAGAGAAAGAGGGTCAGACCATAGACAGGGTATAACCTCTCACACCAACAGGGGGAGCTAGAGAGAGAGAGGATGAGAGCACAGACATTGTATAATCTCTCACACCTGCAGAGGGAGTCAGAGAGAAAGAGAGACCAGCCATTACATAACCCCTTATACCCTCAAGGGAGCCAGAGAAAGAGGGGGAGAGTCGGCCATCAGAGGAATGAATGATCTCTCATTGAGCTATCTTTTACCATACTATGTCTGAGAATGCGGAACATTGGTTAGAACTGCAGTCTCAGCACCCTGGGGTTGTGGGTTCAAACCCACACTGCTTCTTGTGACCCTGGCTAGTCACCTAATCCCCCCTTTGCCCCAGGTACATTAGATAGATTGTGAGCCCACCGGGACAGACAGGGAGAAATGCTTCAATACCTGAATAAATTCAAGTATACCATTCTGAGTTCCCCAATATAGAAAATTGAATAAATAAATAGTGTGACAAGTTTCAGCCTCTGTAACCAAAGCTGGTATTGTGACATCATAATGCCTCATTCCACCAATACCAAAGAGCCAACCTCATCAGTGATGTCACAATGGCTTGCTTGCCCTTTACTTGGCTCACTTTTATTACATTTTTATTTCTAGAGTGGCACAGTGGTTAAAGCTACAGCCTTGGCACCTTGAGGTTGTGGGTTCACACCCCCACTGCTCCTTGTGACCCTGGGCAAGTCACTTAATCCCCTCGGTACATTAGATAGATTGTGTGAGCCCACCAGGACAGAGAGGGGAAAATGTTTGAGTACCTGAATAAATAAATTCATGTAAACCGTTCTGGGAGCAGTGGCATAGTAAGGGGTGTGTGGACTGCTCCTATCCACCACGCCATGTCATCCCTCCCCCACCCCCCACCCCGTACCTCTGTATTATCTTCACTAGCACGAGCAACTTCTGCCTGTTCCTCGCGTCAGCCCGGTTCCCCTCTGAATCACTTCCGGGTCACGGGGCCAGGAAGTGATGTCAAAGGGAAATCCAACGCTGGTGGGGGAGCGTGGGGGTGGAGAGGGAGAGCACAAGTGTAGAAGGGGGTCGGGAAGGAGAGGGGTGAGGGCGGGAAGCGCCACCGCCTGGGAGAATGGTACAGAAAAGTGAATGAATGGATTTAAGTAAATCAATACATAATGGTGTGGGGAGGTGGAACAGTGGGCTGAAAACCAGGGAGGCTTCAAAATCTCACTGTTGCTCTTTATAACATTGGGCAAGTCACTTAACCCTTGATTTTTATGTTTCTACGATTGCTAACTCTACTTGAAATATAACACACCTAGAGTTACCCGTGAAAAGGTTGTGAACCATATCCAAATTATTCAAATAAATAAAATATTATGTGAGGCTAGTGATAGGGGAAAGGAGGGAGACTCCGTGATACCATGTGAGGCCACCGATAAGAACATAAGAATTGCCACTGCTGGGTCAGACCAGAGGTCCATCGTGTCCACGCGTTGGCCCTTAGGTCAAAGACCAGTGCCCTAACTGAGACCAACCCTACCTGTGTACGTTCTGGTTCAGCAGGAACTTGTCTAACTCTGTGGATTCCTGAGGGATAGAGGGATCGTGGGGTACTGAGTAAACCAACCTGGTCGTGCATGTGCAAGACCGGAGGGCTAGGACTTCGATAGGAGGGCAGAACTTAAATGGGAAACCAAGGTGACAGGGGAGCCCTTCTGATGATTCAGACAGGCCTTGACCTGTTTTTGGCCACCGCGGGAGCGGACTGCTGGGCAGGATGGACCTGTGGTCTGACCCGGCAGAGGCACTGCTTATGTTCTTATGTTCTTATGTTCTGTCTTGAATCCCTTGAGGCTGTTTTCTCATACAACAGCCTCCAGAAGAGCGTTCCAGTTTTCTACCACTCTCTGGGTGAAGAATAACTTCCTTATGTTTGTACAAAATCTATCCCCTTTTAACTTTAGAGAGTGCCATCTCATTCTCTCTACCTTGGAGAGGGTGAACAACCTGTCTTTATCTACTATATCTATTCCCTTCATTATCTTGAATGTTTCGATCATGTCCCCTCTCAGGGGGAATAAGAGATTCTGTGACAGCACGTGAAGACAGTGATGAGGGGAAGGAGGAAGACTCCATCACAGTGTGCGAGGTCAGCAAGAATATGTGAGAGTTGGAAAGGGGAGGAGGAAATGGAAAGAAGAAAAAAAAAAAAAAAAAACCAAGAGAGAAAAAAAAAAAAAAGTGAGAAGTGAAGTAATAAAAACCTCTCGGGATTCTTGACAGACACTAAATCATAGCTGTGGCATTTCAACAGTATTAATTAACATTCTACCACACTGGCGAGACTCATCTCTGAGCCAGCTAAAGCCCAGCGATGGTGGGGGCGGGAGAGCAACGTTTGTAAGTCAGATTCTAATTCTCCAGGCCACGGCAGTCTGATTCCACAGCCACGACTGGACTTGAAGAATACAACCTCAAGATAAGAGCAGTTCAGAGTCAGATTGAGAAGGAGAACAGGAAAAAAAAAAAATTGTGTGTGTAGGGTGGGAGGGGGGGGGAATAAAAGAGGAAAAGATGAAGCGGATATAGTGTCAGCAAGGCATGGATTAGCAAGGTACTGGGCCCTAGGGGAGACATGATTGAAGTCTACAAAATCCTGAGTGGAGTAGAACGGGTACAAGTGGATCAATTTCTCACTCCGTCGAAAATTACAAAGACTAGGGGACACACAATGACATTACCATACCATACCAACTCTTGTACCCCGTAAACGTCAGCTATGATTTATTGCGGCTTGTACAATAATAGAATTGTTACAGAGACATAGATATTGTATAGAAAATGCATGGAAGATATCATGCAGGGGACTGCATGGGAATGGGTCAATGCACTGAGAGAAAAAGGTGAGTTTTCAGTGCTGAATTGGAAGTATGGGTGTTTGTCGCAGGCGGCCTAGAAGGTTGTTCCATTCTGGGCCCCCTGAAATGCAAAGAGAGCCTTCCTTCAAACACAGCTAGTGGAGGGGGTGGTAGTTTCCTTCGTTGGATTGGCCACTGTGAGGACGGGCTTGATTGACCATTGGTCTGACCCAGTAAGGCTATTCTTATCTTGCAATTGTCTTTGTTGTGTTTTAAGTATATTTTATATTGTAAACTCTTTTGACCATTTTGTATAGTAAAGGCCATACAACAAAATCTAGTTTTATATTGATTTTGTTGCATTATATAAACACCGGTTTAGCTCCTAATAAACTACCATTTAATTTCCTGAACTGTCACCCGTACTATTTCCAGTTCCTCTAATCTCCACTCAAATGAGAGTATGATCAGATCACATCGTGCTTTTGACATCGACCTCCACTTTTTTTTTCTGAATTATGCTTCATTCAGCAACGAGAGATCTGCGGTACTTGAGAATAGTATTATTATGTGCGCTTGAATAACAAGTGTAGTCTTTTGTCCAAGACGACTTGTTCTCCATGTTTCAATGACCAGCCTCTTTCTAGGAAACTCTTCCCTTATTATCTAGAGTAACGACATCTGAGAAATGTAAATTCCCTCCCAATATCAAAGGCTCTCATCAAATACTCCTAAATTCTCAGCCGCTTCCTGAAAGAATGGCTTTGAGTATTTTCTGAGATAAGATAAGATCCCTATCTTTCCGTGCCGATTACTCCTTGTACTCCTCATAAGACATTTCGATCACTGGATGCTCATCATCTTTCCACTCGGGCCCCTCAGCTCCACAGGACTACAGATGACTCAATGTTCTTTCTTTTGGCAGCCCCCTCCCTGTGAGACCCCCCTCTTGGCTCTCAGAACACAGTAGACTTTTGCGAAGATCACTCTAAAAATGCACCTGTTCAATCTAGCATTTGGAGACTTGGCAGGAGAGTAGCTGGTAGTCAAGATTCACAACTCTACTCTTAAGCTTTTGCTGGCCCTCTCTATTTGGCCAAGTAATCTTGGGGTTTTTTTTCTCTTCGCTTTCCTGTCTGAATTGTAGTTCCTTTCTGTTTCATATATTATTTTTGAATTGTAAACTGTTCGTTTGGGGACCGAAAGGGTGATTGATCGATGGAATGGTCTTCCACGTCAGGTAGTTGAGGCCAGTACCACGCTCGACTTCAAGGAACGATGGGACCGTCTGGTGGGGTCGCTCCAGAGGAATGCTTAAAAGATGGATTCTCGAGGAGGGAGGGTTCTTGAGTGGGCAGACTAGTTGGGCCGTCGGAACCTTTTCTGCCGTCTTACTCTATGTTTCTAACTCTGCTGTGCGTTTTGTTTTCCGACCTCCCTTCATGGCTAGGCACTAACAATATCTGGGGGGAAAATCCATTTTTATTTCCTGAAAGGTTTTCTAATTAAGCAATGTTCTTCTAGTATGGCACAAAGCAGGGGACCCTACAATACCTCTGGCACACAGCAGGGGCACCACAATCCCTCCGGCTCTCCAGGCTATGATACAGAGGGATGACTGAATTACTGACGGTATATTTATTGTGTAATATTTTCTTTTGGCCTTACCATAAAATGTCCTGTTCCACATCTCCATGACGACTGCAGTCCCATTGCTTATGGAGCCTCCTTTCGCCAGCGTCTTGTTCACTGCTTCTGCGTACATCATAATCCCATCATAGAAGCCAGCGGTAATGTAATTCATCTAAAAACAAGACAAAATAATCAACCCTGCTCTCTCATACCGTCTCTCAAACTGTATATATAAGCGCACAGTCACCGCTGAGACTGCCCCGTGTCTCCGCTCTCTTACAGTGCTGCCTGATTCGCCGATTCGAATCGATTCATTGTCTGAAAAAAATAAATAAATCAGACTCGCCGATTCAGAAGTGATGCGACAAAGAAAAGGCCCTGCCAGGGCTGGCCACAAGCAGCCTGTTTACAGAGCTGCCGCTTTGGGTAAGGGAGGGGGGTTGTCCAGTCAGGACTGCTGACGTTGCGGGGGCTGGGGGGGGAAGAGGATTTTTTTTTTTTGCTGGTTGGGTGAGTTGCCCAGATAATTGGGATTCTACTGTAATTGCAATAATAATATTTTCATAAGTACATATAAGTACATAAGTACATAAGTAGTCGCCTCCGCCGGGGCAGACCAGAGGTCCATCTAGCCCGGCGGTCCGCTCACGCGGTGGCCCATCAGGCATATTGCCTGATCTGCGGTCCTTTGACTAATTTTATGCCTACCTCAACACTTATCTCTAAACTTTCCACTGCTCTTATCTGTACCCCTCAATCCCTTTGTCCTCCAGGAACCTATCCAGGTCATCCTTGAAACCCTGTACTGTGCTATTTCTTATCACGGCCTCCGGAAGGGTGTTCCATGTGTCCACCACCCTCTGTGTGAAGAAGAATTTCCTTGCGTTTGTTTTAAACCTGTCCCCCTTCAATTTCATCGAGTGACCCCTTGTTCTTGTGGTTTCTTTCAAATTGAAAAATCTATCCTTGTCAACCTTTTCGATGCCCCTCAGGATCTTGAAGGTCTCTATCATATCTCCTCTGAGTCTCCGCTTTTCCAGGGAGAACAACCCCAGCTTCTTCAGTCTGTCAGTGTATGTAAGGTTTTCCATACCCTTAATCAGTTTAGTTGCTCTTCTCTGGACTCTCTCAAGCATTGCCATGTCCTTTTTGAGGTACGGTGACCAGTACTGTACACAGTATTCCAGGTGCGGGCGCACCATAGCCCGGTACAGTGGCAGGATGACTTCCTTCGTTCTGGTCGAGATACCCTTCTTAATGATACCTAACATTTGATTTGCTTTCCTCGAGGCTGTGGCGCATTGTGCCGACGCCTTCAGTGTTGTGTCTACCATCACTCCCAGGTCTCTTTCAAGGTTACTGACCCCTAGCATTGATCCCCCCATTTTGTAAGTGAACATCGGGTTCCTTCTCCCTATATGCATGACCTTGCATTTCCCTACATTGAAGCTCATTTGCCACTTTTTCGCCCATTCTTCCAATGTCGTAAGATCCCTTTGGAGATTCTCGCAGTCTACCGTGGTTTCAACCTTGCTGAATAGTTTGGTGTCATCTGCGAATTTGATGACCTCGCATTTTGTTCCCGCCTCCAGGTCGTCAATGAATATATTAAACAGGAGCGGTCCCAGCACTGACCCTTGAGGAACCCCGCTCGTGACCCCTTGCCAGTCCGAGTAGTGGCCCTTTACACCAACCCTCTGCTTCCTGTCTGCCAGCCAGTTTTTGATCCATCGGTGGACCTCCCCTCGCACCCCGTGATTCCATAGCTTCTTGAGCAACCGCTCATGTGGTACCTTAT
Organism: Geotrypetes seraphini; assembly: GCF_902459505.1. Classification (NCBI taxonomy): domain Eukaryota; kingdom Metazoa; phylum Chordata; class Amphibia; order Gymnophiona; family Dermophiidae; genus Geotrypetes; species Geotrypetes seraphini. The sequence continues at coordinate 26,269,240 of NC_047099.1, read as the reverse complement.
CGAAGGCTTTTTGGAAGTCTAGGTAGATTATGTCTATGGGTTCACCTTTGTCCACCTGGTTATTTACCCCCTCAAAGAAGTACAATAAGTTTGTGAGGCACGACCTACCCTTGCAGAACCCATGCTGGCTCGACCTTAGCTGTCCATTTTTTTCGATATGGTCACAGATGCTGTCCTTGATCAGCGCCTCCATCATCTTTCCCGGGACCGATGTGAGGCTTACCGGCCTATAGTTTCCCGGGTCGCCCCTTGAACCCTTCTTGAAGATGGGCGTGACATTTGCTATTTTCCAGTCCTCCGGGATCTCTCCAGTTTTTAGGGATAGGTTGCATATTTGCTGAAGTGTCTCTGCTATTTCATTCCTTAATTCCTTGAGCACCCTTGGGTGAATGCCGTCCGGGCCTTCATGTGATGTTTATCTTCATTTCTCATATACACTTCTCCCTCAATAGTCGCAGGGGTTAGGGACAGAGCCGGCCCGCGAATATTAAAAAAACGCAAATAATTCTGGGCCAGTTCTGACCCCCCCTCCCCCCCCGGAATCCCAGACCTTACCTTAAGCCCTCTGACACTCCCCAGAACCGTACCTGGTGATCTAGTGGTCCTTCAGGGCAGGAGCGATCTTGCTACGCTCCTGCCCCATGCAGATCACTCATAGGAAATGGCTACCATGAGCTCCTGTCGTAGTCTCGATAGGGGATTAACAGACCCGCGAAAACAGAAAAAATGCAAATAACTTTTTCATATGTTATTCGCCGTTTTCTATTAAAAACCATCGTGAATATGGTTAAACCCTGAATTACATGGTGGGAGACCTGGCCTGTTCCTGAAGGAGAGGCAAAACACGGTGAACAAAGTGCTGGGAATCAGCAATTTCTCTATGCAAGCTGACGTAATTTTTTTTGGGGGGGAGGAGCCAGCAAGCTAAAAAACCGTGAATATTCGAAACTGCGATTGCTGACACCGTGAATACGGAGGGATAAGTGTTTATTCAATTCAAACATTTCCTTTTTCTGATACAACTCTTAGTCCCTCTCAGTACAGATGAAATTAAATGAATCAAAAACAAAATTACTCTGGCTCGGCCCAAAATTAGCTTACCTGCCCGCCCTCTTCACCCTACCCACAGGCCCTGCTCTACACCTTGAGTTCTCAAGCAAGGTCCTTGGCATCACTATCGACTCCTCCCTTTCCCTCAACGATCACCTGAATTCCCTGGCAAAATCTTGTTTTTTCAGCCTCCACATGCTGAGGAAAGTTAGATCCTATTTTCACCAAAAGCATTTCACCGTCCTTGTACAATCCATCATCCTATCCAAACTCGATTATTGTAACGCCATCTACTTAGGTCTATTGAAAAAAAGTCTTCGCAGACTCCAGCTTATCCAGAACACTGCGGCTAAGCTGATTTTTGCTAAACGCAAATATGACCACGTCTCCCCTCTACTTACCAATCTTCACTGGCTCCCAGTACTTTCCAGAATTCATTTCAAATGCTCCTGCCTGGCTTTCAAGATCATTCACGGCATCCTTCCGCCCCTAATCCCTCTATCCTTCCTCACCCCGACACCAACTACCACCAGATCTGCCCACAGACATAAACTATCCTTCCCCTCTCTACACGGCATCCTCCACGCAGGTAAACTGGGTAGATCCCTCCTCTCCAAAATTACCGGCCTCTGGAACGACCTCACTGTCCCGCTGCGGAACCTGGACTCCCTCCAACTATTCCGAAAACAACTGAAAACATGGCTTTTCTCTAGCATATAATAATCTCTTCTCCTGATTACATCCCCTCTTTTTATGCTTTGTAAACTCTTTCTCTTCTCTCTTCCCATATTTTTTAAACTCTGTAAACCGTGTCGAGCTCCACTTCAGTGGAGAAGATGCGGTATATAAACCTAAGGCTTAGTTTAGTTTAGTGATCTCTTTAGTGACCACCCAAATTGTAAATCTCCTGGAAAAGTCCAGTTATCTTCTGATATAATCTGCCTAGAACTGTAAGGTACAGGCGGAATAGAAGTCACTAATGTAATGTTCTATTACAATAACCCACAGCCCTCTCCTTTGGGTTTTCTGCTCTCTCATACTGCAAGTTTGCCTACCTCAGCTTATTTCCTGAGGCCTTAGTACTTGCTTGGTAGCAATGAGGTTCCCCCGTCCCTCCCACGACAGCTTCGACTGACCTCAGCTGGCTTATTCACTTTTCAACTTCCCCTTAGTTCTGACACCCTCACCCTTCTCCTTGTTCTGTTCCTCTCAACTGAAAGTCAGTTCCACCAGACAATAAAAGACTGATCATAAATTCCTCAGTCAGGTATATTTGCCTTGTGCTGAGTGTGGAGATAAACGTTCCAATTCCACCACTTCCCTTCGCTGTTGCATTTTTTTCCCAGTTATATAACTTTACGCTCATAAATCCCTCACCTCCACATTTCTTACAAACAAGTGTTATTCAATTGCTCCAGCATTAAGGTTTTCAATGACTCTAACCTCCCCCCCCATCCCACCCTTGCGGAGTATGAGCTTTAACCTACCCCAGAGCAATTTGGCAAAGCTTGACACTGGCCCCTTCAATGATGATTCGGGGGAAGTGCAGATGTAACACAGAACTGAAAAAGAAGGGCCTCAAGAAAAGGGAGACTAAAATAAATGCCAAGAGCTTCAGGAAATTAATAAAAACCTCTACCCAGTCCTTCAAATCTCTCTCTCTCTTTCAGAAGAGCCCTCCGCAAAGATTAATGGACATTTCTAGCCTCTCACTTTTCTTCTGGATCCTACAAACACCCTCCAGCAGTATTCATTACAGTGTGTGGAAAATTAAGGTTTCCATGGCAACCCCGGTTCAGTAGAGGCAAGTGGAGTGGGACCCCTACTCAAGCTACATGTTATACCTCCTTCCCTGCTCTTCCTCATTCACTTACAGACATCTACTTTTCAGTTCACATCTCTGTGTGAGAACCTAAGGAACAAAGCATAATCCAAGCAGAGTTATTAACTCTAACAGATCCAAAGTCTTACACACCTCACCTAAGCTGAAGATGCCAAATGAGTTTTTCAAGTGGGAGGACAACTTCTCTGCTCATCTGGAATAATCACTACTAAAAATCCTTTTAATGGAATTTGTCTGCAGCAGTTTCTAGAAGAGGGACATCAGATTTTATCATCTTTGAATGCTCGTCATTTTTCTACTCTGTACCCTTCCCAAACATGAGGGTTATTCTATAAATAGGCCCCCTATTTGGAGCCTATTCTTTAAAGGAAAGTAGGTGCTGATGGAGGTGGCAGAGAAGAAGACTACTGTATATCTGAATTCTAGAAAGCTTGGACAGAGGATCTCCAACAGAGATTTGACAAACGACGTGCAGTTTCGTGGAGTTTCTTGTGACTGACGATGAACTGAGAACTTACTGACTTCTTAAACTAAACTAAACTAAACCTTGGGTTTATATACCGCACCATCTCCACGAATGCGGAGCTCGGCACGGTTTACAGGAAGAAAGATGAGAGAGGAACTACAGTGGAGAGATTAAAGAGTTAGGTGTAAAGGGGGAAGGTGAGAGGCCTAAGAGGGGGGAAGTGTTACAGTTTTGAGAATAGCCAGGTTTTTAGGTGTTTGCGGAAGAGTTGGAGGGAGCTTGAGGTTCGGAGAGGGGAGGTGAGGTTATTCCAGATCTCAGTGATTCTAAAGACTTCCTCCTACTGTAGCTTTGGAATCTGGGGCCTCTTTGCAGATTGAGTTCTCATCTAAGATATTGGGAGTCTTTTTTGATTCCTCTCTTACCTTTAAGGACCAAATAAATTCCCTGGTCAAGAAATGCTTTTTTAGTTTACGAATGTTGAGGAAGGTTAGACATCTTTTTTCATCATCGACATTTCTCTGTCTTGGTCCAATCAATCATATTATCTCGACTAGATTACTGTAACACTATCGATCTTGGCATCAAAAAGATCTGTCTCCAAAGATTACAATTAATCCAGAATACTGCTGCGAAGCTGATCTTTGGAAAAAGTAAATTTGACCATGTGACCCCTTTGCTCCTGAGTATTCATTGGCTCCCGGTTTATCTTAGAATTCAATTCAAATGTGCCCGCATCTCTTTCAAAATTTTATATGGCATTTTTTTATTCCCCTTGTTCCCTTACAGATTTTCCTTTGCAAGAGGCATTCAACAATTCAAACTCTCCCTTCCATCTAGAAAGTGAATTAAAGGAGATAAAATCTTCAGTCAATCTCTGGCTTTTAAACTTTCTCAACTATGAAATTAACTCCCCTTAATTCTGAAGAGCCCCAGTTCTTTCCAATCTTTCCGCAAACTTCTAAAAACTTTTCTTTTTGCCAAACATTTTGAAAACTAATCTCTTTGAAACTTTTGCTATTACTTTCTTTCGTTTTTATTTAATCATTGTAAACTTTCTTTAGTTTTTATCTAATTGTTGTAAACCGAGCCGAGCTTCCTTAGATTGACGACCCGGTATATAAAATTAAGCTTTAGTTTAGTTTACTTGCTAGTAGCTTTGGCTGCTTGATGAGCTTCTCGAATTAAGTGAAGGTCTTTTTCGCCACCGTAATTTTATGCATGCTGTTAATCTCCCTCCTCTGCAAAAGGAGATAAAGTCGAGTGTATTTAAGTGGCATACTTGTATGTCCCATCACGTGGGATTGAGTTTCCTTGAGGGAGGGATACCCAAAGCTTAACTAGCCCAAGGATTTCCAGAGATAGATGCCCGGGAGTGAAAAGGAAGATAGCCAGATCAACCTAATTCCTGAAAGGGAGGTTCTAGTCTATCCAAGAGGCTAGGTGTGTGGACACGGAAATGGGCTATCCTGAGCCTGCCAAAGTGTTATGTTTTGTTGGACTATGAAGGGGAACTTTACCTTGATGAGGAACTTACTCAACTGATTTGCGTACAAACTGGAACAGATAAAAAGGAGCCTTTCGAAAGGGAAAAGAGACTCCTAGAGGGAAGGGGACTTTCCCTTTTCTGCCTCCTGTGGTCTGACGGACAGTCAGGACGACTCTGGGTGTTCTCAACCTGAGAGAAAGGGGAGCCTATTGCTAGGGCCTTTGGAGCAAGAAGGCATAGAAGTAGTGTACTTGGAAACAGGAACTCAAGGGGAGAAATTCTGGCGTTAAGCCTAACCCTACAAGATGCAGCCTGCATTACTGGTAGGCGGTGAAGGAGATGTGGACTACACTACCGGTAGGTGGCACCGGAGCATCACAACAACATTATGTCAAACTTATGGCAAAACTGGAAGAGATATTTTGTACAAATAACAAAGTAGATTTTTCAGTCACCACCGGTATCTTAACAACATTTTTAATACTGGACTGAAGGAGAAGAGATTTTCACAACTCTTTCAATGTATCCCAAACAGAACTGCTCCCTCAAAACAGCTAACTTTCTCTGTCTACATCACAGTTTCTACTAATAATGGCCACCTACAAACAAGAAATTAGATAAAAGATGCATTCGAAACTCCAGTTTCCACCCTTTACATATAAAAAAAAGTCCACTGTACACAGCTAAAGCCACACAATACTATCTTACATGCTGTGATTCATGAGATTGGGACAAACATCTCCAAGTCATGACTGAATCCTCCAAACAAAGCCTGCAACCCTACAATCATCTACAGTAAGGTCACTCCCCCTTCACTTAAAATACCAAGGCCAAACCTACTGCAGTACAAAGAAAAGAAAACCACCGAGAGGGACCTTGTAATGAAGTACAATACAAAACTGGAAACATAAAAACAAAACATGATCTACAGCCACTACTCCTGGAGGACGAGTCAGTGAAAGATTCCTTGATCTGTCAGTAGTGGTTTTCCGACATAATCTAGCCAAATACAAGCTTGTGCCAGAAACTCAGAAAGAGAATAGCACATGTGCCTGCAATGTACCCAGCTGCAACCCGTGCCAGAACAGGAGGAGCATTCTGGGTCCTGCATCAGAACAATACCACTCAAAGTACTAAGGGATGAGCTAGTCAGAGAAACCCCCAGTGGCAGCTGTTCTTTAGAAGAAAGTATTAAAAAGTGAGTGCGGGGAGGTGCTAAAAAGCTTCCACCCCAAGGGGGGGAGGGAACCAGTCAAGATGTTTGAGATGAAGTGTGGTAGATTTCTCATCCAGGGGCTCATGAAAGACCTTGGTCCTCTTCATCAGAGACCAACGAACAGAAAGAGTGCAGAAGCCCAGAAGTAATGCCAATTTCCCTTGGACACAGAAAAAAAAAAAGAGATTCTAAATTTGTAGGAGCTCAGCATGCCAGAACCCAGTTTAAGGACAGATCCTAAGGAGGATCCCAAGGAGAGAGACCAGTTGAGAGATCCACATAAAAAAGAATGGAGAATGGTGGAACCAGGGTGAGACTGAGAATCCATGTTGATGACCTGGTGTGAGAGGAAGTCCTAGGTGCATCCTGCTGGCCTTAGTCCAGAGGGGTTATGAATAGAGTGGACCGAGAGGTAGACCAAATCCCAGACATTAAGAAGAGGGCTTACCAGTTTGTGGAGTATCTACACAAAGATAGAGGAGTGGATAAGATGACTCGGCTCTCCTGAAGAACCTTTAGCCAGAGAATTTCACACTGATATCAAGCAAGTGGAGGAGGTGGGGCTGTTTGTAGGTTCTCATCAAATGAGAACACAGAGGCTGGCGAGACCTTATGAGGTCTGAGCTTTTGAGGATCATTGTCGGATAATGAAATGAAATTCAGAAAATGGGTCACTATACATGAAGAAGCTTGGAGGTTCAAGTTCAATGTATTTAATATACATCGTTGCACTTCAAGGAAAAAACAATAAGGTTAAATTACAATAGAATTTGCAGAGGGAAATTAGGGAAAAGGAAAAAAATGGGAGAAAAAACCCCCCATAATAAAGTGTGTATAGAACAGGGGTGGACAACTCTGGTCCTCGAGGGCCACAATCCAGTTGGGTTTTCAGGATTTCCCCAATGAATATGCATTGAAAGCAGTGCATGCAAATAGATCTCATGCATATTCATTGGGGGAATCCTGAAAACCCGACTGGATTCCGGCCCTCAAGGACCAGAGTTGCCTACCCCTGAGTGTATACAGAAAGTAATTAAAAGAGCAGGGCAGGATGTGGAAAAGGAATGAAAGCAACATAATTCAGTGGACTGACTGGAGAGTGAGGGAGGATCACCTCAGAAGTCTATTCACACTTTAGGATAGGGGTGTTAAAGTCCTTCCTTGAGTGCCGCAATCCAGTCAGGTTTTCAGGATTTCCTCAATGAATATGCATGAGATCTATTAGCATACAACAGGGGTGTCAAAGTCCCTCCTCGAGGGCCGCAAGCCAGTGGGGTTTTCAGGATTTCTTCAATGAATATGCATGAGATCTATTTGCATGCACTGCTTTCATTGTATGCTAATAGATCTCATGCATATTCATTGGGGAAATCCTGAAAACCCGACAGGATTGCAGCCCTCGAGGAAGGACTTTGACAACCCCTGCTGTAGGAAATGGGAAGACTGGGCGATCAAGTGGCAGATGAAATTTAATGTGGACAAATGAAAAGTGAAAAAAAAAAAAAAAGCAAGACAAAACTGCAGGGGAATAAAATCATGCCTTCATCCCTCCAGTAGTCAACCTTTTTGGCACTTATTCACTGTAAAAACAGGTCTAGCCCCAGACATTCAAACTGTGCCGTGGACGTAGTCTTAAAATGTTTGATTAGGGCAGAAAAGCGTCCAAATCATAAGCCCGCCCAAGTCCTGCCCAGATCACACCTCTAACAAGACTCCTGCAGAAAATAGATTTTGGAAATAGGGAATTGGAAGGAATTAGCGAGAAAACATGCATCTGCCCCTTTATGCTACTTTCTGGATGTTTTTCTTTTTTTTTTTTTTTTATGTGCCCCATACATGAACAAATGTAACCTCGGTTTTCCAAAAAACACAGAGGATACAAAATAAAGCTGCAAGAGGGAGAAGGAAAAGCGACATCAGGAAATACTTCTTCCTAGAGAGGATGGCGACAGAATTTTGTTTAAAAGCATGGGACAAAACACAGGAGATTCCTATATGGAAAGAGGACAGAATCATAGTATTGAGAGCAGCTCCATTCAAAGCAAAACATATGGACTTTCATACTTTAAGAGGGGCTTTTTTTTTTGGGGGGGAAGGGGGGAGAAACTTGCACAGGCAGCAGGTACAAGTCTATAAAGAAAAAGAGGGGGGAAAGGGTGACCCACACAGAGTCGCAGGTATAATCCTGGCCACCTTTCTGGACAGACTGGTTTGGGCCTTGCTAATGTTAGGGTTGCCATATGGCTCCAGAAAAAGGAGGATGGATCGAGACATCAGGGATTTACTTCCGTTGCTTTCCCTGGAAGTATAACCCTTGTCTCAATCCATCCTCTTTTTTTCTGGAGCCCTATGGTAACCCTAGCTTATGTTTACCTGCCGTCATTCGCTATGTTTTTTTCCTGGTTAACTAGATTACATTCAGGTTCTTCCCGACGTTATTTAACACGTTGACAGCTCGCGACTGTTGTGAAACAAGCTAGGCAAAGCTGTGATCAAACAATCCCCCAATAACTCCAACATTGAAACTAGTCATTGCCCGTTGGATCTCTTCTCTCCTTTGGGATCATGGATATATCAACTGCTGCTGTTAGTAGGAGACTCTCCTCCTCTGGCCACTGTAAATGCGTTATAAAGAAAGGCCACCAAGGTAGGGTTGCGGACCCCCTAGACCCGCCCCAGGCCTACGCCCACAATTTCAGGGTTGCTTTTCAAAACGCAGACAAAGTGCCTGGTTTTGAAAAGCCGTCCAGGACCCCTGGACATGCCCTCAAAAGGAGGACATGTCCGGGAATCCACGGGCTTAGCCAACAGAGTCATCCGGCCCTGCTTTACGCCTCTTATTCCCGAGAGCTAGCACCCCAAGACTGTCCAGCATAGCATTAGCCCCTTTGCAACATATAAGCTAGGCTCTCCAGTTGTAGCTGTCAGTTTAACCCTCTATCTTCAGGGTTCATACCAGGCCATCCTCTGAGGTGAAGTTAAAATGCTCAGCAGAATAATTCTTCAGATCGTGAAGAAATTCAGCATACTCTGGGTTCTCTGGCTCCTTGTAGGTGATAATCATCACTGCCTGAAAGACAAGAAAACATCACAACTCAGAGAAGCATCTGAGCTCCAGGGACACTTAATTGTGTACGAGATAGCTAGTGCCTCCCGAGATATACAGCATTTCCCCGAAAATAAGACAGTGTCTCATATTAATTTTGAGTCCAACAAACGCACTAGGGCTTATTTTCGGGGACGTCTTATTTTTTTTCATGTACAACAATCATCTCTCCCTTCCTCTCCTCTACTCCAATTCTTCCTCTTTCCTTTCTCCCCTCCCTCCCCCCCCCCCCCACCATGTGCAGCTTCATTCTCATCCATCCCCATGTGCAGCAGAACCCCACTGACCCTCCCACCGTGAGACTGACATACCTCCGCTACAAGGCCTCCTACAGCAGCAGGGGTAGGAGTTGCTGAATCGACAAGTCCAATTTTTTCAGCAAATCAGGCAGCACTAGTGTCCGGGAGTGTCAGGGACTTTTTTTTTTTGGGGGGGGGCAATCTTAACTAGGGTTTATTTGGGGGGCTTATATTAGAAGCATCTTTAAAAATCATGCTAGGGCTTACTTTTGGGATTGGTCTTATTTTCGGGGAAACAGGGTACTTAAGAGTGAGGGATTAGAGATTGCCAAAGTGTTTTATGCAGCTGTGTTTCTGTGTATATCCGATAACAGTATGTGTTCCACCTGCGTCTGAATAATCAGCAAGGAAACAGTACCAGCCCAGCACAATGCACGGCTCTCTTACGCCACTTCCAACCTAACTCAAAGCATCCCAAAACACAAAAGACGGACACTGTTCTGCTCCCATACTGCTGAAAATAGAGCTTTCCTTGAGTATAGGATAAATCAATGGCAGTATGTATACAGAGAAACCACTAGATTCAGTTTTTCAATTAGTAAATGTAGTTATTAAATTAATAAATGTAGTTATTAAATTGGTAATAGGTCTTGACACAATTTTCCATCCTGAATTGGATGGAGTCGTATTTAGTATGGAAGTCCCAGAGGGTATGTCGGGGACTGTTTAGATCTGAGATAAGGAGCCCAAAGTATGGGGTCCTGCAAGGGACAACATCGTGCCCAAAGTTATTTAGTATTTATGGATGGGATATAAATAGACCAATAGAACTTTTAACTCCATATGGGCATATCAAGCAGAAAAACTGTGGAAAGCATTTCCAACTAATATTAACCAGCAATCTCATTTTAAATGTTTCAAAAAAGACCCAAAGACCTATCTTTTTCAAGACCGCTGTGAACCTCATGGAGGGATTGGCGGTATACAAATAAATATTGTATAAACTTTTGTTGATATTCTGGTTTTCTACTCCCAAGTGTCCTTCTATGTTTTGTCGTACCTTTTCTACCTGTGGTCATTAAGGCCTGCTCATCTTTACAGCCCTAGTGAATGACCATAAATCCTTCTGCATTACATCTTAGCTGCCACATCCTCTTAGTGCCACTATCTGCAGCTTCACCCCAGGCCCCAGAGATGGTAAACACGACCCATCGTGCAAAACAATCAAATGTTGTTGTTTTTTTTTTTTACCTTGAATGCTTCCTTGGCAATGGCATCGTCTGCATCACCCCGTTTCCAAGGTTTCTGTGGGTCCAAAGAGTGAGACTCCTGCAAGCTGGCACCAAAGACATCGATGAAAAAGAAGGCGTAGTCTCCCGAATTAAGACCCTTATGCCAAGTGTGCAGCATCAACTGTCGAAAATGATCCGGATAACAGCAGATGTATACAACTGGAAGGGAAAGGGAAAAATCAGAGATTATCCCAACAGGGTCACCTGCTGAAAAGGAAAACCCTAAATCTGTACCTTTTAAAACACCGAGGACCAGTGAGCTGGCTTGATTTTAACTAGCTGGCTTGATTTTAACAGAGATTTTGGCAGTTGGAACCCAAGCACAGTACTGGGTAGAGCTTTGGATTCTTGCCCAGAAATAGCTAAGAAGAAAAAATTTAAATTGAATCAGGTTGGGCAGACTGGATGGACCATTCGGGGTCCTTATCTGCCGTCATCTACTATGTTACTATGTTGATACCTCTAGCATGGAGAATTATCAAAGAAGAGTTTCGCTGGACCAGTCCACTCATCATAAGAACATAAGAGTTCCATACTGGGACAGACCAAGGACCATCAAGCCCAGTATTCTGTTTCCATCAGTGGCCAATCCAGGTCACTAGTACCTGGCAGAAACCCAGAGTAGCAACATTCCAGAGCTCAGATTGTGATGTCATAAAGCCTCATTCCACCAATGCCTAAGAGCCAGTCTCATCAGTGATATCACAATGGTTTGATTATCCTATACTTGGCTCACATAAGAATTATCATAATGGGCCAGACCAAAGGTCCATCAAGCCCAGCATCCGGTTTCCAATAGTGGCGAATCCAGGTCCCAAGTACCTGTCAGAAACCCAGAGTAGCAACATTCCAGAGCTCAGATTATGATGCCATAAAGCCTCATTCCACCAATGCCTAAGAGCCAGTCTCATCAGTGATGCTACAATGGCTTGATTATCCTATACTTGGCTCATATAAGAACATAAAAATTGCCATAATGGGCCAGACTGAAGGACCATCAAGCCCAGCATCCGGTTTCCAATAGTGGCGAATCCAGGTCCCAAGTACCTAGCTAGATCCCAAGCATCTATCTAGCCCAGCACCTCATCTCTCACAGTGGCCAATTCAAGTCAAGAGCAAGTAGCTGGTAGATGCCAGTGGGGATGTTCATTTCTCATCAGGGCCAGTCCGATTATTAGGCAAAACTAGGCAGTAACCTAGGGCTGGGAGATATCATGGAGGAGTTATAGTCAGAGCAGAACAGATCACGACAACCAGATAAACTCAAAAGAAACAACAGCAGGGAAATTTGGACGGGGGGGATCAGCTTTCAAACAGCCCATTCACCCAGGTTATTCTGGAAGGATGATGCTGGGGTGATCCTGATTGTGTGGAGGGGAGGGGATGCAGAAGTTAATTGAGGGGAGGGCACAAGATTGAAGACACCTAATTCCCTCGGCATTGGCCTTGTTGCTCGCTCCAAGAGCCAGGACTACAATCAAACTATTGCTGAATCCTGCAAAAAAACTCACCTACTGGTGCCCCTCCCCCCCCCAAGCAAACCCCCTCCCCACCACAGGACTATACCAAACTAAAGCTAAAACTTGTGGAATTCATCTACTGGCCTCCCCTAGTGCCCATCGCCATTGACAATGAGATGGTGGACAAGGAGCAGTTTCTAGTTTCCATACCTACCATAGACCACCAACTCTCCAATCTACTGATCATGACTCTACACTACAAAACTTTCAGAAGAGAAATAAAAACCCTGCTATTCAAGAAATCCATCAAGACAAACTAACACCGCAGGAAGCATTTCAATCTTTCCCAGATCCTACAACCTTCTAACCAAATTATCTAGCTTGTAATGACCCGATACAATGTCTAGATCTCCCCTGAAGCAACCCGGTCTACTTTGTAACGCTCCTGGAAAAGTCCAGATAACCTCTTGTAATCCGCCTTGAACCGCAAAGTAATGGCGATATAAAAGTCACTAATCTAATGTAATGTAATGTCTATGCCCTATGTGGCTAGCACAGCCCTCAGTATGGCACTGCCTAGATATGAAAGATGGCAATTCCTAGTCTGGACCTGACTTGCAGATACACAGTGAAAGTTGTTTGGTTTTTTTACCCACAGGAGTGTATGGCACGGTGGTTAGAGCTACAGCAGACATGTTCTCTGTTATGGGTCCACAATGGTGGAACTCTCTACCACAACATATCACAAATGAAAGAGATCTTCTTTCTTTTAAAAAAAATTTGAAAAATCACCTTTTTAAAGATGTTTTTAATACTCAATATTAAAAATTTTTTTTTGTTTTTTAATCTTTTACTTACCTCTGTTCCCTTATGTTTTTTCCCATATTTGTTTTTCTATATATAACAGATGTAATCTTTGCCCCTCTTTTCCTCCCATTTCAAGTTTGTCCTGTCTTAAATTTGTCGTTACTGAGTTTTAATTTGTATCTTTATATTGTATTCTTTTTTATTTATGTACATCGCTTTGTAAACAGATTCAGCGATAAATCAAATATTAATAAACCTTGAACCTTGTGGGTTCAAATCCCTCACTGCTCCTTCTGATGCTGGGCAACTCACTTAATCCCCTCATTGCCCCAGGTACACTAGATAAAATTTGAGCCTGCTGGGACAGATAGGGAAATATAATAAAGTACCTGAATGTAAAACCACTTAGAATATAAGTGGTACATAAATAAATTGTCAAATTGAACTTTCATGCTTTTCTGGCAAAAAAAAATTCCACAGCTGAGCTGCATAATGGGAATAATTCTAACTTTATTTTTCTATACCGCCATAATCAGACGACTTCTAGGTGTTTCACATTGAAAGAAGGCTGGACATTCAGCTAATTACAAATGTGAGAGGGGAATGTTGCAGAAGATAAATGGGGGGGGGAGGGAATGTAAGCGGGGTTGAGAGGGGAGTGGATGTGAGAGGGGGTTGGGATGGCCTGAGAGATTGTTTTGGGTTTGTAGGGGGGAAAATGCGTAGAACGAAGGTTGGTCTGTTTAGGTGATGAATTTGTCAGAGTGGTTTTGATTGATTTTCGGAATGCGTTGTAGGTCTGTCTTGTTGGAATACTATCTTAAAAGTGTAAATCCACTTTTCAGGTGATAACAAACATAACATAAAATCAACTTATAGACCGCATAACCATGAGGATCTATGCGGTTTACAAAAAATTATCCTAAAATCACAACTGAAACTCTTAGAGAAATTAGTTACCCAAGAATCTAGAAAACAAATAAGTCTTTAGATGCCTTCTGAAACCCAGGTATGAAACAGATGCAGAGAACAACCTACAAAATACTCCTACTTGTTTTCAAAATTAAGTTCTCCCACTCACATGCCTTCTTAGATAAACATCTTATCTCCCATACCCCTTCCAGGGCCCTCAGATCCTCCGATCAGAACTTACTGACGGTTCCTTCGATCAAAGACCTTTATTATATCAGAAACACTACACTTCTCCCTCCGTATTCGCTGTGATAGGGGATTAACAGACCCGCGAATACAGAAAAACCGCGAATAACTTTTTCATATGTTATTTGCTGTTTTCTGTTAAAAACCATCGTGAATACGGTGAAACCACGAACAACATGGTGGGAGACCTGGCTGGTTCCTGAAGGAGAAGAAAGTGCTGGGAATCGGCAATTTTCTCTGTAAACGCTTGGAATCGGCGATTTCTCTATGCAAGCTGATGTCATGGGGTGGGGGGGAGCCAGCAAGCTAAAAACCACGAATAATCGAAACCACGATTGCTGAAACCGCGAATACAGAGGGAGAAGTGTACTTGTTTTCAAAATTAAGTTCTCCCACTCACCTGCCTTCTTAGATAAACATCGTATCTCCCATACCCCTTCCAGGGCCCTCAGATCCTCCGATCAGAGCTTACTGAAGGTTCCCTCGATCAAAGGCCTATATTATACCAGAAACGCTATTTTTTTCCGCAACAGCCCCTTCCTTCTGGATTGCAATGCCACCACATCTCCGCTGTGAAAACTCTCTAACCAAATTTAGAACCAACCTGAAAACATTTCTGTTCAACAATGCATAACAAAACGGCAGCTAAGAATACTTTCCAAGGGAAAAAATATAAATAAATAAAAAAATACAGAGAACTGCTTTTAAGAAGCAACACCCCCCCTTTTCCTCCTGTATTCTCCTCCCCCTCTTCTCTTCCCCTTATTTTTATTTCTTAATTTTATTTCTTAATTCCTCTTGTATCCAACTTGTCTAAACTACGTCCTTGTCTTGGCTTTAACTGCCTTATTTTATTTCTAATTTTGTAATGTTTTTATTAATTTTTAATATTGTAAACCAGCCACATACCTGTGATGGTCGGTATACCAAATTATAGATAAACTTGAAACTTAGAATCTTTATCCCAGAGTTTATCTGGCTTGATATGAAAGCGTATGTTCATGATATCTTTTAAACTTACAGCCCTTTACTGAAGAGTAAATGAAAAGAGCACGATATCTTTTTATTGCACTAAATACATTTTTTTTTAGTTACCTTTGAAGTAGAGGTCTGCACGGGAACGGGGATCGCGGGAATCCCACGGGAATCCCCCCTAACCCATGGGACTCCCACGGAGATGGAAGGATATGGAAGCAGGGTTCGTCCATATAATATAATGGACACGTCAGCCTTAGTAAAAGAGGGGGTTTATAAGTTAATTACCTGAACAGAAAACAAAAAAAAAGGGTTCCACCAAAGAAATTCTACAAGGAAAACAGCAAAAGAAACTGTGGAATTGATGATCCTGTCAGAAGTAATTGCTGCTTTTTATAGGGACGGGCGGGGATGGAGGTAATTCCTTGCGGGGATGGGTGGGGATGGAGAGGATCCTGGCGGGGACGGGTGGGAACGGAGAGGATCCTGGCGGGGACGGGTGGGGACGGAGAGGATCCTGGCGGGGACGGGTGGGGACGGAGAGGATCCTGACGGGGACGGGTGGGAACGGAGAGGATCCTGGCGGGGACGGGTGGGAACGGAGAGGATCCTGGCGGGGACGGGTGGGAACGGAGAGGATCCTGGCGGGGACGGGTAGGAACGGAGAGGATCCTGGCGGGGACGGGTGGGAACGGAGAGGATCCTGGCGGGGACGGGTGGGGACGGAGAGGATCCTGACGGGGACGGGTGGGAACGGAGAGGATCCTGGCGGGGACGGGTGGGAACGGAGAGGATCCTGGCGGGGACGGGTGGGGACGGAGAGGATCCTGGCGGGGACGGGTGGGGACGGAGAGGATCCTGACGGGGACGGGTGGGAACAGAGAGGATCCTGACGGGGACGGGTGGGAACGGAGAGGATCCTGGCGGGGACGGGTGGGGACGGAGAGGATCCTGACGGGGACGGGTGGGAACGGAGAGGATCCTGGCGGGGACGGGTGGGAACGGAGAGGATCCTGGCGGGGACGGGTGGGGATGGAGAGGATCCTGACGGGGACGGGTGGGAACGGAGAGGATCCTGGCGGGGACGGGTGGGGATGGAGAGGATCCTGGCGGGGATGGGCGGTATTTCTGTCCCCGCACAACTCTCTACTTTGAAGGCAATACCTTCTGTAGATCAAAAATGAGCAAAGGACGACAAATATCAGAATACAGTATAATCTCCTTAAAACGGACTGCAAACAGTCTTGTTATATCCAGAGTTGCATTTTTAAAAAACTTTATTTAGGTCAACTTGAAACAACGTACAATCAATGAACAACAGTCACTGCGCAAGCATGTCAGAACATCAAGAACAAAACTCAGCAAAACATTGGTATGGCATGAAACGATTGCAAAACCAGAACACTAAAAGATGTTCTAAAGCATTATGTCGCACTGTCCCGGAAAGAAAAATACTCTTGTCATTTTCTTCTGGGCTGCATTTTGATACTGTATCACCGGCACGCCACGCGCCTTGTAGGCGGAGCCTGCATGGCCGTTATAGCCGAAGAAAACTACAGCTAAAAGCGGCTCTGGGGACCAAATTGGTTGTCCGCTATATCCGAAAGTCCGTTAATGCGAGTCCGCTATATGTGATGATTTTCTGCACTTTTATAAAGGCGCACGGTTGGAATCAGCGGACCTCGTCTGCTATAGACGAGGTTCCGTTATAAGCGAAACATAGGTTCCGTTATATAAGTGAAACATAAAAGCATTCCTACTACTACTAATCATTTCTATCGTGTTACTAGGCATATGCAGTGCTGTACATCAGAAGAGATGGTCCCTGCTCAAAAGAGCTTACAATCTAGTCAAGACAGACAAACTGAACAAGAAGGCGTATCAATACACTGTGCTCAGGTGGGGTAATTACAGAGGGAATGATAAAGACAGATATTGGTGCTTAGCGGATAGGTTGGAGTTTGGAATTGAAAGAAGCTTCAAAGAAGTGGATTTGAATACTGCCAGAGACAGAGCCTGATATATCGACTCAGGCAGTTTGTTCCAGACATACGTTACAGCAATGTAGAAGGGGGGGGGGGGCCTGGAATTGGCTGTAGAGGAAAAGGGTACAGATAAGAGACTTATCCAATGAGCGGAGTGCCAGGGGGTGGCGGGGGAGCGTGGGGAGAAATGGATGGGTGATCATATGATAGACCTAATGAATACGCATGGAGCAGATTTGCATGCCTGTCACCTCCATTATATGCAAATCTCTCTCATGCATATTCATTAGGGTTATCCCAACACCCTGACTGGCTGGTGGTCCTCCAGGACAGGGTTGGGAACCACTGGTCTAGAGTTACTCCTACTGTATAGCATGGGATGAACTGATTTTGGAATTGGTAATAGGCTCATAAGTCTTCTATAGCATCTTATGGTAAGAAGAAAGGGATGCTCTGTAGTCATGGTGAATTCTTTCCTATTAAAAGAGAATTTTTGTTATTGAAATCTGGGAACATAAGAACTGCCATCTCCGGATCAGACCTTAGGTCCATCAAGTCCGGTGATCCGCACACGCGGAGTCCCATCCAGGTGTACCCTGGTGAAAACGTAGTCACCTGTATCCTTCTATGCATCTTTTGAGGAGATGTGCAACTAACTTGCCCTTAAATCCTAGAACGGTGGGTTCCACAGCAATCTCCACCAGGAGAGAGTTCCAGGTGTCCACCACCCGCTGGGTGAAGCACAACTTCCTGGCATTTGTCCTGGGCTTGTCCCCCCCTCAGCTTCAGTCCATGACCTCTTGTCCTAGTCACATTTGACATCGTAAATAACTTTTTGTCCTGCTCTATCTTGTCGATTCCTTTTATTATTTTAAAAGTCTCAATCAGATCCCCTCGCAGTCTCCTCTTCTCAAGGGAGAACAGTCCAAGTTTTCTAAATCGTTCTTTGTAGTTCAAGTTCTCCATACCTTTTGCCAGCTTCATTGCTCGCCTCTGCACCCTCTCGAGCAGTTTTATATCCTTCTTTAGGTAGGGAGACCAGTGTTGGTTACATCTTTGGGTGCCACTTTTTCTTCGTGGCACCCTTGTAAATGTATTGTTTTATATCAAGCAGTTAAATATGTCTTTTATTAACCAAACCAGTTGACAACCTTTTTGTCTTTATCTCGTTTGGAAAAAGAACAATCTCGAGCCCTGTTTTGATGGTATATATACGCCGCAACTCAACGCCTTAGCCAGTCTCGATTCTAAAGTAAAATATTATTTTGCTTCTCGCTAGACGATAACATATTGGATCCAATTTGAGGACTTGAGCTTAATTAGTCTCTACTATTTTATTTACTTGTTATTGTTCATTATGTTGGAACTTTTATATGACCAATTTTGCTTGGATGCTGGGCTGTATAAAGAGAGGCGTAGCCAGTAGAAGGAAGAAGGTGTTGATGCCTCTATACAGGTGAGGCCCCACTTGGAGTATTGTGTTCAGTTTTGGAGACAGTATCTGGTGAAGGATGTAAGAAGACTAAAGCGGTCCAGAGGAGGGCGACGAAAACGATAGGAGGCTTGCGCCAGAAGACATATAAGGAGAGACTGGAAGCCCTGAATATGTATACCCTAGAGCAGTGGTCTCAAACTCAAATCCTTTGCAGGGCCACATTTTGGATTTGTAGGTACTTGGAGGGCCTCAGAAAAAATAGTTAATGTCTTATTAAAGAAATTACAATTTTGCTTGAGGTAAAACTCTTTATAGTTTATAAATTTTTCCTTTTGGCTAATTCTTAATAATAATATTGTAATTTTTAGCTAAAGAGACATATGATCAAGAAACGGTTTTATTTTACTTTTGTGATTATGATAAACACACTGAGGGCCTCAAAATAGTACCTGGCGGGCCGCATGTGGCCCCTAGGCCGCGAGTTTGAGACCACTGCCCTAGAGGAAAGGAGGGACAGGGGAGATAGATTCAGACGTTCAAATACTTGAAGAGTATTAACGTAGAACATAATCTTTTCCAGAGAAAGGAAAATGGTAAAACCAGAGGACAAAATTTGAGGTTGAGGGGTGGTAGATTCAAAGGCAATGTTAGGAAATTCTACTTTACGGAGAGGGTGGTGGATGCCTGGAATGCGCTCCCGAGAGAGGTGGTGGAGAGTAAAACTGTGACTGAGTTCAAAGAAGCGTGGGATGAACACAGAGGTTCCAGAATCAGAAAATAATAGTAAATATTGAACTAAGGCCAGTACTGGGCAGACTTGCACGGTCTGTGTCTGTATATGGCTGTTTGGGGGAGGATGGGCTAGAGAGGGCTTCAATGGCTGGGAGGGTGTAGATGGGCTGGAGTGAGTTTTGATGGAGATTTCATCAGTTGGAACCCAAGCACAGTACCGGGTAAAGCTTTGGATTCTTGCCCAGAAATAGTTAAGGAGAAAATATTTAAAAAAATATAAATTGAATCAGGTTGAGCAGACTGGATGGACCAATCGGGTCTTTATCTACCGTCATTTACTATGTTACTATGTTTATGCTTGGTAATTAAGATTAAAATTAATAAATATAATAAAAAAAACTTTTACCTTTGGTTTTCCCTCTTTTTTTTTCTTAGACAGAAAGAAGGTTTGTCTAACAAATACCTCACCGTAGCGTTAATAAACCAGAACTAGTGAGTCGGGGCATGATGACTGCAAAAGTCACATGAAGGTCACTAAGCAGCATGCTTGGTTTAGCCTTTAAAGGATTTCAACACTAGGGACTAATTCATCTCTAATTCGCAAAATTAAAGGAGTGCTGGGACCCAATTACTTGCAAAACATTGTTCACATTGCCAGAATATTATTTAAGTAAACCACCCCCCTCCCCCAACCATACCATAGATGTCATATTCTTGCCCAACTGAGCTATCGTGCTGGGAACGCAGAGGAAGAGGACAAGAGAAGCCCCTACTTCAGAGCATTCCATTCAATTCTCAAAATGGAGCGCCACATCCAGCCCTCTTCAATAATCCCTTTGAAAGAAAGGGGACAGAGAAGAGCGATTAAAATGAGAAAAAGGGGGGTGTTTTTGTAAAACTTTGTAAGGAGTTGTATGTTATCGGGGTTATGCTAGATTGGATTGTGTTTGAAGTGTTGCTATTGTCCTTGGCTATCTCTGGTTTCTTGCTGTATTGTGCTTTCCTTTAAATAAACAATTACAAAAAAAAAAAAATAAAATGATTAAAGGGATGGGACGACTTTCCTTTGAAGAAAGGTTAAAGTGACAAGGGCCTGGAGAAGAGACAGCTCAGGGGAGATATGATAGAGGTCTATAAAATACTGAGTGGAGTGGAAAGGGTAAAGTGACAAGGGCCTGGAGAAGAGACAGCTCAGGGGAGATATGATAGAGGTCTATAAAATACTGAGTGGAGTGGAAAGGGTAGAGGTGAATCGCTTGTCCACTCATTCCAAAAATACTAGGCCTAGGGGGCATGTGGTGAAGCTACTAAGTAGTAGATTTAAAACAAATCAGAGAAAAAAATGTCTTCATACAACGTGTAATTAAACTCTGGAATTCGTTGCTGGTGAATGTGGTGAAATCAGATAGCTTAGCAGAGTTTAAAAAAAGGTTTAGATAATTTCCTAAAAAGAGGCCATTATTGAGATGACTTGGGACTAGGATAAGCAGCATAAAATCTGTTTTATTACTTGGGATCTAGTTAAATACTTGGGACTTGGGTTGGCCACTGTTGGAAACAGGATACTGGGCTTGATGGACCTTTGGTCTGTCCCAGTAGGGCAATTCTTATGTTCTTATGTGAGCCAAGCATAGAACAATCAAGCCATTGTGACATCACTGATGAGGTTGGCTCTTAGGCATTGGTGGAATGAGGCATTATGACATCACAATCTCAGCTCTGGAATGTTGCTACTCTTTGGGTTTCTGCCAGGTACTTGTGATCTGGGTTGGCCACTGTTGGAAACGGGATACTGGGCTTGATGGACCTTTGGTCTGTCCCAGTAGGGCAATTCTTATGTTCTTATGTGAGCCAAGCATAGAACAATCAAGCCATTGTGACATCACTGATGAGGTTGGCTCTTAGGCATTGGTGGAATGAGGCATTATGACATCACAATCTCAGCTCTGGAATGTTGCTACTCTTTGGGTTTCTGCCAGGTACTTGTGATCTGGGTTGGCCACTGTTGGAAACGGGATACTGGGCTTGATGGACCTTTGGTCTGTCCCAGTAGGGCAATTCTTATGTTCTTATGTGAGCCAAGCATAGAACAATCAAGCCATTGTGACATCACTGATGAGGTTGGCTCTTAGGCATTGGTGGAATGAGGCATTATGACATCACAATCTCAGCTCTGGAATGTTGCTACTCTTTGGGTTTCTGCCAGGTACTTGTGATCTGGGTTGGCCACTGTTGGAAACAGGATACTGGGCTGGATGGACCTTTGCTCTGTCCCAGTAGGGCAATTTCTTATGTTCTTATGCATCATTCCAATTATACTATCTCCCCTCTTATACAAAGGCGCCCTAAGCGTTTTAATGCGGATTTAGCGCGCGCTGAATTGTGTGCGCTAACGTGTTCATAGGATAACATGCACGTGTTAGCGTTTAGCGTGCGCTAAAAAAATCTTAGCGCACCTTTGTAAAAGAGGGGGGGGGGTATGTGCAGCCTGCCTCTGGTGCTCCCTTAAACCCTGTTGGCTACCCCCTAATATCTGGATTAACAGTGTATGGCAGACTTCTTTTATGCTTGCACTACTACAGAGCACACAGCCCTCAGCCTAGAAAAGGGGCACCGAAATACTTGTTCCAAAGGAGTAAGGGAAAGGATGTGTAGCTGACGCCTTTTCTTAGTTACAATCTGGTGACCTTTCCAAGGTCACACAGAGCTACTCAAACCCTTTAAAATCCTAAGTTGCAACATTCTAGAGCTCAGATTGTGATGTCATAATGCCTCATTCCACCAATGCCTAAGCTACGTCCTCATCTGCACAAGCCTCAAACACTTTCAAATCATAAGCAGCAACATTCTACAGCTCAGATTGTGATGTCATAATGCCTCATTCCACCAATGCCTAAGCTCCGTCCTCATCTGCACAAGCCTCAAACCCTTTCAAATCCTAAGTAGCAACATTCTAGAGCTCAGATTGTGATGTCATAATGCCCCATTCCACCAATGCCTAAGCTCCATCCTCATTTGCACAAGCCTCAAACATTTAAAATCATAAGTAGCAACATTCTAGAGCTCAGATTGTGATGTCATAATGCCTCATTCCACCAATGCCTAAGCTCCGTCCTCATCTGCGCAAGCCTCAAACCCTTTAAAATCCTAAGTAGCAACATTCTAGAGCTCAGATTGTGATGTCATAATACTTCATTCCACCAATGCCTAAGCTCCGTCCTCATCTGCACAAGCCTCAAACGCTTTAAAATCCTAAGTGTTTGAGGTTTGTGTGGTTAAGGCTGAGCTTACAGGGACAGTGACGGTGACAAAATTTGTGGGGGCGGGATGGGGAAATTGAGTTCCTGTGGGGATGGGGACAAATTTGTCCCCATGTCATTCTCTACCATGTAAACCACAGCCAACACAGTACCATCAATCACATTCATTTGGCATCAACTATCTCTAGTAAAAACCATGTCCCCTTTGGAGCTTGGAACCCAGTGGAATGTGGATAATTTGCTACCCTTTATGTTTTGCACCATGTGGTAAGGCTTCCTGGCCTGCAGTGTGAAGCCGCCTCCTCCTCCTCTGGTACCAGTTCATAAAGAGAAATTACAGCTGCCCTTCTCCAGTTCTTTGGAACCTCTCCCATCGACAGAGGCCTATTAAACACTTCCTTCAGCAGATGCACCTGACCTGCATCAAGAGCTACATGAAAGAAAAAGGGTTTTCGTATCATTGGCTCAGAATAATGGAGGAAATTACCAGGAAATCAGTAGGACCTGGGCTCCCTGTTGTCTGTTAGGAAAGGTTTGAAGATTTCTTTCTCCACCATTGAATGCTACAGTTCAGGGGTTTTAAATACTGCTTTTAGTCTGACTTTTTATTCTCATATCTAAGTTAAAGTTTCCAAGTTTATTTAATCTTTGCTATACCGTTTATCGAATATATACCTAAACGGTTAACAATTATCAGGATAAAAAAAATTAAAAGAAAATTTAGAAGGGAGATACAGCCTCAGGGTGCTAAGGCTGTACCTGAGGCTGTAGCTCTAACCACACACTCCCACTCAACCTCAGTCCCTCTGCACCAGCATTCTTCAATGCAAGGCTTGAGGGTCAGTGGCTGGGCCCATTCAGACTGATTCTTATCTGAGCCAAGTATAGGACAATGGAGCCATTGTGACATCACTGATAAGCTTGGCTTTTATTGGTGGAATGAGACATGACATCAAAATATCTGCTCTGGATACCAGAGACTGTCATTCTTTAGTGTCTATCTCAACCTCAGTCCTTCTACACCAGCATTCTTCAAAGCAAAGCTTGAGGGTCAGTGGTTGGGCCCATTCATACTCTGATTCTGGTGTGAGAAAGGTATAAGATAATGAAGCCATTGTGACATCGCTGCTTAACTTAATTGGGTATAATTAGCACGCTAATGAGCTGCACTGATTTAAAACCAATTAAAATG
Source organism: Geotrypetes seraphini (assembly GCF_902459505.1). Taxonomy (NCBI): domain Eukaryota; kingdom Metazoa; phylum Chordata; class Amphibia; order Gymnophiona; family Dermophiidae; genus Geotrypetes; species Geotrypetes seraphini. The sequence goes on along the minus strand of NC_047099.1, from coordinate 26,245,535 downwards.
CTATTTTTAAAAAATGGAGGTGCCTAAGGGCACCTCCAAAGAGGCCACTGTTATCCCATCTATGGATGCGCCTAACGCCATTGTAGGCATTGGTTAACGCTGGAAGTGGCATTAGACAAAGCACCTCCATAGATGCGATTCTCGTGAAAAAGGTAGGCACCGCTAACGTAGGCCTTTGAAACCCTGGCCTCCAATTCAGACGCCTACCTTTCACGTATCTGCGGTTCTGTAAATGGCGCCGTGGATGACTTGACATGCGATTGGCAGCCGTTTTTAAGGCGGCCGCCGATAACAGCACCGTATAAAGAACCCAGGCCTAAGGGTCTTACCAAGCTATGCGGGACCCCGGGTAACCAAGGGCAGATCTGCAGCGTGACTGACTCAGTAGCACCTCCTGCTGGAAGCTCCACACCTCTTCTGCCTCCCTATAGTTTGGGCTGGGCCAGGCCAAGCCTCCCACTCCAGCTTGGAAGCGCGCACACAGACACAAAAATCTTTCATATCTTCGTTGAACCTTCTGAATTACAATCCGCCCTTTCCTTTGTGCACTGCAAGGAGGGGTAGCTTGTATGGGTAAAGCACCCCCCACCCCTTTTGAAAATGCACAGAAAGTTTCTGCCAACTGAATCAATCGCTAATGCATGATGCTGCGGTCTCTCTGGTTGCTGAAAACTCTCTGCCTGGTTTCGTGACCCTTTGCTGGTAATTGAAAATAATCTGGCAGAAGAGCGATTCCCTGGGGGGGGGGGTCTCCGCTTCACGAGGGGCAATGCAGTCCGACTGCCCTAAGAAAGCAAACTTTTTTTTTTTTCTCACAGAGTTGCTCAGCTAGTCGGGAAAGCACTTTGAAAGAGGTGCTGGAGGGGGGAGGGGGTGATCTCCTTTTACTCCGCATGTGCCAGCTCTCTCCCTCCCTCGGTCGCGCCTGCCCTCTGCCCTCATTACTGGAAATATTTAGCTGAGCCTCCGGCGCGGCCAGGACCCCAGCGGAAGGCAGGGAAAGAGACGGCAGTAAGCGTGAGGCAGAGGCGGGCAGGGAAGGAGACGGCAGCATTTGTCCTTCATTTTTTGGGTTCTCTATTTTTAAGTCCATTGGGGACCACTTTATGAAGGGACTTGAGCGTGGGTTTGGTACATCAAGGACAGACGAGCTTCTTCATTATAGCGTGGGATGTATAAAAAACTTTTCATTCTAATGCAAGAAAAGGAATATTTAAAAGCAACACCCATAGGGACTGGGTTCTCAAGGCGTAGAAAAGTTATACAGTGGTGCCTCGCATAACGGACGCCTCGCACAGCGAACGCTGCGCATAACGAACTTTTTGTCTTGCTCCCTATAACGAACTTTGTTTCACACAACGAAGTCGCCCGAGGGGCCCGGGGGGGGGGGGCGGAACTACTCTCGCCGAAGCCGGGAACAGCAGCATCCTCCTGTCTAAATGCAGTGTTCCATCATCTCCCTCCACCTTACCTTAGATGCCGAGTTTTCCGGCTTTCTTTTTCGGCCAGCCACACACTTTCAAAGAGCAGCACATGCGCGCATGCTCTGTTGTTCAATCTTCTCCTCTGACGCAACCGGAAACCGGAAGTTGCAGGAGAAGAGAACATTGATCAACTTCAGCAGCTGCGCGTGCACAGCTTTTTGAAAGCGTGCGGCTGGGTGAAAAAGAAAGCTGGCAAACTCTGCATATAAGGTGAGGTGGAGGGAGGGAAATGTAGGGCTGCAGAACGAATTATTTTGTTTTACATGTATTCTTATGGGAAAACGCGTTTCACACAACGAACGTTTCACATAACAAACTTGCTCCTGGAACGGATTAAGTTCGTTGTGAGGCACCACTGTATTTACTATTTTGCTCTTAATGATACTCAAATGTGACTATTTATATCGGATGTGTTAATCTTGTCCACTGTGTTTGTATAGATCAGTGGTTCCCAAACCTGTCCTGGGGGACCCCCAGCCAGTCAAGTTTTCAAGATATCCCTAATGAATATGCATGAGAGAGATTTGCATATAATGGAAGTGACAGGTATGCAAATCTCTCTCATGCATATTCATTAGGGATATCTTGAAAACCTGACTGGCTGGGGGTCCCCCAGGACAGGTTTGAGAACCACTGGTATAGATGCATGCAGATAATGTTATTTTTGCTTTGCACAGAGATTTAAACATAAAAAAATATTTCCCACTATATAAATCACAGTGGTGGCCCCTTTCATGTAAAAGGCGCTCCTAGGGACAGAAAATAAGCGACCGGCTGAAACTGGTGCTTGTCCACAGATCTTATGACACAAAGCTGATTCTTACTGCCTCGACGTTGATGCAAATGAGTGCGCCTTCTCTTGCGTGGGTAGTTTTACAAAGATAAACAGTCCAAATGCTCAGAGCGTGCAAAATCTCCCTCCCTTTGCATCGCCCTGCAAGGTCCGCACAGATGGTGCAAACAAAATCCCTGACTCAGACAGGGAGGCAAATAGAGAAGCTGGAAGCCGCATTTAAGATTTTGGCAGCCACAGGCACTGAATTGGGCCTGCAATCCCCACACCTTTGCATAATGTTCCTTTCCAAGAGCAGAAGCTAGGAAACAGGTACAGCATCCTTCTCCAGCTCCCCTGATCTGCCGTTCCACGGGTCTCGGCACTTATGCACCTGCAGCAAAGCTAAGGAAGAGCCACAGGGACGTCCAGGGGCTCAGGAGCAGCTACGGGGGTGTCCCAGGCTGGGCAGCAGGCGATGGTGCTCCTAGGCTGGGTCTCATTCATTCCACTCTCTCCACTTGCTATCTGTTACATGGAAAGTGCAACCTATGTGCTGTTGCCTTTATCATAACCCAGGCCAAGCTAGGAAGGTGGGAGTGGAAGTGGGGGGGGGGGTTCGCAATTCACTTTCATTCGATATGTAGCTCATAAAAAGATATCTACGCAGATTATAAGTAAAAATACATGGTCGAAAAACAGGGGAATGCAATAGGAGGCCCGGGTTCCAATTAATATGAGACTTACAGAAAGAGGAGGAAGACGGAGACCTCACTCATACAGAAATGCAATGATTCTTGAAGCCTGTTTGGCTGACATTGCTGCCTGGATGTCCTGCCGTCATGTGAAACGAAACATGCCCAAGACTGAGCAGCTTCTCTGTCTTCTAAAATCCTCTGCTCCTCCTCCTCCATTCTCGGAGAGAGAAAGAGATAATGGCTTACTGCGGATGGGCAGACTAGTTGGGCCTTTATCTGCCGTCATGTTTCTCTGTTTCTGTCTCGGTAAATAATGCTGTCATCGTTCCAGTCTCCTCTGCGCGCAACCTTGGAGTCGCCTTCGATGCCGACCTCATTTTCTACGCACGCCCGACAAACTGCCAAGGTCTGCCGCTTCTCTCTCTACGTCACCACCAAAATTCGCCCCCCTCTTCTCTGAGCACACTACCCAGACCGTTGTCCACGCTCTCGTAACCTCAGGCTTAGATTACTGCAATCTACTTCTGACTGGTCTCCCCTGCAATCCGTGCAAAACTCTGCTCCACGGCTCATCTTCTACCAACCTCGCTGCACGTATGTCACCCCTCTCCTTAAATTACTTCACTGACTCCCAAGCTCCTATTGCTGACCTACAAGTGTGTTCATTCTGCTGCCCCTCAATATCTCTCCTCATACACCTCCCAGAGAACCCTGTTCCTCAGATAAGCCGCTCTTAGCGTTACCCTTCTCCTCCAATGCCAATTCCAGACTTTCTTCCTTTCATCTAGCTGCCCCCCTATCCCTGGAATACATTACCCGAGTTTGTCCGCCAAGACCCTTACCTTACCTCGTTTAAAAGTAGACTGAAAATACATTTATTTTTATTTTTTTTTTAGTATCAACATTTGATTGAAACTTTTAAAAAAATATACAACAAAATAATAAAAGCAAAAACCAATATCAATACATTAGTAAGCTGCAAACTCACAAATCTAAAATCGACTATTGCAACTCTCTTTTCAAAGGAATTGCGTTACATGAAATAAAACGTCTTCAAATTATACAAAATGCCTCAATTAAGCATATAACCAAATCTAGAAAGTTTGACCATGTAACACCTCTTCTTAAAAATGCACACTGGCTTCCAGTTATTCACAGAATAACGTATAAACTTTGTATAATTACTTTCAAAACCCTCTATAATAAGACTCCTGCTTTCTTATTTAAATTATTAATTCCATATTCTGTAAAGAGAACTTTAAGATCTAATGAACAAAACCTATTGACTATTCCTTCGTTGAAAATTATAAATACAAGACGGCGATTTATTTTTTCAGTTACTGCACCACAGACTTGGAACGCCCTTCCAATATTTTTAAGGGAAGAACAGGAATTCGGAAAATTTAAAAGTAACTTAAAAACATTTCTTTTCAAGGATGCCTTTGAAAACTAATTTTAATATCCTATAACCCCATTAACCCTTTCAGGACCAAGGGACATATTTGTCCCATAACTTTAAAATCCTATAAATTTTGATTGGGATAGTCTACAGTTCTAAATTTGATATGTACGGATTCCATATGATACTGCCTTTATGTAAACAAACTGGTTCCGACATTCATTCATTAGCATCGTTGCCAGATTGACGAGAAGATTCACTTGCCACACTGTCCATAAGCCAGAAGTGTGATTTTTTTAAAAAAAAAATAATGATATTTCACAAAAAAAATCAATTTTTTGGCATCTGCAAGCCCTTTTTACCATAAAAATGTCGTCAAAACCACAAAAATTGGCCTACGATCCTTATGGTCCTGAAAGGGTTAAATGTTATCTTATTATACTTTGTTATTTTGTTAACCTTCTGTATGTTCCCTTAATGTTTTCTCTTTACTTTAAAGATTTGTATTTCATTCCCTCTTACCTAATGTTATGAGTATGTTAAATAGATTGTAATTCTGTACTTTTTAAAGTATTTTTATTTATTGTATTGTCACCCAACAAATGTAATTTTAAACTGTACATCGCTTAGAAGTATGATTAAGCGATTAATCAAAAAACCTATTAAACTTTAAACTTGAAACTAAAATCAGAGATATAAAGGAGTCAAATGAAATGGACTTTTAAAGCCTTACAGAATGCATCAAGAGGAGCCCAAGTCCTTGTAAATCTGGAGAGATGTTATTTTGTTTAAACCCTATTATTTCTTCGTATTTTCCGATGGTACAAAGATGATGTCACCGTTCGTGGAAGTTTCTCAAAACCCGGACAAAGTGCTTCTAAATAGAGAACATGCCTGGGTAAATCCAGACATCTGTTAACCCTACACTAAACCCAATTTCAGACTAACACAGGCAGTTGCCTAACTGGCTCTTGTCAGCTGCCTCGAGCTTGTTGACTGCTTCTCCAATGGAACAAACATCTCGTATCCGATTAAAATCTTCACCCACATTATAAAGCTGCGCCCACTCCCCTTGCTTGGTGAACTATGTCCTGGAAAAAAAACCCCAGGTAAATCCACATTAGGAGCATAACCGTTCACAAAAACGAATTCAACCCCTCCTCCATCTTCCTTCTCTATCAGAAGCCTGAGAAAGGATTTCATTTTGCAACTGCTTCCTTGCAACTATCAACACCCCATTTCTCTTGCTCAAAGCTGGAAAGTCACAGCCTCATAGGTAAGTCTGTCCTGGTGAGCTCACAATCTATCTCATGTACCTGGGGCAATGGGGGTATTAAGTGACTTCCCCAGGGTCACAAGGAGCAGCGGGGGTTTGAACCCACAACCCCAGGGTGCTGAGGCTGTAGCTTAACCACTGCACCACTCTAGAAACCAAAATGTAGTAGAATTCAGCCAAGTACAGGTCAATGAAGCCATTGTGACATCACTGCTGAGGTTGGCTCTCAGGCATTGGTGGAATGAGGCATTATGATGTCACAATACCAGCTCTGGTTATCAGAGGCTGAAACTTGTCACACTATTTATTTGTTCAATTTTTTATGCTGTTCTCCCAGGGGAGCTCAGAATGGTTGACATGAATTTATCCAGGTACTCAAGCATTTTCCCCTGTCTGTCCTGGTGGGCTCACAATCTATCTAGTGTACCTGGGGCAATGGGGGGGTTAAGTGACTTGGCCAGGGTCACAAGGAGCAGCGGGGGTTTGAACCCACAACCCCAGGGTGCTGAGGTTGTAGTTTTAACCACTGCGCCACACTCTCCACCCCCCCCAGGTTGCTCCTCCTCCCATGATTTGATAGACACGCCGCCTCTTTTTGGAACACATCAATCTGCTTTAACCTCCGCTGCATCGAGGACAAAATGATCTCAGTCAGCGCAGCAAATTTCTGTCGCCTTTCCCATCTGCGCCTACATATTAGTCAACTCGGACCTAAGATCTGCCAGCGCCACGGGATTATTGCGCAAGAGGTGTTTCGTACTAAGCGGCTCTTACACAATATACTGCAATGTAGTTCCAAGGCTCTCTTGTGAAGCTGCCGACAGGCAAGGCAAGTTGTGATTTGGACCGTTTACTTGCTGGTAGTGAACCTCTAGACTCCTGTCTTGGCGGTTTCAACGCCATCACAGCCATAGCCTGTCAGCCGCCTCAGAAAAATTACAATCTCGGGCATAAACTAAAACCAGGGCCATATATTCAAACTGAATAACCAGGAGCTTCACACCTAAGCCGCCATCTTCATCAGTCCTCACTAGAAAGCCCCCCCCCCCCCCAAAGCACACACTTGTGGGAGTTTTAAAATGTATTTATACTACAGTGAGGGACCCAATAGGCTTTTTAACTAGAGCCCACCAAAGGGTTAATCCTGCCTGACATCTGCGCCTCAATCACAAGGAAGCAGGAAAAAGGTCTTTACGAACCAACATATCACAGGAAAACCTTTTGACCGTAAATTATAAAAGGGTCTTCCTTAGGGCTGGAGAGTCCTGGAAACAAGGCAATAATAATCATTGATGGGGAATCTCAGGCTTTTTTCCTTCTTGATGAAAAATGTTTTCTTTCATGCTTTATATACTTTACAAGTCTTTAAGCCCGTTACATTAACGGGTGCTAAAATAGATGTGTGCGTCTATCCGTCTTTCTCTCTCCTCGGCTGTCCACCACCACCCCTTATCTGCTCCCCCTGTCCAGCAGTAGCGCTTTCTTTGTCTCTCTCTCTCTCCTTGGCTGCTGTCTGTCTGTGTTTCTTTCTTTCTTTCTGTTTCTCTCTCTCTCCTTGGCCCCTGTGTCTGTCTGTCTTTCTTTCTGTCTCTCTCCTTGGCCGCTGTCTGTTATTTTATCTCTCTCTCTCCTTGGCTGCTGTCTGTCTTTCTTTCTGTCTCTCTCTCTCCTTGGCCGCTGTCTGTCTTTTTTTTCTTTGTATCTATCTCTCTCTTTGGCCTCTGGCTGTCTCTCTGGCCCCCTGTCTGTTTGTCATTCTTTCTGTCTGTGTCTCTCCATGGCCCTCTGCCTGCCTCTCTCTGTTGCAGCATGCCCCCCTGTCTCTCCCTTAAGTACTGTTTATTACATAGTAACATAGTAGATGACAGCAAATAAAGACCCGAATGGTCTATCTAGTCTGCCCAACCTGATTCAATTTAAATTTTTTTATTTTTAGCTATTTCTGGGCAAGAATCCAAAGCGCTACCCAGTACTGTGCTTGGGTTCCAACTGCCGAAATCTCTGTTAAATCCTACTCCAGCCCATCTACACCCTCCCAGCCATTGAAGCCCTCCCCAGCCCATCCTCCACCAAACGGCCATATACAGACACAGACCGTGCAAGTCTGCCCAGTACTGGCCTTAGTTCAATTTTTAATATTATTTTCTGATTCTAGATCCTCTGTGTCCACATTTTTGGTCAGTGTGTCAATTTCCACCCCCCCCCCCCCCCAGTTTGAAAGCAGTTGAAGACATATAACAAAGGACTAAAGCGAGAATAACGTGTGCCCCTGATGCAGATAACTTCCAAAACATTGCACTATGTTGGACAGACCAGAGACAGTAATACTGCAAGCTGAGTACATTTTAAATGATCGCTACGATTATAATATTAAATGTAACAGATGGAAAATATAGAACAGGAATAGCTAAAAGATTAGGTTACTACATATTTAAAACCAGACCAAATATAAACAGCTCTTCAGGGTAAAGCAATCCCTCGAGCTGGTGATTTCAGTCCAACAATCACAAGAATAGATCATTTTTAAGGGCTCGATACGAGAGCGGAAGTAGAACAGATTTAGGTTGCTCAGCTGCTGGTGTGGAATTTTGTATGTTAGTTAACACAAAGGTCAAGAGCAGAAAGAGAGAGAGAAATTAATTTAGGAAAGTGCTCTCAATCTAAGATTCTTATACCTTATTTTTTTAATTTTCCACATTCTGCCAGAGAAGTGGTTTCTACAAACATCACAAGGAACTGAAGCCCAGAACAGCTTTCTCTGTGAAAACGACTTCATTTCTTCCAGTCTCTGATTTTGCCGTTTGATTTCACTACCCAGCCAGAAAATGCAAAATGTCATCCTTCGAAGCCTTATGCCTCTCCACCAGGCATAAGTCCCTTCAAATTAGTTATGGCCAGCCATGTTTGCACAGCTACTTTTCCCGGGGGGAAACCACCCGCCTTCCATTCTCACACAAGAAAGCCACCATTAGACTTGCAGTGGCTCTGCCTTCAGTGCATGTATTAAGCCCCCAAATCAAGCAATGATGGCTTTCTCTGGGTCCATGGCTCGTCCTATGGCAGATCCATCAACTAACCCCATCCACAGCCATGGTAAACGGTCAAATCCAGGGCTGGTGCTCCTTCCACAGCTCCAAACCTATCCACCACTATGTTCCTTGGAGTTTCTCTACTGGAAGTGTCACTGGTGTAGGTGATGGAGAAACTTCTTCCATTGCTGCTAGAACGTTTCCAAAGCTTGACTATGTAAAGCAGTTCCCTGCCTTCCCACTCTCTACCAGGAGACAGCCCGAAAGCGATCATATTCCTATAGCATACTTAAATTATGGAATCAACTCCCTCCTGCCATTAGGGCAATTGATTACCTACTAACCTTCCGGAAAGCAGTAAAGATGCTTCTTTTCATGGACTGGATCAATTCTGGTCTCAAACTTTGACAGACCTTGCTTCAATACCTCAGAACACCTGTGCCTGCTAACCAGTTCTTCTACCATTCACTGCAGATATGTTGATACCCATTCGTGACTCTATGGTTTCATTTTCTTAGATTCTGCAAAGTATGACCATTCTTAGTCACATTCTCTATAAGTTGTAAGTTATTGATTCTACAGCTTTGTGTTTTGACCCTGTAGCATGTTATCGACTCTGTAATGTACGTATCTCTGTTCCTGAAAACTTTGTGTATATATCCTTATAACCTATTCTGGGCTCCTGGGGAGGACTAAATAAATATTGAAAATAAGCCTCATAGAAGAGAAAAAAAAATGGATTCTACTATTCAACACAGACAAATACTCAACTTCTTAAGAATGGAACACCATCTGTCTACCAGTGCCAATCAGCGTAATAACGTTCAAATGAAGACCGCAAGTTAAGAAACCTTCCAGCAGTATTTTCAAAAGGACCAAATGTCTGCTTCGGCACACCACAGGGAAGACGGCATCAAAACCAAAACTTTAGCCCGCACACAGTCTACTGCTGGAAATGAGGCCTAAATATAAATCAATATAGTGTCCTAATCATAGCACCAAGAATTAGAACTGTGTCCAATAAAACCAAAAAGAGTCTCTTGCACAAAAGAGAATCGGCGAATGGGAAAATGCTGGCATTTCATTCTCAATTGTTGCTGAGCTCCCCTTTTTTTTTAAATTACAACACAGTCGGAAAATATCAAACTGCCCGAATCCCTACGGCGGGCTTCGTCTCGGGCAATGTTCAAGGCCCAGTTAAAAGCCCGCCTCTTCGAGACTGCTTTCGACTTCTAACTCCTTTCACCTTGGGTTCCGCATTCTTAACCCTATATGTCATGTCTGTCTGTCCAAGTTAGATCTGAGGCTCTTCTCAGCAGGGACTGTCTGTTAAACGTCAAAATGTACAGCACTGCGTACGGCCTTTCACACTATACAAGTGATAAATAGTAGGAGGAGGCGGTAGACACGGTAGCGCAGATACTGCCATATGTCAAAAGGGTTCATTGGGCCTAGTCAGGGAAGCGAAGGCCTCAGGGAAACCTCAAGTGCTCCTTCACTTCCCCCATTCAATTTAGGAAAACAGAGAAGAAAATGAGAATTCTGGCTCAAAACCATCTTTAAAGCCCAAGGCGCTGTCGCCATCTTGAATTCCTGAATCTACAAATGCGAGAAGGAAGTTTCCCTATATGTCTGCCACGTCACCAGCTGGACTGTGCTCTCTTATTACAGAGGTTTATTATTTGACTTAAAACAGCAAAAAAAAAAAAAAATAATAATAATTAAAGAGCTGACACCGGAGAGAGAGAGAGAGAAACAGGAAGCACAGGAGGCTGTTGCGTTCTTTTGTGGGAGGATTGCCAAAATGCTTCATTGCACTGCTCCCTAATGACATGTGATGGATGGATACAGAGCAGGACAGAACCTTCATCTGTCACTGTGTCAAGTCCATTTGAGCTAGAGCTTACGTTTCCACACCTCCTCCGTGAACGCTGCCGCCAGACAGTAGAATGCCACCTGCACCCCCAGGGTAATGTCTTACGTTTTATTAACCAAACCAACATAATGGAGATGAGGCTGGTGTGCAATCTTATTCAACAGGTCATAAAATCTTGTGCGATGGCTCGACACACACGTTTCGGCCTATGGCCTGCCTAAGGAGCCTTTACTGAATAAATCAGGTTTGAACGACGTACTCTGGCAAGGAAGACGGAAACCATCGCAAAGGATTTTATGATTTGTTGAATAAAATGTCACCCCAGCATCTTCTCCGCTGTGTTGGTTTGTTCGATTTGGATTGGGGGAGGGGGGGGGGGTTTCTCCTGGTCTTTTTATGTTTAATTAAAACTTGTTATACCGCTTGTTCTTAAGACAAGTCCAAGCGGTATACAAAAATACAAAATTTTAAGAAAAGAACTCCGTTTAGTACAGGAAAGACCTAAGGCAATTGTTCCATTTGCCAAGCGGGCAAATGGAACAATTGCCTTACCGCCCTCATCTCCAACTCCCCGCCCTACCACCTGTTCAGGAAGTCACTAAAAACCTACCTCTTCGACAAATTCCGCTAACGCTGCCTTCCCTCCTTCCCTGCACCCTCCTGACCTCGACATGCCTCCATTCCCTCTGACTACGCCCCCCTCCCAAGCCACTATGGCCTCTCTTTCTCAATCTCTGTTTTATCTAATTGCCCTGACTTTTCATTGCCTCCATTTACCACCGCTATAACATGTAACATCGCTATATACGTACTGTCTCTTCCTTAGTATATGCCTTTTTATTACTACTATTTATGTAACTTCGCTGTAAATGTAACAACACTGTAATATGTATCATCGCTGTAAATGTACAGTCTCTTCTATTGTTAACCGCATTGAACTTCCATGGTATTGCGGTATACAAGAATAAAGTTATTATTATTATTATTAAAACATACACACAAGAGCTTACAAATATACCGTAGATACAATTTAAAACCTCTCTCTTGTACTGATGTTAAAAATGACAGGATATCTGATAACAGACACGATTCCTCTAATATATATGAATTAAATCAGAAGAAACGGAATCAGCTCCAAATGCTTCTTGAAACAAATGGGTTTTCAACAACGTTTTAAAAGCCTTAATATTTTCTTCCATAAAAACGGAGCAATAAAATAAAAAGCTTTCTTTCTAGAAGATTCCCATTTTGTCCTATTTGCCGATGGAAGGGCTAATCCATGATCTTGAATAGACCTCAAAATTCTTGACGGCGCATAAGGGATGGTCAAAAAATGCAAGTAACCTGGTTGCTGCAAGTAAAAAAGCTCTTTGTGTCAAAATTAAGGGGGTCTTTTACTAAAGTTCGCTAACCAAATTAGCACATGCTAAATGCCAACGCGTCCGTAGAATATAACGGGTTCGTTAGCTAGCATGCCTTAGTAAAAGACCTCTAAGGTCTTAAAACGAGTTCTATAAAAGATTGGTAACCAATTAAATTGCAGATAGCGTGACGTTACTCTTATCAAATGTCTTTTTACGACCCAATATTTTAACAGCAGTATTTTGAAAGTGTCTGCAATCTTTTTAGGTCCAGGGTCTTTCCTGATGGGCCTGACAAGTCTCTTTCGTAAGCAAGTGACGCGCACGCCAGATGTGCTTCGAGCCGAGTCGGTCCAGCGGATGGCCACTAGGCCACTAGGAAATTCTACTTTACGGAGAGGGTGGTGGATGCCTGGAATGCGCTCCCGAGAGAGGTGGTGGAGAGTAAAACTGTGACTGAGTTCAAAGAAGCGTGGGATGAACACAGAAGATTTAGAATCAGAAAATAATATTAAAGATTGAACTAGGCCAGTTACTGGGCAGACTTGTACGGTCTGTGTGTGTATATGGCCGTTTGGTGGAGGATGGGCAGGGGAGGACTTCAATGGCTGGGAGGGTGTAGATGGGCTGGAGTAAGTCTTAACAGAGATTTTGGCAGGTGGAACCCAAGCACAGTATAGGGTAAAGCTTTGGATTCTCGCCCAGAAATAGCTAAGAAGAAAAAAAAAAAAAAAAATTAAATTGAATCAGGTTGGGCAGACTGGATGGACCATTCGGGTCTTTATCTGCCGTCATCTACTATGTTAAGATGGTCTCCGGACTCAAGGGTCTCTCCTACGAAGAAAGACTGGGCAAATTGCAGCTCTATACTCTAGACTCTAGGAGCGCAGGGAAAGGGGTGACATGAATGAGACATTTAAGTACGTCACAGGTCGCGTCGAGGTGGAAAACGACATATTCGTTCCCAAGGGACCCTCGGTCACAAGGGGGCACCCGCTCAAACTCAGAGGAGGGAAATTTAGTGGTGACACCAGGAAGTATTTCTTCACAGAAAGGGTGGTAGATCACTGGAACAAACTTCCAGTGCAGGTGGTCAAGGCCACCAGCGTGCTCGACTTTAAGAATAAATGGGACATCCACGTGGGATCCCTACGAGGGTCAAGTTAAGGAACTAGGTCACTAGCACTCAGACTCAATGGGGTGGGTCAGTAGAGTGGGCAGACTTGATGGGCTGTGGCCCTTTTCTGCCGTCATCTTTCTATGTTTCTAATTTAGGGAAAAGCGTGATGCTGTGGGACAACACCCCTGATCACGCTTAAAGCGTATCTCCCTTCTAGATGGACAAAGGTGGTCAGCAGGCCTGACGTGCAGATAACTTTACACACCACCCAGTCCTGACCAGCCCAAATTTTGTGCCGGATCTCAACCTATTATTTTGCAGGAACAAATTCCATCAATGTTATCGGCAGAAATAGGGTGGCATGTCTGGACCCTGGCATGCCGATATTAAAACAAAAACAAGAGGGAGCTTTCTCACGGACACGCTCCACAGTGATCCCCAAAGGGGTGTGCTTATTTCTAGACACAGAGAGCTTTCTCAAGGGCAACTCTCCGTACGGTACCCCAAACGGGTGTGCAAGCCACGGCGGATCTCCCAGCTGATCAGGTACATCTGTCAGGCAAAAAGAAGCAAGGGCAGAAGCCAGCTAGCATCTCGCCTGGCATACGAAGGACTCTCATCCGAGAGCCAGGTTTAAGGACTGGCCTTAATACCGGCAAAAATCTTTAAACCTAAGCAAACATGGAAATGCAAAACTCTGCATCAAAACCAGAAGATCCCCATGCTCTGTAGTACGAGAAGGCAGCTGGATGAGGCATACAGAGCGCCTGAAACTCCTCAGTTTTAACATACGAACATAAGCAGTGCCTCTGCTGGGTCAGACCAGAGGTCCGTCACGCCCAGCAGTCCGCTCACACGGCGGCCCATCAGGTCCAGGACCTGTATAGTAATCCTCTATCTATACCCTTCTATCCCCTTTTCCTTCAGGAAATTGTCTAATCTCTTCTTGAACCCCAATACCGTACTCTGTCCTATAACACCCTCTCCATCTCCCTTCCATCTTCCATCTCCCTTCCATCTTCCATCTCCCTTCCATCTTCCATCTCTATCTCCATCTCCCTTCCATCTTCCATCTCTATCTCCATCTCCCTTTCCATCTCCCTTCCATCTTCCATCTCCCTTCCATCTTCCATCTCCCTTCCATCTTCCATCTCTATCTCCATCTCCATCTCCCTTTCCATCTCCATCTCCATCTCCCTTCCATCTTCCATCTCTATCTCCATCTCCCTTTCCATCTTTGTTCGTCTGCATCTACTGTACAAAAGGCCAACAACCACTTACACTACCACAAAGTCACAAAATTAGATTTTGCTCTGGTTTTTTTTTTTTTTGGTTGTATTTTTTTAATGATTGCAGCCAGAAGCAAGGTCCAAATGTTTGTGTGGAATTTTATCCCCCCCATCTCTGGTTCCAACCCTCCAGCTGGTTAAGGAGCACTGCCAGATCTGGAAATACAAGGTGACCTAAGTGATTAAGGATCATTAGTGCTCTGTAGCTCCTTCCTCCTTTCATCTTGATACCATTCGCTTCAGGCTGAGAGATGACAGCAAAGAGGAAGGGGAGGGAGGTCAGCGCAGCTTTGGCTAATTGCAGCCCATTTAATTCAGGCACACTAGAGCTAATTATATCATCTTTCCGCTTTGTACCAAAGGAAAGATTTTAATCTCCTGAAGTACCCATTCTCTTTGGCAGCTTCCGACACCCTCCCCCATTAAATCATCCAGCCCGTGGGGGCGTCAGTTTCCCATGAGCCCTGGGCGGACTCCCTTCTCTGGCATTTCCCACCCCTCCCTTCTCCATGGGCCACATTCTGCTTATAAGGCACCTTGTTAGCAAAGGCGCCTGTCGGACGAAGCAAGCTCAGACGGTGCATTCCAGGGCAAAGTAAGGTCGGGACATGGTCTAAAACAGCTACTACTACTATTAATTATTGCTAATATAATTATTGCTAATATAATTACTACTATACTATAAAATTAATTATTATATACTATATATTGTTATATATAGTATATAGTATATATATATAATATATATACTATATACTATACATAACAATATATAGTATATAGTAATTAATTTTATAGTATAGTAGTAATTATATTAGCAATAATTAATAGTATATAGTATATATATAATATATATATATAATATATATAGTATATATATATATAATTTTATATATATAGTATATATAGTATATATATACTATATATATAATATATATAGTATATATTATATATATATATAGTATATATACTATATATATAAAATTATATATATACTATATATATACTATATATATAGTATTATATTATATATATATATAGTATTATATTATATATATATATATATAATTTTAATTATTACTATGTATTAATTACTACTATTAATTATTTGTAATAAAAAGCGCTACCAGACACACGCAGCGCTGCACAGAGTCACAAAGAGTAAGAAAACAGTCCCTGCTCGAAAGAGCTTACAATCTAAACAGGCAAGACAGACAAACAGGATGCCATGGATACAGTTAAGGGGAAGGGTTAACCGGCAGGCTGGGTTGGAGCGCAGAAAGGAGTACAGGCCAATCAAGCCATTGTGACATCACTGATGAGGTTGTCTCTTATTGGTGGAATGAGGCATTATGACATCACAAGCTCGGCTCTGCTTCCCAAAGACTGAAACTCTTCACACCACCACTACTACTATGAATTATTTCTATAGCGCTACCAGACGCACGCAGCACTGTACAGATTCACAAAGAAAGTCCCTGCTCAAAAGAGCTTACAATCCAAACAGACAAATGGGATGTCATGGATACAGTTAAGGAGAAGGGTTAATCAGCAGACTGGGTTGGAGGGCAGAGGGAAGTACAGGACAATCATGCCATTGTGACATGACTGATGAGGTTGGCTCTTATTGGTGGAATGAGGCATTATGACATCACAAGCTTGGCTCTACTTCCCAAAGACTGAAACTCTTCACACCACTACTACTACTATGAATTATTTCTATAGCCCTACCAGACGCACGCAGCACTGTACAGATTCACAAAGAAAATCCCTGCTCAAAAGAGCTTACAATCCAAACAGACTAATGGGATGTCATGGATACAGTTAAGGAGAAGGGTTAATCAGCAGACTGGGTTGGAGGGCAGAGGGGAGTACAGGACAATCAAGCCATTGTGACATCACTGATGAGGTTGGCTCTTATTGGTGGAATGAGGCATTATGACATCACAAGCTCGGCTCTGCTTCCCAAAGACCGAAACTCTTCACACTACTACTGCTACGAATTATTTCTATAGCGCTACCAGATGCATGCAGAGTCACAAAGAGTAAGAAAACAGTCCCTCCAATCTAAACAGGCAAGACAGACAAACAGGAGGTCATGGATACAGTTAAGGGGAACGTGGATGCTGTGTGGTAGGAAGAGGTGTTTTCCCTTGAGCGCAGCATGCACAATAGAGATCCTCCAGCCCGCTGGTGTATCCCCTTAGGATCTCTAGGGACCATACTTTCAACTTTCGAGACCTTTTACTTGCATCGATTGGCCGGTTGCCTCTCTCAGGGCAGCTAACAGTTCACACATGCTTTCAGCCACACAGAGGGGAGCGCTTAGGCAGGAGCATTTCCAGATGTTCATCGGGTTTTTTTCCCCTACAGCAAAGCAAGCATGCGCTGAAGGCAATGTTGAAAGGGCAACACAGAATTAGCTAGAAAACTCCAGGGATTATAAGTACAATCTTCTGGACTATTGTAATATTATCTACTTGGCGGGCACACACACACACACACACAAATATCTGTAGAGATTACGTATTATTCAGAACGCAGCGGTCCAACTTATTTTCAATTTGAAAAAGTTTGATCAAGTTACTCCTTTTTTTTTTTCTCGCGAACTCCGTTGGTTGCCACGTGAAGTTTAAGTTCAATTTAATATCTCACGACTATAAAACCAGGGTTAAAATCCAAACGGTTTACAAACTCATATAAAAGAAGAGTTAAGGAAGAAACTAATACCAATACGAGGACAAAACCAACCAACATCAAATAAAAACATGAGGCGAGAACGAGAGGTTCATTACAATGAAATCTGAGGTGTGGGAAAGGGAAAAGGATAAAACATCAGGCTAGGGAGTAAAAAGAGTCCCTATTTATCTCGGTTTATTATTATGATTATTTTAATCTGCTCTGTCAGATTCTGAATAAAAGGCCTGCGAGAAGTAATAAGCTTTCAGTTACTACTAGTATTTATTATTTCTATAGTGCAGCGCTGTACATTTTAACATACAATAGACAGTCCCTGCTCAGAAGAGCTTACAATTTAATTTAGACAGGGCATTTCAGTTTTGGGGGGATTATAGCGGGTCTAGGTATCTGACAGCAGTGAGGAGGAGTTTAAGAGTTGAAAGCAGTTTCAAAAAAGTGGGCCTTTACTTGGATTTGAACACTGCCAGGGACGGAGCACGAACCCGCTGCGGAACCTGGACTCCCTTCAATTATTCCGCAAACAACTGAAAACCTGGCTTTTCATCAAATAGTAACTCTATCCCCCCCCCCCCTTTTTCTCCTCCCTTCTTCACATAAGTTCATGTAATCCTTTTTCTTCTTCTCTTCCTACTATTTTAAGTTCTTGTAAACCGTGTCGAGCTCCATACTCATGGAGATGATGCGGTATATAAACTTAAGGTTTAGATTAGATTAGATTAGATATTGATTCAGGAAGCCTGTTCCAGGCATAGGACACTGCAAGAAAGAAGGGATGTAGTCTCGAGTTGGCAGTGGAAGAGAATGGCACAGATAAGAGGGGCTTGCCTGATGAGCAGAGATCACGGGTGGAGCATGGGGGGGGTGGGGAGATAAGGAGTCAAAACTTGGAATGGCCTTACAGAAAAAAACAGAACTGAACCTTGCCACATCATCTTCTGAAGAAAACTGAAAACCAATCTGTTCGATATTTAATCTCCTTTACCCTCTCTTCTCTCCCTTTCCCTTCCTCCTCTCTCCCCTCTTTGTCTCTCCCCTTCCTCTCGCTCTTACCTATCCACCTCCTCTCTCTCCCTCCTTCTCTTTCTCTCTCTCCCTTTCCCCTTCCTCCTCCTTATCCACCTCCTCTCTCTCCTTTACCCTCGCTTCTCTCCCTTTCCTTCCTTCCTCCTCTCTCCCCTCTTTCTCTCCCCTTCCTCTCCCTCTTACCTATCCACCTCCTCTTTCTCTCCCCTCTTACCTCTCTTTACTGTCGCCTTGAGCCTGTATAGGTATGAGCGACGCACAAATAGAAGATTAGATAAGTGAGGAGAGATCGGGGGGCTTCAGAGCAAATGCACTTGTAAGTCAGCAAGAGGAGTTTAAACTGTATTCAGAAATGGACGGGGAGCCAATGAAGTGACTTGAGGAGAGGGGTAATGTGAGCATAGCGGCTCTCACGGAATATGAGTCGCGCAGCAGAATTTTGAACGGATTGAAGTGGCGAGGGACGGGTGCACGGGAGGCCCGAGAGAAGTACGTTGCAGTAGTCTAAGCGCGAGGTGATGAAAGCGTGGATAAGGGTTTTAGTTGTGGGTTCAGGGAGGAGAGGACGGATTTTGTGCCTTGAATCTTGAAAGCGAACTTTCCTTGTGGATGTAGTGTGGTTCCCAACCCTGTCCTGGAGGACCACCAGCCAATCGGGTTTTCAGGATAGCTCTAATGAACATGCATGGGGCAGATTTGCATGCCTGTCACCTCCATTATATGCAAATCTCTCTCATCCATATTCACTAGGGCTATTCCGAAAAACCCAACTGCTCTAGACGTTCACATGCACTATTTACTTTTCCATCTGTCAAAGGGTGCAAATTTTAAAGATATCATCGCCATGTTTTGTCATATCAAGCAGCCTCTTGGGATAAGGATTTAAATCTTCTAATCACAACTTCTTGCACTTATCAACTATTCAGGAGGCATTTGAAAACACACCTGTTTACTAGGTACTTAGATAACAAACTTCACTTAATCCAGGGGTTTCAAAGTCCCTCCTTGAGGGCCGCAATCCAGTCGGGTTTTCAGGATTTCCCCAATGACTATGCATGGGATCTATGTGCATGCACTGCTTTCAATGCATAATCATTGGGGAAATCCTGAAAACCTGACTGGATTGCGGCCCTCAAGGAGGGACTTTGAGATCCCTTTTTTAATCGTAACTATTTTTCTTTTGTAAACCACATAGACCTTAACAGTATTGTGGCATAGAAGTAAACTTTTATATTGTGTACATAAAGCATGAAAAACTCTCAAAACACTTTTTTCATCAAGAAGGGAAAAGCCTGAGCCTCCTCCCCTTCAATGAGTATCGAACACCAACATGGAGAATGCAGACATCAAAAGTTCAAAAACAACCACTTCCACAGAAAATAGCCAAACACTATGCGTTAATCTGAACAATTTCTTGAAAAGGGCTCTTAGCTCCCACAATGTCTTGAACCAACTGTCGCAGTGCCAGCAATGGTGGCCAGCGTTTCACAAATTTGCTGCTTCCGGGATTCAGGACCACCACACGTTTGAACCGTATAGAAAATGTGTTTTGCTAAAACTCAAATAATCGCTTCCTAAGCGTAACTGACCAAAAAGAGCACATGCTCACAATGACACCATGCCAGGAAAGAGGCCTGAGCTACTCCTGCTTAGGGTTATCATACGGCTCCGGAAAAAGGATGGATTGGGACATCCGGGTTTTACTTCTACTGAAAGCAAAAGAAGTACAGTGGTACCTTGGATTACGAGCATAATCCGTTCCAGGAGCATGCTTGTAATCCAAAACACTCGTTTATCAAAGCGAGTTTCCCCATAGGAAATAATGGAAACTCGCTTTGATGCGTTCCCCCCCCCCCCCCGAGAACCGGCATTGCTCCCCTCGAAGGCACCCCCCCGCCATGATCCGCCCCCCCCCCGACACAATTGGGTACCCCCCCGCCGCTTCTTACCCTCATCTGGGCACTCTTGAAAATCGGCCTCCTCGTCTGCTGGGCCTTGAGCATCTGAGCATGCTCAAGGCCTGTGAGTTCACGTTCACATTCAGAATGTGAACTCGCAGGCCTTGAGCATGCTCAGATGCTCAAGGCCCAGCAGACGAGGAGGCCGATCTCCAAGAGTGCCCAGATGAGGGTAAGAAGTGGCCGGGGGGGTGCCCAATTGTGGCGGGGGGGTCGGATCGTGGCGGGGGGTGCCCAATCATGGTGGGGGGGGTCGGATCATGGCAGGGGGTGCCCAATCGTGGCGGGGGGGAGGGTCGGATCTTGGCGGAGGGGGGGGTGCTCGTAAATCAAGGCATCGATTTTGCTCGTCTTGCAAAACACTCGCAAACCGGTGCACTCGTAAACCGAGGTACCACTGTAATTTACTTCTATTGAAACCAATGGAAGTTAAACCCGGATGTCCCAATCCGTCCTCCTTTTTCTGGAGCCATATGGTAGCCCTACTCCTGCTCATCATGGTCCTCATCTCACATTCAGGAGGGAAAAATATAAAAGAGTTTTCATTCGTGAAAAGGGCTTTTCCTAATTTGCTATGGGTGTTACACTTGTACATGATACATGTAGAAGTGCATTTTGGGGGCACAGACAGTGTCGTGGTACATAAGGTTTACCTTTGCTCTTACCAGACATCTAGGACAGGGGTGTCCAATGTCGGTCCTCGAGGGCCGCAATCCAGTCGGGTTTTCAGGATTTCCCCAATGAATATGCATTGAAAGCAGTGCATACAAATAGATCTCATGCATATTCATTGGGGAAATCCTGAAAACCCGACTGGATTGCGGCCCTCGAGGACCGACATTGGACACTCCTGGTCTAGGAAAATTAAGACATGTCCCCTTTTTGGAGGATTGTCCAGGCTCCCAGACGGACCTTCCAAAACCTGGCATTTGTCTGGGTTTTGGAAAGCCCCGACAAGCTTCGGCTGCATCTGGAGGGCCTCTGGCAATGCGTGGATTATTTCACACACATCCAGGCTTGGGGCGGAATGCAGCGAGACCAGAACCGAGTGGGGCTGGAGGTGGAACGGGCTAGGGTCATGTGTCTGGGGTTTCCCCGAGAAAAATATGGCAACCCTGGCTCTTCAAGCCAGTTTCTGCTGGTTTACTCCCCAGGTGTCTATGACATAGTTACATAGTAGATGACGGCAGATAAATACCTGAATGGTCCATCCAGTCTGCCCAACCTTACCTACTCTTTAAATTACTGGTTTAATTTAAATTTTCCTTCTTCTTAGCTATTTCTGGGCCAAAACCCAAAGCTCTGCCCGGTACTGTGCTTAGATTCCATCTACCGAAGTCTCCGTCAAAGCTCACTCCAGCCCATCCTCAACCAGAAGAGTAGACAGACCACAAATAAGCAGATCTACACGCCTTCACATTAGTTCCATAATGTCTAATGAGAGTGGAAGCTCCTGCGAAAGGCTCATACTAGAGAATGACATGGGGACAAATTTTTCCCCGTCGGAACTCAATTTCCCTGTCTCATGAGTTTTGTTGCTGTCCCTACCCATTCCTGTAAGCTCTGCCTTAACTGCACAAGCCTCGAATACTTATGATTTTAAAGTATTTGAGGCTTGTGCAGATGAGGACGGAGCTTAGGCATTGGTGGAATGAGGCATTATGACATCACAATCTGAGCTCTAGAATGTTGCCTTATGAGGACAGAGCTTAGGCATTGGTGGAATGAGGCATTATGACATCACAATCTGAGCTCTAGAATGTTGCCTTATGAGGACAGAGCTTAGGCATTGGTGGAATGAGGCATTATGACATCACAATCTGAGCTCTAGAATGTTGCCTTATGAGGACAGAGCTTAGGCATTGGTGGAATGAGGCATTATGACATCACAATCTGAGCTCTAGAATGTGGCTACTTAGGATTTTAAAGGGTTTGAGGTTTGTGCAGATGAGGACTGAGCTTGCAGACATGGGACACGGACAGGAAAAGAACTCGCCGGGATGAGACGGGAAAATTTTGTCCCCGTGTCATTCTCTCACTCATACATAAGTCGTTACTCACTATGGGATGGGGTGGGGGGTACCAGGAAATAACTACTATTGTAGTTTTTGGCATAAATATTTAAATAATTCAAAGTGTGCATGTGTGTGTTGGGGGGAGGGGAAAGGGGGGTCCAATTCTCGCAAGTGCCATGCCCAAAGCATACAGAATTATAACTCAGTGTTAGGTTATAAATCTGTAAACTAAATTACAGCATAAAAATCTCACCCCCCATGCCCTTAAGGACACAGTAAAATAGTAGACGATCAATGTGACCTGACTAGCCTGTCCAGTAATTTCTGTTAAACATCTACCCAGATGCCAGCCAGGAGGTTAATACAAGATGGAAATGGAAAAGACAAAGGGTTCATTATATGTTCATTTTCCTTCCCCAAACATCTCCTGCTACAGAAGTGTCTCAATCTCAAAAGAAACCAGTTCCTTCGTATTTATCTGCTTGGCTTCTTCTAGAAAACGTTGATGACCAACCTGGAGATGGGGGGGAGGACAGAGAACCAGCTCACGGAAGAAACTGCCATGAGTACGCCACGCTTGTAAGGAAGCCCTCGGTATTCAGAACAGTCTGCAGCTGTGAGCACGCAAGAGCCCTTCTTACCTCCACATCTGGCACAAACCACAAAGCCAAGTCAGCCAGATCAAGCTTAGCAGCAAATCAGCCCTGTGCTTCCACCCTTACAGAGCCACTCAGCTGCTAGCTTCATTCCATAATCCTGGGCCAGCTCCGTATACCCTTCCAATTCATCCCTTTTTATTTCTCAATGTCATCTTTCACGCTCATTTCCTTTCTGCATCTTCTTCCCAGGTCAGCCAGGCAGAATGAGAAGTATTGGGAGGTTCAGGATCCCCCCCCCCTCTACACTAAAAGTTTATTTCAATTGATCCCAATAATATTATAGTACCGCGTCACCTTCCGATCACCCATCCGTCCCTCCCCGATTCTCACTGCCTGCTCCGATCTTTCCCCCCTGAGACTTCATTGGATTGCTTTTGTGTTTCACCGATAGCTTTTAATAATAATAAGTTTATATACCGCAGGACCGTTAAGTTCTATGCGGTTTACAATGATTTAAAAAAAATGTTACAGATTGAGAATTACTAACATAGTTGAAGTTTAGCGATCAGCTATGCAACTGCCTACGTACTTTAGGAACAGATATGTTTTTAGGTGTTTCCTGAATTCCCCATAGGTATTCGCAAGCATGAGTAATTGTTTCAGATCTTTACCCCATAATGCTGCCTGATATGAGAAGAGATGTTAATGATGTCTTTTAAATTTACATCCTCCAACCGGTGGAGAAACAAAATTCACGTTTGAGCTTCTCATATGTTGATTGGTTTGCTCATATTATTCTCATCTAAGGAAGCTTTTGAAGGCTAAAACAAGTATTGTATTTAGTACAATTTAACCCCTCCCCCCCCAAAAAAAAATTAAATATATATTTTGCCTCTTACACTTTTTATTCATCATATTTCACACACACACACATTTAGTTTCTAATCCTAACCCGCTGACCTTGACCTGGTCGATCTCTGGAGATCCGCTTTTACTGACCACACTGTACACAAGCACTGGGTCAAGCTTCCCAGAGGTCCGTGAGTTCAAATCCTGGCGCTGCTCCTTATGGCCCTGGGCAAGTCGCTTAATCCTCCAGTGCTTTGAAATGCCAAAGTGACAAAAAGGTGGCATACAAGTCCCCGTTTCCTTTCCCCTCTCTACTCCCCTTGTCACAATTAAAGACCTCGTTTATCCCAAAGTAATTCCGCTGAGCTTGCATTTGAAAAAAAAGGCGAATAGTTACTTACATCTAGAATTCAAATTCAAGTTTTATCAGTAGGGAGTTATGAAATATTTAGTCCCTTCCAAATTTGATGCTGTATAAGCAGTGGAAAACCCCTCATGAATGGAGCTCGATCCCTATCCCTTACCACCGGTGGAGGAATCCTCTGCTTATCAATGTTTACAAAAGACAGCCCATCTTCCCAGCTAAGAAAATTCAGTTCATACACGTAATTCTATGCTCCTTCGGCACCCCAAGAGAGGAAAAGTCGACTTTGTGTGAAGCTGAACTGAAAAGAGCAGCATCCATTGATTGCATCTCCTACTCAGAGGTAAAACGTCTGTCCTCTGACCCAATATAAAGTCTGCTTGAAATGTGAACGCTGCTGCCTTGCCTAGACCAGCGTCTCCTCTTGCTCATTTTAAATACTGTTTACCTGGGGTATTACATTAGATTTTCTTTTAACCATATTTACTAGTTTGGTTATCAACTGTAAACTATCTAATTTCAAAGAACAAAAATTAAATCCTTTCAGCAAGTCTAGTCCTTCCCTCTTCACAGATATTTTGGGGTACAAATTAGAGAATGACACGGGGACAAATTTTTTCTCCCATCCCTGCGGGAACCCATTTGCCCGTCCTGTCCCAGCAAGTTCTTCTCCTGTCCCTGCCCCGTTCCTACAAACTCTATCCTCAAACACTTTAAAATCATAAGTGTTCGAGGCTTGTGCGGTTAAGGCAGAGCTTACGGGAATAAGGCAGGGACGGGGGCAGCGACAAGGTGCTCGGGGAAAGGGAAATCGAGTTCCTGCATGGATGGGGAAAAATCTGTCCCCTGTGTCATTCCTTTCTCATCCTAAATCCTGTAAACCGTGCCGAGCTCTGCGTCTACGGAGATGGTGCGGTATATAAACCTAAGGTTTAGTTTAGTTTAGTACTCTTCATTCTGTGCATTCTTGACATCTGTCATAAGACCATAAGCAATGCCTCCGTTGGGTCAGACCTGAGGTCCATCGTGCCCAGCAGTCCGCTCACGCGGCGGCCCAACAGGTCCAGGACCTGTGCAGTCATCCTCTATCTATACCCCTTTATCCCCTTTTCCAACAGGAAATTGTCCAATCCTTTCTTGAACCCCAGTACCATACTCTGCCCTATTACACTCTCTGGAAGCGCATTCCAGGTGTCCACCACACGTTGGGTAAAGAAGAACTTCCTAGCATTGGTTTTGAATCTGTCCCCTTTCAACTTTTCCGAATGCCTCTTGTTCTTTTATTATTCGAAAGTTTGAAGAATCTGTCCCTCTCTATGCCCTTTATGATCTTGTAAGTCTCTATCATATCCCCTCTAAGCAAAAGTAGGAGAGGAAGGAAGAAAAAGCACATATCCAGGGAGTTTAACCCACTGGAACTTTTGCAAACCATGGTTTCAGATGAAGTCATCCTGTGCCAACCTATTCCACCCCCCCCTCCAAGTTTTTAGCTCACAACTGCATGTTTAGAAACTGATTTTCGTAGGAAGGGGAAAGTAAGCCATCTATCCTAATGCTAGGACGAGCCATGCCGTGTCCTACTGCTCAAGTTTTTCAAGTTCATTAAAATTTTGATTGAATGCCTAGCATAGAATGGGGATGTAAGTTTAAATCTAAAACATATTGTATTTTAAAAACAAATGACGTGGACAATGACAGAGTCACGGATACAAAAGGAATAGGGTAGAACTACAATAAAAGCAGAAGAGTAAACATGCAATGGGAAAAAAAACCCCAAGAGGAAAGGTTGGAAAACTTAATCAATCAGATCAAACTAAAATCTCCCCAAGACACCTGAACTAAATCATTAAAACAACTGTGTGAAAGCTCCTCTACCCGCTAATTGACTCACTTCTGCCCTTCTGTTTGATCTCTTCGATTATAGACGTGTAGTTGCTGAGATCCTTTTTCTTGAAGGACATGTCCAAAATAGTCATGTTATTAAGACTTGGAACCATCATATAAATTCCCTCCACGGTGAAGTAGCACGGCCGGTCGTCCAGCAGCTCATCCATGTAAACAATCACAGCCCTGCTGGTCCAGTTGAACTGGGCATGGATATGAGCCACATACTCCCCGAGTTTCGTGTAGACAGGACCAGTTCTGGTCATTAAAGGGTACATATCGGCTTTCCTGTTGAAACCAAAAGCTGCGGCTCCAGCTGTGATCAGCGGCACCTTCCAGTGTCCCGTGAACCTTCCCACGGAAGAAGCGGTGTAGTCGCACCCCGGACCGATGAACACATTAGGATCATTGGCAAATTTAAGATCAACCGCCACCAAGGGCGCCATCATCTCAGAGCAGGTCCCATCCTCGCCCCCCGTGTCTCCAAACACAAACTGGACGTGAATGTCGGGGAGCAGGTCCTGGTTCTTGTTGATCCTCTCAATTGCCAACTCAATGGCCGGCCCGACCCGTGGCCATGCCCAGGGATATACGGTGTTGTCCTTTGGCAATAACACAGCTAAAGTCAAGTTGGTTCCACTTCCTTCAACAACGTGAGGCGATGCGAACCCCATTAGCACCCAAAATATCCACGTTGCCCTCATGACTCAACCCCCCCCCCACCCTCCCTTTTTACTGAACCATGGCTAAGCAAAGTGCAAAATCCCTGGCCATCCCCACTAGGTCTCCTCAGAGGGGTTCAATGCAAATCCTTCAACCAAAGTGCTCCACTCTGAATGCTGGATCAAGACTGAAATTCAACTCTGGGTCTGCCGGCGAGAACAAAAATTCTTCCCAAGTTGGCTGTTCCTCCTGTGCTGGGGCAGGCAGCTCTCCCTGCTTTCTGTTCGATAGCTGCTTACCAGCTCTGCGAACACGTACTTCTTTTCGCGTTTCCCTGCTGGAAGTAGCAGAGCAGGAGATTGCACTATCTGGAAAGCAGGCAAAGCTTTTCCTTCCTTCGCTGCCTCTGTGACAAAAGGCTTGTTATCATAGGCATAGCTCTTTAACTCTTTCCTTGCTACAGCTGTACACACAGCATCTCGTGTGGGAACACCTGCTTCACACAGAATGAAAAGCAAGACCAGAATTCCCAGCCACGTCTGAAGAGCGGCTCTAAAAGTTATTAGGAGAGTTAAAAAAAATAATTCCTTTGTGATAGTTATAGATCAGAGTTACTGGGGCTCTTGGCCATCGATACTTGCCTAAAAAGGACTATAATTTTATGTTTAAAAAAGTAAGCCATTAAGAAAAGAACCTAAGAGAGAGACTGGCTATAGCCAGCAGTTGGTGACCTCTGGAGCACAGTCCTAGTGCACAAAACTCATTAGCAAAAAGGGTTTCGGGAGTAAGCAAAGTTCTCACATATTTGTAAGGGGAGAAAATCTTTTTAAGTGAAGTCTGAATACATAGAGCAGGAATGCTGCCATCCACCTAACCCCTCTGCAGACCAACCCCCATCACCCCAAGCACATCTGTTCTGGAGCAGTATGCTATCCACAGAAAGCACTTTGAATTTCATCAAGGCATGTGCCCGGAAAGAGCACACGGATGGCACGCACACAAGCATGCATGTACCCTCGGGTCTCTACCCAACTACTTCCATGGAGGTATCTGCAGCTGCTCCAGGACAGGTGTAACTGACTCAGTGCTTGTGCGTGTCTTTTACGAGTGCCGACGCAGCCTCTGCTTCACCCGTACATTCATCCCGCCCTGCACTTTTATAAGCATATAAAACACTCAAGCTTCTTATAAAAATTCCCTGGTTATAGCTCCACCAAGAACATAATAATAGCCTTACTGGGTCAGACCAATGGTCCATCAAGCTCAGTAGCCCGTTTTCACAGTGGCTAATCCAGGTCCCTAGTACCTGGCCAAAACCCAAGGAGCAGCAACATTCCGGAATCCCAAAGAGTAGCAACATTCCACGCTACCGATCCAGGGCAAGCAGTGGCATCCCCCATGTCTTTCTCAATAGCAGACTAATCCCGCAATATTCACACACTACTGCTTTCCCAGGAGCTGAGGGATGGAGACCAGCAGCGATTGGTTCTGCTCTATGGGACAACTCAAAGATTCACAGTTTGCTTGGAAATAAAGGCAAATACCTCCTTTGTACCCCCATCTGACAAAATGGATTCTTGCCCTATTACAGGAGTCCCCTCACTGCAGCCCGTGGAGCTCATTTTTCCACGCTCCAAGCCGAAGAAAATATTGCCTTTTTTGCTTTGCCAATGCATCGCAGTAAGGCTGCGAGGTTCCCAGGCTTTAGCAGTCAACAGGAAGGGGGAAGAGGAAGGCATTTTGAATAACGGCATGGAAACAAACTGGGGTGAAGTCCCTCCCTGGCTTTTTCAGTAACAGGTTATTTCTGGTGTGGCCCTCCTTTTAAAACATCTTGGGTGGGGCCTCTTAGTCTAACAAGATTCCCTCCATACCCCGTCCTAGTACGATAACGACTGCAGCTTTCACTGACAGAACTGTGATCAAGGTTTCAAACCAGAGTATTGCTAACATCGCCTGCTTTGGATTACTTTAGGTATTGCGAGGTTATTCAGCCCTTTGTGTTTCACAGTGCAGCGCTTACACAGGCGAATTTAATACCTGTTCCGTTTGACTTGGGTTTTTTCCCAGTCTGGTTTTTTGATATTCCACATACCATCTTCTGGGACCCCTGAGGAAGGAGTGTTTCTTCGAAACATGGACCGTGTTGAAACATGGTCCACATGAATACTAGAACCAGTTTTTGAATTTTTGTCAATTTTTTAACGTATGTTATACATATTTTTATTAAACTCCTACACCTTGTACATTACACTGAAGTTTTGGTTTTGGTTATTATTGATTCACATTACATCTTGGTTTCATATAAATCTGAATCCGCCTTGGGTGAATTGCTACATAAGGACGGTTAACATAACATAAAAATCCGTTTCTAGACCGCAATCTCTAGAGATTACGGGAGCTCATGGCAGCCATTTCCTATGAGTGATCTGCACGGGACAGAAGCGTAGGAAGATCGCTCCTGCCCCGAAAGCCCGCTAGACCACCAGGTAAGGCTTAAAAATAGGTAGAAAAAATTAAAATCGCCCCCCCAAAAAAAAAATAATTGTGAATAACCGAATCACCAGATGCTGAAACCGTGGATTCGGAGGGAGAAGTGTAAATGCAACCCAGCATAAATAGACACCTCCACAGGCAACCAGTGAAGTTCTTGACAGTAGCGAGGTATGTGATTGTACTTATTCAGAAGCTGGCTGTATGCTTCTACCCAAAACTAATGATGTAATCTTGCTGCACACCTTACAGCTTCTCTTGTTGTACACCGTCTTGAAGTGAAAAGGTATGACGGGATATAAATAAGTCTCACTGCAGTATTCTGTATTATTTGTAACTTTGCAGAATTTTTCTTAACACCTGCAAGGTAAGTTATGTTAAGAAAGCCCAATAAATTAATGCCTCACCTCTCTCCTGTGAGTTTGGGAGATTTTCATTTTATTTCTATAATTTTACTGAGCATTGTGAACTGCCTAGATTCTTCTTGATATATAATGTGATGATAAAGGATAACTGGTCTGAAATATCCTGTCAGAGGGCATAGGAGGCATTAAAGTGACAAAGTTCAGAATACTTGTGACAGATGTGGAGGGCAGCGGCAGAAGAAGTGGCCAGAAACTGGTTTTAGGGTGCTTATGGGAATGTGTGTGTTCATCTATGAAAGTGGAAGAATGTGCACTAGGAAGACTAGACGTGCCCTTCTGTACCTCATCAGGCTATCGTTCACTCTGTAGCTTAGTTTCTTTGGTCCACTATAAGGCACACAAACTGTGTGTATGTGGGGGTGAGTAGGTGGGGAATGATGTCTAATTTTAATTCTTTTTTTTTTTTTAGTTAAATCTTTTATTAAATTTTAACATCTTACAGAATAATGCAAATTCAGAAATAGATCATAACATATGTATGTATACATACATTAAGAAAATCCTTGCAGAAACACGTCAATATCTTATCTACCCATCCCTCCATTACCCAAACCTCCCACCCTCCCATCTGTCTGGCAGATCATTCATACAATCACACATATTGCTTAACAAAAACCTCCAAAGCAGGGGTGTCAACTTCCCTCCTCGAGGGCCGCAATCCTGTCGGGTTTTCAGGATGTCCCCAACGAACATGCAGGAGATCCATCTGCATGCACTGCTTTCATTGTATGCTAATACATCTCATGCATATTCATTGGAGAAATCCTGAAAACTCGACTGGATTGCGGCCCTCAAGGACATCCATGCTCTAAAGGGCCCCACACCTCTATAAAGGAGGCCATATTCCCAGATCTTTCAGCTAAATTAGCTTCATATCGATAGAGGCACACAGTTTACCACCAAAAATGAAAGCTCAAGAGTGAAGTTTTTCCAGTTTTTGACTATTAACTGTTAACGCCACGCCTGTTAATACCAGGAATAATTTTTTTGTTTACTGTCAATAAGGTTACTGAAGCAACGCACGATCCACAAATCACCGTGCCATATGAGAAAGGTATATAAACTTCCAATATACATGGTATTTTATTTCAGACTTCTTGTCAAAATGTCTTGATTTTAATTCTGTTCTACCTCCAGAAACAAACAAAAAAAAATAACTTAGTACAGAGAATGACAAGCAGCAGAAACTTTCCCCAGTATGCAGGTTTCCTATCGGAAAGCTTATCAGATCATCTCCTAATTATCAAGAGGAGCACGATACCTTTCCTCCTCCAGGCTGTGGCTCTGCACTTCGTGTAGGCCCATTGTTTTGCTGAAGCGATGCGCTAAAGTCATTTCCAGAGGCTCTTTCGGACTAATTACTGGATGTGAACAAGCAAAATCACAGCTCCGTCTTTCAGCCCTCTAGAAAATACATTCAGAATGTGAAACAGATGGAAGTGCCCAGTCCAGGCTGTTCTACTCCGAGTCCTTATCGATCCACAGCAGAAAAACATGGACAGGATCAAACACACACACGTTTTTTTCACTGTCACATAAAGGAGTTGTAGGCTGTTTCAAGCTATGAAAAGAAAACACACAGCAATTTTTACTGTACATCCAAGAGGCAAAGGGACATGTCTATAGTTAGAGTGCTTGTTAAGCAGAAGGCCTGTCCCTGGGATAACTATACTTGCCACTACAGGTGATGGAGTGGGATTACCTCTGTGGGGAACAGATTGGTAATTACCTTCCTAAAACATCAAAGACTGGCTGTGCACAGTACTGTTGATCCCTCACCTCTCAACAAAACATCCAGGCTGTTTCCACTGGTGACAGCAACTTCTGGAAACCAGCATAGCTGGTTTTAAGAAAGGGTTGGACAATTTCCTGGAGGAAAAGTCCATAGTCTGTAATTGAGACAGACATGGGGGAAGCCACTGGGTAAGTAGCATGGAATGTTGCTACTCCTTGGGTTTCGAGCAGGTACTAGTAACTTGGATTGGTCACCGTGAGGACGGGCTTCTGGGCTTGATGGACCATTGGTCTGATCCAGTAAGGCTATTCTTATGTTCTTAAGATGGAAATGGAAAAGAATGGGTTCATAATATGTTCATCTTCCTTCCCCAAACTGCTCCTGCTAGAGAAGTGTCTAAATCTCAAAAGAAACCAGTTCCTTCGTATTTATCAGCTTGGCTGTTTTTAGAAAAAGCTAACGACCGACCTGGAGAAGGGGGGGGGGGGGGGGGGGGGGCGGGGGGAGGACAGAGAACCAGCTCACGAAAGAAACTGCCATGAGTACTACAAGACAGAAAGTGTGCACCTATAAGAAAAATATTCGACTGGATTAAAATCAGGGGGATATAACCCCCCCTCAAAAAAAAAAAAAACCACAAAAAAACCCCCAATCAACTAGTCAACCAAGGGAACCCAGATCACTGGTATGAGTAATACACACCAGAAAATGTGTATTAAAATCAGGAAAGAAAATAAAAAAAATTCAAGCTAAGAGCTTTGGGTTTCTGAGCCAAAGAATAGAAAATGAATGTTTTCCTGGCAATTCTGAAAGGGAGGGAGAAGATCCTGTCACAAAGAATTCATTGCCTACAACTTGCAAGCAAATCAGTCCCAGGTGGCAACGACTCCACCATGCAGCCTTCAGGATAGCAAAAGCAACTCCCACATGTCACTGCCACAAGCAGAAGCTTCTGACAAACAAGTCAGAAAAGCTCTTTCACACTATCCGCTTAAAGTTTCACCTACTGTGCAGAAATTGGACTGGGGGAAGCTCTGTGCTAACAATTGGGAACTCGGCCTAATCCAGTCAAGCTGAATGAGAACATTGCAAAATCCTGCAGACCGGTCCAACTGAAACCGCTCCTCTCCAAGTAAGCAACATGCCCACATCTCAGGACTTGAGACAAAATGAGACACTTGGCCTACCACACCTCTTTTCCCATCTTACTTTTCAGAGTACCAGATCCAAGATGGGCCATTGAGTTGCAGTTGACTCCTGGTGCCCACACAGTGGGAGACCCCCCCTCATCATTTTCTTGGCATCATACAGGAAGGATTTGTCATAGCCTTCTCTGGAAGCGTACAGTGTTAGTGACTTGCCCAAGGCCACAAGAAACCACTACAGGATTTCTACCTGGACCTTTTGGCTCCTAGCCCGCTGCTGGGACCCTCTCATCACACTTGTTAAATGATAGCTAAACCATCCATGTACTGTGACTTTTCCTACAGGCTAATGAATGTTTTAGATCCAAATTTCAGAGCTGCTGTTTCTCTGTCCAGACACTTCCAGCTAGAGATCAACATAACATTTTCCAATCGGAAAATCCGGACCACTAGATCTGCCCCCCAGGCCCTAATCCTGCCCCCCACTGCCTGCTCTTCTCAGGCAGGGAGAAGTCCACGCATGTGCGGATGCCGCGTGGACTTCCTCTCTGCCTGAAGTGATTTCAGGAGGCTTTTCAAAACCCGGAAATACCCGTGTTCATGACAAAGAACTTATCTTTGTCGAAGACCACTCAAACAGTATACAAATAAGTTTGACTGCTCTAGCAGCGAAGAAATTGTTTTTGAATACTCTATGCATTGACTGGGTGGCAAGGCGACAGTCTTGGGGTGCACCCCTTGTTTTTGACTTCACGTCTCTGAGCATATGTTTTTGACTTTATTGCATTACATTAGAGATTTCTATTCCGCCATTACCTTGCGGTTCAAGGCGGATTACAAAAAATATATTACATGAAGCAAGATGTCTGGTAATTTCTAGAGGAGATATGGAGTAGATGAGGTTGCTTTGGGGAATCGGGAAGGTATTGGGAAGTGGGAAGGAGCTAGCAGTATTAAGTCATTTGCAGGAATTTCTTGAAGAGTAGCGTCTTTACTTCTTTTCTGAATGTTTTGTAGTCTGGGGTCATAATTAGTAGATTGGAGATTTAGGCGTCAAGTTTTGCTGCTTGTGTGGCTAGGAGGCCATCATATAGTTTTTTCCGTTTGACTTCGTTGAGTGGAGGGTGCGTGATGATTATATGATGATATCATTACTATTATGAGAAGCTTGGATATTTTATAGGAGAGGGATTTTATTTTTTGGAGTATTCTCAGACAGGCATTTGACTGATAACCTATCATGCTTATAGACCGCGTCACCATAAGTTCAACGCAGTTAACAAAAGATTAATAATAAAAATAACATAAGACACATAGAACTAATTGGCCAGATACTTTGAGAAAAGGTAAGTTTTGAACTGGGTTCTAAAATGTTTGTAAGAGCAAGCTCTACGCAACAACGGTCAAAATTCTGTGTTGTAGGAAGCTGCCTGGAATGTTAATTTATGATCCAAATACTTCTTACTTTTACAACCCTGAACAGATGAAAAAATGAACAGAGCGTGTGATCTACTATATTTATAAAATGCTATGGAATCAATCAATCATAAATTGAAGCAATACCATAACACAACCTTATAACAAAGACAGCCCAACTTGAACAAAACGCGAGCTTCCATTGGAAGCCAGTGCAACTCGCGGTAGAAGGGGGTCACATGGTCATATTTCTTCAAACCGTAAATCAATCTGACTGCCATATTCTGAATTAACCTAAGTCTAGTCATCTCTTTCTTAGTGCGGGTTAAAGACTATATTGCAATAATCAAGAAGACGCAACAACAATGATTGAACTAAGAGTTTGAAAGCTGAAAACTCAAAATATTGTTTTATGGTACGCAATGTCCACAAAGTATAAGGAGAAATTAGGTTCTTACCTGCTAATTTACTTTCTTTTAGCTTCTCCAGACCAGTAGAGGTTAACTTTACGAATGGGTATATATCTAATCATGACCAGCAGGTGGAGACTGAAAACAAAACTTTGGGACAGTATATACTATCCTCCCTTCTCTATTTCCCTCAGTCTGCCGAATAGCCAAGCAGAACCAAGAACTGGAAAACAGGAAGAAAACAATACTCCGAACAGGAGTAACAAATAACATACCCAAATGCTGTTGGAAAATGCAGAGGAGAAATACCCGAAGGAAAATGTCCCCACAGCTCGCCAGCTAAGCCAGCCGAGCCACAGCCGCTGTTCTTTAATTCTCCCCGGCCCTAGAAAAATACTAGAACCCGCAGCAAAAAACAAAAACTGCCCGCGAAAACAGCCCCAACAACAACAACAACAACAGACAGGGTGGGGACCTCTACTGGTCTGGAGAAGCTAAAAGAAAGTAAATTAGCAGGTAAGAACCTAATTTCTCCTTCTTTAGCACTCTCCAGACCAGTAGAGGTTAACTTTACGAATGGGACGTACCAAAGCAGTCCCTCTCACGGGCGGGACCCCCGAAGGGCCGATACCAGAACACGCTCACCGAACACCGCGTCCCGACGCGCCTGAACATCTACCCGATAATGTCTAACAAAAGAATACAAGGAGGACCAAACCGCAGCCTTACAAATATCCACCGGAGGCACGAGCGACGACTCAGCCCAAGAAGCCGCCTGACCCCGAGTGGAATGAGCCTTGAGAAACTCCGGAACAGGCTGCTGTTTCAGAAGATAAGCGGAAGCAATCGTCTCCTTGATCCAGCGCGCAATAGTAGCCTTAGAAGCGCCAGCTCCCCGACGAGGACCAGCCAGGAGGACAAAGAGATGATCGGACTTCCGGAATTCCTGGGTCCGCTGCACATCAGAGCGAAGGACCCGACCGACATCCAACTTGCGCAGCTGCCGTTGCTCAGAAGAGCCCTCCCGACCACCCAAGACCGGGAGAACCACCGATTGATTGACATGAAAAGGAGAAACAACCTTCGGCAGAAAGGAAGGAACAGGCCGCAAGACGACCCGCTCCCTAGACAACTCCAAGAAGGGAGCCCTACAAGAGAAAGCCTGCAGCTCAGAAATACTCCTAGCAGAAGTAATGGCCACCAAAAAGACCGCCTTCAAAGTAAGGTCCTTCAAAGAACAGTCGTCCAAGGGCTCGAAAGGCGGGCGCACCAAAACAGAGAGAACCAGATTAAGATCCCAAGAGGGAACCGAGGGCCGTAGGGGAGGCCTAAGCAACTTGGCCGCCCGCAGAAACCGAATCACATCAGGAAGAGCCGATAAACGCTGACCTGACACCAACCCTCGAAAGGTCGACAGGGCCGCAAGATGAACCCGGAGAGAAGACCAAGCCAGGCCTCTATCCAGGCCATCCTGCAAGAATGTTAGGCAGAGAAGCGCGAAAAGAGGTCACTCCCCGCGCCCGACACCATTCCTCAAAGAGACGCCAAACCCGCACATAAGCCCGAGAGGTAGAAAGCCTCCGGGACCCCAACAGTGTAGCGATCACCTTGTCTGAATATCCCTTCTTGCTAAGGCGACCCCTTTCAAGAGCCACGCCGTAAGACAGAAGAGAGACGGGTCGAACAAGGGAATGGGACCCTGCATCAGAAGGTCGTCCGAGAGAGGCAGAGGAAGAGGAACCGCCACCAGGTGTCTCACCAGATCCGCATACCACGGACGTCGAGGCCAATCCGGAGCCACCAGCACCACCAAACCCGGATGGTGAACAATGCGAAGAAGCACTCTGCCCACCAGCGGCTAAGGAGGGAACACATACAACAGCCCCTCCGTTGGCCACGGCTGGACCAGAGCATCCAGACCCTCGGCCAGCCCTTCCCTGCGACGACTGAAGAAGCGGGGCACTTTGGCGTTGCCACTCGTGGCCATCAGGTCCATCAGGGGCTGCCCCCAATCTTGCACTATCAACCGAAACGCTCCGGCGCCGAGAAACCACTCTCCTGGATCCAGGAAGTGACGACTGAGGAAGTCTGCCTGAACATTTTCTACCCCGGCTATATGAGAAGCCGAGAGGTCCAGAAGATGGGACTCCGCCCAAACCATGAGCCGAGCCGCCTCCTGCGCCACAGGAGTGCTCTTGGTGCCCCCCTGACGATTGACATAAGCCCCCGCCGTGGCATTGTCCGACAGGACTCTGACCGACTTGCCCAGCAAAAGGGAGTGGAAAGCTAACAGCGCCAGCCTGACCGCTCTGGTCTCCAACTCGTTGATCGACCAGGAGGCCTCCTCCGCGGACCAGGTGCCCCGAGCTGAGTGGCCCATAAACTGAGCCCCCCAACCGAGGAGACTCGCATCCGTAAGGAGCACCGTCCACTGCGGGAGATCCAGACCCACCCCCTGAACCAGGTGAGGGGTCCGGAGCCACCAGCGCAGACTGCAGCGCGCCAAGCCTCGCAGGGGAACCGGAACATCCAAATCTTGCCTCCGGGGAGACCACCTCCGGAGCAGAGCATACTGAAGAGGACGCATGTGGGCCCGCGCCCACCTCACCACGTCCAGGGACGCCGCCATTGACCCCAGGACTTGGAGGAAATCTCGCGCCCGAGGACCCCGGGACGCCAAAAGCAGGCGAATCTGAGATTGCAATTTGCTCACCCGGGCCTCTGGAAGGAAGACCTTCCCCAAGGAGATGTCGAACATAACCCCAAGGCACTCCAGACGCTGAGCCGGGACCAACCGACTCTTGGAAAGGTTGACCACCCAGCCCAGCGACCGGAGAAACTCCACCACCCGAGCCGTAACCCGGGAGCTCTCCTGCAACGACTTTGCCCGAATCAACCAGTCGTCCAGGTAGGGGAGAACCAGGATGCCCACCGACCGCAAGGCTGCCGCGACGACCACCATTACCGTGGTGAACGTCCGAGGAGCCGTGGCCAGACCAAAGGGAAGCGCACAGAACTGAAAGTGCCGCCCCAAGATCGCAAAGCGAAGGAAGTGCTGATGAGAGGCCCGAATTGGAACCTGCAAGTAGGCCTCCGTCAGATCGAGAGACATCCAGGATGGGCCGAAAGGTCCCCTCCTTTATGGCCACCACAAAGTAAATGGAGTACCTGCCGGTGCCCCACTCCGTAGGGGACACCGGCACCACTGCCTCGAGATCTAGCAAACGCTGAAGGGTCTGACGAAAAGCCTGCGTCTTCCATGGAGTCTGACATGGAGAAGCGAGGAAAAGGTCCGGCAGAGAGCGGGTAAACTCCAGAGCGTAACCGTCCCGCACCACCTCAAGGACCCACTGATCGGACGCGATCTCGGCCCATTTGGGGAAAAATTTGCGCAGCCGGGCCCCCACCGGAACCAAAGGGGGCGCCGGCAAGGAGTCATTGCGCAGGACGGGAAGCGGGGGAACCGGCGGAGGGATTCCCTGCCCCCCGACGGGCCCCCCGAAAGGGCTGCATGCGCTGGAAGAACCGACCCCGGGAAAAACCCTGAGCCGGGAAAGAAGCAGCCCCACGCCCCGGGCGATACTTGCGAAATTCCCGCAAACGCCCCCGGGCAGCCCCACACCTAGACGCAGGGCGGGCACGGTCCTCAGGCAGACGGGGCACCTTCGAGTCCGTCAGAGTCTGAATCAACTCATCTAATTCCTCTCCAAACAAAAAAACCCCCTAAAGGGAACTTTAGTAAACTTAGCTTTGGACGCAGAATCCGCCGCCCAAGCGCGCAGCCACAAAATACGCCGCGCGGCCATGCCATAGACTTAGCCGAAATCCGCACCAAGTCATAAAGAGCATCTGAGAGGAACGAGGCAGCCATCGCAATCTTCGCTACCTCCTGATCCACTAGAGACCAGTCATCAGACTCCCGATCCAGGACACGCTCAGCCCACCGAAACACGGCGCGAGCGACTAGCTCCCCACAAACAGCCGCCTGGACCCCAAAGGCAGAGACATCAAAATCATACTTAAGAAGAGTCTCTAACGCACGCGCCTCCGAGACCCTAAGAGCAGAACCGTCCATAACAGGCACGGTATGCCGCTTAGGAAGTGCCGAGACCACCGCGTTCCCCATTGGCGAAATTAAGGTAGCCCTACCTCCCTCCGGGACGGGATACCCAAGAGCCAAGGCGCACACCAAACGAAACTGCGCCCATAGGCCACTGCGCCAACACAAAATCCCGCAAATCCTGACGCACAGGAAAAGAGCGGGAACCAGGACAGACCCCCTGAAGCAGAGGGGCCCCCATACGCGGGGTCTCCGGCGGCGCCACTGCAAAAATGCAGCACCAAGGAGACCTGCTACACAGGTCTAAAAGCTCATCCCTCTGAATAAAAAAGCGCACCACGGACGCATCTGCTCTGGAAGACGGGAAACCCGCCGCCCCGCTGCCAACAGGCGTCCCCTCTAGAGGATCCTGGAAGCCCGCCAAAGCAGCCAGGTCCTCAACCAGGCCAACACGCTCCTCCGCCCACCAATTCGCAATCCAAGCCCCCCCGCGGGCGCTTGGATGAGGGAGGAGGAAGAGGGGACGCCAAACGAAAAGAGGGAGGCAAAGCCATAGGGGGCGCGGAGGGAAACCCCCCCCGAAACCCCCCAGGCGCACGTGGGACCCCCAAAAGTCCGCACAAAGAAAGAAAATAAATTGGGGGCAAAAAACCCCTGGGGGTCCCCAGGGACTCCCTGCCCCAGCAGGGGTCCATGCTGAAACCTGCCCCTGTGTTCGCCATACAGGGGGAAGGTCACCTGAGGTTGCAGACAAAATGGAGGGGCCAGACAAAGAAAATGGCGAAGTTCCCGCCAAAAATGCTCCCTCCATGGCCTGTAGCGGCTGAGAAGACTGAACAGTCCCAGCCGCTAAGACAGGCAAGTCGGCATCAGCTGTCAAAAAATCAGCTGAGAGGGAATCCTTCGGGGAATCCCTCCGTGGGCGGTTGTGGAAGACCGGGCTTCCCCACTGCTCCAAGCCGACTCGCGAGGCACCATCGGCGGGGAGCTCTGGGCGCCTGCAGCCGCTGCCGACGGAGCTCCACCACCTCACCGACCCAAACCGCCGAGTTCAGGCCGGCCGCGAGTGCCTCGCGGCTGGACTAAAATTGTGGCCTACTCCCCCGGAGAAGGGCACAATTGCTCCAGACGCGACCTAGCTATAAAAAAGTGCTGGTTACATGAAAAAATACAGTAAAATACAGTTTTCTTAAAGGGAAACAACCCTTCAGACCAGCACTACCTCAGGATTTTTTTTTTTATTTTTTTTTTTACAGAACAGACTCCACAGGCTCTCGAAGCAATATGCCTTGCTTGACTTAGGGGGCAAGGCTTACTGCTGAGGCTCCTCTAAAAAAATGTGGGGAGGTGGAGGAAGTGGGGGGAGGGACCCCGCTCGTGACCCGCCGGGTTTGACACCCCCGAGGTCGGACGGACCCCCAAACAGGGCCCGACCAAGCTCCGTCCGGCCAAAAACAGGGACAATAAACCCCTAAACAAATTCCAACAGCCCTACCAAGAGAGATGGGTACAGATCACTCAACACCTGCTGGAGACTGAAAGAAGACTGAGGGAAATAGAGAAGGGAGGATAGTATATACTGTCCCAAAGTTTTGTTTTCAGTCTCCACCTGCTGGTCATGATTAGATATATACCCATTCGTAAAGTTAACCTCTACTGGTCTGGAGAGTGCTAAAGAATAAGCCTTTTGTATCACGGCATCTATGTTTTTTCATAGTCAGTACACATCCTTTGTTCCTCTTCACAATATACAAGGAATTGCCTAAGGTCTGCACATTATCAAAGTCTCACCTGTATAAAAACTGCTGGTGCCTTATTTCTACAGATTAAAGGCAGTATCAGCACAGTTCAAAGCTTATATGAGGAAACAGCACCACCCAGGGGCCAGCTTCATCTCTTTATCCACCTTCCTGTGCAGCTATTTCAGCATGACACTAAACTGTTCAAAAGTTGTTAAAACAGATGCAGATTGTGAAAAATGGTAGGAAAATTTGAAGACTGGGCATCCAAATGGCAGATTAAGGTCCACCTTGGGGGTTCAGCACCCAAGAAAAAGATCTGGGCATTACTGTAGTGTAGACAATACACTTAAACCTTCTGTCCAATGTGCAGCGGCAGCTAAAAACCCCAAACAAGATCCTGGGCCATGGTGTCATTACTGGTGTTAGCAGGGTGGGGCCTGGATTGGCTAAGGTGCCTGCATTTCCTGAAACAGTACTGAGGGAGAAAGACTGTCTTGGAAACTTCTGAAAGATAACGTTACTCAGAATTTCATATTCTGCTCTTAACTAGGGTTACCAGATGTCCGGATCTAGGGGTCCAGATTTTCCAGACAGAAAATCTGGTAACCCTACTCTTAACACTAATTATAGCATTATACCTGCCTAAATTCTCTTCTCTCTAACTGCTTCTTGCTAAAAAATAAACATAAGAATAGCCTTACTGGGTCAGACCAATGGTCTATCAAGCCCATTAGCCTGTTCTCACGGTGGCCAATACAGGTAGGTCCCTAGAACCTGGCCAAAACCCAAAGAGTAACAACATTCCATGCTACCGATCCAGGGCAAGCTGTGGCTTCCCCCATGTCTTTCTCAATAACAGAGTATGGACTTTTCCTCCAGGAAATTGTCCAAACCCTTCTTAAAACCAGCTAACGCTTTCTGCTCTTACCACAACCTCTGGCGACACATTCCAGAGCTTAACTATTCTCTGCGTAAAAAAATATTTGGGGTAAATCTAGACTCATCTTTCATTTGACTTACAGACCTGGGTAAGTGCATTTGTGTTTTTACACTGTAGGCAAAAACAGACAAGCCAGGTTTTTCCTAGTTACTCATCCATGCACCTGTTAAGGGTTAAATCCCTGAAGATTTTACAGAGCTTTATAAACCTACTACCAAATTCAAAGATTATCCCTGGCCTTAAAAAAAATATGACCATGTAAGCCCCTATTATCTAAAGCTTCGAGGCTAGTTTTATTTAAATTTGGCTGTACCTGTTTTAGTTTTATTTGGATCGACTCCAACCTACCTCTCTTCCCACTTTACCTATTGGTTTATGTTCTCATCGGTAAAAGCATGTCGCAGCAAGAGGTTCTTAGGAAAAACTTTTGCATTCCAGGCCAGTGCAATGAATTCATGTTGGAATGCTCTTATTCCTCAAGCTCAGCCTTACTATTTATTCAGAAA
The DNA here is from genome assembly GCF_902459505.1 of Geotrypetes seraphini. Lineage (NCBI taxonomy): Eukaryota > Metazoa > Chordata > Amphibia > Gymnophiona > Dermophiidae > Geotrypetes > Geotrypetes seraphini. The sequence continues at coordinate 26,204,304 of NC_047099.1, read as the reverse complement.
CATTCTTAAAACTTACCCGTTTGATAAATGTGACTTAATTGCCATTTGTATTCTCTGAGAAATATGCTCATGTATGTAATTTACTGTTTGTACAGCGTCTTCTTGTGAACCACCTTGAACTGATGGTTTGGCGGTATAAGTTATTACTTTAGAAACTGGCTATCCTAACTAATCTCTCTGACCTGTTACCATATATTCCCTCTCCCTTCCAGCTCTAGGCAATGTTTGCTTATTTACACCTTTTTCCCCACCCTCTTACCAGAACTCACTTCTTCTGGAGCCAAGGACTGAGGTCATGCCATACAAATCAAAATGAAGACCTGGCTCTTTGTCTAATCTGATGTGCGTTTATGAATAATGGTCCGATAAGGCCACAGCGTAAGCTGGAGACAGCCAGTCAATTACACCTCCCTTTTCCTTTCGTCCTTATCCCTGTCCTTGTTCTATTGTCATTAATTCTACTGTACTTCACTTTTGTTATTCAACCTGGGAAAGGCATTTCAGCAAGTATTTTAATAAACATTGTATGACAAGGAATAGTCAATTGCATTACGGATGGGCATTCGGAACAGTAGTAAAGCAAGTACTTGCTATGGACATGAAGTGCAAACCTGAGGGGCCCAAGCCTACCCCTACAGAAGGTACCATATTTCCCCAAAAATATGACAGGGTCTTGCATTAATTTTAGTTCCAAAAAAATGCATTAGGGCTAATTTTCAGGGGATGTCATTTTTTTAAAAATGTATAACTCTCTCTCTCTCTTCCCTTTCTCCCCCTCCTCCCTGCCCCCATGTGCAGCATCTTTCAATCCCTCCCTCCCCCCTGTGAATAAGACCACCAACCCTCCCACCATGAGACTGACATACCTCCGAGACATCCAAAAACAATGGTGGAGGCAGTACCCTGAACAGGCCGCTTCGCCGTCTTCCCTGCCGCAGCCTTCCCTCTGCCGCATCACTGATGTCATCAGTGATACAGCAAAGGGAAGGCCACAAAGGGATGTGGCAGAGGGAAGGCTACAAAGTGGCCCGTTCAGTGTGCTGTTGCTGTTTTTGGATGCCTCAGAGGCATGTCAGTTTCACAGAAGGGAGGGTCAGTAGGGTTCTGCTGTACATGGGGTTGGGAGGGAGGGATAGAAAGATGCTGCAGAGGGAAGGCCCGGCTCTGGCGGGAAAGGCTGTGAAGCAGCCCAGAGTGCTGCTTTAGGAGTCCTCGGGGCAGAGGTATGTCAGGTCACACAGGAGTGTGTATGTGTGTATGGGGTGTCACTGAATCGACAAGCCCAGAAATAGTGGAAACCTGGATATTTTTTTTTTAAACTAGGCATGGAATCGGGGAGTGACAGGGTCATGGGGGGGGGGGGGGGTTGGGGTCAGTCAATCTTAACTAGGGCTTATTTTTGGGGTAGGCTTATATTAGGAGCATCTTTAAAAATCATGCTAGGGTGTATTTTCAGGAAAACACGGTAGTAAGGCTTGCTGGTAGATTTTGGAGCATCCTTGCAAGTTTCTGCCCTAGGCCCTAGCATTTCTAACACCATCTTTGATACTGATCCATCTCCCCTTCAGCAGTATGGGACAGAGGGACCTGCATTACAAATCCCTGGCAGACACATAGTGAGAAGAGAAACTCAACTAAACAGACTACTCTGATGAAAGTTCCTAATTTAACACTCAAGTCTATCCTACCATTACAAAATGCTTTCTGTCCATTAATCTCTTTGCAGGTATCTAAGTGGCTCTAGCGTGTAAACACCTCATCTTTCATGTCTGGAGTATAGATAGCACCATTTTTGATAGCCCTCTCTAAACTATCAATACAGAAGTTTTATTGCTAGTATAAAGTCTTGACAAAAGTTTTCTTTTACAGTAATGTGGCAGTCATTCAAGCAGAATCCCAAACTGTTAAGATGCTTTCACTTTTGAGTATTTTGTACTGCAATAAATGTGCCTATATTAGCAGCCATGGCTGACCAAAATAGAGAAAGTAGGTTTCGTTTGCAAATGTTCTTTCCTTTTGTCTTTCCAGATCACTCCCAACAAGCATAAGCAGATGAAGACTAAGAGCTACTGAATAACATCACCCTATAAAGGTCCTGTATGTACATACATGAGCTAGCCAATATTTCTATGATGGTATAAACTTAAAAAACCCAAAATCTTCCCACCCCCAATATGATCTTCCAGTAACTAAGAAAATCCCTCCCAATCTATACTAGCTCCAGACCTTCCCAACAAAAATGCTGCAAAACCCCACTAAAACCATCTGCTAACAGACAAATTCAGACATGGCCTGGAGAAATTCAAGTAAAGAAAACTAGCAGGTAAGACCTAATGATTCCTTCCTTACCTCTCCAGACCATTCCCGACTAGGAAATACAAGAGCAGTACTCAGTGAGAGCAGGATGGTGACAACCTCCAAGCCAACACCATAGACCCAAACGCAACCTCAACCAATTCACTGCCTTGCAATTCTTTTGCAAAACAAATAAAACAACGGTCTACCCAAGGCAAAGCCTAAGCTCTGGTAGCATGTGCCTTCAACTGCTCTGGCAATAGTCTGACATCGAGTAAACAAGCTGAAGTTAATTGCCTTCTTAATCCATTTTACCACTGTAGTCTTTGAGGCCTCACCACTCTTCAGGCCTCCAAACAACCCAGATCCTATGTCCCTTCTCTCTTTTCCATCCTTATGGTACAGCATTTCTCAGTCTCCTCTCCCTCCCCCTCCTAGACCATCTCCCCATCCTCTCATCCTTCTGGCCCAGCAGCTTCCATATCTCTTCTACTTTACCTATATGGTGCAGCAACTCCATCTCCCCTCTAATGGACCAGCAACTCCCCTTCCTTCCAATCTAGCCATTTCATGTCTCTTCTCCCTTCTCCCCCCCCAATTTTCTATTTTTTCTATTAATGGCCATAAACTAATATTAGTTGTATGGTCAATTTTTATTAATTTATTTTGTAATTACAGCAGCACTTACCACACCTACACTATCTGTGTGCTGACTCGTTAGTACACAGGAATGTAGATATGCTAACTGGTTACTCACTCTCCACCCCTTATGTGACCCCTCAAAAAAATAAAAAATTATCATTCAAAGACTACCATATGACACTGCAGTGCATCCCACAGTAGTCCAGTTTTTGCTGCATTAAGTACACAGTGCCTAGTAAACCTTTAATAAAAGGGCCCCAAAGATACTTGATTATACAATCATGCATAAAAACCCCAGTACCAATGAGGACAAACAGCTTGCAGAGGAAGATAAAGATAGGTGAATCCCTAAATAAATCATCAGCTGGCAAGGAAGTATTTTGCCACTAGCACCTAGAACACAGTGCCACCATGAACCTTCAGTGATCTTTCTGGAACCCCTACAGAGGTCTGAAGGAAAGGGGTTTGCTAATCTTCTCTCTTGTAAATCCACAATCTGTTCCTGGACTAGTGGGTTATTTTCCTATGGTCTCCAGACAGCTTGTAGGGAGCTTATTATACAGAGTCTTCAGCTCTTCCCCTCTTACCTCAGGACTGCCCAGTAGGAAATCCAGTTTGTGACAAGCAGCCAGAAACACCTAAGGCAAAAAGAGAGGGATACAGAGATACTCCTCGACCAATAAGTCTAATCTACTCAACATGAAACCAGAACAATTCCTGAACAACTAAAAGGAGAAATTAAGTCTTTACCAGCTAATTTTCTCTCTTTTAGTCTCTCCAGACTGGCACAAAAACAGATGGTTTACACTTTTCTGCCAGCAGGTGGAGACAGACACTGAATTTTGGCTACAGTACAAGTGGGCTGTGCAGTCCCTATTACAATCAGTCTCAACGAATAGCCAAGCAGGAAAAAAACACTAGGCCGAAGACAACACCACCCCAACTCCCCACTTACATAGAGAAGGAAAAAGACAAAAACACTGTTGGATACTGATTAGAACAAGAACCTTTCAGAAACGCCCCACAGTTCGCCTGCTAAACCAGCCAAACCAAATGCTGCTCTTTAATCTCCCCAAACCAAATCCTGCATAAAAACCCATACTCGTTGCAAAAATATCGAACAAAATGACAGGGCGGGTAAATTTGTGCCGTATGGAGGGACTAAAGAAAATTAGCAGGTAAGAACCTAATTTCTCCTTCTTTAATGCCTCTCCAGACCAGCACAGAAAGAGATGGGATGTACCAAAGCAATAGCCATCATGGGTTGGACCCCTGAAGGGCCACCAACAAGAACGCTCACAGACCACTGCATCCTGACACATCTAATGTCCACACGGTAGTGTTGAACAAACGAATGGAGAGAAGACCAAACTGCAAACTCCAGGATATGAGGCAAGCAGCCCAAAGGGGAACCACGCCATGCACATTACACCAAAAAGATGCCAAACATAGACATAAGCCTGAGAGGTGGAAATTCTCGGATACTCTAAGAGGATGGAGATCACCGTATCCCTTCTTCCTTAGGCAAGTACTTTCAAGAGCCAAGCCGTAAGACAAAAGGGACCCAGATCAAACATTGGAATGGGACCTTGAGTCAGAACATCAGGCGAGAGGGGCAGCGGGAGAGTCTCTGCCACTAGCAGACAAACTAGATATACGTACTATGGGTGCCTGTGCCAGTCCAGAGCCACGAGAATCACTTGGTCTGTGTGCTGGGCAATCCGAAGAACTCTGCCCACAAGAAACCATGAAGGAAAGTCATACAGCAGGCCATTTGTCAGCCAAGCCTGCACCAAAGCATCCAGCCCCTCGGCCTGGCAGTCCCTGTGGTTGACGCTTTGGTGTTGACATTCATGGCCATGAGATCCATGATCGGCCAACCCCAGGACTGAACAATCAACTCAAAGGCTTTCAGTCTGAGACACCACGTGCTGGGATCCAGCACATGACTGAGAAAATCCACCTGAACATTGTCCACAACGGCAATGTGAGAAGCCAAGATGTTCTGAAGATAATCCTCCACCCATTCCATGAGCAAAGAGGTCTCCAGCGCCACCAGATGACTCTTGGTGCCACCTTGATGACTGTCATAGGTCACCGCTGTGGCACTGTCTGACAGAACTCGAACTAACTTGTCCTCCAGCAAGGACTGGAATTTCACCAATGCTAGCCAAATGGATCTGGTCTCCAGAACATTGATCAATCAGGACGCCTTCACCGGAGACCAGCAGCCCTGAGCTGAGTGACTGAGACATTGAGCTCCTCAACAAAGGACACTGGCGTCCGTGAAAAGCACAGGGGCTGATCGAGACTCACTCCCTGGACTAGATTGGAAGGCTGAAGCCACCAGCATAGGCTTCGCCGAACTAACCCCTGAAGAGGGACCAGAGAGTCCAGATCTTGAATCTGTGGCAACCACCACTGAAGAAGCGCATACTGAAGAGGATGCATGTGAGCCTGAGCCTATCTGACCACTTCCAAGGAGACCACCATTGATCCCAAGACCTGCAGAACGTCTTGCGCTAGCGGACAAATTAATCCATCACAGAGCAAATCTGCATCTGCAATTTTCACACCCTGGCCTCTGGAAGGAAAACTCTTCCCAAGCTGATGTTGAAAAGAACACAGAGATACTCCAAGCACTGAGATAAACAACTTTTGGCCAGGTTGATTACCCAGCCAAAGGACTGCAGAAACTCCACAACCCGAGCCGTAACCCAGGAACTCTCGTGCAACAACTTTGCTCAAACACTTTGTGCACCCGCCAGCCACATCCACCGCTTGGCACCCACATAAAACGCACTTGTACTGCTTTTTTGAAGCACTCAATGAATGTGACAAAAACCCACATAAAAGGCCACCGTACAAAAACGGCAGCTTCAGGACCACTTTATGATCCTTTTTTTTATACTTCTCACCAGCTGTATCAACAGAGCAGACCCCACAGGCACTCTAAACTGTAGTCTGTGTTGAACAGGTGGCCAGGCGTATAGTTGAGGCTCCTTTAAATTCAGAAAAACTGGGGAAATGGGGGAAGGGATTCAACCCTTCTGAGTGGCACCCTCGAGGTCGATAGGACTCTCAAGAGGGTCCCACAAGCTCTGTCCCGACAGCAAAAGGGACAAGAAAGATTCCTTAAATCAGATCCGACAGGCCCAAAACAAACCTGAGCACAGACTGCACAATCCACTTGCTGGAGACTGAGAAAGTGAGTGTAATAGGGGCTGCACAGCCAAAAGTTAGTGTCTGTCTCCACCTGCTGGCAGAGGAGCGTAAACCCATCCGTTTCTGTGCCTGTCTGGAGGGACGCTAAAGAATCTAGTTTACTCTTTTGGAACTTACTAGGTACTTGTGGCTTGAGACTGGCCACCGCTAGAAACAGGATACTAGGTTTGATAGACTTTTGGTCTGTCCCAGTATGGGCTTCCGGTTCTGGTTGTTGCCTAGTTATTTCGATTGTCATTACTTTTCTCTTTAGTACTCATAGGTTCTTTTTATAATTGTTTCACCAATGATATCTGTTATATCTGTAGTAATTGAAAGCGTATTTATTCAGGTCTAAAAGTTCTGACATATTAACCCAGGTTTTGCTAACATGTGTGGGCAGGCCTTTATTTTACAATTGTATGCATTATTTGAGAGTATTATGTTGCATTATGTATAGACAGGCCATGTTTTAGGCTTTTATTGCATTTATGTTAACCCACTTAAGCCCCCTTTTATCAAGCTTTTTTGTTTAAATCGCAGGTCACTGCTGTAAAAGCGCCAAAGCTCATAGGAATTCTGAGTATCGGAGCTTTTACCACAGTGGTTGTTGGATAGGAAAAGGAGGGACACAATTTTTTGTTATACTTTGCTTTAAAATAGGCAAAATGCATTACTCTTCACCTCCTTGATATAAAATAGGCTGTCAGATTTAAGCAGCTAGCCAGGTTTACCAATATGCCTTAGGGGCTCTGAGAAAAAAAACACGTAGGTTTCATACAAAACAAAAGTGCTGCATCGGCCAAATAAATTTAAGCACAGGTGGTGGGTTCAGATTTCTCCTGTAAAAACCAGCTCTTCTGAGACTGACATACTTTTCAATAGCATGTGTGGGGGAACTGCAGGTAGTATTAAAGGACAGATATAGAGGCCCATCAATGCCCTGTGAAAAACGGGTCAACATCAAACCATGCTGTCCTATCTTTTGAATGCCAAGCGTATTACCTTCCCTTTCTTTCCATGGGCTAGGCAGGCTCATGTTCATCAAAGCCGAGTTCCAAACCAATATAAGAGGTAGGATGCAACTGTCCAAATGTATTGCAATGGGTAAGTTACAGGACATTATGAAAATCCACAAAAATTAAAAAGGACATTTATTTTGTTCACTACAAAAGCTACAGAACTAGCATTAAACCACAACAGCTCAAAATAAAATCTAACTTCTTCTTTCTGGGCTTGGGTTTGGTCCAAGACATAACATTAGGATTCATACTCCTGTGTGCCCAAGACATCGTCGAAGTTCAAGGAGGCAAAATCACCTGTGAACAGACAAGATTACACTATGAGCCATTGACTGCTTTCAAAAGATTCAGGGCTAGATGCACTAAACAGGGTCGCTGTTAGCCGATTTTGGAATAATGATTGGCATTCCAACAAGTTTCCATGCAAATGATTTGCATGGGGGTTCGCCATAATCCCCAGCGACTGACACATGCACAGAGCTGGTTTGGGGAAGTCCAAACAGCTGAGTTTGCAGGGGAAGCCCGAAAGTAGCTGTCACTCAGCCCCATTAAAAAAAAGACCCCCCCCACTGCAATTGGCAGGAGGGGTGCCCACTCCCTAATGCCACCAGCCCCCACCCTCCCAAACCAGACACCTTCCTTGCCAAACTTACAGTCCCGCAACACTCCCCCCCAAGACCCCAGTACTATGAGAGGCAGGAGGGATACCCACTCCCTTTGTCAGTGACCCCCCTCTCCCGCCAATCTCTCCTTTGCCCCGCTCCCCTAAAACCAAATATCATCTAAGAATAACAAGCTTTTGCTAATTATGACAGGAGTTACCATACAACAAATAACGACTAATTAGGTGGAATTTGTTATGTCATATATATCTATACAGAAGGGAAATTTAAAAAGATTTCAAGATGTGTGGGGGCCATTAACAAATTATTGCAATGAATAGATTTCATTTTTCCCTGTATGGTATGATAAGGGGAGGGGGGATAATTCTTAAAGTTGTTTATAAATGAGAAAAAAGAAAGTATTTATTAAATGATATAAATGATTACATAATATGAAAAGGGAGGGAGGGAGATAAAACTATATAATTTGATTATTGTTGATCATTAAGTGTTCTATGTAAGTTTAAATGATTGTACTTGTTGATACTTACTGTAAGTATGAAAAATGAATTTTTTTTTTTTTTCATCTTTATTCCTTTTTATTTTTTTCAACAAGTGTACAATATTATTACAAGTAATTCACATCACTCACTTGACATTCTTAAGCAATATTATTACACATGTTTTAATTCCCTCCACCCACCTCCCATCCCCTCCCCTATCAACAAAATATTTTATCCAAACATATACATATTTAGACTCTCCCTCCCCCCCATTTTTACAAATTATCCCCTAAGGAAAAAGAATAACCCTTAATCATTACAATATTCAATTAATGGCCTCCACACCTCCTTAAACCTTTTAAAATATCCCCTCTGTACTGCAAGAAATCTTTCCATCTTATATAAATGACAAACTGAGTTCCACCAAAAACTACAATTCAATCTAGAACAGTTTTTCCAATTAGTCGTTATTTGTTGAATTCCCACTCCAGTAAGAATCATCAATAATTTGTTGTTTGCTGCAGATATCTGACTTTTGGCCCTCATACACATTCCAAAAATCACTGTGTCGTAGGATAATGCTACATGATTTTCCATCAATATATTAACTTGATCCCATATTGATATCCAAAATGCCTGAATACATGGACAATAAAATAAAAGATGGTCTAAAGTTCCAATTTCAATTTTACAATGCCAGCATCTATTAGACTTAGAGCAATCTAATTTTTGTAATCTAGTAGGGGTCCAGAATGCTCTATGCAACAAAAAGAACCATGTTTGCCTAATAGATGCCGACATCGTACCTTTAATTCTCCAAGACCAAATACGTGGCCATTGAGATGCATTAATTTGATGCTTAATCTCAATGCTCCAAATATCTCTTAATTCATTTTTTGGTTTCTTATTCAAATAATTAGATATCATTTTATACCACTTTGCGGCCTGGTGTCCCAGAAAATCTGCCTGGAAACATAAGAATTCTAAGCTGTAATGATCATTTAAAGATTTCCATTCAGTGAACCCCACCTGAATAGCCTGCTTCAATTGCAACCACTTATAACTTTGTTTTTTATTCAGACCATATTTATGTTGCAATTGTGAAAAATCAAGCAGCTTACCATTATCAATTACTTCCGTTAAGGATCTTATACCTGCTTTAATCCAATCCTTCCAGACAACCTTAAACCCGCCTATTTGTATCTTGGAGTTTACCCAAATAGTCTGCTGTTTCGATTTTAAAATAGAATCACTAGTTAATTTATCTACAAATCGTAATGTTTTCCAAGTATCCATTAATACTTTATTGTCTTTACGTATTCTAGGCACTTTTATACCAAGCAAAAGATCAAGCCTAAGTGGAAACATAAGTGAATTTATTAAAAAAAAAAAAAAAAAACCCCAATAAAAAATTGTCTTAGCCAAACAGGGCCTCCCTGTTTTGTCTTAGCCAAACAGGGCCTCCCTCTGTATCCTGGGTTAGAGAGGAGCCTAAGGCCCTGATTGGCTCAGACGCCTAAGACCTCTCCCTCCTAGACGGAGCTTTGGACATCTAAGCCAATCGGGGCCTTAGGCTCCTCCTCATGTATTCCAGGATGCACCGGGAAGGGGAAGGCCTGCCATTTTACAGTAGCGGTCTTGAGGAGGTACTGGGCAGTTGGATCGCTGATTTAATTTTTTTTTTTTAATCTTTATTCGTTTTCATATCTTACAATAAGTGTATAATATTCAATCAAAAATAAATTTTACAAATCACTTGACATTCTTACTTATAATCATCAAAGCATAAAAGAATCTCTCCCACCCATTAGTAATAAACCAGTTAAAACAAATATCATATATCCCAATCCCACCCTACTTATAACCTTATATAATTAAAAAAAGGGGTGGTTAAGGTGTCTGATCATTAGAATTTGTAATCAATGGCCCCCAAATCTTTTTAAAATTATGATAGTTCGCTGATTTTAATATTAATGCTCTCATTTGCAAGCCAGAATTGTAGAATGAGCAATTGTATGGAAAATAAGGTTGTGAGCCAATTTGTGCATTGGGTCAGCAAATACAATTGGCTGCTAACCCAGTCAAACCAGTTTAGCGATGATCGTTAAGACAATCTGAGATTTTAGTGCATCTAGCCCTCAGTTAGCAAGGTTAGTAGTAGCTGAGCAGCAACCTATCCAAGGCAGCCTGGAGAAGCACCAAGGAAGCAATATGGGAACCAAGACAAACATGCTACAAGGATAGAAAAGCACAGCAAATACAGCTGGAGAAAAGATGAGTATCTAGATTATGAGATAGTTACCCCATTTATTCCTGGGTCTCCATGCTCTCTTCCTCCTCGCCACCAGCTTCCTCAACATTCTCTTCCTCCTCCTCACCCTCTTTCTTCTCTGGAGGTTTCTCGTAGGCTTTTTCTGACGGAGTCACTATTACGCCATCCCATGTGGACATTTCCGATGCCAGATCTAAGCAGCATAAACAGGGCACACAAATACCATATCAACTTTAATTTATTGCAGAAAGTTTGTTAAAGCTCCTGGGGAATGTCAATACGTAGCTGGTACATGACTTACAACTTGCATCTCCTTCCTGTCCGAGGATCTTTCTGAAGCCACCATGGGAGAGGATTCGGACTAGAGTCTGAGCAGTGTAGCAAACCATATCCTGAACAGAGAAAAACGGAAACAATTCAGCAAGCAAATCCCACCATACAAGAAAATTGCTGGAGATGTTCAGAAAGACCAGGCAGCCAGTACATTAGTACAAGGTTAGTGAATGCTGAAGCTGCATATACAGTAATTCAGTGCTACTTACCTGCTGCTCCAGAGTCATGACGGTATGAACTCGGAAGTTGCCACTCTCACAGGGGTCTGTGATGCCAACAGAACCTGGAAGGAACAGTCCAGCTGCAAGGATCTGCAAACAACGTCTGCAGAAGAAAGCCCAAAGTTAGAGAAAACCTTTTCCCTTGTCCAGCTACAAGTTGGATGCACTCATAATGCATACACAGTGGTTCTCAAACCTGGCCTCTAGGAACCTGTAACCAGTCCTGCTTAACAGGCAGTACTAAACCACGGTTTACAGGATACCCCTACTATCCATGAAGTAGGTACTGCGCATGCAAATCTTTCAAGTATATTTGTTGTAAGTTCCTGAAAACCCAACTGGACAGGTTTGAGAACCACTGATAAAAAGACCTTACAACTAAGAAAAAAATATCTTCAATAGCAACTGTTAGCCACTGCGCAGAAAAATGGAGACTTTCTGCTTCCTCTCATCGTAAATTAAGATTTGGCGCTGTTTATTTTTTTCGGTTGTAGCTCAAGGCGAGTCACATTCAGCTGCAGTAGGTATTTTCTTGTACCTGAGGCAGCAAATGGTGACTTGCCCAAGATCACAGGGAGCAGCAGTGAGATTTAAACACCGATTCTCTGGTTCTCAGTCCACTGCTTTAACCATAAGACTGTCCCTTTACTCCTAACAGATTAAACCAATAATCATGTGTCTCGGCTCTCACATGGTCAGTGATGGCACTTCTCCAGTAGTCCAGCAGGACACTGCACAGCCAACGACTTCAGAATATCATGGCAAACAGATGATTCTACCATGGATACATATTTACCTGTAAGCAATATTGAGAGCAAGAGGCTGCCTGGAAGGATTGTTCATCACCGCATAATGCCCCTTAGACAGAGAAGAGAAATTAGTGACCCATTCCTGAATGCTTTTCCTGCTTACAACCAAACAAAATATACACACGAGCTTTTAACGTCAAATCACTGAAAGCTTCGACTCTTACCAGAAGGTCCAGAATCCATGGGGTAAGTGGTTCAAAGCCAGGAAATCTGCAGGTTAAGTCCTTCAGTAACCGGATTAGAACTTTCACTCTGTGGACAAGAGTAAAAACAGCTTTTGTATTAAAGTCTGGCAAAGTCAGCCTTTGAAAAGTTCCCAAGACACTTGTCACAGACTGTGCACAAGTCCAGCTGCCAAAAGCTTTACCCCAGAGTAGTTTACAGCGAAGGGCATCGCTTAGAAATTTTTTTAAGCGTTTTTATCAAATTTTAAATAAACTTGAAACTTGAACACAAGCCAAAATTAGTACATCACAAAACAGGAAGTGAAAGGGGTATAAAGTATAGAATTGGAAACAAGCCCTAAGCACTGGGTCCCAATGGCTGGCAGACATCGAGTTTATTTAAAATACAGTCCCTCCCTCTCCCCCTATGTATGAATTAATTAATGCATTTTGAAGTATTAGGTTAGATTTTCTGAAATAGGGAGGGCTTGGGGGGGGCTTTTTTATTTTATTTATATTTGTCATACATATTAAATGATTTACATATTATCTAAAACATTATAAAAATATGAATATAAATTATATATTGTATTTAAAGTATTCATGAAGGAAAATCAAGTGTGTGTTTATAAGATTATATGTATTTTTCTGATACACTTGTTGTAATATGAAAAAATGAATAAAGAAATTAAAAAAAATAAAATAAAATACAGTCCCCCCCTCTCCCCCCCAGTTTTGGAGGCACATCCAACACGCTGGGCTTTTATTAGCAATATAACAACGGTGAGGAAAAAAAAAAAGTAAACCCCAGGAGGATTTTGCTGTTTTCTCAGCAGCCACTTGTTATTTCAATGTGAAATTTTATCTACTTTTGTATGCTGAGTAGAATGGGATTATTTTTAAACATGACAAAATTACAGATTTTAGCATGACCTCATAGATTTTTACACATTTAGAAATATGTGCACTGGAAAAAACACCACAAAATAGGGTACCAGTTTACTGTTAATATTACAGTGACAGACTTTTGTCTGGCCAACAATGTTGGAGGCCTGAATTCAAGGAAGAGTTGCAGATCTTGAGCCCACCATAGGGACCAATCAACAAAGCTGTTAAGAACTTCCAAAAGTGGCTGAAGGCTTGTATTAAAGCTTGGGGTAGACACTGAGCATTCACAGTAAATGTGAAACAAGCACATTGTTAATTTGAATGATTAATTTTGTGTTTTAGCTCAAACATTTTTAAAGAGCAAAATTCAATACCTAGTAACAAAGGTAACATCAACATATCTTAAGATAGATTCTGCAGTCTGAGAAAGTCAGCCTGCATGTTTTCCACGCCTGCCACATGTACAAGTGAGATTCTGTCCACCAGAAGAGAAGCCGAGCTTCTAGGCGCAATGAGGCACTTCTGGTGCCTCCTTGCCTGTTCACATATGCTACCAATGTCACATTGCACAAGAAGACCGACTGCCTTGCTTTCCAGTGCCAGAAATGCTAGACGAATGACTCCAAGTTCCAGGCAATTTATGGACCACTTCTGTTGATCCGGAGTCCAACGCTCATGGACTGGGCATCTGTTGCAATCACCACCCCCAAACCGTAAAGGCTGGCATCAGTCAGTATCACCTAGGAAGAGATGCAAATAGGCATGCCACCACAAGAAGCTGCTCTTCGCTGTAGGTAGCCAGGGGAACAGCTGTTGAATCTTGGAAGGGATCTCATGTGCTCTCTGGCCCAAGGAACCACCTCTTTGGTCGCTGCCATTGACCCAGGACCTGCAAATACTGCTACGCCTGGGGAGCTGGCTTCTGCAGCAGCTCCAAAATCTGCTTTTGGAGTTTCAGTCTGAACAGCTCTGGAAGAAACGCTTGGCCCAGGGTCATGTCGAACAAAGACTCTCAGGTAGTCCAGGCGCTGAATCAGTTCCAGCCGACTTCTTGAAAACGACTATCTAGCCCAAGTCTTGGAGGAGTTGCACCACTCTCAAAACCACCAGCTTGTCTTTCTTTTTGGACAGAGCTCTGATGAGTTAATTGTCCAAATATGGGTGCACCTGAATCCGTTTTGTGGAGGAGCACTGCAACCATCAATATCACCTTGGTAAAGGTGCGAGGTGCCATAGCAAAACCAAAGGGGAGCACAGAGAACTGGAAATGCTGCTCCAGCACATAAAATCGCAAGTACCTCTTCTGGGCGGGGAAGATGGGAATGTGAAGATTGGAGGCACTGCTGCTATGACTGTATACTTGTTTGGTCTGCTCTTCGTTGTACTCCTATCAGGGGGAGCTCGGCTCATGTCCTGGCATCAACTTGAAGAAAGACCTGGCGAAGCTTGAATAGTCTGAAATTTGGCAGCTAAAATTTAATGTTAAGAAATGCAAGATCATGCATTTGGGCTACAAAAACCCAATGGAACAGTTCAGTTTAAGGGATGAAGAATTGTGCACGACCGAAGAGTGGGACTTGGGTGTGATGATCTTAAGGTGGTCAAACAGGTTAAAAAGGTGACGGTGAAAGCTAGAAGGATGCTAGGGTGTATAGGCTAGTAGGAAAAAGGAGGTATTGATACCCCTGTATAAGACTCTGGTGAGACCTCATTTAGAATATTGTGTACAATTCTGGAGGCCGTACCTTCAAAAAAGGTATAAAAAGGATGGAGTCGGTCCAGAGGAAGGCTATTAAAATGGTGCATGGTCTTCGTCATAAGGCGTATAAGAACAAAGATCTCAATCTGTATACTTTGGAGGAAAGGCAGGAGAGGGTAGATATGATAGAGACGTTTAAATACCTACGTGATGTAAATACACGAGTTGCGTATTTGGAATGAGAGGGCACAGGATGAAGTTAAGAGGTGACAGGCTCAGGAGTAATCTAAGGAAATACTTTTTTCTTTATACAAAAAAGGGTGGTAGATGCGTGGAACAGTCTCCCGGAAGAGGTAGTGGAGACAGAGACTGTCTGAATTCAAGAAAGCATGGGATAGGCACGTGGGATCTCTTAGAGAGAGGAAGAGATCATGGTTACTGCGGATGGGCAGAATGGATGGGGCATTTGGCTTTTACCATCATGTTTCTATGATGCATTCTTAGTGGCTGGTGAGGAGCAAAATTCCAAGACCTGCCATCTCCTGCCTCCGCTGAATTTCTGACATGGTCCCTGAAAGGGTCTCTGTCGTTTGGCCTCCCGTATACACATGGAAGATTCAAGAGTCTCTGTCCCATCCTGAACTCCGAGCCGTTCAAGGTCTGCATGAGACGTCTTCTCCATCCCTTGGACAGGACCACCACTTTACGCCTTTCCACCAATTCATCTAATTTCCCGAGTTCTTCAGAAAGTAATAAGACTCAGCACAACTCAAAGCAGTTGAGAAAAAAAAAAACAAAAAACCCATCAACAGACACCCACACTCTATAGGTCTACTTCTTTTTGCCTTACTCTGTATATGCAAACCTCTCATGTATATTCATCGTGCCAATGATGAAACCAAGTAGTTAGACATGCCTCTAAGAGAAGGCTGAAGACTCACTACACAGGAACTAAAAGGCTGTAAGAAATAAGGTCAATTTTAATAAAACTTACGTAGACTGGGATGCATTCTCCTCAAACCAACGTGCATGCCTGATGGCAGCCAAAGCACTCTGCAGCACTTTAATGTCCACTGAAAGAACAGAGAAGAGGGCAGTTAACAAGCTGAACACAGCCCAGAGCTTCCTTCCCATGCCATCAACTCCAAAGACAGACTACTCACAGTGAAGCTCAGGATCAAGTTTGCGTAGGTTGGGAGGCACAGTGGTGATAAGGATCTTAACTGTGGCATCAGCTGAACTAATCTCAAAGCCAGTTTCATTAGTTAGCATAGTCAAGACTGCAAGAAAATAGAATACATCCATTTACAGGAGTCCTTAGTGAGCTATAAAAAGCAACAGAGTCTGATTTAAGTTCTAGAACAAACTCAGCAATACGGCAGCACCAAGGGGATCGATTATACTCCCAAAACAGTTCACAAAGCCTCCAGATCAGCTAAGAAAACTAAGGGGCCCCTTTTACTAAGCTGCAATAAGCACTAATGCATGTCTACTGTGGGGCACTATCAGAGATCCAGGGTAGTTTTTGGATCAGAGTACACTTCCCAAAGGCTAAAAAATATTTTATAGAACTGGGGACATGTTTGGAAGGCGGGGAGTAGACATCATCTGCGCTAAACAGTTAGGACAGCTACTTCTGCATGCACCAACCAATTAGCACGGGATTAGCGCAGGAGTCCTTACTGTCTAGAAAATAATTGCAAGGGCTCATACGCTAAATCTTGAACTGACAAAACCTACACTGTAAAGCCTCCCAGCATGAGGACAGCACCATATGAAATTCAACACATTAGGAATCTTTGTTAGGTTTGTAAAATTGTTTCAGTCTTTCTTAGGATTACAAACTTATACTCGATTGTACAGTGTTAGAAATGTCATCAAATGAATTAGCACATGGTCATTGAGAAAATGGGACCTTTATACAGCCATGCTAAAAGTGTACTCAGCACACGAGAAAGCCCCATGTTAAGTGGTAGCACTGGCCATTTTTATTAATTTTAGTTTCTAAACTTATTCACTTTTTTTTTTCTTTTACAGTTTAGCTGTACAGCAAATACACAATAAACCACCACCATATATTTTGACAGGAACGATAGGAGCATAAGTCCATGCATCCATAACAGAAAAACATCATAAAACAAGCTGTAGAGGTAGGTAATAGGGAAGAGGAAAAGAAAACTCTGCAGTATTAAGACTATAATCCTAGAGTCAGAAAACTGGTGAAAAATGCCAAGTCTTCAATGCTTCCTTAAAATTCTTTACAGAAGGTGGCAGCTCTGCTGGCCGACCTTTTCAATGCTTCTCTAGAGTCAAGAGTGGTACTGGAGAAGGGTGGATGTGGTCCCTCTCCACAAAAGGGGAAGTAAGGAAGTTGGGAACTTCAGGCCGGATAAGTGACTTCAGTGATAAGTAAATTCATGTAAACACTTTTAAAGCAGAGAATAGTGAAGTTTCTGGAATCCAGTGGATTACAGGACCCGAGGGAACATGGATTCACTAGAGGCAAGTTTTGTCAGAACAAATCTACTGGGTGACCAGAGTACTGATTCAGACATTTAAATACCTATGTGGTACAAATGCGTATGAGGCGAGTCTCTTATTTAAAAGGAAACGGCGGAATAAGAGCATAGGATGAAGTTAAGAGGTGACAGACTTAAAAGTAATCTAAAGACATTTTTTTTTTTTTAAACAGGAAGGGTAGTAGATGCATGGAACAGTCTCCCGGTAGAAGTAAGAGAGAAAAACTGGTCTCTGAATTCAAAAAAGCATGGGACAGGCATATGGGATCTCTTAGGGAAAGGAGGTGGTAGTGAATATTGTGGGTGCGCAGAATGGATGGGCCATTTGGCCTATATCTTGCATCATGTCTCTATGTTTGAGAGAGAGAGAAAAAAAAATACTTTTTAGTGCAGCTTAGTAAAAAACTACTCTCGGTCTTTAATTACAAACATTTGACATACATCATTTATTCCACAGCAAAGCTGTTCACAACAACAAAACTGTACATAGTTACAGAATAAAATAAGAAAGGGAGAAAGATAAAATTTCTTAAATACAGGATGCAGAGGATCACTACATAAATCACTATAATATCTGCACATTCATTAGCAAACTCTCTGATCAGAGCATTTCAGCCAAGCTGATGAGTATGGTACACTAACCGACCTTCTGATGGTTCCTGGGTTCGTAAAGTCTCCACCACCTTATTCCCCAATGCAGCAACGGCTTCCACTGCAAAAAGAAAGGCAACTTGTTAAGACAGCTGCCACCACACCACACCACCTTCACAATGCACTCACAAGGAAAGACAACTCACATGTTGGCAGAATCTTCAGGATCACCACCAGGTCAGCAACATTATGTCCTGTGGTCATGGTGCCCTTCTTGTAAGAACCTACCTGACGAACTTCTTCAATTTGCTGAATCAGAAAAGCAAAAAGCTGCTATTAAGAAATGGCTACAATTGTAACTGTCCTGCAGTCTGTTTCATCAAAAGGGCACCAACTTATTTTTTTTTCTTTTGTGCAGATTTGATCTGTTTTACAATTTTACACAGTAAACTCTTTAGATCACTGCAAAACATTCGAAATAAAGCCCAAAACTACTAAACTAAAACTTAATTTTATAGACCGGGTCTTCAACCAAAAGGTGCTCGACTCGGTTTACAATAATGTAAGTAAAGTACATAAATATTAAAGATTGTAATCTAGAATGGCTTAGTTTCCAAAGTGTTTAGTAAACAAGAAAGTTTTCAGAGCTTTCCGAAATAAAATGAAGGGGTCTGGACTTCTAAGTAAAAGTGGTAACTCATTCCACACAGCTCAGTGGTTTATATCTTAAAAAGGCATCTTAAACATGACCTCGATACAAATCCATTTAAAAAAGGTTTACATTTTTTTCTGAGGGTCTAAATCTAGCTTTCCCTGCATTTGATCAGAAAGGCTATTTCACAAGGAGGGAACCATATATGTAAATATGGCATATTTGGTTCAGGAAATTTTTAGAGTAAACTTGCTTTATCATAACTCTCCTTGAAGCTGCAGTTTTAGTGGCCTGTAGAAAGTCTTATTCATATGCAATTTAGCGTTCAGCAGTCCTTTTTTATTTAAACACAAAAGGTTTTGCTGTATTTGAGAAATTCCTTCCTATATAACCTCTACCACTAAGCAATCTTGTCTTTCATCACTTGATTTAGACCCCTGAAGCCCACTACTTACCACTTCAAATGTTCCTGGTGCAACAATCAAATTATCAATGACATTGTTGATTTTAGTCACCAGGGAAAGGATGGATGCCTATAAATTAAAATAAATTATTTGTTTTCATTTTCACAGCAAACGTGCAAAAATATTAATTTCTAGTAAGATAGCCCATTCATAACCTGTTCTCCAGGAGTTGGTGCTAGGTCCTGGTTTCTTTTGAGCAAAGCTTCACTAAAAGTAGTATCATCCGGAGCAGTCTTCACACGAGGAAATGCCATCTCACACTGAAATAATTTTAAAAAGCCCATGTCAGGCATCATTTCTTACCACCAGAATCTAGGCATGCGCCACATACTGTGGACTGGGAAAATAAATTCACACTGCCAACTGCCATTTTAGTCATTCACTGTGAAGGACAATGTCGCTACTAAAATCTCTCAGAATAACCCCCCCCCCCCAAATCACGAAATATTTTAAATCACCCACATTACTCACCACATAGAAGTCAAATGGGATGTGTGGAACAAAAGGCCTGAACCTAGTAATAAGGAAAGTTAACGTCAATTTCATTTATTTCCATCTCACCTGATGTAAAAGCTTTACATCTTGCAGAATGCCATAGAACATTCTCCTATGCTGTGATCTGCAACAATGTACAGTACTACTAAAATTGAACTCACTTCAAGCTATTCTCACACATTCATGCAGCGCAGAGTTGAAGCAGATCACTTACTAAAGTGATGAAGTACCGACAACATACAAGCCAAAGGAGCTAGATATTTCAGCTCATTTTCCTCTTCTCTAGGAATTATCTAAAAAAGGTGTAAAAAAATGTACAAATTGCACCTTTCATAGGGAGGGGGGGTTGTAGAAGAAAGGGCCAAAGTAAGAGATTAAAAATGGGAACAACTTCAGAAAGAGATTGGGATCTATACTTTTGCAGTATCTGAGTGCTTTACCCTCATTTCTGTGCCCATCTCCATCAGCTATTTTTTCCTTGGACACACTGAAGTTTCCGAGCTTATCCCCTAAGAACCAAATATAATAGAGGCCTTCTCAAACCACCTTTGTATTTTATACATTAATATATTTGATGCCTTCAACATAGTTTTAGGGTCTTAATTCATCTGAGACAAGTCCGAATTGAGAACTTTTTCCTTAGCAGTACACTCCAGGACTTGGCAACAATCCCCCTAAGGCCTATTAGTACCACCTCCCCCATTTCCAGTTTAAAAAATATCTTTGCCTTTTGTACATTAATACATTTGATACATGGGTAGTTTATATGTGGGGTTGGGGTGGGAAATGTATATCACATGGAAATAGGAATATTGATAAAAAGGGGGGTATTTATTTTATCTTACAAGAATATTTGAATGTAAGTACAAGTGATATGTGAAAATTGTTTTTATTATGTATAATTCACTTGTTCTAAGAATCAAATGAATAAAGATTTATTAAAAAAAAAAAATACATTTGATGTGTCTGAATATGTCTAACCTACTCTCCAACAATAGTTTTAGGGTCTTAAGTCATCTAAGACAAGTCCTAATTGAGAACTTTTAAAAACATACACTTGGCTGGGCCTCCACGTGTGCGGATCCCCGGACTTGAAGGACCAAAGGTCTGATCCGGAGATGGCTGTTCTTATGTCTTAATTCATCTAAGACAAGTCCTAATTTTTCCTTAGCAGTACACTCCAGGTCTTGGCAACAATCCCCCTAAAACCTATTAGTACCACCATCCCCATTTCCAGTTAAAAGAAATCTCTTTGCTTTTTGTACATTAATACATTTGATGCCTCCAACAATAGTTTTAGGGTTTTAATTCATCAGAGACAAGTTCTAATTGAGAACTTTTTCCCTAGCAGTACACTCCAGGTATTGGCAACAACCCCCAAAAAAGGCCTATTAGTCCCACCACCCCCATTTCCAGTTAAAATTATTATTTTTTTTTTTTTTGCTTTTGTACATTAATATATTTGATGCCTTCAACATAGTTTTAGGGTCTTAATTCATCTGAGACAAGTCCTAATTTAGATCTTTTTCCTTAGCAGTACACTCCAGGTCTTGGCAACAACACCCCTAAGGACTATTAGTCCCAACACCCCCATTTCCAGTTAATTTTTTTTTTTTTTGCTTTTTGTACATTAATATATTTGATGCCTTCAACATAGTTTTAGGGTCTTAATTCATCTGAGACAAGTCCTAATTTAGATCTTTTTCCTTAGCAGTACACTCCAGGTCTTGGCAACAACCCCCCAAAAAGGCCTATTAGTCCCACCACCCCCATTTCCAGTTAAAATTATTATTATTATTTTTTTTTTTTTTGCTTTTGTACATTAATATATTTGATGCCTCCAACAATAGTTTTAGGGTCTTAATTCATCTGAGACAAGTCCTAATTGAGAACTTTTTCCGTAGCAGTACACTTCAGGTCTTGGCAACAACCCCCAAAAAAGGCCTATTAGTCCCACCACCCCCATTTCCAGTTAAAATTATTATTATTTTTTTTTTTTTTGCTTTTGTACATTAATATATTTGATGCCTTCAACATAGTTTTAGGGTCTTAATTCATCTGAGACAAGTCCTAATTTAGATCTTTTTCCTTAGCAGTACACTCCAGGTCTTGGCAACAACACCCCTAAGGACTATTAGTCCCAACACCCCCATTTCCAGTTAATTTTTTTTTTTTTTGCTTTTTGTACATTAATATATTTGATGCCTTCAACATAGTTTTAGGGTCTTAATTCATCTGAGACAAGTCCTAATTTAGATCTTTTTCCTTAGCAGTACACTCCAGGTCTTGGCAACAACCCCCCAAAAAGGCCTATTAGTCCCACCACCCCCATTTCCAGTTAAAATTATTATTATTATTTTTTTTTTTTTTGCTTTTGTACATTAATATATTTGATGCCTCCAACAATAGTTTTAGGGTCTTAATTCATCTGAGACAAGTCCTAATTGAGAACTTTTTCCGTAGCAGTACACTTCAGGTCTTGGCAACAACCCCCAAAAAAGGCCTATTAGTCCCACCACCCCCATTTCCAGTTAAAATTATTATTATTTTTTTTTTTTTGCTTTTGTACATTAATATATTTGATGCCTTCAACATAGTTTTAGGGTCTTAATTCATCTGAGACAAGTCCTAATTTAGATCTTTTTCCTTAGCAGTACACTCCAGGTCTTGGCAACAACACCCCTAAGGACTATTAGTCCCAACACCCCCATTTCCAGTTAATTTTTTTTTTTTTGCTTTTTGTACATTAATATATTTGATGCCTTCAACATAGTTTTAGGGTCTTAATTTATCTGACACAAGTCCTAATTGAGAACTTTTTCCCTAGCAGTACACTTCAGGTCTTGGCAACAACCCCCCTGAGGCCTAAGTACCAACCCTGACCCCCTATATCTTATGCAGGAGAGTCAGATACTGGGGTGCAAGAAGCAAAATCTAAAGCCAAGCTTTTCGTCGTGTGCTGAGCTGCTGAAACTCCGCTGCACACGTGCTCATTCATCAGCGCAGCCGGAGTGGAGGGGGAGGGGGAGAGCAGTCGGGCCACGCCGCCTCCGGCCCGCTTTTTCCAGGCCCGACGCTCCCCCCGGGGCACTGAATCCGGCTCCTCGCGCCTCGGCTGCGCGCGCGTGTGCGCGCGGCAGGGGACACTCCGCTGGCCTCTCGGTCACACGTGCGCGACCCCGACTCACCCCGTAGAGAGGCCGCCCCTGGAGCCGAAGCGCCCGCCACGACCACGTCCTCGTTCGCCCCTGCCGAGAGAAGACAGGAGGTTAGCGGATACGAGGAGCGACCGGAGCCCGCGCGCTCCCCTCCCCCCCCGCCCGCCGACGCGCGGCCCTTCGCGCTCACCTCATGTCGCCGCCGAGTGATTACTGAGGACCGAACAATGGCAGCCGCCGCACTACAGCAACCGCAGAGAAGGGACCGCTCAACAAGCCGCGCTGCTATTGGCTCGCACGCGGCGACCAATCGGCGCGCCCGATACTGACCCCGGCGTCTCCAACGGCTCTCAGGGCCGCCGTGCGAGAAACCAGGGGGGGCGGAGCTAGAGTGCTGACCAATCAGCCACAGCCCTCGCGGCGCGAGAGCGTCCTGACAGTTCCCAGTAGTTCATTTTTAGTTTCACCAACTGATAGATCGATTTAATTTGTTCTTATCTATGAAGGAAAACGTTATAAAAGCCGTACACGTGTTATGTAAAGGTATATATAAAACCAAATCACATTTCATACCACGTGATGGTTCCCGTGCTAGGCATATGAGTGGGAGGAGAAAGCTATTTCAACAGAAAGCAGAGTGGCGCAGCGGAAGCGTGCTGGGCCCATAACCCAGAGGTCGATGGATCGAAACCATCCTCTGCTAAAAAGTTTTGTGGGGTTTTTTTTTGTTTGTTTGTTTAAATTCCTGGGGTGTTTATTTATTTTTTTTCCTATATATTCCAGCATTTTAAGGAGATACATTCCTTACCATTCCACATCAAATGAGCAGTCTCAGTATTACTAGCCTCAAAAGTATTTTGTGCAGCCCAGTGTCAGCCAGTATTTCTCACTGTCCAGCACTAGGTACCTCTGCAGCCCAGCTCATGACATCAGTCATAGGTTCTTTCTACTTGGTACAAATCTTCCTAGGACAGGGATCCTACTCTTGGGAATCAGATATCCAAGGGGGCCTGATCCCTCTCGTTTTTTGTTTGTTTGTAATCCAGTTTTTTGTAATCCAGTCGGGTTTTCAGGATTTCCTCAATGAATATGCATGAGAACTATTAGCATACAATGCATGCAAATAGATCTCATGCATATTCATTGGGAAAATCATGAAAACCCAACTGGATTGTGGCCCTGGAGGAGGGACTTTGACACCCCTGGTTTAGGGGACGATCAAGTTCCTCCTCCAACCCCATCCATTTGCCTTTCCCCTACCTATCTTCCCACAATGATCCACCACCATCAAAGCATCCAACATCCTTCCCTAGCTCTGAACATCGCCTCTCCATTAAGATGCTCAGCATCTCTCCTTCATAGTCTTCAGCCCTTTTCTTCCTCCCAAACACCTCCTATATCCAATGGTCCCCCTTCCATTCAGCATATCTGCCCCACTCTTCCTCTTGTATTCAGGCTCTTCCTCCTCTCCCCTCCTGTATCCAGCTACCCCCAGCCGCTGCCGCTTAACAACTTTTAAAAATTATCAGGAGGTTAATGGTCCCGAGAGAAAACCTGACAACATGAGATTCCTCAGGGAGGAGAAGGAAGTTGAAAGGTTTAAAAGCACTTTCAGTAATACTGTCAAATAAATATAACATGGGAAGGCACAAAACATATGCAAGTTAATCATGCAGACATAGACAGCAGAACACTTTTTTGATTGATGGGGCCAACCTTTAAATGACTGATTTAATTTAAAAGTTCCTTCTTCTTAGCCATTTCAGGGCCAGAACCCAAAGCTCTGCCCAGTATTTCATATTTTTGTTCAATCTGAATATTTGTCATTGTATTATGTTTAACTGGGTAACTTGTAAGGGCTTTGGCAGAATATGTGAAAATGTGATGTCTTTTTCCAAAAACTCATACTTTGTTCTAAATGCATCACTTTAGAATAAAACCGAGCAATACCATCAGTTTGCTCTCCCTTGTGTACTTCTAATTCTTCCACTCTAAGAGATTTCTGAGCACAGATTAGCCATTGTACCAGCTAATGCGGTAAGCAGAAGTGCTTGCTTTTTCTTTATATAATATTGTTAGATCTGACTTTACAGCTGGACCATCACAGGACAGAAAAGATCCTGCAGTAGTGCTGCCTAATTCAGGGAAAAAATTTTTGGTTCAATTTGGCCTATTGAATTCGAGTTTTGATTCGATTTGGCCTATTTTCCTGCCCATTTGGGTGTTCTTTTTTCAAACGTCTTGGTGAATTTATTTTATAACCTTTCCACCCACCCCCCTTTCCCTCTCCAATCCCATGCCGACGCTGTGATATAATAAAGACTTTTCCTCTCTGTTAGGTTCTAGCTCATGCTCCTTGTCCTACACCAACTCTGGCAGGGTACACATTTCAAATCTGACATACTGTAATCCTCTATAATAAAACCCTAAGTGCACATGCGCACTTACAACACCGTGATCCCTGCCACCGTGGTGTCTGACTCCGTAGCCATATTCCATTTGCGGCATGTGCAGCTGTTTGCGGTGCACGTGGCGGTTGGAAGCCGGCCTACACGAAAAAAAAAAACAAACACTACCCACAGGAAACAGGAAGCGAAGGACCGCTGCACGCAGTTGTGCAATCAACACTAACGTCTGTTTCAGGGAGGGGGGGGATAAATTGAGCACCCTGGAGCAGGAGGACAGGGAGAGAGTGTGAGCGTTGGAGATAGGCACCACTGCAGGCACCCCGGCTACGGGAAGAGGAGAGGGCCCGATGATAGGGAGAGACTGCTGGAATTGGTACTGCTGGACAGGGGGAAGGTAAAAGGAAGGGATAATGGCTACTATTGTACAGGGGGAGCAGGGAAGGGGTGCTGTTGAACAGGGGGGAGGTAAAAGTTAGGGAGAAGCGCTACTGATAGACAGGGGGAGTAGGGAAGAGGTGCTGCTGGACAGGGGGGAGGTAAAACCAATGGAGAAGAGGGGAGGGAAAAGTAAGGGAAAAGGCCTACTGCTAGACAGTGGGAGCAGAGAAGAGGAGGGGGTGTTGCTGGACAGGGGGGAGAAAAAAATAAGGAAGAAGGGTTACTAGCACCCGTTAATGTAACGGGCTAACAAACTAGTCACAAAATAGAAAATAATTTTTTTTCTACCTTCCACTGCCGTACCCAATATTTGTTTCTTTTCCACTGTTTACCTTCTCTCCCTGCCTTGTGCCCTCGGTCAAACCTCTCTATTCCCCTCCATGCAGCATCTATCCCTTCCCTCCATTACGATGTGCAACATTTCTCTCTCCCCATGCACCATCTCTCCTTGCCCTCTACCCTATGTCCAACATGTCTTCCTCCCTTCCACCAAATGCAGGATTTCTCCCTCTCACCCCTTTCTACTTCTCTCCTTTCCTCTCATCCACCCCAATTCTTCCTCTCTCCCTTGTGCAGCATCTTTCCTTTCCACCCAACCCCATGAATAGCAGCTTTTCTCCCCTCACACCCATTCCCCTGTATAGTAATAATAATAACAATTTATATACCGCAAGGCTGTAAAGTACAATGGTTAAAAATAGAACAAAATTGAAAGAAAAAAAAAGTTAAAAGCCAATAACTACAAAACCCTAAAAAGATCTGATTATTGCATGATAAAATTTTACAAATCAGCTACTTAAGTAGTTCAAAAACAGATGTTTTTAGATATCTCCTAAATTCCCCATAAGTATCGGTAAGCAAAAGCAATTGTTCTAGATCTTTGCCCCATAATGCTGTCTGATATGAAAAAAGATATTGATGATGTTTTTAAAGTTTACATCCTCTAACTGGCAGAAAAATAAAATTCAGGTGTGAGCTTCTCTTATGTCTGTTGGTTTCAAAAGAGAACAGCTCAGTTACGTATTTAGGAGCTAAACCAAATAAAACCTTAAAACAAAAACAACCAAATTTAAACTTAACACGCCCCTCCATTGGCAACCAATGCAGCACTTGATAGGAAGGTGTTACGTGATCGTATTTCCTAAACCTGAAAATTAACCTGACCGCCGCATTTTGCACCATTTGCAATCGTTGCATATTCTTCTGAGAAATTGCTAAGTAGGCAATATTGCAGTAATCAAATTGACTTACTATAAGAGATTTTACCAAAATTCTTAATGATGAAACATCAAAATACGTTCTAATGGACCGAAGCTTCCAAAGAGTAAAGAAACCCTTTCTAACCAAAGAGTCCACCTGGTCCTTCATAGTCAAACCCTGGTCCAGTATTATACCCAGAACCTTCATAGTAGATTGAATAGGATAACTAAGTTTATTGATACACTATGGCATAGAAAAACTCATATCCCATTCTCATACCCCCCAATTAAGGAGGTCAAACGGAAAAAACTATATGATGGCCTCCTGGCCACTCAAGCAGCCAAATTAGACAACCAAATCGCCAATCTACTGACGGCATCCCTCGACTACAAGACTTTTAGAAAAGAAATAAAGACCATACTCTTCAAGAAAACTCTGAAAAAAGAAATAATACTGCAAGTCTCAAACTCCACCTCTCACTAAAGCCAACTACCCCAAACAAATAACCTTACCCATTTCTCACTCTTTTTGAAAATGACCAATTTTTATTTTTTTTTTGTAAGTTCTTGTTGTAATACATCTTGGATAATTCTTTTGTAATCCGCCTTGAACTGCAAGGTAATAGCGGAATAGAAATCCCTAATGTAATGTAATGATGTTTTAGTATCAAACGAGTGAGGTGAAGCTACAAAAAAATTTCATTTTTTTCTGAATTAGGCTTTAGTCTAAATTCAGTCATCCATTGTAGCAGCTTTCCGTCCCCTGCCATCATGTGCCAGAGGGAAAGCCCTAGCGGAGCAGGCCGCGAGCAGCCCATTTAGAGCAATGCTGTTGCTGTTGCTTTGGGAGGCCTCGAAGGTATGTCAGGTCTCACGGTGGTGGGGGAGGAAGGGATGGAAAATTACTGAACAGGGGGAAGGGAGGAATGGAAAGCTGCTACACAGGGGAATGGGTGGGAGGAATGGATATTAGGGAGTTTTTTGTCTTGAAAGGAGTGGACATGGTTTTTTTAAATAAAACCTCACCCTGAGCTCTTGTCTAGTTTCAAACGTGGAACCTGGGTCATTACCAACAATGTCAATTTCATGCATCGTTTTGTGCATAACTTTTTTTAATCAAATTCTGAAACTCTACTGCTGACCGTCCATTGCCGCTGCCGTGGATGCTTTAGAACGTCTCGGAGGTATGTCAGGTATCACCAGAAGGGGGGGGAGGTTGAGGGGGTTGGTTGGTTGCTGAATCAGCGAGTCCAATTTTCTCAGACAACGAATCAATTCACCAAAGTGAATTGATTCAAATCGGGCAGCACTATCCTGCAGTAGTTATCCATTTCTTTGGATGAATAGCTGATCTGTTCTATTTTCTCAGTGTAGATGGGAATAACTAGTGAGGTAATTAAATTTGCCGATGACACAAGATTGTTCAAAGTTTTTAAGTTGCAAGCCTGGGCATCAAAATGGCAGATGACATTTAATGTGAACAAAGTGATGCTTGTGGGAAAGAGGAACCCAAATTATAGCATGTCCCAAATTATAGCATGTCTCAAACTATAGCATGTCTCAAACTATAGCATGTCAACAAATTATAGCATGTTACAACTACACTGGCTACCTATTAGATTTTACAGAATATTTAAAGTGCTAGTGCTGATTTTTCAGGCTATTAGAAACAGAAACTGACATCCAGTCTGCCCACACCAATGACCCACCCCTAACTTCCTCTATGAAGAGATCCCACATGCCAATCCCATTTTGGCTTAAAGTCTGGCACGCTGCTGGCCCCAATTACCTTTAGTGGAAGATTATTCCAGCGATCAACCACCCTTTCGGTGAAGAAGTACTTTCTGGTGTCGCCATGAAATTTCCCACCCCTGAGTTTCAGTGGATGCCCTCTCGTTGCCGCGGGACCTTTGAGAAAGAAGATATCTTCTTCCACCTCGATACGGCCTGTGACATATTTGAACGTCTCGATCATGTCACCCCTCTCTCTGCGTTCCTCGAGTGAGTATAGCTGCAATTTATCCAGCCGTTCCTCATACGGTAGATCCCTGAGACCATCCGAGTGGCCATTCATTGAACCGACTCAACTCGCAGCACATTTTTGTGGTAATGTGGCCTCCAGAATTGTACACAGTATTCCAGATGGGGTCTCACCATGGATCTGTACAACGGCATTATAACCTCGTCATGGAGTGCCTTGGTTATGACGTTGTATCATCCACGTCAGTCATTGAGATCTGAAGAGGTGATGCATTTGTCTGTGGATGGGATACAGCAGGTGAAATATGCTAATACTAGTCATGGCCATCTCAGTGGCAGGGGTGAACTTGTGGAACAATCTGGTTGGACAGTTGTGACTGTGTGTGTGTTGTAGGGGTTAGAGCTACAGCCTTAGCACCCTGTGGGTTCAAATCCCTCACTGCTCCTTGTGACCCTGGGCAAGTCACTTAATTCCCGCATTGCCCCAGGTACACTAGATCAGTGTTTCTCAACTCGGTCCTGGAGTACCCCCCCTTGCCAGTCAGGTTTTCAAGATATCCACAATGAATATGCATGAAAGAAACTTGCATGTAATGGAGGCAGTGTATGCAAATCAAGTTATGCAAATTCAATGCGGATATTCAAAAACCTGACTGGCAAGGACCAAGTTGAGAAACACTGCACTAGATAGGGAAATATGCTAAAGTACCTGAATGTAAACCACTTAGGATATAAAAAAATGATGTATAGAGATTTAAAAAGCTTTTAAAAACATCTTTATTTGAAGAGGTTTTTGTTTAGGTGCGTGAGAAGCAGTGATTAACAACATGAAGTAGATGCATCTCATATACTGTAACTGTTTAGTATTTTTGTGTTTGTAATTTCTATGTATTTTTGGAACCTGCTTAGGTTTAAGTGGGCTTTAAGCCTTTAAAATAAATAAATAAGTGATGCAGGGTTCCACGTTAGGAGTCACCAACAAGGAAAAGGATTGAAGTAGCATCGCTGATGATATGGCGGCTAAGAAAGTAAATAGAATAGTTAGGAATTATCAGAAAAGAATGGAAAACAATAATGAGAATGTTACAATGCCTTTGTAATAGGGCTGTAAATCAATTAAAATGTGTAATCACACGATGAATCACTTAAAGCATCCCCTGTAAAGTGCAATATAGAGAGCAGATGGAAATTCTCAAAACTGACATGTTTAATTACTGAACTAAAAATAAAATCATTTATTTTATCTTTGTTGATTGGTGAGTTTCTTTCTAATCTTCTCTTTCCCCGACTACAGTCCTGTGCTGTCAACTGTTTCCAGGTCCTCCTTTCTATTCACTATTTCTTTTTTTTTTTTCCTCCAGCAGCTATATGGGGGAGGGGGCAGCGGCACCAGGAGCTTACTGGGAGGGGGCAATGGGACCAGTAGCTTTCCGAGGGGATGGGGATCAGTGGCACTAGCGGCTGTCCAGAAAGAATGGGGGGCAGAAGCACCAGCAGCTCTCGGTGGGGGGGAGATACCAGCTGTTCTGAAATGGAAGGTAGTCAGAGGGAGCAGGACTCTTAGGCGGGAATGGGATAATTCAGCATGGCCCTTTCAGCATGAAACAATTCATCGCAGCCGTTTCATCATGGTCCTTTCAGCACGGAATGTTTCTTCTCTTAATATTAAGATGCCCTCTTCAAGTCAACCTTTTACCCTGAAAGTTTTCCCTCTGGACAACTTTCTGTTCCAATATAAAGGGAAACCATACACTGCGCCTGGTTGTTCTGTGATGATGCCCCACCTTTTTTTTTTTCCCAACCCTTGAAGTCACCAGATGATGCGGAGGCAGAAGAAGACTATGGGTGGGTGAAGAGAAAGGAAGAAGCACCAATGGGGCAAGGGGAGCTATCCCCCTCCCCTTTTCTTTCAAACCATGCAGCTTCAGTAAGGTAAGCACTCACCATTACAATGGCCATGCTGAACTGGGCTGGCTGAAATAGCCACTGCTGAATCATCCTAGACCCCTTAGGCAGGGTTGGTACTGGAATGGCTGGGGAGCCCCCAATTCCTCTCCTCTCCTCCCCCTTCCTGATTTTCCCACCCACCATATGCCCTTTCATCCAGTATCTCTCTCTCCCTCCCCACCCACCTGGCTTCACCATCTCTCTTTCTCTTCCCCACTGCCCTCCCGTTCAGTATCTATCCCTTCCTCCCTGTCCTCAATCCAGCATTTTTCAGTTTTAAATCAAAAATGTTAGGGGGGGGGGGCAAGCAGGACAGCTTCAGGAGCCCCTGCGGGAAGAAATGAAGGACATTCTGCCATGCCCCCAGTCTGAAGCTCTCCCACCTCACCTTTGAAAATTCAAGAGGATCACCAGCAGTATCTTCAGAGCTCTTCCTCTGTCACAGCACCACTCCTCTAGACGCTACTCAAGCTTGCCAAAGAAATGATCTCCAGCATGTCTTGTTCCCCCATCCTCAAATTAACTAATCAGGAACAGGCAAGGCCTAAATTCTAGCTCAAAGCACCTCCCTCGTGACTACAGCAGCACAAGCCAGTGAAAAGGGAACATTCAGGGCAATTTTCTCCCTGTGCTCTGGCACCTAAGTCAGAAAAGGAAAGCCATCTAGGCAAAGACACACGTTAACATTAAACTTTATTTTCCATGTTTAAGTTTTACAATCATATTCCCTTTTGTTCAGTACAATAGAGATACAGAGGAAAACATGGCTTAAGCTTTAGGCATGGTACATGTACTATATGGGAGAGGGTAAGGACTTTTCCTGCAGGACCACACCCTTACCCCAGCTTCCTATGCCATACCTTAGAATCAGAGGTACATCCCACTCCTCACACTTTATATTTTACAACTTAGAACAAAGGGTTCACTTCTCCCCTCCCCCAAGCTTTCTAGGTAAACAGAGAATACAAGAATAAATAGATGAACAGCTGGCAGACAGTAAAACATCCCAGAGCCAACACTGTGCAGAACCTGTGTGGGGGAAATGGGAACCAGTGTTTAGGCCTGTGTTCACGTAATATGAAGCATCACAGACAGGGCCCTAGAATCACTTATCACATCATAGCAACATGCATCTGGAACAATAAATCCCTTCCTTCCCACAGGGGCATCTTCAGGTACTGGGCGAGCATCCAGCTGTAGACTCCAGTAAAGCCTTCCTCCGTGCTGTCTCCTTAGCAACACTATGGTTTAGTCTCCGCAGACGCTCCTGTGAAATGGAAGAAACATAAAAACTGATGGCAAATAAATAGAGCCTCTCCAGTCTGCCCATCCTCACCAACTACTAATCTCTCCAATCCCTTCCTCTTCCTCAGAGATCCTCTGTACATAGAAACAAAGAAAATGTCACAGAGAAAGATCCTACGACCTATCCAGTCTGCCTATCCACACCAACTACTAATCTCTAGAATCTCTGCCTCGGAGATCATCTGAACTTCTCCCAAGCTTTCTTGAATTCAGATCCAGTCCGCATTTCCATTACCACCACTGCAAGGTTGTTCCACACATCCACCATCTTTACTGTAAAGAAATATTTCTTTAGATTACTCCTAAGTCTCTCCCCTTTCACCTGTCCTTTATTCCTCCTTGTCCCAGGGCTTCCTATGTATTTATGCCATGGAGACATTAAAGACTCAGTCACCTCCTTTATTCCTGCTGGCTGTCCCCCCTCCATGCCCCCAAGCATCTTTCTGGCTTTCATCATTGCCTTTTCTACCTGTTTGACCACCTTAGGACCATCATATATGATCACCTCTGAGCACTGCTCTTCTTTCATGAACAGTAGTACTTCACCCCCCTTTCCCCCTATAATGGAGATTTCCCAGATTCTATGGTTTTGGTTCCAGTCAAAACCGGAACTGAAAACCTTGCAGGGCCTCCCAGGCCAGCCGTCACTGCCACCCCCGATCCTGGAAGAGAGCCAGCCAATTGGCCGGCTGGCCACCCAACCCCCACCCTCTCTGAACCTACCTTTGCTTTAAATGGCCTGGTGATCTAGTGGCGTCTTCTGGGCAAGAGCAATCCCCAGTTGCTCTTGACCCTGCAGGTTCCTCAGCCAAAATGGCTGCTGAGAGGTCCTGGCAGCCATCCTGGTATTGGAAGCAGCATAAGCAAGGGCAATCCCCAGAGACATCAAACAGAGTCAATTAAGCCCACCCCCATTACCTACATATTAGGGATCAGAATGTAGGGTCTGTGTCCCACAGCAAGTGGCAGAGAGATCTATAAAGTGGAGCACACGTCACCTGGTATTCAAATGCTATTCTTGTGCTGTCAGCCATGTGTTACGGCAGGCAGATGCCGCGGTGTAGTGAGGGTGAGTGGCGCCCGGGGGCGGCGAAGCCCCTCTACCGCCCTCTTCCCTGCCCACCCCTGATACACACACGCTCCCCTTCCTCTTAACTTACCGGCAACTTTTGGGAGGAAGAAAAGCAGCAGCGAGAAGATAGACACAGCCCACCTTTGCCAAGAAAACCAGATTTGTTCCATTTATCTGGCACTGAAGCTTCAAAGAGCTCTTACCCTCACCTGTGCGTTCTGTAAAATGTTATTCACGAGGACTACTCGCCGCCTCGCATTCAGCAGCTTCTTCACATAAGGATCCAAGTCCATCGTCACCTTCTGATCCTCGTTTATGCGGCAGAGCTCTGGTTGGGGAGGAAAGGCAAATCAGTCTCAGGGAAGGAGAGGTCCTTGGGGTGAGTGCATTGCTTAATGATAGGAAAAGAGATATACAGCTTTAGGTGCTTGAGAGGCAGGGATTTGTGTCTCAGGAATTCCTGCCATATACCTACATGGACTCAACTCTTGAGACTCACGCAGCACAATGTGTGTGGGGACTGAGCTCTGCACTTTCGTCCTGCACAGTAAGCGCAAGGAATGTTTATATATATTGGTATTTGATAAACCACCCTACATCGGAGATGTTAAGAGCAGCGTACAATTTTTTTGTCAGGTATTTTCCGTATCTATCCTGGCGGGTTTCTACTTTAAGGAGGAGAGTGTGGCGCAGTGGTTCAAACCCCGTGCTGCTGCTCCTTGTGACCCTGGGCAAGTCACTTAATCCTCCACTGCCCCAGGTACATTAGACAGACCGTGAGCCCGTTTTGAGTGTGGTTGTAAAACTACAAAAAGGCGGTATAGAAGTCTCAATCCCTATCCCATCCACTATCTCCTCCTCTTCTTTTGATTCCCATGAGCGGACTAGGTCTGTGCATATTAGCAGTGTATTACATTCAGAGACTGTTTCTGGTGAAGTACTGTATAGCAAGCATTTGGACCTGGGTTTGGTGCTGTACAGTAAGTGCAGAGCGTATTGGGGCTGCTCTTCCTAATGCATTTTAGGTCCAATAGTAGAATACACAGTCTGAAGGTTGATTGTAATGATTAATATACATATGAATTTTATTATTTGTGTATGGTTATGGGAGGGGGGTGGGATATAAAGCTTTTAGATACACATTGTGATGGAATTTTCAAGTGATAATGTATTATGATAGTTTGTATTTAATGTACACTTGATGTATGTATTAAAATGAATAAAGATTTTGAAAAAAAAAAAAAAAGGAAATGGTGCTTGTAGTGCCCAATTGCACGCCCTGAGGATCTTCTGACGCCTACCTGCTGCCAAGTTGTCGATGTGCTCCCGCAGGTCCACTTGGCTTTCTCTGCAAAGAAAAGACACGTGATCAGAAGATTCCCACTTGCCATGCCCTCCCCTCCCCCAGACTACAACCCCCGCAATGCACCGGGAGCCCAGGGCGTGGGCGTCCATCCGGGCCCCTCCTTCGCTCGCCCCCTCTACCTGACGGCGTGCACGTGCAAGTCCAGCTGCTGCACGGCCGGGCGCAACAGCTCCAGCAAGCCCTCGGAAAAGACATCTCGAGCCGCCGGAGTCCCGGCCACCGCCATCGCCCGCCAAGTCTGACGTCACGCGCAGCGCCGGAAACGGGGGACCGGGGAGTCTGCCACGTCACGCGCAGCGCCTGCGCAGCTGCTTCGCTCAAATGCTGCTGCCTAACGACGGGGGTCAAATACGGCTGCGTTCCTGCAGGCGGGTGTTTTAGCCCCCGAAGACAAATTCCCATTGTTGTAGCCAATACTGCGATCATGGGATCGGATCCTAGCGCTTGTGACCCTGGGCGAAGCACTCAGTTCTCCATTGCTCTCTGAACAAATGTAAACTGCTTTGAACGTGTGACGATAAAAAAAAAAAGCAGATTGACAAGTCCCAGCCTTTCCCTTCCCTACTGTGCGGCATGCTTCTGCTCCAGGTTGGGTGGTCGATCGGATGCAGCTGTCTGCAGTTACGCAGCTCTCTTTTCTCCGTGGACATTTCAGCCACATAAGCTAAAGGTCTCACTAAGAGACCAAAGTGTGAACAGTGACCTTCAATACCTCAACATTTATCTTCGTTGTTGCTATAGTATAGCTCGAAGCCTGTGAGCATTAATGCGTGGGAGTAGTTGCGTTCTGGTTGTAGCAGACCGCAATCAAATAGCATGCAGTTTGGGTGGATACTGTTTTTTGATCCAATCTTGGATCAGAATACGAATACCTCGGAAGGATAGCGTCTGGTTGCTGTCCTTTGAAGAAAAGGTCAGTGACTTGACTAAAGAAGTGCCACTCGGGGATTGCAGATCATCTGGTAGCTTTAAATCCACAAGATGTTATGAAATGTTTTGGAACTGGATGTTTAAATGTTACCGTCTTAATCAGTGTGATCACTGAAGTAGGCACACCATAAAGCAGGGGTGTCCAATGTCGGTCCTCGAGGGCCGCAGTCCAGTCAGATTTTCAGGATTTCCCCCAATGAATATACATGAGGTCTATTTGCATGCACTGCTTTCATTGTATGCTAATAGATCTCATGCATATTCATTGGGGAAATCCTGAAAACCCGACTGGATTGCAGCCCTCGAGGACCGACATTGGACACCCCTGCCATAAAGTAAACAGTCTAATACAGTGTTTCCCAACCCTGTCCTGGAGGACCACCAGGACAGTCGGGTTTTGGGGATGGCCCTCATGAATATGCATGGCACAGATTTGCATGCCTGTCACCATTATATGCAAATCTCTCTCATGCATATTCATTGGGTTATCCCATAAACCCAACTGGCCTGGTGGTCTTCCAGGACAGGGTTGGGAACCACTGGTTTAGTAGTATTGTACTACATAACATAAAAAATTGGATAAGACCCATCCATGTTCCATCTAGTTCAGTATTCTGCTTCTAACAGTAACCAATCCACATCACAAATACCTAGCAGAATGTAAAATAGTAAGATTCCCAGGGCAAACAATGGCTTTCCCTATATCTATCACAACAGACAATGGCCCTTTTTTCCAAGAACTTATGCCAGGGATGGGTAACTCCGGTCCTCAAAGGCCAGAAGTCAGTCAGGTTTTCAGGATTTCCCCAATTAATATGCACTGCTTTCAATGCATATTAATTAGGAAAATCCTGAGGACCAAAGTTGCCCACTCCTGACTTATACAAACCATTGTAACCACATCCTCTATGAATTCTACAACCTTTTTGGAAGCTAATCAATATTTTAAAACTTTCCTGTATTCTTATCATTTATTGGACTGTGAGTGCAATGTAAAAAGAGATTATGTACTTACCCTGGTAGTAAGCTCTTTTCCAGTCGATAAGTGAGCGATTATAGACCAGTAGTTCCCAACCCTGTCCTGGAGGACCACCAACCAGCTGGGTTTTTGGGATAGCCCTAATGAATAGGCATGAGAGAGATTTGCATGCCTATCACCTCCATTATATGCAAATCTCTCATGCCTATTCATTAAGGCTATCCCAAAAACCCAACTTGGCTGGTGGTCCTCCAGGACAGGGTTCGGGATCAGTGGTTCCCAACCCTGTCCTGGAGGACCACCAGCCAGTTGGGTTTTTGGGATAGCCCTAATGAATATGCATGAGAGATAGTTGCATATAATGGAGGTGACGGTAATGCAAATCTACTCCATGCATATTCATTAGGGCTAGCCTGGAAACCTGATTGGCCTGGTAGTCCTCCAGGACAGGGTTGGGGACCACTGTTCTAGACAAATAGGCAGTGTCCCCCATGGCTGTATGCCATCTGCAGAAAGAATCCAGTTTGGATTTTTCTCTGTGTCTCTTCTGTACTTCATTGAGTTCCTTTTTCAGTTCCTTAGCTCCACCTATAGTTGGTACCCAAGCATCAAGGGCCACCAAACCAATATGAAGTAGAGATGCCTATACCAATCACGGTCATAAATAAATGTTTGCTCAGAGGAGTAACATAATATAATAATAACTTTATTTTTCTATACCGCCATAGTCAAACTGACTTCTAGGCGGATCACATAGAAAGAAGGCTGGACAATCAGCGAATTACAAAATGCAAGAAGGATGTTACATAATAAATTGGAGAAGCATGGGGAAAGAATACATGAAAGAAGAAAGATGTTACATAATACATTGGGATTATAAGGGGAAAGAATACCTGAGAGAGGTCATCTGATTGGGCAAGGAATTTGTCAAATAGAGCGGTTTTAATTGATTTTCAGAATGTGTTGTAGGTCTGTCTGACTTTATGTGGTTTCCCAGCCAGGATTGCTGTCTGTTTGCTTGGAACATGAAGGTTCTATCAAGGAACAATTTGTATTTGCAGCCTGTGATCTTTGGGTAGGCAAATATGTTTTTGTTTCTGGTAGTACGTGTGGGGTTGTGTAGAGTGAAGTGTGTTTGCAGATAGGAAGGTGCTAGGCCTCAGACTTGTTTGAAGCAGATACATGCAGATTTGAACAGTATTCGTGCCTCCACGGGTAGCCAATGTAATTTTTTGTAATAAGAGCTAATGTGGTCTTTTTTTCTCAGTCCGAAGATCAAGCGAACTGCAGTGTTTTGCACTAATCTTAATTTTTGTACTGTTTTTTTGGGGGGGATACCCAGGTAGGCAATGTTGCAGTAATCTAGGGTAGATAGATCAGTGACTGCACCAGTAATCGGATAGATAGTATCAGTGACTGCACCAATAAGCTGAAGGATGTTGTGTCAAAGTATTTTTTAATAGTCCTTAGTTTCCACAGCGTGTAAAAGCATTTCTTCACCAGAAGGTTTGTGTGGTCAGCCATGGTTAAGTGAGTATCTAGAGCGATACCCAGTACTTTTATGGTTTTGGCGATTGGATATTCATGGCCGTTTATTTTTAACGATGTTTTCGTTATTTTGTCGTTGGGGCTTGTCAAAAAGACTTGTTTTCTCTGTGTTTAGTTTTAGTTTGAAGCTGGTGGTCTATTTTTCGATTTCTATCAATGTGTGAGAGGTTATCTATAGTTTCATTTGTGATGTCATTTAAGGGGATTAGGATGGATATATCATCTGCGTAATAATATCAGTTGCAAACAACTGGCAAAACCTCAAGGGAGCCCAGAAACTACTCTTGCCGAAATGGTGAACACACATATACTCCCCAGTCCCCAAGGGCTGACTGTTATCCAAGATACAACTTGGCGACGCATGAAACAAACAGATAATAGGTGCAGGAAGGATAGGGTGGGATTCTAGAATGTCTCATCTATCTACTGGAAAAGAGCTTACGAGGGTAAGTACATAATCTCTTTTTCCAGTGCAATAGGTGAGATATTCTAAACAAGTGGGATGTGCAAAAACAGTCCCCAAAAAGCCAGGGTGGGCTGAATGCGCTGACCCTCAAGCCTGAGGACCCCAAAGGCAGAGTCCTGTCTCACCACCACATGAACTCTACAAAACAGGGCAAACAGATGTAGAGAGGACCATGTTGCCACCATGCAAATCTCAGGGGAGACAGCTCTAGCTTCGGCCCACAAAGAAGCCACCCATCTAGAAGAATGCACCTGGGTGTAAACAGGAGACTCTTTCCCAGAAAGTATGTAGGCAGATGAAAGGGCATCATGGATCCATCTGGAAATAGAAGCCTTAGCAGTGGGAATGCCCCGCTGCACAGAATAAGTTCACACACAAAAAAGACAAACTCAGTTGTTACCACCAAATAGCGAGGAAGCACTTCTTGCATATCCAGGATCCTCAAAACATGATCCTGTGTCTTTGAACCAGTAGGCTAACATGGAAAGCCAAAACCATCTTCAGCAAGTAAAAAGGAACCGTGCCCAAGGAAATCCCAGTTTTCGAGACTCAGAGAAACTGTTCATTGCAAGAAAAAACCTGGAGTCCAGAGATATGGCTCGCTGATGGAGCAGCGATCAGAAAAAAATGCCTGGAGCATCAAGAACAAGAAGGAAGCATCTTGAACAAAAGTTCCCAGCCATCTGGACCCAAAAGGACGCTGCAGAGGGCTTGATAAAGACCAACCTGGAGAAAAGTTAGCACCACCAAAAGTGGATCAAAATATAGCTCCGTATGGTCCTGAGCACATCAATATTGGAAAGTCTCCCACGCCGTAGCATAAGCAGATACAGCAGACAACTACTTAGACATAAGCAGAGTGCTAAGGACCACAGCAGAAGAGTTCTTGCAGACTAAGGCTGCATGCTGAAGAACCAAGTTGTAAGAGCAAAATGACCCAAGTCCTCCATGCAGCCAGGACCCTGCTTAAGCAGAACAGGATAGCCACACAACTGAAGACCGCTACTCTAGTGAAGATGCAGCAGAGCTATATAAGACGGCCTGCAAGGCCAGTCTAGAGCCACTTGAATGACATGGACTGGAAGATCTCAATCCGCCGAAAAACTTGGCTTAACATGGGCCAGGGAGGAAAAACATACAGGAGGATTTCCTGAGGCCACAGTTGCACCAGAGCACTGGAACCCTCGCTTCCGAGCATGTGCTTTGCCGTGGCCATGAGGTCAAAGTGTGACTGACCCCAGCCCACACAAAGGCTCAGAATGCTGCTGGGGCCAGTACCCATTTGCCCTGAACCAAGGGCTGTCTGCTGAGGAAGGCGGCCTGACTCTCGCCACATCTACTGCTAAGAGCACACAGAGGCGGTCTTCTAGTCAACAGAAAGAAGGTAGGCCTCCTGAGCCAGATAACTGCTGCTGGCACCTCCTTGGCAATTGACATAGGCTACTGCCATTGCATTGTCAGAAAAGAGTCTGACCACTTGGCCTCTAGATTCTTCTGTTAGTGCACTAGAGCCAGCTGAAGGGATCGGAGCTCCAACCAGTTGATCAACCATTTCCAATACTTCTGAATGGGACACCGAGTGCAGTGGGCTCCCCAGCCCCAAAGGCTGACATGTCGGCACCACAACCCAGGAGGTGATCTGTGGTGGTACGTCCTTGCATAGCGATTGTGAGAGAAGCCACCAATAAGGCTGGCCTGAGCCTCTAGAGTCCAAGGAAGACTAGTCTGCAACGCATCCCAGTGCGGAGCCCAGTGAGAGAGTAAGACAAGATGGAAAGGATGAATGTGTGCTCTTGCCCAAGGAACCACAGCCAATGTGATAGCAGGGATCCCTGGATCTGAAGATAGTCCCAACCCGAAGGAGCTGGAGAAGGTAAGAAATCCATGAATGCATCATCAGTCCATTTCTCCCTGGAAGACAGATGTGGCCCGCAGCCGTGTTGAAGAGAACACCCAGGTAGACTGCTTGGGTGAGAGACTGCCCTGTCTGTAATGTACAGTCCAACCAAGATCCTCTAGCACCTGTGCGTCAATCCTCAGCCAACGAAGGAGCTCTGATTAGTCAGTCAGCCAAGACGGTGTACTTGCAGACCCGTGTTGCTTAAGTAAGCCGCTATGATTGCTGTCACCTCAGCGAAGGCACAAGGAGTCATTGCTAGTCCAAAGGGCAGAGCCAAAAACTAGCAATGTTTGTGCAAGATGTGAAATCGCAAGTAACTGCGGTGGGCTGAAAAGATCAGAATGTGCAAGCATGAATCTAGAGAAGGGACTCTCCTAGGGCCACTGCTGTTATAACAGATCGCACCGATCCCATGTGAGAACATGGAATCTTGAGAGCCTCACATACCTGCTGCAGCATTAGAATAGGCCTGCAGCTGTTGGAGCCATTCTGTGGCACAACAAAGCATCTAGAACTTGAATATCCAGCAAGCGCTGTATAGTAGCCTGCACTTGGAGTGCC
Organism: Geotrypetes seraphini; assembly: GCF_902459505.1. Classification (NCBI taxonomy): domain Eukaryota; kingdom Metazoa; phylum Chordata; class Amphibia; order Gymnophiona; family Dermophiidae; genus Geotrypetes; species Geotrypetes seraphini. The sequence continues at coordinate 26,163,672 of NC_047099.1, read as the reverse complement.
TTATCTGGGTGCCCTGCGGGAGATTCTATGAACCAGTTTGAGCAGAGGCCGGGCAAATTTAAATTGCAGCCTGACCAAATAAAGTCCAGAACCACGTTTGGACGTAATGCAAACCCAAGCTGGCAGAACGCCGACAGCCTGTCCCCTGTCAGTAGAGGGGGGCCCCCAGCCTGGCACAATGCACCTTCTTGGAAGGGGGCTCAGGATAGGATCCAGATGGCTGGGCATGTCTGCAGCCGGAGTACTGGGAGCTCTGGTCTGAGATGTGGCGCTGGAATATGAATGGGACTACTTGGCGCCACGAAAATTAGAGTGACCAGAACCCCTAGAGGGTCTAGGTCTGCGATCAGGCAGGGTCTTAGGGCGACTCATCACCATAGAATCCATGTGGTCGATCAGGGCCTTGCCAAGCAACAACTGCCCGCCAAAGAACCCTTTGGAAGTGGAATCACCAACCCATTGTCTAATTCAGAGCATGCTGCTGGCAGAAATGGAAAATGCCAAAACTCACATAAGACATATAAAGTGGCAGTCACATAAGCTGACCCAGCCCTAAGAAGCTAAGGAGGAGAATCTGCAGCCTCAATCTCCAGGGTGTGCACTCGAGACAGTCAGGCATGTGTGATAAGACGCCAACCAAAGCAGCTGCATCAAAAAGCCCCCAGCAGAATATAATACTTTTTTTTTACCCTTTTTTGTTTCCAGCACTGCACTCTTCGGGCCGCAAGAAGCATGAGTGAAATAAACATACTGCCTTTGGTGGCCCTGTCCCCATGGTAGGAAGCTGAAGCCAAAGGAAAGCTTCTGGTACTGCCAAAGGTAGCGTGTTTACTTCATGCACACGGCCCAAAGAATGCAGCACTAAAAACAAAAAGGGTAAAAAAATTCCAGATCCTGATGGTGGAGGGGATGGTATTCTGTAAAGGCTCTGCAGGCTGCCCCAGAGGTCTCAGGGCTGCTATTGGCTCACAGGCCTTGTAGTGAAGACCACTGTGGTAGGGGTTTTGTACCAAAAGATGTATGAAACTAGAAAGACCTGAATATGTATATACTCTAGAAGGGAATACTTGAAAATGTATTAATATAGAACCAAATCTTTTTCAGAGAAGATAAAATGGTAAAACTAGAGGAAATAAATTGAGGTTGCAGGGTGATAGACAATGTTAGGAAATTATTTTTCACTGAGAGAGTAGTTGATGCCTGGAATGCCCCCCCCCCCCCCAGGGAGGTGGTGGAGATGAAAACGGTGATAGAATTCAAAAAAGTGTATGATGAACACAGAATATTTCTAATTAGAAAATAAATTGAAGAACTAAGGCAAATACTGAGCAGACTTGTATGATCTATGCTCCATACATGGCAATTTGGTTAAGGATGGGCTGAGGAGATCTTCAAAGGGAATTCCAGTAATTTGGAACATGAATACTGTGCTGGGCAGACTTTATGGTCTGTATCCCACAAACAAGATAGTTGGAGAGGCTAGAGTGAACTTCGACAGCAACTCTAATAGTTGGAGACTAAGGACAGTACTAGACGGACTTTATGGTCTATGGCACAGAAATATCAAAGACAAAAAATAATTTAATCATGAATTTATAGTGCATGTAACTAATGGGCAGACTGGATTGACCGTTCAGGTCTTTTATCTGCTGTCATTTTACTATGTCACATAGAGAATCCATTGCTGAAAGGCTCCTAAGTCTTTCTCTATGCATCAAAGATATGATGCAGCCACAGTAGAAATCTCCTTGAGGGTGGTACTGGCTAGGGCTATGATGCATCTCTGCACAAGATAGACTGTTGTGGCCACCTATAATGGATGTGGTAATTTCAGTCATTACTAAGAATATGTTTCTGGTTGATTGTATACATAGCTCTCAAAGATCCTCAGGATCATAGAATGGACTCCCTTTTGAAACAGTTTTATGTGATGGTCTTGATGGTTCAGACTACCATTACAGATGCATTTAAATTAAATTCTCAAATAACTGGGAGCCAGTGTAGCTCTCTAAGCAATGGGGACACGTGGTCAAACTTACTCTTGCCAAAAAAAGAGTCTGGCAGCGGTATTCTGTTATCAGCTGGAGTCTCTGCAGACTAGCCTTGGATAAGCCCACGTACATTGAGTTATAATAGTCAAGACATGCTAGAATGATTAATTGAACCAAGACGGAGAAATGTTGATGAAAAAGCACATGAACTTTCCGCAAAAAACGGAGACTGAAAAAATATTTTTTTTACAAGATAATTAATTTGATTGTTAAATATGAGTGAAGAATCAATGAAAACACCTAATACTGAAGGGGAGAACTCAATTTTCAAAGACTCTCCCAAGTCTAAGTTCACAACAGAAGGGAGTCTAATTTTGGGCCCAACCAAAGGAGTTTTGTCTTAGCAGCATTTAACTTCATCTGAACCATCAGTGCCTAAGACTTTAGTTTAGTAATTCTATCGTTATTAGATGTCAAGTTGACTTAAAAAAATCAGGGTCAACCTCAAGTAGTATAAAGATATTATACTTTTTGGTGGAATTCAGTATGCCATATTTATAAAATGGAAAGGGTGCTTGCTATGCAACAAGGAAATTATCATAAGTTTAAAAAGATTTGGGGGCCATTGATTATTTATTCTAATGATCAGACATCTTAAAAACCTTAATATTGGATAAGATATAGGGTGGGTGGGATTATGAATGATAATAATTAATTATTAATTATTAATATGGTGGGTGGGTGGGTGGGGTGGGATTCTTTTATATTTATATATTTGGAGGAATATAAATAAGATTGTCAAGTGATTAGTTAAAAATCTTTCTGATTGATTATTATACACTTGTTGTAATATTTGAAAATGAATAAAGATTTATATAAAAAAAAATAATAATAAAGATATAATCAGCATATGTCAATAATGTTTCTCGGACATAGTATTTCAATGAGCTCATATAAATGTTAAATAAGATTGGGGACAGTGGGGAGCCCTGGGGAACACAAGGGGCCCACCAAAAATTTGAAGTAGATCTCTCCTTATTAACTGAATAGGATGGAACGATAAGAATTTGGAAAACCATTGCAGGACAGTCTGGAGGGCGGTATAAAAGGATACTGAGGTAATTCATCCTTGATGGATGCCAAAAGATATTCCAATTCTGGGGTACTAGCTTTATCAACTAGTTGCACATTGAAAAAGGATTTATAGATCAGTGCTAGTCCACCTCCTTTTTTATTGTTCCTAAAGGACATTAGGCTATTAAAGCCAGGAGATCAGAGCTCGCTCTGAGAAAATGAATCTTCCTGAGATATCTAGGACTCGGTAATGCACACAAGTCCAGGTCTGAATCATACAATCCACACAAGTCCAGGGTATGAATCATACAATAGATCCTTGATGAAAAAGGATTTCTTCCAGGCTGTGCTTTAAACTAAACACAGTGGAGCAAGGCAACTCTGAGCACCGAAGCTACACAGAACTTCAAAAATTCAGCGGAAAAACACCAAAAACAATAAAGAAAAAACAGAGCAGGTAAAACACACCCACTCGAGTTCACTTGCATAAGGAATAACTGAGGAGGGTGCTGTGCTCCACTGCAGAAGTTCTTAAAGCACCTGAAAACTAGGCTATTCACAAAAATGTAATGCTCTCTTCCCCCCTATACTCAACCTCCAACCCCATTATGCTGTTCCTTCCTTATATTAAGCTCTTGTAAACTGTGCCAAGCTCTATAATTATGGAGAGGATGCGGTATATAAACTTAAGGTTCAGTTTGGTTTAAAGGTATATCCTTCTGCAGTTCACAGGATATAGGAATCAACAGTTCAAGTATGGACTCCTGTGTATCCACAACAGAAAAACTTTTTTACAGAAAGGGTGGTAGATGTATGAACAGTCTCCAAGTAGAGGTGGTAGAGACAAAGACTATCTGAATTCAAGAAATTGTAGGATCTCTTACGAAGAGGAGATAGTGGATGGACAGACTGGATGGGTCATTTGGCCTTTATCCGCCATCATGTTTCTCTGTTTCTGAGTTTTGAGCATCAGCTCCTGAAAATTTTTCAAACCTAACAGAAAAATAAAGTGGGTATGGTGATTAATTGTGGATATGGGTGGGAATGGAATGGATCATAGCAGGTACATATGGGTATGGGATAGTTGAAATTTGTCCTCACACAACTCTCTAGCCCAAAGCTGGAACTGCAATGTCATCAGCAACTGGCCCAACCTCCTTAGCTTCTGCATCACCCCAGTGCCACTGTTGATTCAGCAGCAGCAGAGCCCATACGCCTGAGCATCCTGCACAGCCAACAGTCTGGCAACATCCAAATAATGGCCATATGTACACAGTATCGAAGGGTCCATCCCCCTGGGAGCAGCTTGCATTCAGGTTCTCCTTCCCACCTTAAGGGTAAGGAAAGCCAAGGCACACTATAGCTCATACGCCACCTGGATCCAGAGATGAGATGCACTGGCAACATTGGGGAGGGGAGAGGAGGAAACACTACTGGACCCAGAGAAAACCCCGTAGATCTCAGCCCAATTGCTGGATACCCCAAAATTATCTATGACATTTTATGCCAATGGCCCCAGAAAACACCTAAGGGTCCACCAGACTAATCCAGACTGCACAGGTTTATGTCTACCATCTGCTGAAGATTGAGAACTACTGACTAGGTGGACACTGCACAGGATAATTATAGGTCTGAAAATAGAACAGAACTGCACAGGCTTACCACTTCCGCCTGCTGGAGACCTAAGAACAGACTGATTCTAAGAAGGTCTGCACAATCCACTTGTAATGCTGACAGTGTGTTCTCAGTCTCCACCTGCTGGTAGAGAAGCATAAACCCTATCCACCTGTGCCGGTATGGAGGAACACAAAATAATTATAGGTTTTAAGTCAGAAGTTCTCAGTCTCTATCTGCTGGTAGGAGTGCATAACTCAATCATCTGGATCAGTCTGGAGTAGAGGAAAAGGAAGCATTTATTTAGATTTAGCTTACACATTTTCAGTAGTAGATCAAAGTGACTTGCATTCAGGTACACTATTGTACCTGAGGCAATAGAAGGTTAAGTAGGTTACCCAAGAACTGGTACAATTTTCAACAAATTATTATGAGGGTCCAGCAAAGTAGCTAGGGCTATTCCCTTCTATACAACAGCTGGACACCAAAAAGCTTAGGGTTATAAAAGCTCAACTTGTGACTTTCTTATAGCTTTGAACAACCCACTAGAATTCACTTATCAGCTACAAAGAGCAACATCCCTCACCATATCACAGTTACTTACGGCCAATGTATCTTGTGCTCTCTGATTTTAACACTGCCTAAATGGCTATAGCTCAAACAGAACTGAACATGGAAACTATAAGCTAATGCAGAAACAAGGAATCCAAACAACCATTCAAAATTTTTTATATAATTTTTCTTTTCACATAAAGCAAAAACAGGATTGTAGAAGTGTTAAGAGAATGCTGAAACTTAAGGAAGGAGAGTGCACAATTCTCCTCTGTCAGCACAAGGGGCAATTATCCACATCTCTGACTGTGCTTAAGATATGCACAAATCTCAGAGCAAGGAGAAAACCCTCCCTTCATTCTGTAGCTACCTGCCTGCCGGGATTAGTCCCACTTCTCACTTGCGAGTTGTAACTGCCAGATTGATGCTCACCTGCCCCATGCAATTCTAGTATAAGGTCCTGCTCAGAAGCAGCCTCTAATGCAGCACCCAGGCTCTCAGTTATGCATCAGGGAATCTACTGAAACAAGTGGCAGTTCACTCCTCTTACAGGAATGGCACACCACCAATCCTCTGGCACCTAATTTAAAAATGAGTTTCTGAAACACAATACATTTATAAAAATATACAAAGTTAGAAAGTTCAAATTAGAGTTGGAAAACAGCCACAAAAATGCATCTAACCATGTCTGTTCAGCACCACCAAATGTCACATGTAGCATTCCAGCCAAATCACATCCAGGTATGGAATCAGTGGCAGCCACAAAGTATGAGCAGAATTGGGAATGGATTCAGATGCTATGTATAATACATCTGCAGTAAGGCCCAGCTCACTTTCATGGGCAGATGTGAGCAAGAGATGAAAAAAAAATGTTTCATGTGACAGTATAAAAAAAGGTAAGGTAACACTAAAATTCAAACTCTGGTGGAAATCTTGTCCATGTCTGCAGCTCCACATACTATGCATCAGTCCATCACATCTGTGCGCAGCACCTAAAACCGTTAGTCACTGGGTTCTGGATCTGCTTGAGCCATGTATGCATCTAGCTCTGCATCCAGGTGCCCCTTTGTTTTTGACATATAAGCATCAAGCTGATTGTCCAGTTGCTCTCTGGTTAAAGTAGGTCGTGTTGATCCTCGTGCTCGTCCCCGACCTCTACCACGACCACCAAAACCACCTCTTCCTCGTCCTGACATGCTGCCACGACCTTGTACAACAAGAAAGAGATTAAACTCCCATACAAACATATGCATATGTACACACATAAAGAATTCGACTGCCCTCTCTACTATAACTGAATTGATGACACATTTCTTTAATAAAGTCCATTTGAAGGTATGGAAATGGGTTTAAACGCTGCATCAATAATCTTATTGACAGGACAGTAAAACATTCAGAACTATTCAGGAGTTTGTTCTCTCAGGGATTCCGCAGCTGGCATTGTGCTTGTTAATGCTATAAAATGATCAAACTTTAATATGAAGGAACTACAGACACTTATGTATGCTACTAAGCTAAAATAAACCACAATGGAGAAATTAGATTCTTACCTGCTAATTTTCTTTCTTTTAGTCCTTTCATACCGGCACAGAACAGATGGGTTTATGCTCTTCTGCTAGCAGGTGGAGACAGACATTGATTTTTGGCAGTAGTACAAGTGGGCTGTGCAGTCCCATCTACAATCAGTCTGACAAATAGCTAAGCAGAAAATTAACTAAACTGAACAAGAAAACATCCCAACTTCACACTCACATAGAGAAGACAAAGGAAATGCCCGAAGCGGACATGTGAACACCGATGGATACTTATTAGAACAAAACCCTTCAAAAACGTTCCCACAGTTTGCCAGCTAAACCAAATGAAACAAATGCTGCTGCTCTTATTATATTTCCCAACAACCAAAAAAACTACCATAGAAAAAAAAATGTACTCTTCGTGAAAAAAACCAAAATATATGACAGGACGGGATCTGTGCCGGTCTGGAGGGACTAAAAGAAAATTAGCAGGTAAGAAATAGAAGTTGCTTACCTGTAACGGTAGTTCTCCTTGGACAGAAGGATCTTACAGCCACACAAGAAGGTGACGTCTCCGTGACGGAGCCGACCCGGCAGTCTAAAAGCTGCAAAGCTAAAGAGCTTTGCGCATGTGCCAGCCCTCCCCCCTAAAGGATCCCACCCGGCCCCTATATAAGCACACCCCCAACCGGCAAACACAGTTAGGTATAAAGCTGGCGGCAACAATAGGGGGAGGTAGGGCGGGATTGTGTGGCTGTAAGATCCATCTGTCCAAGGAGAACTACCGTTACAGGTAAGCAACTTCTATTTCTCCCTGGGCAGGGATCTTACAGCCACACAAGAAGGTGCCTCCCGAGCTGAAGGTAACAGAATAACCACATGCTATTATAATAATAATAAAGATCTGTTACCTGAGACGGAGAGGAGGAGGGAAGTTGACGCCTCATAAAGCCGCTTGCAGGACCGTAGAACCCAGAGATGCATCTGCGCCGGATTCCACGTCAAGGCAGTAGTGCTTGGCAAAGGTATGAATCCTGGACCAGGTAGCCGCTCGACAGATCTCTTGGAGAGACGCAAGGCGGAGGTTAGCCCAGGTGGTAGCCATAGCTCGGAGGTCATGAGCCGTGACATGCGGAGGGATCTCCTGAAGAGCAGGCCCCGGGGCGGAGGCGTAACAGTACGCAATGAGCTGGGTAATCCAAGAGGATAATGTCAACTTCGAAACCGGTCTAGGAGCGGAAGTCGGACGGATGGAGAGGAACAACTGAGACGGGCGCTGAGGAGTCGCAGTTCTGTCTAGATAGATGCGGAGAGCTCTGGCACAGTCCAGTGTGTGGAGTCGTTCGGCCTCCGGCGAAGGGTGAGGGGGTGGATGAAAAGTAGGTAGCACAATGGATTGGTTCAAATGGAAGGCCGAGACTACCTTGGGCAGGAATTTAGGATGAGTCCGTAACAACACTTTGTCATGAAGAAATTGGGTATAGGGACTATAGGATACCAAGGCATGGAGTTCTCCAATTTGGCGAGCCGAGGTAATAGCTACCAGGAATAGTGTCTTCCAGGTAAGGAATTTGAGTGGTACAACAGAGAGAGGTTCAAATGGGGGAGCCATGAGAGCCTGCAGCACGAGGTTGAGATCCCAGACCGGCACCGGAGGTTGGAGGGGGGGATGTAGCTGAAGAAGTCCTTTGAAGAAGCGCTTGACCACAGGATGGCGTGCCAGGGAGATCGCGTCCACGGGGTCGTGGTACACTGAGACGGCCACCAGATGAAGGCGAATGGAGTTGTAGGATAATCCGCAGACCTGCAGAGAGGTGAGGTAGCGGAGGACCTGAGTCAAGGGCGAGGTGCTGGGGTGAACACGACGTGTGGAGCACCAGCGCTGGAAACGGGTCCACTTGGCGGAGTAGGAGCATTGAGTCGCAGGAGCTCTGGAGGCAAGAAGGATGTGCAGGACCTCCGGAGGGAAGGCAGAGTCCCCAGTTAGCGTGGGAGCAGGAGCCAGGCTGTCAATTTGAGAGACGAAAGATTGGGGTGAAGCAATTGACCGTAAGAAAATTAGCAGGTAAGAACCTAATTTCTCCTTCTTTAGCATCCCTCCAGACCAGCACAGAACGGATGGGACATACCAAAGCAGTACCCATCATAGATGGGACCTCTGAAGGGCCTGCCATAAGAACATGGTCACCGAACACCGCGTCCTGATGTGCCTATACATCCACACAGTAGTGGCGAACAAAGGAATGGAGAGAAAACCAAACCACAGTTTTACAGATATCCACCAGAGGCGCAAGAGAACTCTCAGCCCAAGAGGCTACCTGCCCCCGAGTGGTATGAGCTTTGAGAAAATCTAGAACTGGTTAATTCTGAAGGCAGCACTTCGAAGCAATAGCCTCCTTGATCCAGCACACAATTGCTGCCTTGGAAGCACCATCCCCTCTTATGAGGACCCACTAAAAGGACTCCTGAACATAAGCAGAAGGACCCTAAGGACATCCAATTTGCGCAACTGTGTCTGCTCCAAAGAGCCCTCCCGGCTACCCAAGACTGGAAGGACAACAGACTGGTTAACATGAAAAGGCGACACCACCTTTGGCAGAAAGGAGGGAACCGGTCGGAGTACGACTCGCTCCTTGGAGAGCTCCAGGAATGGAGGTCTGCTTGCTGGGCAATCCGAAGAACTCTGCCCACCAGTGGCCGAGAAAAGACATATAGCAGGCCGTCCGTTGACCAAGCCTGCACCAGAGCATCCAGCTCCTCGGCCTAGTAATCCCTGCGTCAACTGAAGAACCTCGACACTCGTTGCCATGAGGTCCATAATCAGATAGCCCCATGACTTAACAATCAATTTTAAGGCTTCCAGCCCGAGACACCACTCGCCAGGATCCAGCACATGACTGAGAAAGTCTGCCTGGACATTGTTCACTCCCACTATGTGGGAAGCAGAGCTGCCTCCTGCGTGACCAGATGACTCTTGGTTCCCCCCGATGATTTGACGTAAGCTGTGGCATTGTCCGAGAGAAATACCACACAAAATACTTCACTCAATTAAAATGCATGACATCATATCACCAGATGATGATATTTTTCATTGATCCCCAAAACCTTCTTTTATTTTTATTTCTATTTTAAAAATTATTTTTAAATAGTCTTAAAGCCTTTGGCTGAAAAAATGTATTCAAATTATATTTCATAAAGGTATTATGTGTCTTCTTTGTTGAAAGTGGATATGTAGCAGAGGCAAAAGCCTTAGAGAGACAGCTGACTGGTAAATTGATACCAAGTAAATTGATACCAAAGTACTACAATGTTAGAAAAAGCACAGTTACTTACCGTAACAGGTGTTATCCAGGGACAGCAGGCATATATTCTCACATGTGGGTGACGTCATCTACGGAGCCCCGATGCGGAAGCATTTTCAAGCAAACTTGATTGAAGATTTAAGTTTGCTCTGCTGCTCCACGCATGCGTGCCTTCCTGCTCCACTAGGGGGTGCATCCCCTTGTGGTCTCCAGTTCACTTAACTAGCCAAGAAGCCAACCTCGGGGAGGTGGGTGGGTTGTGAGAATATATGCCTGCTGTCCCTGGATAACACCTGTTACGGTAAGTAACTGTGCTTTATCCCAGGACAAGCAGGCATGATATTCTCACATGTGGGTGACCTCCAAGCTTACTGAAGAGGGATGGAGGGAAGTTGGCAATTTAAGCAAATAGATTTCGCAACACCGATTGGCCGAACCGGCCATCGCTTCTGGACAGGGAGTCCAGACAGTAGTGGGAGGTGAAGGTATGAACCGAAGACCATGTGGCAGCCTTGCAGATTTCCTCAATAGGTGTTGACCTGAGGAAGGCTACGGAGGCTGCCATCGCTCGGACTTTGTGTCCCGTTACTCGACCATGCAGCGCGAGACCAGCCTGAGCGTAGCAAAAGGAGATGCAATCGGCCAACCAGTTGGACAAGGTGCGTTTGGAAACTGGGTGACCTAACCAGTTTGGGTCGAAGGACAAAAACAGTTGTGGGACTTTCCGGTGTGGCTGAGTGCGTTGGAGGTAAAAGGCCAACGCTCTTTTGCAGTCAAGAGTGTGGAGCGCCACTTCTCCGGGGTGAGAGTGGGGCTTGGGAAAAAACACAGGTAAGACAATGGACTGATTGAGATGGAAATCAGACACTACTTTAGGTAGGAACTTTGGATGGGTGCGGAGTACCACCTTGTCGTGATGGAATACCGTGAAGGGTGGGTCCGCTACCAGAGCTTGTAGCTCACTAACCCGCCGTGCGGACGTGAGTGCAAGTAGGAAAATTACCTTCCAAGTGAGGAATTTTGGATGGCATTTGTCTAGGGGCTCAAATGGAGGTTTCATTAGTTGAGCCAGAACCACGTTAAGGTCCCAAACCACCGGGGGAGGTTTGAGAGGGGGGTGGACGTTCAGCAGGCCCTTCATGAAGCGAGTGACTAAGGGATGGAGCGAGAGGGCTTTCCCTTCCAGGGGCTGATGAAAGGCCGCAATCGCACTGAGGTGTACTCGAATGGAGTTGGTCTTTAGGCCGGAATGAGATAGTTGAAGTAGATAGTCAAGGACCAGGGGGACGGGGACCGACACCGGGTCCTGGCTGTGGGAGGAGCACCAGGTTGAGAATCTGGTCCACTTTTGGGAGTAGCAGGTTCTCGTCGAGGTTTTTCTAGAGGCCTCCAATATCTCCTTGACTGATTGAGACACGGGGAGAGCAGTCAGGGGGAGAGAAACCAAGCATTCAGATGAAGAGATTGAAGATTGGGATGTAACAGTGAACCCTGACCCTGTGACAGTAGAGAGGGAAACAGAGGCAGAGGCAGTGGATCTCTGACACTGAGTTGAAGTAGAAGGGAAAACCATGGCTGGCGTGGCCAGCGAGGGGCAATCAGGATCAGGGTGGCTTGTACTGTTTTCAGGTGGACAAGCGTCCGCAGTATCAGAGGGAACGGCGGGAACGCGTACAGGAACCTTCCCTCCCAATCGAGGAGGAAGGCGTCGGCCTCGAGCCGGTCCGGGGAGTATATCCGGGAGCAGAAGAGAGGCAGCTTGTGATTGTGAGGGGACGCGAACAGGTCTATTTGAGGCGTCCCCCACCGTTCGAACACTCCTCGTAGGGCCTGAGAGTGTAGTGACCACTCGTGTGGCTGGAGGAGGCGGCTGAGTCTGTCCGCCAGGCAGTTTTGTTCTCCTTGTATGTACACCGCCCGAAGGAAGGTGTTGTTGGAGATTGCCCATTTCCAGAGGCGCAGGGCTTCCCGGCAAAGGGGCCAAGATCCTGTGCCCCCTTGTTTGTTTACGTAGTACATCGCTACTTGATTGTCGGTTCGGATGAGAACCACTCGGTCGCGGAGCAGATGTTGGAAGGCTACTGCTGCGAGGTAGATGGCCCGAAGTTCTAGCACGTTGATGTGGCAACGGCGGTCTTGTGCTGACCACATTCCTTGGGTGCGCAGGCCGTCCAGATGGGCTCCCCAAGCGTACTCCGACGAGTCCGTGGTGAGTACCTTGCTGTGGGGTGGGGTGAGGAAGAGCAAACCTTTGGAAAGATTTGAAGAGTCGGCCCACCAGCGGAGCGATCGTTGCAATGAAGGAGTCACTGTCACGGAGTGGTCGATCGGGTCCCGGTCTTGACGCCATTGAGACGCCAGGGTCCATTGAGGGATTCTCAGATGGAGGCGGGCGAAGGGTGTGACATGGACGGTGGAGGCCATGTGGCCCAGAAGGGTCATCATCTGTCGGGCTGATACTGAGGTCAGCCGAGAGATCCTTCGGCTCAGACTTACTAACGCCTCCAGGCGCGGAGGGGGGAGGAAGGAACGGAGGCGAACCGTGTCCAGCGTGGCCCCGATGAACTGTAGGGATTGTGAGGGGCGTAGTTGAGATTTTGGGAAGTTTATTTCGAACCCCAGACTTTGTAGATAGGTAATAGTCTGTTGGGTCGCTGAGATAGCCCCTTCTTTGGACGGGGCTTTGATTAGCCAGTCATCCAGGTAGGGGAATACCTGGAGGTCCTGGGAGCGTAAGGCTGCTGCTACCACCACGAGGCACTTGGTGAAGACTCGAGGTGATGATGCTAGTCCGAAGGGGAGGACTCGGTATTGTAGGTGCCAGTCCCCTACTTGGAAACGCAAAAACTTGCGGTGAGCGGGGTGCACTGGGACATGTGTGTACGCCTCCTTGAGATCGAGGGAGCAGAGCCAGTCGCCCTCGTCGATCAGGGGGTAGAGTGTTGGTAGTGAGAGCATCCGAAACTTTTCCCGTACCAGGAATTTGTTGAGGCGTCTCAAGTCTAGTATTGGGCGTAGGTCTCCCGTTTTTTTCGGTACCAGAAAGTAACGGGAGTAGAAGCCCTTCCCCCGTTGGTCGGGGGGGACCTTCTCCACTGCTCTCAGGCGAAGCAGGCCTCGAGCTTCGGAGAGGAGTAGAGGTAGCTGAGTCCTGTTGGGAGGGCAATTCCTTGGGGGGTTGTCCGGGGGAATGGCCCGAAAGTTGAGAGAGTACCCTGATGAGATCACGCCAAGGACCCATGCGTCCGTCGTGAGTTGTTCCCAGCGAGGGTAAAAGGCTTTGAGTCGACCTCCGATGGGAAGGCGGCCTGGGACTATGGCGGAGGGGGCCCGCCCCCTTCCGCGTGTCCCGTCAAAAGGACGGGGATGGTTTGGTGGTCGCGGGCGGTTGGGACTTGGGCATGGCCCTGTGATGGGCTTGCGGACGTCTGGGTGGGGGCCGCGAGAAAGCAGGGGTGGACTTTTGTGGGTAGCGGCGCGGAGGGGCCCTGTATGGCCTGGGCGCTGGCGGTTTGGGCTTTTGCCGGACAAGGGAGGCAAATGAGCGTTCATGTTCGGAGAGGCGTTTTGTCGCCGCCTCGATAGTGTCATCGAACAATTCCTTTCCCACGCAGGGGAGGTTAGCTAACCGGTCCTGTAAGTTGGGGTCCATGTCGACCAGGCGCAGCCAAGCTAGTCGGCGCATGGCGATAGCGAAGGCTGCTTCTCTGGAGGAGAGTTCGAAACCATCGTAGGCCGCGTGGAATAGATGAAGGCGCAGGTTGGAGAGGGACTCTAAAAGCAGGCCGAACGTTTCCTGCCGGGAGGCCGGTAGGTCAGTCTCAAAGGCTCTCAATAGTCCAATGAGGTGTTTGAGGTATGATGTGAAGGTGAAAGTGTAGCTTTGCACCCTAGAGGCCATCATTGCGTTTTGGTATAGTCTCCTGCCGAACTTGTCCAGGGTTCGGCCTTCCCGGCCTGGGGGTACCGCTGCTGAGACCCGGGACGGGTGAGCCTTTTTCAAGGAGGATTCCACTAGCAGCGATTGGTGGGAGAGCTGTGGTTGCTCGAATCCCGGATAAGGTACTGTGCGGTACTTGGCCTCCATTTTGGAGGGTACGGCCTTGACCATGTAGGGGGTCTCCAGGTTCCTGAAGAAGGCCTGTTGGAGTACCGGGTTAGGTGGTAAGCGAAGGGACTCTCTGGGCAGTGATGGCATATCCAGCTCCGCCAGGTACTCCTTAGAGTATCTGGAGTCGGACTGGAGATCTAAGTCCAATGCGTGGCCCATGTCTTGGACAAAGCGAGTGAAGGATGGGCGAGATGTTCCCGGAGCCCCGTGCGGGGTCAGGGAACGAGACCTTCGTCGGGTGGAGAAGGATAAGGAGGCTTCCCTCGAGTATCGAGGTTCATGCTCTGATCCATGCTCCGAGGTTGGGGAAGCACTGTGAGAGTGTTCCGGGGTTGTCGATCTTCGGCGTCTCGAGGAGCCCCTCGGAGACGATGCCGGGGTTAGGGGTACCGATCGATGTCGGATTGGTGACCTCGATCCGGACTCCCTCGGAGAATGCGTCCGAGGGGGAGTTCGGAAGATACGCGGGTTGGAGAGTGATAACTCAGCCACCCTTAGTGGTCCTGTACGAGGTGTGGGAGAACGGCCTCGTAGGGTTGGTGAACCTCGGGCCTTCTTGGAGGTACGGCGGTTCGAGGTTTCTGTCGTTCTAGCCCGACGTTTTGCCCCTCGGCGGTCCGCAGAGGGGGAACGTCTCGGGCGTCTCGGCGAGGAGTCCGAGGAGGATGGGATGCGGCGAGGGTTGCGTACCTTTCCTCGAGGTTGTTCGGTGTGAGGCTCAGGTTGGTCTGGCACATTCGAGGTCGAGGCCGATTGAAACTGGGCCATTGCAGCGGACAGCTCCGACGTGATCATCGCTCGGAGTAGGTCCTGGAAGACGGGCACGGACAGCATCGAAGGCATGTCCCCTGCCTCTGTGCGCTCCACCGGGGGCGACCTCGTATCAGAGTATTCCCGTGTGGTGGAGGCACGGCCCGAAGGTTTGGCGGGCTTAGACGGGGCTGTAAGCATGGGGCTTCCGCCATGCGTCGCCGTTGTCCCCGAGGCTGGCTTCTTCGCTGTTACAGAACCTGAAGAGGAAAGAGGGGACTTACCCGGAGCCGAGGCTTTCTGTTGTCCCGAGGACTTCGGGGTCGGGTCTCGAGGCGATGCCGAGGTTTCCGGGGCCGAGGTCAAGGCCGGGGCCGAGGCCAGGGCCGACCTCGAGGCCGAAGTGGAGGGTTGGTCCGGGGTGAAGAGATCCGCCATGCGGGCTTTTCTTCGGCGGAGGGCCCGGTTTTGGAAAATAGCGCACTGGGGGCAGGAGTCGGTTGGATGAGTCGCCCCCAGACCAAGGATGCACCGGCGATGCGGGTCTGTGAGAGAAAGAAGCCGCTCGCACCGGGTGCACTTTTTAAAGCCGGTCAAAGGCCGGGACATTAAATCGAAAGTAGCCGCGGCTCGATTAGCCACGCGGCCACGGGGACCCGGAAGCCTCCGGGTCGTTGAAAACGAAGCAGGAATCAAGTAAAAAGGTAAGGAATTCGCGCACAGCGACTTAATCGTGAAAAACAAGAAAAAATCGCGGTGCTAGAAGGCAGTTGGGGCAGAGCCTGAAAAACACGTCTTCTAGGCTCGCGGAAAATTTTGAACTGGAGACCACGAGGGGATGCACCCCCTAGTGGAGCAGGAAGGCACGCATGCGTGGAGCAGCAGAGCAAACTTAAATCTTCAATCAAGTTTGCTTGAAAATGCTTCCGCATCGGGGCTCCGTAGATGACGTCACCCACATGTGAGAATATCATGCCTGCTTGTCCTGGGATAAATACTGCTGCAATGTTGAAAAACTGCTACAGATTTGAACCCCCCTCCCTTATCTTAGGCTTACAGTGGTAAAAGCCTTGCCATTAAAAAAACACTTTGCTCTCCCCTCACAACAGCACAAGAGCCAACAGGACCCATTTCACCAATTAGGCTTCTTCAAGGTATATGCTAATTTGTAGTAAGATTTGCTTGGTTTTCTTTTTTCATACCTTGGCAATTACTATGTTACATTAAAATGAGTCTCTGCAAATTTGCCACTTGCTTCCATCTGCCGTTTTTTCATTTGAACTTTTAGAAGTACAGTGGTACCTCGGTTTACGAGTGCACCAGTTTGTGAGTGTTTTTCAAGACGAGCAAAACATTCGCAAAATCAGCACCTTGGAAACCGAGCATGCTAGATTTACGAGTGCCCCCCCTCCCGCGTCGCACCGGCATGCCCCAGGCACCCACCCGATCACAATCCTTACCCCGTCCATTTGGCACCGGCACCAATGCACAGGACATGCCGGTGCCCGAAGATCTGCCTTCTTCTTCGTGCTGGGCCTTGAGCATCTGCGCATGCTCAAGGCTTCGGGTTCCTGTTATCTCCGAGATTCTCTGAGATCCGAGAATCTTGGAGAGAACAGGAACCCGAAGGCCTTGAGCATGCGCAGATGCTCAAGGCCCAGCGCGAAGAAGGCAGATCTTTGGGCACTGGCATGTCCTGTGCGTTGGTGCCAAATGGGGGTAAGGAATGTGATCGGGTGGGTGGGTGCCTGGGGCATGCCGGATCACGGGGTGAGGCGAAACGAGCGGTGGGATGGCGGATCACGCGGGGGGGGGGGGGGGGCCTTCATGAGCGGTGGAGAGCAATGCCGGTTCTTGGGGGGGATAGAGCAGCACCGCTGGCCTCGGGGGATGGGGGTGGGTGGGAACGAATCAAGCGAGTTTCCCTTAGTTCCTATGGGGAAACTCGCTTTGATATACGAGTATTTTGGTTTACAAGCATGCTTCTGGAACGAATTATGCTCGTAAACCAAGGTTCCACTGTACTTTGGTAATTATGTATCAAGGTTTTTGGGGTCAATGAATGATCATTCAGTGCTAACCAACAGACTTTTATGTTGTCTGAGGTTTGGATGTCTGAGAGATCCTTTTCCCTTCTTTTTTTTTTTTTAATTCTTTATTCATTTTTAAACTTTCAACAAGTGTACAATATAAGTAATACATAGATTTACTAACATCACTTGATAAATCTATCAAGATCATAACAAATGTATATATATCTAAACCCTTCTCCCCCCCTCCCTTTCCATACAATTATTTAATTGAATCAATCTTTGTCATATTTCTTTTTTACATTTTCTTTCATTTATATAAACCCTCCCCTTCCCCTCCAATCATAAATAATGTTAAGAAAATGGTGTTTATTCATTACAAAACAATGTCAATGGCCCCCATATTTCATTAAACCTTTTATAATTTCCATTTTGTATTGCTATTGAACGTTCCATTCTATATATGTGACATAGTGAATTCCACCAGAAATTAAAATTAAGTCTAGTGTGATCTTTCCAATTTGCAGTAATATGTTGCATGGCAACTCCTGTCATAATCAATAAAAGTTTGTTATTACTTGCCGATATCTGACTCTTTTTCCTCATAGATATGCCAAATATCACAGTATCATAAGTTAATGCTACAGGATTATCTAATAAAGAATTTATTTGATCCCAGATCGAATTCCAAAAGGCTAATATATAGGGACAGAAAAATAAAAGATGATCCAAAGTCCCTACATCAAGCATACAATGCCAACATCTATTAGACAATAAACTATTTAATTTTTGTAATCTAACAGGGGTCCAAAATGCTCTATGCAAAAGAAAAAACCAAGTTTGTCTCTTAGATGCTGACAGTGTACATCTTATTCTCCAAGACCAAATTTGTGGCCATTGAGATGCCAAAATTTGATGATTAATCTCAATGCTTCAAATATCCCTAAGACTATTTTTAGGTTTTTTATTAACCAATTCACTAATAACTTTATACCACTGTGCGGCCTGGTGACCCAGAAAATCTGCCTGGAAGCATAAAAATTCCATGCTGTATTGAGAATTTAAAGTTTTCCATTCAGGGAACCCTGCCTGAATGGCCTACTTCAATTGCAACCATTTATAAAATTGTGATTTATTCAGTCCAAATTTATTTTGCAATTGTGTAAACTCAAGCATTTTTCCATTTGAAATAACATCATTTAAAGTTCGTATTCCTGCATTTAACCAATGCCTCCAGACAATCTTAGTTCCGCCAATTTGAATCTTGGAGTTTAGCCATATAGATTGATTTGTCGATTTACTAATAGGAATTTCAGTTAAATTACTTACATACCTCAGAGTTTTCCATGTATCTAATAAAAGTTTATTTTCTTTATACAATCTGGGCATCTTGATACTGAGAATGTGACAAAGATGTAAAGGAGACAGGAGTCGCCATTCCAAGTATAACCAATCTGGAGTGTATTCAATGAGATCTGGGAGGACCCAATATATACCTTGACGTAAAATATAGGCCTGATGATACCTATAGAAATTTGGGAAATTTATCCCACCCTCCTTAATTGATTTCTGTAAAGATACCAAAGCAATTCTAGGTGTTTTGCCAAGCCAAACAAACTTAATAATTATTGCATTCAATTTTTTATAAAAAGAGTTCTGAAAAAATACCGGAATCATACACATTTGATAGCAAACCACAGGCAATATCATTTTTATGGTTTGAACTCTCCCCCACCAAGATATATGTAATGGATTCCATTGTTCACATAATTCCGAAACCTTTTTTAATAAAAGTTTTTCATTTTCTTTTACTGTATCTTCTATTGAATTTTTAATCCAAATTCCTAAATATTTTAATCCATCCTCTTTCCAAACAAAAGGAAATGAATCAAACATAGATTTTATGCAATGCACATTAAGCGAAAGAATTTCAGATTTATTCCAATTGATTTTATATCCTGAAAACATTCCAAATCTTTCAATCAATTCTAACAAACATGGTATAGTTGAACCTGGATTGCGCAAATATAATAAAATATCATCCGCATAAGCAGATAATTTGTATTCCCATTCTTTCAAGGGAATACCCTGTATCCCCTTTGTCTGATTAATAGCTATCAATAAGGGTTCTAAAACAATATCAAACAGCAAAGGAGATAATGGACATCCTTGTCTAACTCCTCTATGTAATTTAAAACTCTCAGATAAATTATTATTAATGTATAGTCTTGCCATACAAAGTTTTAATCATTTGAACAAAACCAGGACCCACACCAAACCAATCCAAAGCCTGATACATGAATGCCCATTCTACCCTATCAAAAGCTTTTTCTGCATCTAATGAAAGAGCAAAAGCTGGTTCAATTCATCATTTTAGTTAAATTTAAGGTATGAAACGTCAATCTTGTATTGTTAGAAGAATGTTTATTAGCAACGAAACCCATTTGATGTACATCAATTATGTAAGGGAGAGCCTTTGCCAATCTTAATGCCAGAACCTTAGCCAATAATTTTCCATCAACATTAATTAATGATATTGGCCTGTAATTTGAAACCATAGTGGGATCTTTATTTGGCTTTGGCAAAACAATCACCACAGATTCTGCCATAGTACTTTTAATACAACCTTTATTAAGTTGAAACTGATATAAATTTAGTAAATAGGGTAATAAAGAATTTTGAAATGTTTTATAGAATTCCACAGTAAAACCATCCCCACCTGGAGCGGATCCAACTCTAAGAGACTTCAATGCTGTTTCTAATTCTTTTAATGATATAGGTTCTTCTAAACTTCTTTTTATATGATCAGGAAGTTTTGGACCCTCAAGAAGATTTAAAAATTCCATACCTTTTTGAACTTTATCAACAGAAGACTCGGAAGAATACAACTCTTTGTAAAAAGCCAAAAATTGATTTAAAATGTTACTAGTTTGATTATGCATATTTCCTTTCTCATCTTTTATTGCACTTATTTTTATTCTTCTCTTTTTTGCTTTAAGATAATTTGCAAGTAAACTTCCTGCCTTATTAGATTTTCCATAATACAAGGTTTGCAGAGAAAACAAATCTTTCCTTGCCATTTTTGAAGACATTTCATTATATTTGCCTTTAGCCTTTAATAAAGTTTGCAAATTTTCGTGATTCCAATCATCTATTAATTTGGATTCCAGCAATTTAATTTCTTTTTCCAAATCTGAAAATTGTTTAATAAGTTGTTTTTTAATATACGCAGAATAAGAAATAATATTACCTCTTATAGTAGCTTTAAATGCATCCCATAAGATTTCCGCATTAATATCTGCTGAAGTATTTATTTGGAAAAATTCCAAAATTTTTAACTTGATTTCTTCAAGAAAAGTTGAATCTGAAACCAATGTATTATCAAACCTCCATAATGATCTATTGTATTCATTATTATCTAGTGTAAGTGTAATCCACACTCCTCCATGATCAGACAAAATAATTGGATCAATGGAAGCTCGTGTCACTTGTTGCACTATGGAATTTGATACCAATATGTAATCAATTCTTGAAAAAGATTTATGAACTGGTGAGCAAAAAGAGAACTCCTGATCATTAAAATGAAGAATACGCCATATATCTTTCAAATTACAAGTATTCACCAAATTATCTAACCCTAATGATTTTATATTTTTGCTTGGTTTTTTATCCAAAAAAGGATCCATAACAGCATTAAAATCTCCAGCTACTATTAAATTAGAAGCAGCCAGTGGGAGTATTAATTTTTGTATATTAATAAAAAAATCATTTTGATTCGAGTTCGGGGCATAGATATTTAATAAAGTCAAAGTATTATTTCCCATTCTCATTTCCGCTCGTATCCATCTCCCTAAAGGATCAAAATCTATCATTTTAAATGAAGCTAAACATTTTTTGTTCACTAATATAGCCACTCCTGCCTTTTTCCCTATTGCAGGAGCGAAAAAACAGTGTTTCACCCAATTATCTTCTAGCTTTCTGGATTCAACCACTGACAAATGTGTCTCTTGAATATAATACACATCAGCCTGTTGCCTTTTTAAAAATGCTAACATTTTTTTTCTTTTTACTGGGTGATTAAGGCCATTAACATTGAGTGAAAAAATTTTAATCTCCATCAATCCAAATAATTTTTACAAAAGCTCTTCCAATTATTATATCTGAACAAAAAACTGAAATCATTTGAAATGAATAAACACCACCTTCATTTATATCTCCCAATCCAACATCCCTACCCCAATTATCAAATCCCTTTAACCCCCCTCCCATCCCTCCCTCTCCCACCCTTAATATTGACTGATAAAACCTGGAACTGCACATACAAGACCAAGTAAAGCTAAACTAAAAGCTCTATACAGACTTCAATTATAAAACAATATTATATGTAATAATCATATGTATTTTTACAAATAATTTATGTAATATTTTCAAAATATTAAAAAAATCAAAATATGAAACTAAATAAAGATCTTCCACTCACATTATAAATGTCAAAAGAGAATGTGAAACTCTATATGTCTGCTAAAAGTATCAGACTTGTAAGAAACCTATAAATAAAAATTAAGCATTAATAATATATATATATATTTTTTTAATTATTATTATTTATTTTTAAATATATATATTCTCCTTAAATATTCTCAAAGAAGCCTACTAAACCTTAAACTAGAGTCCCTTGAAAATCTTTGCTAACTGAAATCTTTTGTACTGAATTTTTATCAAAACCTCCATTAACTCATCATAACCTATGATCTAAATCTGCCACTATAAGCTCTGTATATTAATATCTTATCTTCATGAATATATTGTAATAACATATATCAGAGATTCTAATATCTTATTAAGATATGTAACAGCAAAGGAACAAATCATTTCAACTTTAAAAGTCATCCTTTGAGAAAGAGATATTAAAGGCTCACAGAGAAACAAACTGCCTTTTTCATCAGCATTCCATTTCACAGTTTCCATTCAAAATAAACAGAGCCAAACTGTCAGTTAGCAGATTCTCAAATATATTAAAGTTGAATAACAAATAAAATCAAATAAAAACCAAGAAGAATCAATTCCAACTCCAGGAAGTGAATAAGTCAAATTAAATTGACATTGGCTGCTCCCTTTGATTTAAAAACATTTCCAACTTCACAGGTTCATCAAAGCTCATAGTTTTGTTGTCAATAGTTATTTTCATAATCGCAGGGTATATCAGGCCAAATCTAGCTCCGATGTCTCTTAACTTCGGCCTCATGTCTAGAAATTTTTTCTTTTTATCTGCCGTTGTTTTAGCGAAATCAGGAACAATGTGGACTTTGGCATCCTGACATTTTAAATTTGCATGTTCCTTAGCCATTCTTAACACCTCTAAAACTTGTTGGTGTCTTAGCAACTTGAAAATTATGGGGCAAGGACCTTTTAAAGTATCCAGTCTTTTCATTGGTATGCGATGTGCACGTTCAACTTCTATCGGGTATTTGGATTTGAGGGGCAGGACTTTCATCAAAAAATTTTCAACAAATGAGACCGGGTTGTTTTTCTCCACCCCTTCCGGTACGCCCAAAAGTCTCAAGTTGCTCCACCTCATGCGATTCTGGCAATCCTCCACTTCCCTGGTGAGTGTAAAGATTTTTTCTCTGTCCAGTTTATGGAGAAATTAGGTTCTTACCTGCTAATTTACTTTCTTTTAGCTTCTCCAGACCAGTAGAGGTTAATCTTTACGAATGGGTATATATCCAATCATGACCAGCAGGTGGAGACTGAAAACAAAACTTTGGGACAGTATATACTATCCTCCCTTCTCTATTTCCCTCAGTCTGCCGAATAGCCAAACAGAACCAAGAACTGGAAAACATAAAGAAAACAATACTCCGAACAGGAGTAACAAATAACATACCCAAATGCTGTTGGAAAATGCAGAGGAGAAATACCCGAAGGAAAATGTCCCCACAGCTCGCCAGCCGAGCCACAGCCGCTGTTCTTTAATTCTCCCCGGCCCTAGAAAAATACTAGAACCCGCAGCAAAAAACAAAAACTGCTCGCGAAACAGCCCCAACAACAACAACAACAGACAGGGTAGGGACCTCTACTGGTCTGGAGAAGCTAAAAGAAAGTAAATTAGCAGGTAAGAACCTAATTTCTCCTTCTTTAGCACTCTCCAGACCAGTAGAGGTTAATCTTTACGAATGGGACGTACCAAAGCAGTCCCTCTCACGGGCGGGACCCCCGAAGGGCCGATACCAGAACACGCTCACCGAACACCGCGTCCCGACGTGCCTGAACATCTACCCGATAATGTCTAACAAATGAATGCAAGGAGGACCAAACCGCAGCCTTACAAATATCCACTGGAGGCACGAGCGACGACTCAGCCCAAGAAGCCGCCTGACCCCGAGTGGAATGAGCCTTGAGAAACTCCGGAACCGGCTTCTGTCTCAGAAGATAAGCGGAAGCAATCGTCTCCTTGATCCAGCGCGCAATAGTAGCCTTAGAAGCGCCAGCCCCCCGACGAGGACCCGCCAAAAGGACAAAGAGATGATCGGAAATCCGAAATTCCCGGGTCCGCTGCACATAAGAGCGAAGGACTCGACCGACATCCAACTTGCGCAGCTGTCATTGCTCAGAAGAGCCCTCCCGACTACCCAAGACCGGGAGGACCACCGATTGATTGACATGAAAAGGAGAAACTACTTTCGGCAGAAAAGAAGGAACAGGCCGCAAAACAACCCGCTCCCTCGAAAATTCCAAGAAGGGAGCCCTACAAGAGAAAGCCTGTAGCTCAGAAACACGCCTAGCGGAAGTAATGGCCACCAAAAAGACCGCCTTCAGAGTAAGGTCCTTCAAAGAACAGCCATCCAACGGCTCGAAAGGCGGGCGCACCAAAACCGAGAGAACCAGATTGAGATCCCAAGAGGGAATCGAGGGCCGTATGGGAGGCCTGAGCAACTTGGCCGCCCGAAGAAAGCGAATAACATCAGGAATGGCCGATAAACGCTGACCTGTCAACAGCCCCCGAAAAGCCGACAGGGCCGCAATTTGAACCCGGAGAGAAGACCAAGCCAGGCCTCTATCCAGGCCATCCTGCAAAAACTCTAGAATGTTAGGCAGGGAAGCGCGAAGAGAGACCACTCCCCGCGCCCGGCACAATTCCTCAAAAAGACGCCAAACCCGCACATAAGCCCGAGAGGTAGAAAGCCTCTGGGACCCCAAAAGTGTAGAGATCACCTTATCTGAATATCCCTTCTTACTAAGGCGGCCCCTTTCAAGAGCCAAGCCGTAAGACAAAAGGGAGACGGGTCGAACATGGGAATGGGACCCTGCATCAGAAGATCGTCCACGAGAGGCAGAGGAAGAGGATCCGCCACCAGATGCCTCACCAGATCCGCATACCACGGACGACGAGGCCAATCCGGAGCCACCAAAACCACTAGCCCCGGATGGCGAACAATGCGAAGCAGTACTCTGCCCACTAATGGCCAAGGAGGGAACACATACAACAGCCCCTCCGTTGGCCACGGTTGGACCAGAGCATCCAGACCCTCGGCCAGACCGTCCCTGCGACGACTGAAGAAGCGGGGCACTTTGGCGTTGCCACTTGTGGCCATCAGGTCCATCAGGGGCTGCCCCCAAGCCTGCACTATCAACTGAAACGCCACGGCGCCGAGACACCACTCTCCTGGATCCAAGAAGTGACGACTGAGGAAGTCCGCCTGAACATTTTCTACCCCGGCTATGTGAGAGGCCGAGAGGTCCAGAAGATGTGACTCCGCCCAAACCATGAGCCGAGCCGCCTCCTGCGCCACCTGAGTGCTCTTGGTGCCCCCCTGACGATTGACATAAGCCACCGCCGTGGCATTGTCCGACAGGACTCTGACCGACTTGCCCAACAAAAGGGAGTGGAAGGCCAACAGCGCCAGCCGGACCGCTCTGGTCTACAACACGTTGATCGACCAGGAGGCCTCCTCCGAGGACCAGGTGCCCTGAGCTGAGTGACCCAAACACTGAGCCCCCCAACCCAGGAGACTCGCATCTGTAAGGAGCACCGTCCACTGCGGAAGATCCAGACCCACCCCCTGAACCAGGTGAGGGGTCTGGAGCCACCAACGCAGACTGCAGCACGCCAAGCCTCGCAGGGGAACCGGAACCTCCATCCCGTGCCTCTGGGGAGACCACCTCCGGAGCAGAGCATACTGGAGAGGACGCATGTGGGCCCGCGCCCACCTCACCACGTCCAGGGACGCCGCCATCGACCCCAAGACCTGGAGGAAATCTCGCGCCCGAGGACACCGGGACGCCAAAAGCAGGCGAATCTGAGATTGCAATTTGCTCACCCGGGCCTCTGGGAGGAAGACCTTCCCCAAGGAGGTGTCGAACAGAACCCCAAGGTACTCCAGACGCTGAGCCGGGACCAACCGGCTCTTGGACAGGTTGACCACCCAGCCCAGCGACCTGAGAAACTCCACCACCCGAGCCGTAACCCGGGAGTTTTCCTGCAACGACTTCGCCCGAATTAACCAGTCGTCCAGGTAGGGGTGTACCAGGATGCCCTCCGACCGCAAGGCTGCCGCGACGACCACCATCACCTTGGTGAATGTCCGGGGAGCCGTGGCCAGCCCAAAGGGAAGCGCACAGAACTGATAGTGCCGACCCAAGATCGCAAAGCGCAGGAAACGCTGATGAGAGGCCCGAATGGGAACATGCAAGTAGGCCTCCGTCAGATTGAGAGAAGTGAGAAACTCCCCCGGCTGAACCGCCAGAATGACCGACCGCAGTTTCCATACGGAAAGAGGGAATCTTGAGAGCCCTGTTGACCCCTTTCAAATCGAGGATGGGCCGAAAAGTCCCCTCCTTCTTGGGCACCACAAAGTAAATGTAGTACCTGCCCGTGCCCCACTCCGGAGGGGGCACTTGAACAACCGCCCTGAGATCTAGCAAGCGCTGAAGGGTTGGGCAAAAAGCCTGCGTCTTCCCAGGAGTCTGACATGGAGAAGCGAGGAAAAAATCCGGCAGAGAGCGGGCGAACTCCAGGGCATAACCGTCCCTCCAGGACCCACTGATCGGACGTGATCTCGGCCCATTTGGGGAAAAAGCCGCGCAGCCGGGCCCCCACCGGAACCAAAGGGGGCGCCGGCAAGGCGTCATTGTGCAGGACGGGAAGCGGGGGAACCGGCGGAGGGATTCCCTGCCCCCCGACGGGCCCCCCGAAAGGGCTGCATGCGCTGGAAGAACCGACCCCGGGAAAACCCCGGAGACTGGAAAGAAGCAGCCCCACGCCCAGGGCGATACTTGCGAAATTCCCGCAAATGCCCCCGGGCCGCACCACCCCGAGACGCAGGGCGGGCACGGTCCTCCGGCAGACGGGGCACTTTCGAGTCCGACAGAGTCTGAATCAACTTATCCAATTCCTCCCCAAATAAAAACGACCCCCGAAAGGGAAATTTAGTAAGCTTAGCTTTGGACGCAGCATCCGCCGCCCAAGCGCGCAGCCACAAAACACGCCTTGCGGCCACGCCAAAAGCCATAGACTTAGCCGAGATCCGCACCAAGTCATATAGAGCATCTGAGAGGAATGAGGCAGCCATCTCAATCTTCGCTACCTCCTGATCCACCAGAGACCAGTCATCAGACTCCCGATCCAAGACACGCTCCGCCCACCGAAACACGGCGCGAGCGACCAGTCCCCCACAAATAGCCGCCTGGACCCCAAAAGCAGAAACCTGAAAATTTTGCTTAAGAATGTTCTCCAACTTGCGCTCCTCGGAGTCCCGCAAGGCAGAACCGCCCTCAACAGGCACGGTATGCCGCTTGGAAATTGCCGAGACCACCGCATCAACGACTGGCGAAGCTAACGTAGCCCGATCCCCTTCTGGAATGGGATACAGGCGAACCATGCTGCGCGCCAGCCGAAACGGCATCTCCGGCGTTTTCCACTGCTCTAGAATAATATCCCGAATATCCTGATGCATAGGAAAAGAGCGGGAAACGGAACGGATCCCCCGTAACAGAGGGTCCCCCACACGCGGAGTCTCCGGCGGTGCGTCCTCAAAACGCAAAACCGAAGAAACCTGTTGAATAAGGTCAGGCAGCTCATCTCTCTGAAAAAGGCGCACCACGGACGCCTCTTCACCGGAGAACGGGAAACCCGACAACCCGCCGCCAGCTTCCGTCCCCTCCAGTGGGTCCTGGAATTCCTCAGAAGGGTCCAGGTCCTCCTCCAGACCAACACGTTCCTCCGACCACAAATCCTCGTCCCACGACACCCGCGGACGCTTGGACAAGGGAGGCGACGGAGGGGACGCCACACCAGACGAGAGAGGCAAAGCCGCAGGGAGCGCGGAGGAAACCCCACCCCCCGAAACCCCCTGGGCGCCACCGGGACCCCCAGCCGCCTGAAAATAGGCTCTGCATAAGGAAAAAAAAGAAATCAGGAGAAAAAACCCCCGAGGGTCCCAACGGACTCCCTGCCACAGCAGGGGACCCAGCAGAAACCTGCCCCTGCATGGTCAAAACAGGGGGAAGGTCACCTGAGGTGGAAGACAAAATGGAGGGGCCAGACAGAGAAGATGGCGACTTTCCCGTCAAAAAAGCTCCCTCCATAGCCTGTAGCGGCTGAGAAACCTGAACAGTCTCAGCCGCTAAAGCAGGCAAGCCGGCATCAGCTGTCAAAAAATCAGCTGAGAGGGAATCCTCAAAAACCCGACCGTCGGCGGCTCGGGGAATCCCTCCGTGGGCGGATGGAGAAGACCGGGCTTCCCCACTGCTCCCTGCCGACTCGCGAGGCACCATCGGCGGGGAGCTCTGGGCGCCTGCAGCCGCTGCCGACGGAGCTCCTCCACCGCACCGGCCTGAACACCGCTTGCACAGGCCGGCCGCGAGTGCCTCGCGTCTGGAGCACAATGAGCACTTTTTCCCTTTAGAAGTGCTCATTGCTCCATACGCGACCTAGCTGTAAAAAAAAGTGCCGGTTAGTTGAAAAAATACAGTAAAATACAGTTTTCTTAAAGGGAAACAACCCTCCAGACCAGCACTACCTCAGGATTTTTTTTTTTTTTTTTACAGAACAGACTCCACAGGCTCTCGAAGCAATATGCCTTGCTTGATTTAGGGGGCAAGGCTTACTGCTGAGGCTCCTCTAAAAAAATGTGGGGAGGTGGAGGAAATGGGGGGAGGGACCCCGCTCGAGACCCGCCGGGTTTGACACCCCCGAGGTCGGATGAACCCGTCCGGCCAAAAACAGGGACAATAAACCCCCTAAACAAATTCCAACAGCCCTACCAAGGGAGATGGATACAGATCACATCAACACCTGCTGGAGACTGAAAGAAGACTGAGAGAAATAGAGAAGGGAGGATAGTATATACTGTCCCAAAGTTTTGTTTTCAGTCTCCACCTGCTGGTCATGATTGGATATATACCCATTCGTAAAGATTAACCTCTACTGGTCTGGAGAGTGCTAAAGAAATTGCCTTTTTTCATTTTCAAAGCTGTCCATTCGCATTTCTAATTTAGTTGTTTTGATTTCTAGCACTTCGGTACATTTAAAGTTGTTACTTCTTGTATCTCGTCCAGTTTTTTGGCGTTTTTTAAAAGAATTTCCTTCCAAAAGTCGATGTCACTCCCTGAGCCAGATTGGAAGACCGTAGCTACCAGCTTAGGCTGCGACAAACTAACCCTTGAAGAGGGATGGGAGAGTCCAGATCGTGAATCTGAAGAGGACACATGTGAGCCCAAGCGCACCTGACTACTTCCAGGGAGGCTGCCATCGACTTCAAGACCTGCATAAAATCCTGCACCCAAGGGCACTGACAATCTATCAGGGAATGAATCTGCGACTGCAATTTCAACATCTGGGCTTTGGGAAGAAAGACCCTCCCCAAGCCTGTGTTGAAGAGAACTCCAAGGTACTCCAAGTGCTGCGATGGAGTCAACCGGCTTTTGGACAGGTTGACTACCCAGCTTAGCAACTGCAGACACTCCACCACTCGAGACGTGACCCTTAAGCTCTCCTGAAACAACTTCGCTTGAATCAACCAGTCGTCCAGGTAGGGATGAACAAGAATGCCCTCCTTGCGCAAGGCCATTGCCACCACAACCATAATTTTGGTGAAAGTCCGTGGAGCCGTGGTCAAACCAAAGGAAAGTGCACAAAACTGAATGCTGTCCTAAAATCACAAAGCAAAGGAATCGTTGATGGAAAGCCTGAATTGGAATTGGCAGATAGGCCTCCGTCAGTTCGAGAGAAGTCAGAAATTCCCCAAGTTGGACAGCAAGAATCACAGATTTCAGGGTTTCCATACGACCCGGAGTGCCCTGTTGACATCTTTCAGATCCAAAATGGGCCGAAAAGATCCATCTTTCTTGGGCACCACAAAGTAAATGGAGTACCTGCTGGTGCGAATCTCCTGAGGAGGCACTGGTACTACCGCTTTAAGGTCCAGCAACCTTTGCAGCATCTGACAAAAAGCCCGCCATAAATAAGTCCTCATCCAAAGACACCTGTGGCCACTTGAATGATGGCTGGGGAGACTGGACGGAGGCAGCCGTCGCATGAGACTGAACAGGGGTGGCAGTGGAAGGCAAAGACCCCACCAGAAGACCCAGAGACTCCCAGGATAGAAGCAGGACCTCCCAGCCACCTGTAAAAAAGCCTTGTACATGGCTAAAACAAAATCAGGGCAAAACAAACCCCGTGGCACCAAAGAACTCACTGTAGGTGATAAGATAAGCAGCAAAGAGGCCTAACTAGACCCTGCCACTAAATCAGAACCGCATGCAGCAGCCGCTGAAATGGAAAGGGAATCCCCAGCACCTTCGGTAGTAAAACAGCGTATCTCCCTGACCATCGGCGTTTGAGGAAAACTCTGGCGTGGGTGGCAAGGGAAGCTCGGGTCTCTACCGCTTCCTGCTGATGAGCAGTGTATGCATGAAGGGGAACCCTGCACGCCAGTACCCGAAACCGATTCCCCCTCAAAGTGGCCTGAACACTTTACACACACACCAGCTGCATCCACCGCTCGGTACATACAGAAAACGCACTTTTTCTGCTCGTTAAGTGTTCATAACCTACACACAGGAGACCTACGCACAAAATTGCCTCAGGCCCTTTTATATATCTATATATATATTTTTTAATCTCACAGCTATAAAGATCAAGAGAGCAGACCCCACTGGCACTCTAAGATAAGCCTTGCACAAAGCTTGTACAAAATCTGAGGAAAATACCACTGGCAATATAGCAGGACTCACTGCCAAAGCAGGAGACTTAGTAGAAACCTGTCCGTCTCTCCAATATAGGGGTATGGTCACCTGAGGCTGTAGACAAAATGGAGGAGCTTCTCCCCAAAACTGGCACAAGATCTGCAGAAAAACTCCCCCAAGGCTTGCAGTGGCAAAGAGGTCTGAACCGCCCAAGCCGCTAAAGCAGGCAAGCCAGCAGCAGAGGGAAGGGTGTCCCCAGCACTATCTACACTATGGGAAACTTTTTTCCCTAACCGGCGGCGGCTGGGGAAATTTCTGCGTGGGTGGTAGGGGAAACTTGGGCTTCCCCTCCTGTCTGCTGCGTGAAGAACTCGCTCGCCAGCATCCGAGGCCAGTGAGGATTCCCCTTTGTAGCGGCCAGCACACCATGAACACAGGCCAGCCGCAATGACCTTGCGGTGGGAACACAATGAGCACTCTATCCCTTTAAAAGTGCTAATTGCGAAAACTGATACTAGCTGAAAAATAAAAGTGCCGGTTAGTAATTAAATGCAATTTACCTCAATTGAAGGCTTCATTTCAGACTGGAACTGCCTCAGGATTCCCCCCCCCCCAATATAACTAAGGGACAATTGAACTGGTTCTCAAAGCTATATGCCTGGCCGGTATCGGTGGCAAGGCTTACAGCTGAGGCGCCTCTAGTGAAAAAATTTGGGGGAGGTGGGGAAAATGGGAGGAGGGACTCGACCAGTTGAGTGTGACACCCCCAAGGTTGGATGTACCCCCCCCCCCCCGAAAGGGTCTCCCAAGCTCAATCCAGCACCACTGATGGGGACAAGAAGGCCTAAACAAAATCCAACAGGCCTACACTAAACCAGGGAAGACTGCACAAGCTTACCACTTCCATCTGCTGGAGATAGAGCAGTATTTGGGAAAGCATAGCCCATTTGTATTTCAGCAAAAAGTTTGTCTCAATCTCCACCTGCTGCACAGTGAGCTGTGCCAGTCTGGAGAAACGATTAAAGAAATCAAGGTTAATACCAACCTCTAACGCCAATTCCTCCACGACCAATGGGTCCACCTCTGCCGAGGCCTCTCCCAGGGCCCCCCCGGCCCCGGACACCTCTGCGCATTCCCACCCGAGGGAGGCCACCACGGCCGCGATTCACATTCTGACCTGTTATAAAAAAAGTTTGCAAAAAATAAGAACATAAGAAAAGCCAAGTCTAAGGTCCACTGAACTCAGCATTCTGCCATGGTGACCAATCTGGGTTAGCACACAAATATCTCAAAATGTAAAGCCAGTTTCTCATACCTCGTTTCCATAGATGAGCACAAGGTTCTCCCAAGGCTACCGAGCTAATAATTTATGGACTTTTCTTTCAGAAGTGATCCAAACATTTTCAGCACTGCTATGTTAGTTGGCTTGACATCATCCAGCAAAAACATCCACAGCTTATTGTGCACACCATGAAAAAAACAAAACCCTTTACGATTTAATTTCAATCTCCTGGACATTAGTTTCATGGAATGTCCTCTTGCTTTGTGTTTGATAAGGAGTCATGATTTTACAAAACTCCTATCCCCTTAGTTTTTTCTCCAAGGTGAAGCCCATTGGCCTTTTTTTGGGAGGGGGTTCCATCATTTTATTTACTTGTCCTTTTCTGAGGCTTCTCTATTTTTGCTACATTTGCCCACAATAAACGGTGTCGCTTTAGCGACCTCTATAGAAGCATGATGATCTTACCTCTTTTTGAATAATCCCTAACATTATATTTGATTTTTAGCAGCCATGGCACACTGGGCTTTCTTTTTCCCCCTTTTTGTGGTGGTGATCAGGGTAGCATTAATCCCCTGTCCATGTCTCCAGTAATTTTATGCTGCGCGAGGGCTTAATATGAACAATCTGGGCCACTTAGTACCCACCCTGGAAAAGTGCTCCATAAGGCTTGTCTAAAGCTGAACACTTAGTAGTGATGTTAGTTAAGTGAAGACCATAATAAGGAAGAATTGCAGAGAGGCTCGAGGGGGCCCCACATACTTCTTCCAGCGCTTACAACTGACTCTTTAGGCAGTCAGCAGCAGCAAGGTAAGCTTGCTGCTGTCAGTCTGCCTCTGTGCAAGTCCCTGCTGAGGCAGCTTCCGGGGCAGAATGACTAGCAGGCTCGGCTCACCTCATTGCCGCTGCCCTAAAATTCAATTGTAGCAGCCAGGTAGGAAGTAGGTGGGGGATCCAGGGATGTAAGCTGGCCTGCGAAACTGGGTGGGCTTGCGGGCAGGACTGGTTTTAGATATGCAAGAGGGGATCCATATTCTACCTGCCAGTCTCCCCACCCACCTTTAAATGACTTCTTCATGCACAAAAGACCAACCTTCACCAAATAGAGAACAATGGATACCAAAACTGAATTGGAAACCACAAAACATTAAACTCAGCAAATACTTCATTTTGTACTAAACAAAATTAGTGGCATTAATCATGAGAGGTGGCTGGGCCTCCCACTTTGAACTTTGGCTCCCTCAAAATGAACATCTCCCTTGCTGTAACTGGTGGGGATACCCAAGCCTCACCAACTGATGACCACCACCTCCTCCTCCTCTTCAGGTCCAGTGACCAGAACTTTCCAAGTTTTGCAGCCGGCAACAGTATTACAGAGCTGCTGCTGTTTCCCCACCCCCTCCCCCTTGGCTTTCATGCATACATGAAAGCAGTGCCAGCTTGAGGATACTGCCACTAGCTGCAAAATTTTGAAATTTCTGGTTGCTGGACAAGAGGAAGAGGATCTTCAGTTGGCAGGGCTTGGGGATCCCCACCAGCTCAAGTTTATATTTTGCATTCAGGTGGGGAGAAAATTTGGTGCCCAGCCATCCATTTTGGACCCCAGCCCCTCTCCCCAAATCAGCTGTGTGGCTACACCACTGAATACAATACAAATATATTTGTGATGCATATATCCCAAAGCTAACATATTCCAGTTAATAAATTCAAAATAAAACACTTGTTTTCTACCTTGTTGTCTGATCATTGTTTTTCTATCATCTTGGACCCAGTTTCTCTTTCTGCTTTTTGCCAGTCTTCTACTAATTCTCTTTCTAGTGTCTGCTGTCCATTTTTTTCACCTTCTTACTTCATTTCCTCACTATACCTGTCTCCAGCATATTTTTCCCTTTTTCTTTTCTGTCCATCTACTCAAATCTCGCCCTCTCTCACCCTTCTTTTTAATTTTTCAGCTATCAATTTTCCATCTCCTCTCAGCCCTAGCTCTCCCATCTCACTCCTTTCCCAGCCTCTTATTTCCTCCTATCTACTCTCAATTACCATATTTCTACCACTATACTCTCACTTATAACATAAGAATTGCCTCTGCCGTGTCAGACCAGGTCCAGCGTGCCCGGCAGTCCGCTCCCACGGCAGCCCCCCCAGGTCCATGACCTGTAAGTGTTCCCTACCTAACCTAAACGTCCATACCTTGTTCACTTAATGTCCTGTAAGGTAAACCTCTATCTGTACCCTGTTATCCCCTTCGCTTCCAGGAAGTCATCCAGTCCCTTTTTGAACCCCAGAATTGTACTCTGTCTTATCACCTCTTCGGGAAGTGCGTTCCAGGTGTCTACCACCCGTTAAGTGAAGAACATCCTTGCATTCGTTATGAATCTGTCTCCTCTCAGTTTTTCTGAATGATCTCTTGTTTTTGTTGTCCCCGCTAGTCTAAAGAATCTGTCCCTCTCCACCTTCTCTATGCCTTTCATGATTTTATAAGTCTCTATCATGTCCCCTCTCAGTCTCCACTTTTCCAGGGTAAAGAGCCCCAGCTTGTCCAACCGTTCGGCATATGAAAGGTTCTCCATGCCCTTTATCATCCTCGTTGCTCTCCTCTGGACCCTATTGAGTATTGCCATGTCCTTCTTGAGGTATGGCGACCAGTATTGGATGCAGTATTCCAGATGTGGGCGCACCATTGCTCGATACAGTGGCAGGATAACTTCCTTTGTTCTGGTAGTGATACCTTTTTTGATAATGCTCAACATTCTGTTCACCTTCTTTGAAGCTGCTGCACATTGCGCCGCCGGCTTCATTGTGTTATCCACCAATACCCCCAGATCTTTTTCTTGGTTGCCTTCCCCCAGTACCCTCTCTCCCATCGTACATGGAGTTCCCCTTCCCTATGTGCAAGACCTTACATTTCTCCACATTGAAGCTCATCTGCCATCTTTTTGCCCACTCACTCAGTTTGTTCAGGTCGCTCTGCAGTTCTTTGCATTCCTCAACAGTTCTGACCCTGCTGGAGAGTTTTGTGTCATCCGCGAACTTGATAACTTCGCACTTCATCCCCGTTTCCAGATTATTAATAAATATATTGAACAGCAGCGGTTCCAGCACTGACCCCTGCGGAACACCACTAGTGACTCCTATCCAGTCAGAGTAGTGCCCCTTTACTCCTACCCTCTGCTTCCTGCCCGCTAGCCATCTGTGCACGTCCCCTTCCACCCCGTGACTTCACAGTTTCTTCAGTAGGCGTTCATAGGGTACCTTGTCGAAGGCTTTTTGGAAATCTAGATATATGATGTCTAAGGGGTCACCTTGGTCCAATTGTTTACTTATCCTCTCAAAGAAATGCAGTAGATTCGACTGGCACGATCGTCCTTTACAGAAACCATGCTGGCTTGTTTTCATCAGATTATTTTTTTCTATATGCTCATTGATACCTTCCCTGATCAGCGATTCGGTCATCTTCCCCGGAACCGAGGTTAAGCTCACCGGTCTGTAGTTCCCCGGGTCGCCTCTCGATCCTTTTTTGAAGATCGGTGTGACATTCACTATCTTCCAGTCCTCCGGTATTACCCCTGTTCTCAAGGAAGGATGCAAATATGCCGCAGTAACTCCGCTGTTTCATCTCTGAGCTCTTTCAGTATTCTCAGGTGGATCCCGTCTGGGCCCGGAGCTTTGTCAGTTTTTAATCTATCTATCTGCCTGAGAACGTCTTCGAGGTTTATCTCCATGCATAATTTTCCCTCTTGAACTCCCCTGAAGATTTTTTCTGGTTCTGGCACGTTGGATGTGTCTTCTATTGTAAAGACCAACGAGAAGAACTTGTTTAGTCTACCAGCCACCTCTTTTTCCTCTTTCACCACTCCCTTCCGGTCACCCTCATCCAGAGGTCCCACCTCCTCCCTCGCTGGCAGCTTCCCTTTCACATATCGGAAAAATGGTTTGAAATTTCTTGCTTCCTTGGCCAGTCTCTCCTCATACTCTTTCTTGGCTTTCCTGACTACTCGGTGACATTCTTTTTGATGCTTCCTGTGCTCTCTCCAATTTCCTTCGGTTTTGTCTTTTTTCCACTTCTTGTCATCTCCCTTTTGACCTCTTCCACATTGCTCCCATTCTCTCTCTCCACTCATCAGGCTACATCTCCCTGTCACTTTCCATCCTGTACCATCTTCTTATCACATATTTTTTCCCTTATGTCCTCCCATAGATTCATCTTTCCTTGTAGTTCAAAATTTGGTTCCACTCTTTTCTGTTGTTCTTCCCTCCCCCCCTTCATGCTGAACAATGGTATTAAGGGAAAAAATGCTGCATCTCTCTTCCACCCCCTTACATTTCTCCCTCCATTTTCATCTCTCTCTCTCTCCCTTTCTCGTCTGAGACAATGTTTGAAAGTCAAAAATTTGATGGGAAAAGGACAAAAAAAAATAAAGAAAATACTGGGTAACAATAATAAGTAAAGAAAACAAGCTGAAGGCAAAAAAAGGGAATAAAACATTAACGGGAAGCAACAAGTCCAGACACAACTTTCTTTGCTCCGCGGAAAACAAAGAACTGAGGAGCCGTGAACCGACATCAGGTGGAAAGCATGAATGTATGGGCAGTCTCTAAGCTTCGCTAAACGTTAAAGTGACAGTAAACTTTAGCACCGTCTGTACCAGGTTCCATCGATAACATTATCCCACATGTGAGAATATGCTGCTTGTTTGTCCTAGGATAAAAAGATTAGCAAAGTTAAGAACCTAATCTTTCATTCTTGTACAATCCCACTCTATTCCTGGACAAGTAGGACATAACAGAGCAGTCCCATAAAGTCAGGGTAGGACAGATGAGCTGGCTGCTAGTACATATGAACCAAAAATAGGATCCTGCTTGGTTGCTGCATCAATTTTGTAAAACTTTGTAAATCACTAAAAGGTGGCTTTCCGCCCAGTGAAAGAGAAGCTGAGCTTCCTGATGCAGAGACAAGATCTTGATAACTCACTAGAGTGGCATTGTCCGAGAAGACACACACTGGCTGATCCCAAAGACACCCAAAGTGCAGGAGAGCCATGCAAATTGCCCAAAGCTTTAGGCAATTCACCGATCACTTCCTCTCAAAAGGGGAACACTGGCCCTGGACTGTCCGCAGAAAGAGCACTCCAGCCATACAGACTGGCATCTGTCATAAGGAATACCCATGCGGAGATCTGGATGGGAAGACCCTGAGACAGAGATGGAGGATTCAACCACCAGGTCAGACTGCACTGAGCCTCCACCGTCCAAGGCAACCGCACATGCAGCGGATCCCTCTGCAGACTCCAACTCCTGAAGTGGGCGCAGATGAGCTCTCGCCCAGGGAACTATGGTCGCAACCATTGATCCCAGGACCTGTAGATACTGCCAGGCAGTCTAAGCTGGAGTCTCTAGGAAAACACAAATCAGCTGACAAAGCTCCACTTGGCGTGAGTTGGGTAGAAATACCTAGTTCAGCCCTGTGGCGAATCGGACCCCTAGGTACTCAGAGTTGGAACAAGCTGGTTCTTCTGGAAATTGATCACCCGGCCCTAAAGTAGTTGAACGACCCAGCAAATGGCTTGATGCTCCTCGGACTCCAACTGGGCTCTGATGAGCCAGACGTCCAGATATGGATGGACCTGGATTTCGAGCTGCTGCAAATGGCCTGCTACCACCACCATCACCTTGGTGAAGGCCCGAGGTGTTTTTAACAACCCAAAGGGCAAGGCTGCAAACTGGAAGTGCTGCTACAGAACATGCAACTGCAGATATTTCCTGTGCTCCGAGAAAATGGGGATATGAAGACAGGCCTCCATCAAATCCAGAAATTCCCCAGGAGCCACCAAGGCGACACAGAAAGCACTGTTTCCATTCTAACACGGGGAACCCAAAGGGCCGCCTTGAGATCTAAAAATGGTCTCCAGTCTTGGAGTTTCTCTTTGGCATGATTAAGTATATCAATGGAGCCCAAGTTAGACTCTGGAACCGGCTCTGTGGCCGCAATGTCCAGCAAACCATGGACTCTACCCGGGCTGCCTTGTCTGGTCTCCTTGCTCTGAGAAACAAACACTGAATGAGGTCGATAAAACTCAAGTTTGCAGTTCTCCCAAGGAAAATCTAGGACCCAGCGAGTGGGGGATGATGGCCATCCACTCCTCCAGGAAGGCCAAGAGCCGCTCCCTGATCAGCAGAGGTCGAGCTAGAAACCTGGCATCATAATTGATTCTTTGGAATAGGCACAGTGTAGCATCCAGAAGACTGGGAACGGCAGGATCCACTGAATTTCTGTCTAGCTAACAGAGGATCGCTGATCTGAGGAGCCTCCATAGAACTGATGAGAATGTGTGGAGGAACAGAAATTAGAACACCCCAATCCTTGAGAGGACCAGGGCCTGCTTTTGAGCCAGGACTTAAGTTTACGGTCCTGTACACTAGCCCATAAGTTGACCATATCTCTATGGAACAGTAATTGCCCTTCAAAAGGTAGCTTACTGAGACACACCTGGGAGGATGAATCACTGGATCAGTGCCTGATCCACAATAGAGAATGACACGGGGAGCGATCCCCGCAGCGAACCGCTGCGTGGCTGCGGTTTGGCTGCGGGTTATGGTGACCTCATTAGCAAATCGCCGCAGACGCGGGGACAAATCCTTTCACCGACCGCAAAAACGGTGAATAGATTTGTCCCCGCAGGCCAATGTCCCCCCCTCTAGGAACCGCAATTTACCTGTGTTTTCACCGTGCTCCTCATTTGTCAGATCAACCCTTCCTGCCAATAGAACCCCCCCCCCCCCGACGATCGCCCTCACTGGTAGGAGGGTGCCCAACCCCTCCTGCCGGCACCCCCAACGGCCCCCTATATCGCCAATAGGAGGGTGCCCAACCCCTCCTGCCGGTCCCTCCCCCAACAAACCCCGCCATCCCGAAACACCACCCTTAGTCTTACTTTCCAAGTTGGACCGGACAGCTCCTCGCTCGTCTGGCCAGCAGGCCTGCCTCCGTCCAAATGAGGCGGGCCCGCCCCTCCCCTCCCCTGCCTAACCCACAGGATCCTATGGCCTGATTGGCCCAAGCACCTAAGGCCCCTCCTATAGCGGGAGTGGCTTTAGGTGCCTAGACCAATCAGGCCCTAGGATCCTGTGGGTTGGGCAGGGTAGGGGCGGGCCCGCCTCATTTGGACGGAGGCAAGCCTGCTGGCCATACGTGTGAGGAGCCGTCCGGTCCAACTTGGAAAGTAAGACTAAGGGGGTTCCGGGGTGGGAGGGTTCGTTGGGGGGGGTTCCAGCAGGAGGGGTTGGGTACCCTCCTGCCGGCGATCTTAGGGG
The DNA here is from genome assembly GCF_902459505.1 of Geotrypetes seraphini. NCBI lineage: Eukaryota > Metazoa > Chordata > Amphibia > Gymnophiona > Dermophiidae > Geotrypetes > Geotrypetes seraphini. Next base: position 26,124,956 of record NC_047099.1, on the reverse strand, counting down.
AGGCCATTGGGAGGACCGGCAGGAGGGGTTGGGTATCCTTCTGCTGCGATTGTCGGGAGGGCCGTTGGGGGGGTCTACAGGAGGGGTTGGGTGCCCTCCTGCCATGATCGCTGGGGGGAGGGGAGACTTGCAGCCGTAGCCGCGGTCACTATGCTAATCACGGCAGGGAGATCTTTGCCGCGATTAGGTACAGCGGCCGCGTCTACTTACCATATAGGCTAACATTGTAAGCATTTAAAGTACATGTCGTGTTTGTTTTTGCATTGCTAGCCCCAGGGGTGGTGGAAGATTAGTGATTGAAAAACTGTATGAAAAATAACTATTTTAAATTTAGTGATCAAAATGTGTCAGTTTTGAGAATTTATATTAATTAATTTTTTCTCTGCGTGTTTTGTTTTTGTATAGTTATTAACTAATATTTAACTAAGTTTTAAAGTTTTAAAGAATGTTTCCTTTATACGTAAATAAAGAAAAGTGAATGGGATTGCAGTGGCGGTGACGGGGCGGTGAATGGGGTGGCAGTGGCGGTGACGGGGCGGTGAAGAGGATGGTGAGACGGGGACGGGGCGGTGACGGGGATGGTGAGACGGGGACGGGGCGGTGACGGGGATGGTGAGACGGGGACGGGGCGGTGACGGGGACCAATTTTTTCACCGTGTCATTCTCTAATCCACAACATCCTGAGCATGGAGAAAGAGTAAGCAAACAGCTTACTCACCACTCTGGATAGATCATATCAGGCATATGCCACATAATCCACACTAGAAATCAAAAAGGAAAAAATCCTGGAGCACAATAGGGTCAGGATCATGGCAAAGCTGGGAGCAACAGGCTCTGACCACAAAAGATTTGGCCGCAATCGTCTTCAGACCAGAGGCCGCCGAGGACAAATTTGATCCCATGACCTGTGCATCCTTCAGCACATCCCCTCCCTCACTAGAAGAGAAGTATGCTTGATGACATGTGCCACTAAGAAATTCACCTTTGAGGATGCAAAATGCTGTTTAAATGCCTTCACCATCAGGTAGAGTCTTGTACATGGCCCTAGCCACTCTCGGAAAACCCTGTGAGCCATAAACATTTGAACTATGTCCGGGTGATCCGGAAAAAAACCAGGAAGACAGTGACCCAAAGGGTGCCTCCATGCCATGCTGCAGAGACTCCAAAGAAGTACCCATAAACCCAGAGAGTTAAAAATTTACCCACTGCAAGATCTACACCAAGGTCCTGAAAACCCCCCCAGATCTGGGTCCTGCAGGCCCAGGGCAGTGGCCTCCTTGCTACTAAAAGAGGAAGCTAACAGAGTGAGCAAAAGCACATGGAAGTAGACCAGGAACGATTACTGTCCTTTCAGGCAGCCTCATGGATTAGGGATCTGAAACACATATTTACACTTTCAAGCTCAGATCAACAATTCCCATGTGCTTTAAAGATGCATCTTTTTATAGAATCTTTCGGAAGTTAGACATTGGATGTTCATTCATCTGTATTGTTAATTTTTGTGAACCGCATAGAACTTAATGGTATTTGGGGTATACAAGTGAGTTTTTATGTTATGTTTATGTTATCATCCACGATCTTCATGAGTGGCACGTCCGTTGGCTGCACCCGGCACCGCTGTGCAGGGAATATGTGGACAGGAAGTACAAACTCCTACACAAGCAAGGACACAAAGGCAGTAGCAGTCTAGACACCTGTGCTGGACAGGTATGCCTGAAACAGCATGAGGGAAGAATTGGGCAGAAAATCAAGCCCATGCATAACTGAGGGCTCTTTCTGAGCCTGCTTAGACAATTTGGCCAGGTCTTAAATAGGAACCACGGCCGTGCCTCATCAGAAACACACCTATGCTGACTTCTGGCACAAATTCAGATTTTTCCAGATGTCTCCTGAATGGTCTTGGAGCAGGGAGCCACCGAAGGGGAAGAAAGGGCAAAAAAAATTTTCCTGCCTCTTCCCCATACGCTGTGTGGCACCTGGAAAATTTTCCACATGCCATCAGTTACAAGAATGGTAAATATACTATGAATCTGGCCCTCGAGAGTCCATCCCTACCTGTTGCCAAGCAAAATTAGGGATTTTTGAGGCAGAAAATAGCTTTTAAAGTCAATTTTGGAAATACAAGATAGCTGGGCGCACAGTTGAGGCTCCTCTAGAGAAAAAAAGTGGGGAGCTGGGGGAAATGGGGGAGAGGGATTCAGCTTCTCGAAATGGTTCTCCGCGGGACCCCAGCTCAGTCCGACAGGAAAATAGGACATAAAAAATCCTGCCAAGGTCTAAAAGAAGACTGCACAGGCTTACCACTTCCACCTGCTAGAGACCGACAACATACTAATTCTATGAGGGACTTCACAGCCCCCTTGTACTGTAAGAATTCAGTGTGTTCTCAGTATCTACCTGCTGGCAGAGGAGCGTAAACCTATCTGTCTGTGCTGGTCTGGAGGGATGATAAAGAACGAGGGATTTTTTGAGGCAGAAGATAGCAAGATTGGGAAATCCAAGACAGCCACGGTGGCAGCATTTTAGCACCAAAAACATCTCAAGAAAAATAAAACAACAAAAAGCAATGTTACTTACCGTAACAGTTGTTATCCAGGGACAGCAGGCAGCTATTCTCACTAGTGGATGACGTCATCCAACGGAGCCCCGATGTGGACATCTCAAAACCATACTTGCTTGTAGAAACTTTTAGAAGTTTCCAGTTGCCCACACCACGCATGCGCGAGTGCCTTCCCGCCCGATGCACCGGGCATGTCTCCTCAGTTCAGATAGCCAGCAGAGAAGCCAACCCAGGGGAGGTGGGTGGGACATGAGAATAGCTGCCTGCTGTCCCTGGATAACAACTGTTATGGTAAGTAACATTGCTTTATCCCAGGACAAGCAGGCAGTGGGTGACCTCCAAGCTAACCCAAATGGGATGGTGGGAGAGTTGGCAACTTAGGAGAATAAATTTTGTAATTCTGTTTGGCCAAACTGTCCATCCCGTCTGAAGAAGGTATCCAGACAATAGTGTGAGGTGAAAGCACAGTTACCGTATTTTCGCGGATATAACGCGCACCATTGTAAAACGCGCACAGGGGTATAGCGCGCAGAAATCACGATGATATGTACAAAAACTTTTCTATACCGCGCTCAGGCATATAACGCGCATGCTGCCCGACTCTCCTCTGGCCACCCCGACTCTCCTTTCGCTCTCCCCGACTCTCCTCTGGCCACCCCGACTCTCCTTTCGCCCTCCCCGACTCTCCTCTGGTTGCCCCGACTCACCCTGACTTTCGGTGCACTGCCCCGCCTCTCCGTTCCTGTCCCCCTTGAAGTCCTGTCCCCCCTTGAAGGTCTGCCTGTCCCCCCTTGAAGATCTGCCTGTCCCCCCTTGAAGTCCTGTCCCCATCCTGAAAGCCTGATGCCCCCCCTCGACGTCCGATTCTTCTCCCCCCTCGGCAGGACCACTCGCACCCCCACCCCGAAGGACCGCCGACTCCCCGACAATATTGGGCCAGGAGGGAGCCCAAATCCTCCTGGCCACGGCGACCCCCTAACCCCACCCCGCACTACATTACGGGCAGGAGGGATCCCAGGCCCTCCTGCCCTCGACGCAAACCCCCTCCCCCCAACGACCGCCCCCCCCAAGAACCTCCGCCCGTCCCCCAGCCGACCCGCGACCCCCCTGGCCGACCCCCACGACACCCCCACCCGCCTTCCCCGTACTTTGTGTAGTTGGGCCAGAAGGGAGCCCAAACCCTCCTGGCCACGGCGACCCCCTAACCCCACCCCGCACTACATTACGGGCAGGAGGGATCCCAGGCCCTCCTGCCCTCGACGCAAACCCCCCTCCCTCCAACGACCGCCCCCCCCCCAAGAACCTCCGACCGACCCGCGACCCCCCTGGCCGACCCCCCCACCCCCCTTCCCCGTACCTTTGGAAGTTGGCCGGACAGACGGGAGCCAAACCCGCCTGTCCGGCAGGCAGCCAACGAAGGAATGAGGCCGGATTGGCCCATCCGTCCTAAAGCTCCGCCTACTGGTGGGGCCTAAGGCGCGTGGGCCAATCAGAATAGGCCCTGGAGCCTTAGGTCCCACCTGGGGGCGCGGCCTGAGGCACATGGGCCAAACCCGACCATGTGTCTCAGGCCGCGCCCCCAGGTGGGACCTAAGGCTCCAGGGCCTATTCTGATTGGCCCACGCGCCTTAGGCCCCACCAGTAGGCGGAGCTTTAGGACGGATGGGCCAATCCGGCCTCATTCCTTCGTTGGCTGCCTGCCGGACAGGCGGGTTTGGCTCCCGTCTGTCCGGCCAACTTCCAAAGGTACGGGGAAGGGGGGTGGGGGGGTCGGCCAGGGGGGTCGCGGGTCGGTCGGAGGTTCTTGGGGGGGGCGGTCGTTGGAGGGAGGGGGGTTTGCGTCGAGGGCAGGAGGGCCTGGGATCCCTCCTGCCCGTAATGTAGTGCGGGGTGGGGTTAGGGGGTCGCCGTGGCCAGGAGGGTTTGGGCTCCCTTCTGGCCCAACTACACAAAGTACGGGGAAGGCGGGTGGGGGTGTCGTGGGGGTCGGCCAGGGGGGTCGCGGGTCGGCTGGGGGACGGGCGGAGGTTCTTGGGGGGGGGCGGTCGTTGGGGGGAGGGGGTTTGCGTCGAGGGCAGGAGGGCCTGGGATCCCTCCTGCCCGTAATGTAGTGCGGGGTGGGGTTAGGGGGTCGCCGTGGCCAGGAGGATTTGGGCTCCCTCCTGGCCCAATATTGTCGGGGAGTCGGCGGTCCTTCGGGGTGGGGGTGCGAGTGGTCCTGCCGAGGGGGGAGAAGAATCGGACGTCGGGGAGTCGGCCGGGCAAGAGGGCTTGGGCTCCCTCTTGCTCCGATCGTGGATGCGGGTGCGGGTGGGAGCGCGTGCGAGCGGTCGTTTGGAGTGGGGGTGCGAGCGGTCCTGCTGGGGGGGTGAATCGGGCGTCGGGCGGGGTGGGAACTATGTTTAAAAACTTTTGTATACCGCGCTCAGGCATATAACGCGCGAGGGGTATGCGCGGTACGTAAAATCACGTATAACGCGCGCGTTATATCCGCGAAAATACGGTACTTACCGTAACAGGTGTTATCCAGGGACAACAGGCAGATATTCTTAACGTATGGGTGACGTCACCGACGGAGCCCCGGTACGGACACTTTTAACTAGAAAGTTCTAGTTGACCGCACCGCGCATGCGCGGGTGCCTTCCCGCTCGACAGAGGAGAGCGTGGTCCCCAGTTAAGATAAGCCAGCTAAGAAGCCAACCCGGGGAGGAGGGGGGGTCCTAAGAATATCTGCCTGCTGTCCCTGGATAACACCTGTTACGGTAAGTAACTGTGCTTTATCCCAGGACAAGCAGGCAGCATATTCTTAACGTATGGGTGACCTCCAAGCTAACAGAGGGGGAGGAGGGATGGTTGGCCATTACGAAAATAAATTTTGTAACACAGATTGGCCGAAGAGTCCATCCCGTCTGGAGAAGGCATCCAGACAGTAGTGAGTAGTGAACGTGTGAACTGAGGACCAAGTGGCAGCCTTGCAGATTTCCTCGATGGGCGTGGAACAGAGGAAAGCCACGGAAGCAGCCATAGCTCTGACTCTGTGGGCCGTGACAGCACCTTCCAGTGAAAGACCGGCCCGAGCATAACAGAAGGCAATGCAGGCAGCAAGCCAGTTAGAAAGCGTCCGTTTAGAGACAGGGCGACCTAAACGGTTAGGGTCGAAAGATAGAAAGAGCTGAGGGGATGAGCGGTGAGCCCTGGTGCGATCAAGATAGTAAGCAAGGGCACGCTTACAGTCCAGCGTATGCAGCGCCTGTTCCCCAGGATGAGAGTGGGGTTTGGGAAAAAAGACAGGCAAAACAATGGACTGGTTGAGGTGAAAGTCCGAGACCACCTTGGGAAGGAACTTAGGATGGGTGCGCAGAACCACCTTGTCATGGTGAAAAACAGTGAAAGGTGGGTCGGCAACCAGTGCATGCAGCTCACTAACCCTCCTGGCAGAGGTGATGGCAATGAGGAAAAGCACCTTCCATGTCAGAAATTTGAGTGAAGTAGTGGCAAGAGGCTTAAACAGAGGTTTCATGAGGGCTGACAAAACCACATTCAGGTCCCAGACAACTGGAGGAGGCTTCAGAGGTGGTTTGACATTGAAGAGGCCTCTCATGAACCGGGAAACCAGGGGATGAGCCGTAAGAGGTTTTCCGAGGATAGGCTCATGGAACGCAGTGATGGCACTGAGGTGGACTCTGATGGAAATAGACTTGAGGCCAGCGTCGGACAGAGAGAGCAAATAGTCCAGTACAGTTTCCACCGCCAATGAGGTGGGATCGTGGTGATGCAGTAGACACCAAGAGGAGAACCTGGTCCACTTCTGATGGTAACATTGGAGGGTGGCCGGTTTCCTGGAGGCATCCAAAATGCGACGGACAGGCTGAGACAGATTCTGTGGAGAGGTCAGTCCGAGAGAAACCAAGCTGTCAGGTGGAGCGAGGACAGATTGGGATGTAGTAGAGACTGATGCTGCTGGGTAAGTAGAGTAGGAAACACAGGAAGGGGAATGGGCTCCCTGGAGCTGAGCTGGAGCAGGAGAGAGAACCAGTGTTGGCGAGGCCACCGAGGAGCGATGAGAATCATGGTGGCATTGTCTCTGCGGAGTTTGAACAACGTCCGCAACATCAGAGGAAGTGGAGGGAAGGCATAGAGAAACCGACCCGTCCAGTTGAGCAGGAACGCATCCGGGGCCAGACGATGAGGAGAGTAGAGTCTTGAACAGAAAAGGGGCAGTTGATGGTTGTGAGGAGCTGCAAAGAGGTCCACCTGAGGAGTGCCCCACCGATCGAAGATGGAGTGGAGTGTGGTCGGATCCAGAGTCCACTCGTGAGGTTGAAGGATGCGGCTGAGATTGTCGGCCAGGGAGTTCTGTTCGCCCTGGATGTAGACAGCCTTGAGGAAGAGATTGCGGGCCGTGGCCCAGGTCCAGATTCGGATGGCCTCCTGACAGAGGAGGGGAGAACCGGTGCCGCCTTGCTTGTTTATGTAATACATGGCGACTTGGTTGTCTGTGCACAGGAGAAGAACCTGAGGGTAGAGAAGGTGTTGGAAAGCTTTGAGTGCATAGAACATGGCCCTGAGTTCCAGGAAGTTGATATGATGTTGACGTTCCTGAGGGGTCCAGAGACCCTGTGTGCGAAGTTCTCCCAGGTGGGCTCCTCATGCGTAGGGGGAGGCATCCGTGGTGATGACCATGGAGTGAGGGGGTAGATGTAAAAGCAGACCCCTGGAAAGATTGGAGGAGTTCAACCACCATTGAAGAGATCACTGAAGAGACGATGTCACACAGATGGGATGAGAAAGAAGGTCCGTGGTCTGAGACCATTGGCTGGCTAGAGCCCACTGAGGTGTTCTGAGGTGGAGTCGTGCCAGAGGGAGCACATGGACCGTGGAAGCCATGTGGCCCAAGAGGACCATCATCTGCCGAGCAGGGATGGAGTGATGAAGGAGCACCTGGCGGCAAAGATGGAGCAGGGTCTGTTGACGGTCGGAGGGGAGGAACGCCCTCATCAGAGTGGTGTCGAGAACAGCTCCAATGAACTGAAGTCGCTTTGTGGGAAGCAGATGCGATTTGGGGTAGTTGATCTCGAACCCCAGAAGATGGAGGAAAGAGATGGTGTGTTGAGTGGCTTGTAGCACAAGCGGAGACGTAGGTGCTTTCATCAACCAATCGTCCAAGTAGGGGAACACCTGGAGGTTGTGAGACCTGAGGAAGGCCGCCACCACAATAAGGCACTTGGTGAACCCCCTGGGCGATGATGCGAGGCCAAAGGGTAGCACTTTGTACTGGTAGTGATGGTGCTGTATCTGAAACTGGAGGTAGCGACGAGAAGTCTGATTGATTGGAATGTGAGTGTAGGCCTCCTTGAGGTCTAGGGAACATAGCCAGTCGTATTGAGAGAGAAGAGGGTAAAGCGTGGCAAGGGAGAGCATTCTGAACTTTTCCTTGACCAGACACTTGTTGAGGTCCCGGAGATCGAGGATGGGACGTAGGTCTCCTGTCTTCTTGGGTACCAGGAAGTAGCGGGAGTAGAATCCCTGACCCCTTTGGTCTTGGGGGACTTCTTCGATGGCATTGAGAAGAAGGAGGGATTGAACCTCCTTGAGAAGGAGGAGGGTTTGAGAGGCGTGAGAAGCAGACTCTACGGGAGGATTGTCTGGTGGAAGAGTCTGGAAGTTGAGAGAGTAGCCGTGGCGAATGATGGTAAGGACCCACTGGTCTGACGTGATGACCTCCCAACGGCTGAGAAAAAGTTGCAGGCGTCCTCCAATAGGTTAAGGAAGAGGTAACGCTGGTGAGAGACTGGCTATGCCCTGGAGAAAGGAGTCAAAAGGGCTGAGAAGGTTTTGACTGAGGGAGAGGCTTGGCAGGTTGATGAGATTGGGAGCGAGCCTGAGTTTGCTGTTGCTGACAAGGTCGGCGAGGTTGTTGCGGAGGTGGATGAAGAGGTCTGGCTGAGAATCTGCGTTGGTATGAAGACTGCTGTCTATAGGGGCGAGCAGGCGGTATCTTCTTCTTCGGTTTGATGAGAGTATCCCACCTGGTCTCGTGAGCAGAGAGTTTCTGGGTAGTGGAGTCTAGGGACTCTCCGAAAAGTTCATCACCAAGACAAAGTGCGTTAGCCAGGCGGTCTTGGTGGTTAACGTCGAGGTCGGAAACTCTCAGCCAGGCCAGACGTCTCATGGCAACCGCCATGGCCGAAGCTCGAGAGGTGAGCTCGAAAGAATCATAAATAGAGCGCACCATGAATTTGTGGAGTTGGAGCAGACTGGAAATGTGTTGCTGGAAAAGAGGGACCTTACGTTCAGGAAGATATTTTTGTAATGAAGAGAGTTGTTGAACCAGATGCTTCATGTAGAAGGAGAAGTGAAAGGTGTAATTATTGGCTCTGTTTGCAAGCATTGAATTTTGATAAAGGCGCTTGCCAAATTTATCCATCGTTTTGCCCTCTCTGCCAGGAGGGGTAGAAGCATAAATACTGGATCCCTGGGTTTTCTTCAAGGTGGATTCGACAAGAAGAGATTCATGGGGTAGTTGGGGTTTGTCAAACCCCGGGATAGGGATGACCCTGTAGAGACTATCCAGTTTTCTAGGGGCCCCCGGTACAGAGAGAGGGTTCTCCCAATTCTTGTAGAAAGTTTCCCGTAAGATATCGTGGACGGGTAACTTTAGAAATTCTTTGGGGGGTTGCTCGAAGTCTAGGGCATCTAAGAAAGCCTGTGATTCTTAGAGTCAGATTCCAATGGGATAGAGAGAGCCGCTGACATTTCCCGAAGAAATTTGGTGAACGACGATTGTTCAGGCTTGGAACCGGTATCGATTGTGGAGGGCTCCTCGTCGGTTGAAGAAGCCTCATCGTCGGTACCAGGTTGGGATTCTTCCCAGAGGTCCGGGTCCCTGACGTCGGTGTGTATAGGACGGGACGGTGGTGTGGATGGTTCTGCGTGGCGAGTCTTAGAGAGAGATTTGCCAGAACGCATGGAGACGGTACCGGGGGAAGAGGAGCGGTGCCGGTCTCGGGGGGCTTGGCGACGGTCCCGATGTCGGAGAGGATCGGCATCAGAGTGTAATTGCACGAGAGGGTTGATGGGTTCCGCCGCGTTGAAAGCACATGCGTCTTCTTCGCTCTGCGGAAACGAAGAAACTGGGGACCACGCTCTCCTCCGTCGAGCGGGAAGGCACCCGCGCATGCGCGGTGCGGTCAACTAGAACTTTCTAGTTAAGTGTCCGTACCGGGGCTCCGTCGGTGACGTCACCCATACGTTAAGAATATGCTGCCTGCTTGTCCTGGGATAAGGTATGAACCGAGGACCAAGTGGCAGCTTTACAAATCTCCTCAATCGCTGTCGATCTGAGGAAAGCCACAGAGGCTGCCATTGCTCTGACCTTATGGGCTGTGACTTTACTGTGAAGGGGTAATCCAGCCTGGGCACAGCAGAAAGAGATACAAGCCGCCATCCAGTTGGAGATGGTGTGCTTAGAGATAGGGCATCCCAACTTGTTCGGATCGAAGGAGATGAAAAGTTGAGGAGCATTCTGTGAGGCTTGGTGCATTCCAGGTAGAAAGCCAAAGCATGTTTACAGTCCAGAGTGTGAAGAGCTGATTCTCCAGGATGAGAATGAGACTTTGGAAAAAACACAGGAAGAACAATGGATTGATTCAGATGAAATTCCGAGACCACCTTGGGGAGGAATTGGGGATGAGTGCGAAGGACCACCTTGTCATGATGAAACTGTAAAAGGCGGATCCGCAACCAATGCTTGAAGTTCACTCACTCAACGAGCAGAAGTGAGGCCAATGAGAAGCACCACTTTCCAAGTGAGAAATTTCAGAGGAGCCTTGTTAAGAGGTTCAAACGGAGGCTTCATAAGTTGAGAAAGAACAACATTGAGGTCCCAAACCACTGGAGGTGGTTTGAGGGGAGGATTGACATGGAAAATAGAGAGTTGCGCGGGGACAGAAATCCTACCCGTCCCCGCCAAAATCCCACCCGTCCCCGTGAGGAATCCCTCCGTCCCCGCGAGGAATCCCTCCGTCCCCACCCGTCCCCGCGAGGAATCCCCTCCGTCCCCACCCGTCCCCGCGAGGAATCCCCTCCGTCCCCACCCGTCCCCGCGAGGAATCCCCTCCGTCCCCACCCGTCCCCGCAAGGAATCCCCTCCGTCCCCACCCTTCCCTATAAACTTCAGAAATAGTTATTTTATTTAATTATGCTACTGAATTAAAGGCTCTGGTAGAGACCCATTTACAAATAAGCAAAGAGACTTTACTAATTTGGAAAAATTAATTGGGAAGAATACATACTTTGTAAATGGGTTTCTACCAGAACCTCTAATGTAAATATAAAATATAAATACTCAGCTGATGAGAACCCACAAACTGTCAGCTGAGGACTTCCTTTGCAGTTGGCCGGGGGTCCCTTTTGCCAAGCTTGGCAGGCAGCAGTAGCGTCCCTGAGTCACAGATGCTGGCACCTCAGTGGTTCATGGATGCTGCCAGCCACTGCTGCGCTTGGTGGAGGGGAGTTCTGGCCGTCTCTAGAGGAGGTCCTCTGCTGGCGGTGCTTGGGGATCCCCACCAGTCACAGCAAGGGTCAACAAGTACTTCAACACTGTAGAAATAAAACCAGAAATGCATTTCCTTTTCTTTTGAACACAATACAAAGACATCTGCCATATACATTTCCCAAAGCTAACATATTTTAGTCAATAAATTCCGTTTTTTACCTTTGTTGTCTGGAGACTTATTTTTCCATAAAGTTGGTCCCAGTTTCTTTTTTCCGCTTTCCCATCTTCTGTAAATTCTTCTGTTGCTGTCCATTGGTTCCCCCTACCATGGTCCAGCATTTATCTCTTTCTCATCTTTCGTGCCTGCCCACCAGCCCCACGCCCAACATTTCTCCTTCTATCACCCCTCTCCAGCATTATGCCACATCTCTCCCTCCATTCCCTTCACCACTGTCCAATATTCCTCCCTCTTGCATCCCTTTCAATCTGCCCCATTGTTCCCTTGCCACATTTCTCACTCTCATCTTTTTCTTCCCTATCATATTCTGTACCTTCCTCCCTACGACCAAAAATTCTCCTCTTTCTTCCATTTGCCGTGTGTACACAACCATCTCTCTTTCCCGCTCATTGACACACCCACACCCAATTCTCCCTTTCTATTCCCTCCCCCACCTCAGCATCTCTTTCCCTCCTTTCCTCTCTCCCCAGTTCATGACTTCTGTGTCCAAAAATGCACTCCCTTCCACCACTTCATTCGAGTCCAGATAACAGCAGGGGTTGGAGGCAGCCTGCAGCAAGCCATATGTAGCCGACCCAGAAGTCTTCCCCCGAAGTCAGAGCTGACATCAGAGGGAAGGCTTTGCATCAGTCTGGCGGCGGCTGAGGTGTCAGGTGGGAAGGGGTAGATACTGGATGTAGGAGGTGAGAGGAGACAGACTGTAGATAGAAATGGGGAGGGATCAGACACACTGGATGAAAGGGGAAACATAAGACAAACTGGAATGCCTGGGGAGAGAGAAAAAGACAGATGATGGATGGAAAGAAAAGGAGAGGGGAGGAAGACATTGAATGGAAAGGAGGAGAGGGGAGGATACGGATGGAAGGGAGGAAAGAGAAAGATGGAGCAGACACTGAATAGAAGGGGGAGAAAGAGAAATGAAGCAGATGCTGGGCTGAAAGGGGGGAAAGATGGGCAGATGCTGGATGGAAGGGGGAGAAAGAAGGGTGGATGATGGATGGGATGACAGAGGGGGCAGAAAGGAGGAAGAGAGGAGACAGATCAGATGCTGGGCAGAAGCAGCAGACAGAGGGGCAGATGCTGGATGGAAAGAGGGGGAGGGGCAGATGCTGGATGGAAAGGGACCTCAGGTCAGCATCTGATTGGCCGTGCAAGTCTGCATGGGTCCAAATGGTGCCACACACTGCTAGACCCCCCCCCCAGTCCATTGTGCTTTCTAGAAGCCAGTATTGTGGTGCAGCCTGGTCCCTGCTAGGTTTTCTCCCCTAGAATGGGACAGACTGTGCTTTTGCCGGCAGAGGCAGAGTGGTGAGCCTGCACGATGTCGCAAACTAGCCCCCCTCCCCACCCCACCCCACAAATGTCCTCCACCCAGAACAGGATCGAATCTGGGTTCCCAGTAGCTGAGCAGTGAGCCTACCGAGGTATCCCCTACCGAGAATGGAACCAACTCTGCAGTAAGAAGACTTAGAGCCATAGAGCACGAGACTCCCACGGGGATGAAAACAGCCTACCTAAATTCTGGCGATGCAGGCATGCAGCTTACAAGTCCGGCGTCGCAGCAGGAAATAGCCATGCTGAGCAGTGAGCTCAGCACGTACACAGATGAAAGCCTTGCTTGCTGATTGGTCCGGCGGCACGGCGGGGCGGGGCCGCCGGACCAATCAGCAAGCAAGGCTTTCATCTGTGTACGTGCTGAGCTCACTGCTCAGCATAGCTATTTCCTGCCGCAACGCCAGACTTGTAAGCTGCATGCCTGCATCGCCAAAATTTAGGTAGGCTGTTTTCATCCCCGTGGGAGTCCCATGGGCCAGGCGGCGTCCCCGTGGGAGTCCCGTGGGTCAGGGGGGCATCCCCGTGGGAGTCCCGTGGGCCAGGGGGCGTCCCCGTGGGAGTCCCGTGGGCCAGGGGGGGAACCCGCGGGATTCCCGCGATCCCCGTTCCCGTGCAGACCTCTAATGGAAAAGTCCTTTCATGAATCTGGAAAACACAGGATGTGCAGAAAGAGGTTTCCCTTGAAGAGGCTGGTGGAAAGCAGCAATTGCACTAAGATGGACTCTGATCGACGTAGACTTGAGGCCAGATTGAGACAGGTGCAAAAGGTAGTCCAAAACAGAGGACAAGAATGCATGTTGAGGCTCCTTGTAATGAGAAAAACACCAAGTAGAGGATCTAGTCCATTGCTGGGAATAGCATTGTTTAGTAGCAGGCTTCCTTGAAGCTTCCAAAACATCCCGCACAGCTGGTGAAAACTGAAGGGGGGTTACGCTGAGAGGAACCAAGCTGTCAGGTATAGCGACTGCAGGTTGGGATGAAGCAGAGATCCCTGATGCTGCATAAGCACTGGTAGAAAGAAGGGCTCCCTGCTGCTGAGTTGCAGAAGAAGGGAGTACCAAGGTTGCCTGGGCTACTGAGGAGCAATCAGAATCATGGTGGTCCGGTCGGACTTGAGCTTGACCAGAGTCTTTTGAATGAGAGGAAACGGAGGAAAACGCATACAGAAAGATTCCCCCAGTCCAGAAGAAAAGCATCTACCTCGAGACGATGAGGAGTGTAGAACCTGGAGCAGAACTGAGGCAGTTTTTAAGTTGTGGGGAACTACAAAGAGGTCTATCTAAGGCATTCCCCACAGGGAGAAGATGTGATGAAGGGGCGTGGAATGGAGAGTCCATTCATGAGGCTGGAGAAGACGACTCAAGTTGTCCGCCAAGGCATTGTCCGCCCCCTGAATGTAGATAGCTTTGAGGAAGGTGCTGTGGCGAATCGCCCAATCCCAAACTTTCAGAGCTTCCTGACAGAGGGAGGCCGATCCCGTGCCCCCCTGCTTGTTGACCTAATATATGGCGACCTGATTGTCCGTGCGAAAGAGGACCACCATGTCGTGAAGCAGATGCTGAAAAGCAGTGAGAGCATTGAAAATAGAAACATAGAAACATAGAAATTGACGGCAGAAAAGGGCTATAGCCCATCGAGTCTGCCCATACCAATGACCCACTCCCCGATTCTTACTCTCCTAGAGATCCCACATGAATATCCCATTTTCTCTTGAAATCTAACACGCTGCTGGCCTCAATCACCCTCTGAGGCAGCTCGTTCCAATGATCTACCACCCTTTCAGTGAAGAAGTACTTCCTCGCATCACCCTGAAATTTCCCTCCCCTGATTTTCAGCGAGTGTCCTCTGGTTACTGAGGGCCCTGTAAGACTGAAGATATCATCTTTCACCTCTATACGCCCAGTAATATACTTAAAGGTCTCAATCATGTCCCCTCTCTCTCTTCGCTCCTCCAGTGAGTACATCCGCAGTCTTTTTAACCTTTCTTCATACGTGAGTTCCCCGAGCCCCAAAACCATCCTGGTAGCCATTCGCTGAACCGACTCAATTCTCAACACATCTTTTCGGTAGTGTGGTCTCCAGAATTGAACACAATACTCGAGATGAGGTCTCACCATGGATCTCGCCCTGAGTTCCAGGAGATTGATATGGCACAGACGATCTGCACTCGTCCAATAGCCCTGGATGCGGAGACCGTCCAGATGAGCCCCCCAAGCATAGTTTGAGGAGTCGGTCGTGAGGACTTTCTGATGGGGAGGCATGTGAAACAGCAAACCTCTGGAAAGATTGGAAGAGAGCATCCACCAGTGAAGCGACTGTAGCAGAGCAGGAGTGACCTGAATGTGTCAAGTCAGAGGGTCGGAGATTTGCGACCATTGAGACGCCAGGGTCCACTGAGGAATCAGCAGGTGAAGTCTGGCAAAAGGAGTCACGTGAACTGTAGAGGCCATGTGGCCCAGGAGCACCATCATTGTGTCTCGCTGAGATGGACCATCGAGAAGAGACCGAGTGATAAAGATGAAGAAGAGCTGCCAGGCGTTGAGGAGGAAGGAACGCTCTGAGTTGAATAGTATCCAGAACAGCTCCGATGAAGGGAAGAGTCTGTGAAGGCTGTAGATGGGATTTGGGAAAGTTGATCTCGAATCCCAGACTCTGCAGAAACCAGATCGTCCTCTTGAGTGGCCTGGACCAGTGTTCTTCAACCACCACAGAAATTTCCTGCCGGTCCACAGGGCCAGCACGTGCATCAGGCCCAAAACAGTGTTCTTCAACCGCTGGTACACGGTGCGATCGATGGCGGCGTTATCTTCGAGCCAGTTCCCTCTTCCTAACTGATTCGGTGCACAAAGCCACGGGCAGTGGCTCCTACGGGCATCCTGCGCCTGAACCGGAAGCCTTCTCTCTAACGTTGCAACGTCAGAGGGAAGGCTTCCAGATGAAGCACGGGATGTGCAAGGTGCAATTAGTACTATTATGGGGGCGGGGTCTGAGGTGGAGACTGGGTAGAGATGGGCAGGGTATGGCACACGACTTAGCCTCCAGTCCACCAACTACCAGTCCATGGATCGATGCCGGTCCACAGAATAATTTTTATTTCTGCCGGTCCATAGGTGTAAAAAGGTTGAAAAACACTGGCCTGGAAGACACCCTGAGACGTGGAATCCTTGATAAGTCAGTCATCGAGGTAGGGAAACACCTGCAGACCATGGTTCCCGAGTGCTGCGGCTACCACAACCAGGCACTTGATGAAGACTCTGGGTGACGAAGCTAGGCTGAAAGGGAGCACTCTGTACTGAAGATGAAGATGTCCCACCCGAAATCTGAGGTATTAACGGGAGGCCGGATGGATGGGAATATGAGTGTAGGCCTCCTTGAGATCCAGAGAGCATAACCAGTCGTTCTGCTCGAGGAGGGGATAGAGAGAAGCCAGGGTCAACATGTGAAACTTCTCCCTGACCAGAAGCTTGTTGAGCACCCTGAGGTCCAAATTAGGACGCAGGTCGCCTGTCTTCTTCGGAACAAGGAAGTACCGGGAATAAAAACCCTTGTTCTGTTGGTCCACAGGGACCGGCTCGACGGCACGAAGCCGGAGCAAAGCCTGAGCTTCCTGAAGAAGAAGGGCGGTCTGGGTTAAGTTGGAAGGATGTTCCGGAGGAACTTGATGGAACTGAAGAGAGTATCCCTCTCTTACGATGGAAAGGACCCAGAGGTCGGTGGTAATAGTTGTCCATTGATGGTAAAAGTGATGGAGACGACCTCCGATGGGAAAAAACGGGGAGGGCAGAACGATGGAAGTTATGCTCCCTACGAGACAGTCAAAAAGGCTGGGGAGCCTTGGGGACAGCAGAAGGTTGAGGCTTTTGTTAGGGCTTCTGCTGGTGCTGCCTCTTCACAGGCGGACGGATGGTGGGTGCCTGCTTCGGCGGATAGCGCCTCTGATAGATCATAGGCGGGCGAGACGGACGAGTAATAGCAGGCTTGGGCTTCTGGCGGAGAATAGATTGAAAAGACTTTTCATGTTTGGACAGCTTCTCCGTCGCCGCCTCGATGGACTCGTCGAAAAGGTCAGCTCCCGCACAGGGAACGTTCGCCAGCCTGTCCTGGAGATTCGGGTCCATATCAATGGCCCGGAGCCACGCCAGGCGTCTCATGGCCACCGAACAAGCAGCAGCTCTGGCCGAGAGTTCAAAGGCGTTGTAAGACGATTGCATCATCTGCAGGCAGAGTTGGGACAACGACGCCAGGACCTCCGAGTACTCGAAGCGAGCCTGAGAGTCCAGATAGGGCAAAAACTTCTGAAGAATGGAGAGAAAAAACTCAAAGTAGGTCGCAAAATGAAAACTGTAATTCAGGACTCGAGAAGCCATCATCGAGTTCTGGTAGATGCACCTGCCAAATCTGTCTATGGTTTTGCCCTCCCGGTCAGGAGTGGAGGCATAGACCTGGGAGGGATGAGACCGCTTCAAGGAGGATTCAACCAAGAGGGACTGGTGAGAGAGCTGCGCCCCGTCGAAGCCCTTATGGTGCACCGTGCGGTACCTGGCATCCAACTTACCTGGGACCGCGGGGATGGAGTACGGAGTCTCGAAGCATCTCATGAAAGTCTGGTCCAGAAGCTTATGGAGAGGCAGACGGAGAGACTCAGCAGGAGGTTAGGAAGATGCATCGTCTCCAAATACTCTTTAGAAAACTTGGAACCCAAATCCATAGTGATATCCAGATTCACTGCCATCTGCCTCAGGAAGGAGGAGAAGGACAACTGGTCAGCCAGGGCCGGGCCTCGAGATGGACTCAAAGAAGACGAGGCCGCCTGGTCCACCGAGGCCGAGGACCGGCAGGGAGAGAACGAACCCACAATGTCCTCGAGTTCCGGCATAGGAGGAGGAGGCGAGTAATCCGGTGAAAACTCCCGAAAAGGCTGCTTACGACGAGGCGAGGCATGCCTCGAAGAATGCCTCGATGAATGTCTTGAGCGACGACCAGAACTGTGTCGAGAAGCAGGCCTCGAGCGTTGAGGCGAGCGAAGCCCAGACGAGGCAGCCATCGAGTAGATGGGGCTGGAAGCTGTGGATCGAAGCAGCGTAGGCTGAGACGAGGCCCCGCGAGGCACTCCCCAAGGCTCGAGGCTCGGCATCGAGGAGGCAGGAGCCGTTCCAGGCAAGGTAGGTGCGCCATACATCGAGGGTATCGGTTCCAAAGGTGGCATGGGCAAAGACTCTGCTCCTTGCGAGGCATGCCCCGAAGCCAGACCAGACACTCGCCGAGACTCTGCTCCCAGCAGCTAGAGTGTGCGTTGAGGAGGCACCGGAGGCGGCTCGACCTCGCGGGAGGCTTCCGCGTCCCCAGGCTGGATTTGGGAGAGGAGCGTTGGCCCAATCTTAGTAAAGAGCTCGACAAATCGCTTCTCCATAATGGCATGGAACGAAACCGGCAAAGAGGGATCCGCATCCGCAATGGGACCTCCAGCACGGACATCACTAACTCGGCTGCCCGGGGGCTTGGGCTTAGAAGCCTTGGGCACCTTGAGCAACACTGGAGGAATGGGAGGTTGCGTTACCTGACCTGAGGAGACGGCGGAAGGCACCGCAGCAGGCATCGGAGTTGAAGCCGGCATGAACGAGGCAGGCTTGAGCAGACTCAAGGCCGAAGAAGCTGAAGTGGAAGTCGAAGGCGTGGCGCTCTGCGACGCGGGCAACTCCAGCGACGCCTCCATGCTGAACAGCGACTCCCACAAAATGCAGCGACGCTTAAAAGCACGTGCTGTAAGTGTGCAGCAAGGCCGGCACGATTTCGGAAGATGTTGAGGCCCTAGATACTGAAGACAGCGTCGATGAGGGTCCGTCAACGAAATCGCGCGCTGGCACTTGACACACTTTTTAAAACCGGTAACAGGCCGGGACATAGGCCAAAAGAGCTCCGCCGCAAGATTGAAGCTGCGGGGCCGCGGCCACGCGACCTGCCCGGTTGAACGATTGAAAGAAATTAAAAAAAAACAAAAAACAAGAAAACGCAACGTGAGCCAACGATAATGAGCAAAGTAAAACTCAAAACCGCGGGCACAGAAGGCACAAGTGAAGGGACTTTGCGCAGAGAGTCGAAGACTGACTTCTCAGCTCCGTGGAAGAGAAAGAACAGAGGAGACGCGCCCGGTTTATCGGGCGTGAAGGCACTCGCACATGCACGGTGTGGGCAACTGGAAACTTCTAAAAATTTCTACAAGCAAGTATGCTTGTGAGATGTCCGCATTGGGGCTCTGTTGGATGATGCCATCCACTAGTGAGAATACCTGCCTGTTTGTCCTGGGATAAAATGTAATTTTGGAATATTTGAGGTGGGGGAACCTGGCACTGAGCCCCAAATAACCTCAAAACCTTAAGTTCAGAACCTTACCCCCACCATCGATCTGTACAGGCAGCCTATTACTCACTATGCCATGCTGTGTTGCTGGGAGCTGCAGAAAGAAGCCGAGGCAGAGATCTCCCTGAAAGCTGACTCAAAGACCAGATGGAACTGCCAGTTTTTTTGACTGCATCTCAGGCCTACAGCTCAGCCAGAGACCTTCACCCCCACCAGATCCTGCACACGCCAAATGGGGGAAGGGAAGTAGTTGGTCCCTATTCTGGACATGCCTCCACAGAGGCTCGTAGCCTACGCTCCAACCCACTATCGGACGAACCTGGAGTGAGTCTGGCTCCTAAAGGAACAGTCCCTGAGCACCAAAACTGAAGTAGCAGGCTGTCCAAAGGGTGCATTGAAGAGCAGTTACCCCTTGGAAGCAAACTCTTGAAACCCAGAGTCCACAATTTCCTGCAGCCAGAGCTGTCCCTCAAGAGGATCCTCCGCAGCATGAACGTTTCAAGGAAGAAAACGCAGAAATAAACCCAAGCAGAAAAAAATAGCTCCTATTGTCTCATTTGTAGGAAAGCAACTGGAGACCAGAGAACAGTCCTGAGGTAAGAGGTGAGGGTCAGAAAAATTATGTAAACGAGGCTTCCTAGAAGCAGCCTCACGACATGGAATGCATAACCCACTTGTCCAGGAATTGAGTAGGATTGTACAAAAGTCAAATAAATATGAAACTGAAACTGATACAGTTTCAGTAACTCTCTCCTACCTTTACATCTATTTTTCCTACAAGTAACTTCTTCCTTAGATACACACAGAGCCAGCAGTGATTGGCAATAAAGCAGCTACTCTACTTCATCACTAACCTCTGAGCAGCATGCCTCCTCTGGGCAGTCCTCTTCCTCCACGGCCACCACGTACACCTCCCCTCGACGAGCCTCTGGGGCCCAGCAGCACACCTCTTCCTCCCATGGCTCCACGGGGCAGAACTCCCACAGGCCGCCCTAATCGTGCCTGGATATTACTCTTACCCAGGCGCTGTTTCAAGCTCTTCTGGAAGAAAGTAAACATTAGGGGCGCAGAAGGCACAATTCTTGAGGTGAGAAATAAGTTAAAGGTCAAACTGAACTTTTGGTGCACTTTGGGAATAAACGTGGGCTTGGTCTCCACACCATCTTAAGATACCTTCCTGCTCTTTCCCAGAACCACAGCAACAAATCCTGCATTAGAAGGTACATATCCCACTCAGCGCTCAGCAACCTTGAGAGTGCTTCATATACCCTAATGGGCGGTTTTTATTTCATGCTCCACTACACCACTGTGAAGGTGGAGCAATGTAACAGAAAATAAGACATTTCTCACATGGAGATTTACCCTTTTATTCTGAGAAATGCAGTCTGTGAAGATTCCCCTCCTCCACCCCCTGCTGACACAAAGAAAGGCTCAGAAGCCCACTGGGAATAGCTACTCTTGCTCTCACCTGCTTCAGCTTCAGCGCTGCCTGGACAGAAGGTCTGTTCTCCATCTGCTGGGCCAGTCTTCTGTTTCTGGCACTGGCTAGCTGCTGCTGCTGCTGCATGGTAGCCCGAATATTCACCGGCATCGGCTGTTTGTTCTTCAGCATATTAGTAAAGCTTCAAGGTCGAATAAAATGGATGTTTAAATGAAAAGTTTCACCAGAAACATTAACTGACATCGTATGGCTCATGACTGGAGCGCCAGATGCCACCAAGGTCACGTAAAAAGGAATATTTCAAATCATGTCAGATGTGGGCCACGTGTTCCCCATTTTCCACACATAAGCAAGAACAAAGACTTTAGAATGAGTAAGCATTGCACTGAGGATACTGCAAGATGACAAGTTATTGCTGTCAGGGCATCTCTCATGAAAAGAAACAGAAATGGAAGACAAAAGGTTAGGAAGTGAAATAAGTTCAAAAGCCCAAAACCATAACAAAATCTCCTTTTCCCAAGCACCAAGCAGCAGTACCTTGAGAAACTGGAGGAAATGCGAATGTAGAGGTGGTTCTTAAAGCATGTCAAACACTTCCTAAGTGCCGCTGACCAGAACCTTGAAATACAGCCCACGATAGGCCTATTTCTTACCACCTGCTCTGGTGCCTCTTACATGTTGCCTGGCGCACAGTAAAGGGAGAATTTGATGAATATATCCTGCACCTATCATCTAATCATGCTCTGTCACTGGAACTTATGGTACACACAAGTATTAATTCAGCCATCCAATCTATACTGGCATTTCAAACAAAAAACAGAAAACCAGAAGCAGGGCTTCAAAGCTTTCCATCACCACATCTTTACCCCTATGAAGTGATTAACACAGGACTGCAAGATCCAGGAGTTACAAGGGCGGTGTGAAGGAAGAGTGAGAAAAAAGGGACTATGAAGCCTTCTACAGTAGAAAGAGCTGGGAGACGAAGATAGAACAGCAAGAGAAGCAACAATGAAGCATGGCACTGGCCGCTTACAAGGCCCTAGAGCATGCTCAGAGGGCCTTTGGGCTGGTGTGATGGCCTGTGGCATGCCTCTTACAGACTAGACCACACGTTGCGTGTGTCTGTCTCGGACACGCCAACAAGCCTCCTGCAGATCTGGTAACATGCTACCACACTGCAGTGGCAACTCAGAAAATGTAAAACATGTGGAAGAAGAAGGGAGGTGTGAGGCTTTCAAGGCACGTCCCAGCACATTAATGTTTCAAATATCTCCATATTAACCATTACCGAATCCTTTGATCTACATGCCCCGTTAAACACATGCACCTCCTCAGCTGTGTCTGAAGGGTACGGACAAGCCACCTGCTTGCATTACTTAGGACAATGCAGGGCATGATATATTTCTTATTTATGAGCTGAAGTTGCTGCTGGCTTCCTCACCGCTCGTTGAGAGACATCTTGGTGGTGCTTTTTAGCACAACTTTGGATGTGGACTGGGCTGCCATCTTCAAGTCCTGGTATCTGTAAAGCATAAAAGGTACACTCAGTAAGGCTGCTGCATAAAACAAAATATGCATATTTCTTAAAGGACCCCTAAAGCATGTCTGCATGGCAATATTAGCCCCATCTTTCCTAAGAACACAGCCTCATGGGAGTTACTGCTCTCTTTAGAAAAACAGGTACCCAACTTATGTGATAAGTGACTGTGTAGCTGTCAATCCCACATACTTGGAAAACTAAGTCAGCTGTCTTTAAGAGGAGGAGGAGGAGAGTGTGATCAAGTGGTTAGAGCCCCTGGTTGTGAGTTTGATCCCAACCTGCTCCTTGTGACTCTGGCCAAGTCACAAACCTGCCATTGCTTCAGGTACAATTAGATTGTGAGCCTGCTGGGACAGACAGGGAAAATACCTAAGAATTACTAGTCAATGTATTGTAAACCACTTTAGGTGAATCTCTTTGTGAAAAAAGTTAATAAATCACAATAAATAAATAGCACGTCAAAAGAGCTCTTTATAAACTTACAGACTCTTGCAGTGACTGCAATTGTAATATTTCCACCAATGATTTTTGCCTCATACCACATTGTTTTCATACATGTATGGAAAAGCTTCACAGAAACACTAACTCTGTATTGTAATATCATTATAGAAGCTCATGTAAACTGCTCTGAATTGACTCCCCAGTCATTAGTAACAGTATATAAGCTTTCAATAAGGAGAAATTAGGTCCTTACCTGCTAATTTTTTCTTTTAGTACCTCCAGACTGGCACAGAAACAGATGTGTTTATGCTCCTCTGCCAGCAGGTGGAGACTGAGACACTAACTTTTGGCTACAGTACAAGTGGGCTGTGCAGTCCCTCTTACAAATCAGTCTTTACGAATAGCCAAAGCAGAAAGCAAGTAGGCTGAACAAGCACGAACAACTCCACAATCAATTGGCGAAGACAACAGAAGCGTCCAAAATTGGACCAGGGAACACTGTTGAATACCAATTAGAACAAGAACTTTTTAGCCGAACTAAATGCCACTGCTCTTCAAACTCCAACGAGCAAACACAACAAAAAAAATCCGCAGAAAAAAACCCCGTACTCTTTGCAAAAACATTAAACAAAATCACAGGGCGGGGACTATGCCAGTCTGGAGGAACTAAAACAAAGAAAATTAGCAGGTATGGACCTAATTTCTCCTTTAGCGCCCCTCTAGACTGGCACAGAAATAGATGGGATGTACCAAAACCCCCGAAGGGCTATCACAAGAATACGCTCACCGAATGCTGCGTCCCGACGAGCTTGAACATCCACACGGTAGTGTCGAACAAAGGATGTAGAGAAGACCAAACCACAGCTTTACAGATATCCACCGGAGGTACAAGAGAAAATTCAGCCCAAGAAGCTGCTTGACCCCAAGTGGAATGAGTTTTGGGAAATTCTGGAACAGGCTTCTTTTGGAGAAGATACGCTGAAGCGATAGCCTCCTTGATCCAGCGCGCAATGGGAGCCTTGGAAGCACCATCCCTCTTGCGAGGACTCGCTAACAGGACAAAAAGACGGTCCGACTTACAAAACTCCTGGGTCCGCTGAACATATGAGTGAAGGACCCTACGGATATCCATCTTGTGCAATTGCCTCTGTCCAACGAGCCCACTGGACTACCCAAGAACGGGAGGACCACAGACTAGTTAACATGAAATGGCGAGAAGAAAGGAGAGAACCGAACACAGCACCATCCGCTCCTTAGAGAACTCCAGAAAGGGAGGCCTACATGAAAAGGCCTGCAGTTCCAAAATGCGTTTTGCGGAAATAATGACCACCAAAAAAATCGCCTTAAGAGTAAGGTCCTTCAATGAATAGGCACTGAGAGGCTAAAAGGGAAGATGAATAAACATGGAGAGAATTAGATTGAGATCCCAAGTAGAACTAGTCCTGCCCGATTCAGGAAAAAAACTTTCAATTCGATTCAGTCTATTGAATCAAATTTTCGAATTGATTTTCCTGCCCAATTGGGTGTTTTGATTTTTTTTCAAACATCCTGGTGGGTTTATTTTATAGCTTCTTCACCCCTTTTATAGACTCTTCACCCCCTTTGCCCATTCCTACCCACACTGGGGCTGTGGTGTAAACAAAATAAACAAACAAAAAAAGACCTTTCCTCTCTGTTAAATCCTAGCTCACGTTCGTGGTCTAACACCAACCCTAGCAGGATACACATTTCAAATCTGACATGTTGTAATCACAAAACAGAAAATAAAATGATTTTTTCTACCTTTTGCTGTCTGGTCATTATTCAAATCATGTTGGTCCCATGCTCTGGTTGTCTTCTGATAACTCGCTTGCTAGGGACTCCTCCTTTCTCCGTGCTAACCATCCATCTGTGTCCTCCCCTTCCATTTCCCTGGCCTGGCATCTGTCCCTTCCCCCCCCCAATGCCCCGACATCTCTCCCTCCATGGTCTAGTATTGCCTTTCCTTTCCCTTCCTCCCATGGTCTTGGCATCTCTCTTTCCTCTCCTCTCCCTTCCTGGTCTTCCTTCTCCCTCCCCAATTGGGTGCTTCAGCAGCATTTCTCTTCCCCCTTCCCCTCTCCACTGCTCTCCCCTCAGTCCTGCTGCAGCTTTCCCTCTTCCATTTTAAAGTCCAGCAGCACTCTCCTCTGTTCCCAATCCAGCAGCACCTCTCCCTCTCACCTCCCTCCATCACTCAGCTCCAACAGCACCTCTCCCTCCCCTCCTCTCTACTTCCGTTTCCCCCACTGACGAGCTGCAGCACCTCTCCTTTCCACCCCCAGGGCCAGCAGCACCTCTCCTCTCCGACTAGCAGGGCTCCTCTCCCTTCCCCTCCCCTCCGACTAGAAGCAGTACTTTACCCACTCACCTCCCAGGTCTAGCAGCACCACTCCCTCCTCTCCTATCAACACCCCTCCCTCTTATCTCCCAGGTCCATCGGTACCACTCCCCCCTCCCGATTAACAGGCTCTCATCGGCTTGGGGATTCCCCGGCCTGACTTGACACAACCTGAAGTTTTGTGTTTCTGGCCAAAGAAAGTAAAAAAGACCCCCTTCCCCCCTCCCCCGAAAAAACAGTTGATTTTTCAAACCCCCTCCCTGTAACACTAGCCCGGACTAGCAGCAGCATTGTTCTCTCCTTATTATAATTTGCCTGACTGCTGCCGTAGCTTTAGCGAGTCAATTCCCCCCAGCAGCCTCGGGGCCTTCTGCTAGGCTGTCCCACCTCCAAGGAAGAAGGAAGTTGTATCATTGGAGGTGGTGCGACCTATCAAAATCCCCAGGTACAAAATAAGTACCTGTCTAAAATATGTACAGTAAACTGTTTTGATTGTGTAAATCACACATAAAAGTGGTATATCAAGTTCTATCCCCTTTACATCCTTTAGGTGAGCAAACTATGGGTAGCAGTTGACAGGCATTCCTCATAGGTTCAGACAACCAGTTCTAGGCGGGAGATTTGAAGCCAGACCTAAGCCAGACCTAGCTGACGATCCACAGTCAAATTCTAAAAAGCCAAAATCAAGAACTATCGAGGTCATTACTGAGCACACAAATTCAAAAGTAAGCATGGTCTAGATCTGGGAAACTGAATTGTATAGACTAGAGGCAAGTCTTGTCAGACAAATCCAACTGATTTCTTTGACAGAGAGGGGCGCCAGATGTGGTGTATCTGATTTTAGCAAAGCCTCCGACATGGTTCCACATAGGCAGCTGATAAATAAACTGAATGCCCTTGGTATGGGCCCTAAAGTAAGTAACTGGGTTAGAAACTGGTTAAGTGGAAGGAGACAGATGGTAGTGGTAAAGGGAGTTTGCTTTGAAGAAAAGGATGTTATCAGTGGTGTACCACAGGGATCTGTCCTCTTTAACATCTTTGTGAACAATATTGCTGGAAAAACATCTTTTTGTAGATGATACTAAACTCTGTATCAGGGCGGCATGCCTTACATCATTTCCGCTCTGTCGTGCCACCGGCTTCCCCCCCCCCCCATCCTCCCTACGGCCCAGACCCCACCCCCTCACTCCACACACAGTCCAGGGGTCTCAAAGTCCCTCCTTGAGGGCCGCAATCCAGTTGGGTTTTCAGGATTTCCCCTATGAATATGCATGAGATCTATGTGCACGCACTGCTTTCAATGCATATTCATTGGGGAAATCCTGAAAACCCGACTGGATTGCGGCCCTCAAGATCCCTTTGAGATCCCTGACCACACACTGAGCTAACATGAGAAGGGATTTGGGAAAGCTTTAAGAATGGGCTGCAAAAATCCAAGGGAAGGTATAGTATTAGGTGGGGGGGAGGGGTGAAGTACTTATGTGTAGAAAAGAAAAGTGGGACACGTTAAGATCATCTGACACAAACAGGTAGAACATGCAACTGTCAAAACCAGAAGGGTGTTGAGGTCCATATGGAGAGGAGTGGCCAGTAAGAAAAAGGAGGTGACGATGCATCAGCATAAGAGTCCGGCCAGACCTCATTCAGAGTACTGGCTACATCGGAGACCCTGCTGGTCCAGAAAATGGTTACCAAAATGGGGAAGGGGGGGGGGTTGTCAGAGCATAGGACGAAAGAGGAGATATTCAGGAGCGAGATCAGGATCTGCGAAACAGCCTATCGGGCTAGGGAGAGAGGCGGACCCGGCTGGGCCATTTGGCGCTCAGCCGCCATCGCGTTTCTACGGCAGCGAGATGTCACGGTCGGAGGCACTTGCTCGCTATGGAAGGGAGGACACGGCCCGGCCCGCTTCATGGCAAGCAGGCCCGTAAGGCACGCTAGGGGGGGGGGGGGGCGACTAGACTCAGCCTGTGGAGATCCCGAGCTCTCTTGAAGGGCCTCTAGCGGCGGCCCAAGGGCACGTGGAGAGAGCGGGGAAACCAGGTGGCCTTTGCCAGACTTTCTCTCTCTCTCTCCCATCCTCCCCTACTCACCGCAGGCTGGAGCTCTGCGAGGCGGGAGGAGTACGCGGGTCTTCGGTGCTGCAACCTCCCTCGCTTCACGGCCCACACAAAATGGCGGCGCCGCTCGCTTTGCACCGCCAAAATGGAGTCGGCCAGGCCGTGCGGCGTGCCTTACGTCATTTCCGCTCTGTCGCGCCACCGGCTTCCCCCCCCCCCAACCTCCCTAAGGCCCAGACCCCTCCCCAGCCCACACACCCCTCACTTCACACACACTGAACTCACACCCCTCAACTCATACTCCCCCAAATTTAGGGTTATCATATTTGTGAAGACAATAAAGGGGACACATGGCCCCAGCCCCTCCCCCTAGGCAGCTGCCAACATCTCTGACATCTGCAGAGTTTTGGTTGGAATAGCCAACATCTATTTTTTTTTTTTTTAAATCTTTATTCATTTTCATATCTTACAACAAGTGTATAATAATCAAAAACATTTTTTACAAATCACTTGACATTCTTACTTATAATCATTAAAGTATAAAAGAATCCCTCCCCATCCATTAATAATAAATCAATTAGCAAATATCATATATCCCAATCCCACCCTACCTATGTAAGACTGTTTAGTTTTTAAAGCACTTTATAAACTGATCTTGCCTCAAGCTTGCGACTATATCAGTCTCTAATGGCCTCTTTTACAACAGCCCCGAAGCCCTTTAAGGGCTCCTTTTATTAAGCTGCGTTAGGGCATTAACGCGCGGAATAGCGGGCGCTAGACGCTAACGCCAGCATTGAGCCCTAAATCTCTATGGCCTTTGGGGCCATTAGCGCAGCGCGGCACAGCCGCTAGCATGGCTTTGTAAAAGAGGCCGCCAGACTTGTTTGACATTGCTTCCTTTCATGTGATAACACTGAATGTACATAGGAATTCTATGTTCTGAGTAAGGAGTCCCATGCTCTGGAACAACCTACTGTCGCATTACATCTTTTTCTCAGTTTAAGAACGAGATTAAGACTCTTCCCAATTCTCTGTAGCAAATCTCTCTACTCTTCAATTCCTCTGGAAATGGCCAGATAACTTCTTTTGTAATCCGCCTTGAACCGCAAGGTATTGGCGGAATAGAAATCACTAATGTAATGTAATTAAGATGGTGCTGTTTGAAGAATTTTATAATAGTGCAGTTTATGCATAACTGCAGTATGGGTACATGATCTGGTGGTTAGCTTCTGAAAGACCCCGAAGTACTTTTCTTTATTTTAATTAGTAAATGTGAATTTTTTTTTTAGAAAGATATGTTTAATTATATTTTTATTGTTTAATTATTGTGTGTTTTATGTAACCCACCCAGAACTTTGTATGGCGCAGGATATAAATTTGATACAATGGCTGCTGTTCATAATGTGCCTTATGGGAAATACATAAAATATTAAACTTTATTCTATAAGATAGTGATGGTAGACTGTACACACATATTTTGTATCTGTCTTTCCTAATGTTGTTTGGGCATTTTTGTATCATCTTCTCAAATATGTCATTGAAGAATTTGTAAACTGGATTTTCATATGTGTTGACATTATTTTGAAGAATGATTTGTATTGACTTTGTTTTTGCTTTATGTATGTTTATTTGGAAATCGCTGTGACTCCAGGCGGTATATTAAGTTTTTAAATAAATAAATAAATAACCCCCACTCTTAAGTTGTTACCTAATAAGAATCGGGGAAACTGGGTTCAGTTTCCACTGCAGCTCCTTGTGACTTTGGGCAAGTTGCCTAATCCTCCACTGCCCCAGGTACAAAATACAGTAATCTAGAATATGTAAACTGCTTTGATTCTAACCACAGAAAGGCGATATATCAAATCTCTCCCCCAGACTAGTTCCAGTACCATCTTGACCCACATACACTAAACTCATAAGAACATAAGAAGTGCCTCCGCTGGGTCAGACCAGGGGTCCATTTCGCCCAGCAGTCTGCTCCCGCGGCGGCCCATCTGGTCATGACCTGTAAGTGATCCTTTGTCTAAAACCTTTCAATCCCCATTTTTCTTCTATCTATACCCTTTCAGAATCCTATCTCTACCTCTTTCTATACTTCTCAATCCCCGTATCCTTCAGGAACTTGTCCAATCCCTCCTTGAAACCCCTTAATGTACTCTGTCCTATCACATCCTCCGGAAGCGCATTCCAGGTGTCCACCACTCTCTGAGTGAAGAAAAACTTCCTAGCATTGGTTCTAAACCTGTCCCCTTTCAATTTCTCTGAGTGCCCCCTTGTTCTTGTATTTCCCAATAGGCTGAAGAATCTGTCCCTTTCCACCTTCTCTATGCCCTTCATGATCTTGTAAGTCTCTATCATGTCTCCTCTGAGTCTCCTCTTCTCCAGGGTGAAGAGCCCCAGCCTTTCTAGCCTGTCTGCGTATGAAAGGTTTTCCATATCTTTTATCATTTTTGTCACTCTTCTCTGAACCCTGACTGGTCCCAGCATCCTACTGTAACCACATGGATCAATTCTCCTACCCCCACACCCCTTCCATATGGTTCTAAATAGATAAGTCATGGCCTTAGCACCAATTGTCAGCACCAGCATTATAATAGGCTCTTATATAAATCTAGCCAAGTGGTGAAATTTATAGCACACCTCTAAGATTTATCCTACATTAAGATGATTTTTTCCACAGAAAACAAGCTCCCCTGTGATTGAAAATAGGGGATACATTTAGAAACCCATCTTTATTTTTATATTGAGTTCTTAACAAACAGGACCTTAAGTGAGATCGGGTTGTTGTGGTACACAGTGCAGACGTTGAAAAGAGGAAGAGTATTGCTTATGTATCTTTTAATGCATAGGAATTATATGAGCATCGGAGCTAATACCGCTGCCTCTGGCGATAAAAAAGCCTAAAGCGGCTGTGTAAAAAAAGGGGGGGGGAGTAAAAGTACTAATATATACAAAGAAAACCCTAAGATGCCAGACTCTACATGCAGCACAACACCAGAGAAATAGATTTCTTCCTGAACAGTGCAAAATATAGACAGCAAGTATCAATTCTCAAAACTGACACATTTCAATCACTAAATTGAAAATAAAATCATATTCCTTACTTTTGTTGTCTGGTGATTTTATTTTTCTAATCATCTTTTCCCAGTGTCGAATACCTCAAGACTCCATATTATCAAAACTTTTCAACAACCTTTCCTTATGCAATAACAAGGAGATGTAAATACAAGAAAAGACACCATTAATTTGAGAGAGACTGATAATAGATGAGGGAATCCTAATGAGAGAATGGATTCAAGCAAGGCTGTAGCGAGCTATATGCAGTGTGGCCGCATGGTGTGCAAGGGAGGCAGTGGCTCTGATATCAAGTCCTATTCATTGCTTTCCCTACTTGGCTTTGACTCATTGGACAAGATAAGAGCTCAAAGGGACATGTCACACGAGGTGCATTTCTGGCTCGGCACATTCCTGGATTCAAATATTCTCAGTCCCCCACAAGAACCAGCATGGCATTTGAACCCACAACCTCAGGGTGCTCAAGCTGTAGCTCTAACCACTGTGCCACACACTCCTCACAAATATCTAAACCATAGGTTTATTATTACCATAGGTACAGTTTAGGGGGTGAAGAACTTATGTGCACAACAGAAGAGCGGGACTTGGGTGTGATTGTATGTGATGATCTTAAGGTGGCCAAACAGGTTGAAAAGGTGACGGCGAAAGCTAGAAGGATGCTAGGTTGCATAGGGAGAGGTATGGCCAGTAGGACAAAGGAGGTATTGATGCCTCTGTATAAGACTCTGGTAAGACCTCATTTAGAATACTGTGTACAATTCTGGAGGCCGCACCTTCAAAAAGATATAAAAAGGATGGAATCGGTCCAGAAGAAGGCTACTAAAATGGTGTGTAGTCTTCGTGATAAGGCGTATGGGGACAGATTTAAAGATCTCAACATGTATACTTTGGAGGAAAGGCGGGAGAGGGGAGATATGATAGAGTCGTTTAAATACCTACATAATATAAATGCGCAGGAGTTGAGTCTCTTTCATTTGAAAGGAAAGTCTGCAATGAGAGGGCATAGGATGAAGTTAAGAGGTGATAGGCTCCGGAGTAATCAAAGGAAATACTATTTTACAGAAAGGGTGGTAGATGCATGGAACAGTCTCCCAGAAGAAGTGGTGGAGACAGAGACTGTGTCTGAATTCAAGAGGGCCTGGGATAGGCACGTGGGATCTCTCAGAGAGAGAAAGAGATAATGGTTTCTGTGCTCTGCCCTGACTGGCCAGGATGTAGCACATCTGAAAACAGGAGAAGTTGTGGCAAGGATCAGGTGTGTGTGTGTGGGGAGGGCAGTCAAGTGCATGTTTCTAGTCCTTTGCAAATGAGCTCACAGAGAGAGACTTGTGCTGACAAGGAGACGTGGGGCCCAGGACACCCAAGTCTACCTTTTTCGTGCTGGAGCAGTCTTTTTCTCTGTCTGCCACAGTCTAAACTACTCTCCAAGGACACGTTGTAATTATAGCAAAGCAGATGAACTAGCAGTCAAAAGACAACCACTACCCTGTGCACATCTTTACTCCTCATGCAATGTGTAACCCTCTGTCCTATTGCAATCCCTTCAGGTTTCTTAAGGAGCCTGGCACACCTGGTATCTGAAGTCCAGATCGCTCATGTCAGCTCATAACCTATTAAATGCCCAAGACAAACAAGATAATTAATACATTAAAACCTTGGTTTGCGACCATAATTCGTTCCGAAAACATGCTTGTAATCCAAAACACTCGTATATCAAAGCAAATTTGCCCATAAGAAATAATGGAAACTCAGACGATTTGTTCCACAACCCAAAACCTTTAATACAAAATACTGTATGTACTTGTATTGCAAGACCTCGTTTGTTTAGAACAGTCACTATACTCCTGCAGTGTCAGAGAGAGAGAGAAGAACCATTGGCTCAGTTGTGATGTGTGTATATACTATATGTACTTGTATTGCAAGACATTCATTGCTTGTATATCAAGTTAAAATTTAATCAAATGTTTTGTTTGTCTTGCAAAACACTTGCAAACCAAGTTACATGCAATCCAAGGTTTTACTGTAGTATGAAGCATTCAGTGGCAAATCTTGTGTGTGTGTGTGTGGGGGGGGGGGTAGAGAGAAGTTATTTTTGGCTCCGAAGAAGCCAAGCTAAACCCCGAGTTTCCATTTTCTTGATGTTTTCTAGTCCAGGCTCTCAAGTCTTTCAAATACTTCCTGCCCCTTTCCCTCGGCTCCGCACTCTGAGGATGAACACAGACTGAGCTTCCGCATCCCAGTTTGCTCGAGTCAAGCTCGGGACAGTGACTGCTCAGTTTTGGGTTGTGCCTTCAGCATCACTCAGGACCTGTTGGCAGATGCTGGGAGCGGATCAGACGATGCATCTCTCTCCTGATTGGGTTGCTGCTGGGACCAGCTGCAGCGACTCAAACTTTCCACCGTCCCGTCCCGTAAGAGTTTGAGAGCCTGGGAGGTATAAAGGAGGAGGAGAGCTGCACTACACCCACTGCTGCACTCCCTGCCAAAGAGATCATAGGTAAGAGACACCCATCACTTGCTTTATGCTAATCCTGACCTCTATCTCTTGCTGAACAGTCCCAGATCTCCCCTCCCTCTCTGTCTTGTACCATCCAAACCTGCCTGTCTCCTGCTGGAGAAGTCTCTTTCTTCCCTGTCTGTCACTCTAAACTGTAGCGTCCTGACCTGCCTGTCTGCATTAGGGCAGTCCCAGACTTCCCTTCTCTCTGATCCTAACTCTTATTCCAATCTAATTGTCTACAGTCCCAGACCTCTCCTCCCTCCCTGTATGTCTTTCTAATCTCTACTCTCCATCCTAATCTAAAGTGTCTTCTCTGGGACAGTCCTAGGCTAGTCCTTCCTTCCCTCCCTGCCTGCCTGTCTCTTGTTGGAGCAATCTCGCACCTCCAAGTCTTCCACATCCCCCCCCTCAGTTTTCATCACACTGGGTAACTTTCACCCTCTCCATTCTTGCAACCTTCTAAGGGGATTAACCCCATAACTATGTTTGAAAGGGGGAGGGGAGGAAGATGGGAAACAATGACTCCCCTCCCCTCCCCCTACCAAACTAAGCAGGAAATTTACACCTAGGGGAATCTTTAGACCCCCAAATGTTCCCGCACTGCAGACCCCCAACCCTGCTACTCCTCCCTTTCGTACTTGCCATTCCCCCTACTTTTTCTTTTTATGAAATGTATCCCAGCCATTTCCCTGTTGTAGCATGTCTCGGCAGTAATATCTTGTAATTTGTATTGTCATTTCCTCCTTTTTACTTATATTTAAAATTTTGTATAATGTAAACCACTTTGGTAATTAAAGCGGTATATCGAATAAATAAATAAACTATTCTGCCCCCTCTTCAGACTCTCCTCAGCCCTACTGTTATTCCCAAAATGTTATTACCTCTCCCCACCCCCTATCCAGACCTTCCCCAATCCTACTGTTACTCCCCAAATGATGCTATTAACCTCCCTCTGTTCAGACTCTCTGCAACCTTACTGTTAATTCCAAACTGCTATTATAACTTCTCCCCACCCCCCCATCCAGACTCCCTCAACCCTGCTGTTACTCCCCACATGTTCATATTATCTCCTTTCCCGCACTCCAGACCCCCAACCCTGCTACTGCTCCTCAAATGCTGCTATTATGCCCCCTCTCCAGACTGCCCAACCCTACTGTTATTCCCAAAATGCTGCTACTACCCCTCCCCACACCCTATCCAGACTTTCCCCAAATGGTGCTGTTACCTCCCCTTGTCCAGACTCCCCCCAACCCTACTGTTCCCTTTCTCCCCTTGGAGACTCCTTCAGCTGAGCACGACTGAGGTTTTCTTATTCTTGGCAGTTTCTAGTGAGGGAAACACACAGCCACTGTTCTGATCTTCAGTTTACACACAGTCAATGTGGCCAAAAATGACCAGAGGCTTGGCGTGGGGTTAGGAATATTAGTACAGCTATACTTGGTCATACCAAAGCTCTGAGCACAGCATTCTGCCTCCAACAGTACCCCATCCAGGTCACAAATACCCAGCTGGATCCCCAAAGTAGCAAGACTCCATACTACTGACCCCCCCCCTCCCTTCCCCTTCAAGATTCTACACGGCATCCTTCCTCCCGTTATTCCACTCCTTTGGAACTCCTCTAACCCTAACTCCACCAGATCTTCCCAAAAACTGAAACTATTCCCCTCTACAAAAGGTATATCCCGCGCAGGAAAACTAGGAACATCCCTCCCCTTTAGAACCACAGAACCCTGGAACAACCTCACATCCCCGCTCAGAAATTCAAACTCCCTCCAATTCTTCAGCAAACATCTGAAAACTTGGCTCTTTTCAAAAATCTAACACCTCCTGCTCTCTGAGACCCTTGTCCCTCTCTTTCTTCTTGTTCCTTTCCTATAACCCTTCATTGGAGTTCCTTTCTTCCTAACTCTGTAAACCGTGCTGAGCTCTACGCTTGTGGAGATGGTGCAGTATACAAACCTAAGGTTTAGTTTAGTTTAGTTTAAATAGCAGATTTCCTTGAGTCTGTCTTGACTATGGACGTTCCCTCCAGGAACTTGTCCAAACCTTTTTTTAAACCCATCTACGTTAACCACTCTCCGTCCTCACCTGTCCCTGTCAGGATCCTCTCCGTCCTCACCCGATCCCGCCAGGATCCTCTCCGTCCCCACCTGTCCCTGTCAGAATCCTCTCCGTCATCACCCGATCCCGCCAGGATCCTCTCCGTCCCCACCTGTCCCTGTCAGGATCCTCTCCGTCCTCACCCGATCCCGCCAGGATCCTCTCCGTCCCCACCTGTCCCTGTCAGGATCCTCTCCGTCCTCACCCGATCCCGCCAGGATCCTCTCCATCTCCACCCATCCCCGCAAGGAATTACCTCCATCCCTGCCCATCCCCATAAAAAGCAGTTTCTTTTGTGTTTGCGCTGCTGTTTTCCTTGTGGAATCTCTTTGGTGGAACCCTTTTTTTGTTTTCTGTTCAGGTAATTAACTTATAAACCCCCCTCTTTTACTAAGGCTGACGTGTCCATTATATTATATGGACGAACCCTGCTTCCAAAGCCTTCCATCCCCGTGGGAGTCCCGTTGGCTAGAGGGGGGTCCCCGTTCCCGTGCAGACCTCTAGTTCTAACCCCTTTATCATTCTGGTCACTCTCCTTTGAATCCTTTTTAATTCCGCTATACCTTTTTTGAGATATGGTGAGTAGAATTTTACTTGTAGAATATAAAAAAAAAAGGGGTTCACACTCTTTATACACATCAATTAACAGATATAGCGTGAAAACACTAATGTTGCAATACCAGTGCCTGTCTCTGCTGCAGGAACCATTTATACACTGAGAAATTTCTCAAAGCAGCTTCAGAGACTCAACAAGCATAGAACGAACAATCCAAGCTGCAAATGATTCCACGGATCCATAGAGTGTTGTAATTGTTGCGCTGGAAACTTGAAACCATTCTCAGTTAAGACAGCACACAACTCCCCCCCCCCCCCCCCTTTACTTCATTCATCGCAGGAGAAAAACACAAGCAAAGAGCTAGCCTCGCGTCTCTCTGAAGGTTCCAAGACCAGCACAGTGCAACCCCACCACACCCGACGTCAGCAGAAAAACTTTCAAGGGGAAAACCATGCAGCTGTCTTCAGCGTGGGCTCAAGATTCTCTGCAAACTATGTCGCAACTCTCAGTAAACGTCAAACTCTCATCTTCAATTGCAAAATCTCTTCTATTGAAAAATTTCAAAGGGGCCACCTGTTTTGCAGGTATTACCCTGCATCAGGCAATACCTGCAAAACAAGTGGCTTCACCCCAGACGTTAGCTCAGATTTGATGAAGTTATGGTCACCATTTCCCAGCGGACCCAATGCCGTTATCTTTTGTACTATGCCCTGCCTTCCACTAAGTGCTAGATCTAAAATAACTCCCCACTCTTGCCAGTTCCTGGACCAGTTGCTCCAAGAAGCAGTCATTTATTACATTTAGGTAATAGAAATAAGTGCAGGTTTTTTTGTTTTTTTTTAGACCCATGAAGTTGAGCTGAGGTCTTTTTCTCCACCTTTTTTTGGTGGTGTTAGGAGCAATAATCCTCCATATTAATGCCCAAGTACAAATTTTAGCTATTTGTGAGGAGTGTGTGGCACAGTGGTTAGAGCTACAGCTTCAGCACCCTGACGTTGTGGGTTCAAATCCCATGCTGCTCCTTGTGACCTTGGGCAAGTCACTTAATCCAACAAAAAAATACCTTTCTTGTTTGATTAGTAATTCGCAAAATCTTATGTTGGATCCAAGTATATGTTAGCTATGCTCTTCTATATTTTATAAACCTCAATGATACAGGAGGAAAAGCCTCAGATCCCCGTATGCTGCAAGTACAAAACTGGAAGAGCTTAGGCATTGGTGGAATGAGGTATTATGACATCACAATCTCAGCTCTAGAATGTGGCTACATATGATTTTAAAGCATGAGGCTTGTGCAGATGAGGACAGAGCTTGCAGGAATGGGCGGGGACAGAACGGGAACCTGAGCTCCTGCGGGAACGGGGAAAAATTTGCCCCCGTGTCATTCTCTCTCTCCAGGTACTTGTTTTCTGCTCTGAGTTTTGAGTGTTGTAATCTCAGCATTCAACACTGGGCAGGAAGGAAATATTAGCATGTGCTTCTTTTCCCTTTAGGATTTCAACTTCTAAGAACTGTAGGATGGCCACTGGTGCGACAGAACTGGAGAATTCAATCAAAAACATAGTCTGCATCTTCTTTGATTATGCAGAGAAAGAAGGGAAAGCAAACACCCTGTCGAAGGCTGAGTTCACAAAGCTGGTGAAGGAGCAGCTGCCCAACCTTATGAAGGTAAGGGAAAGGGGAGTGGGAGAAGTGCTTTTCTTGTGAACCGACTCATGAAGGGAAGGGAGGGATGGAAATAAGGACAATCAGAGCTTATACTCACAGCAAAATAGGAACAGTGAAATTTAAAAAATCTACTATTCCCCCCCCCCTAATATTCCAACCAAAATATCACAAAGTGACACTATAATTAATTTGAATAAGAGGGGAAAAGCCTCAGAACCCTAAGGAGAAATAAATCTTGAATCTCCAGATCATAGGGTCAGTAATGTCACAGGCTGAAAAAACCCCCAAAACAACCCTTATTAAAATTTCAAATTATTCAATCCCCCCCCCCTCTATTGACCGCTTTCCTCCTTCTCTCCTTCCCACTTCCGCTTCTTCAGTCTTGTTCGGCTGAAGATGTTGTAAATCCAATACATTGTTTGTAAATCGGCATGTCAATGCGGATCCTAATGTGATTGTTGTGAACCGCCTAGAACTCGATGGGCATGGCGGTATATAAGAATAAAATTATTATTATTATTATTTCACCCCCCCCCCTTTTTACAAAACTGTAACGTAGTTTTTAGCGCCGGCCGTGGCGGTAACAGCTCTGGCGCTCATACAATTCCTATGGGAATCGGAGCTGTTACCGCCGCGGCCGGGTAGGGGGGGGGGGAATGTTTAACAAAATGAAAAACAGTCTAAAGTGCTAAAAACATGGCAATTATTGAAAAACTTATCTTAAATTTATCTTTTAAAAATGGTACCATATTTGTCTGCTGTATTCTACCCATGGGAGGACGCGGGATTTTGCAGGATTGTTTACTTTTTATTCAATTAATTAATGGTACTTTATGATCTTTAGGGTGGGATCAGAGCCCCTGACAACTCCTTGTGAAGAGGTACTTCTCAGAGTAATTTAGGGCAGTGTTCTTCAACCTCCGGTCCATGGACCAGTGCCGTTCCACAGAAATTTCCTGCCGGTCCACAAGGCCAGCACGTGCATCAGAGTTCTTCAACCACCGGTCCACGGTGCGATCGATGCGGCGTTATCTTTGAGCCAGCTCCCTCTTCCTCACTGATTTAGTGCACAAAGCCACGGGCAGTGGCTCCTACGGGCATCCTGCGCCTGAACCGGAAGCCTTCTCTCTGACGTTGCAACGTCAGAGGGAAGGCTTCCAGATGAGGCACGGGACGTGCAAGGTGCAATTAGTACTATTATGGGGGCGGGGTCTGGGGTGGAGATTGGGTAGAGATGGGCGGGGTCTGGCCCACGATTTAGCCCCATGTTCTTCAACTGCCGGTCCACAGAATAATTCTTTTATTTCTGCCGGTCCATAGGTGTAAAAAGGTTGAAAAACACTGATTTAGGGTGTTGGACACAGTGATGGAGTTTGGCCAGAACTGGGGGGGGGGGGGGTGTCAGCTTCCCCATTGTAAGCACAGAGCTGGCACCTCTGCCCTCAAGAAAATAAAGGTGGGTGATGGGTGGGTAAGATCAGAGCTGCAGTCCATGAAGGAAAGAGAAAGGGCTTATCTACAAGCCCCTCGTGAAGGGAGGAGGAGGAGATAAGAGAATTTATCCATGTTCCTGCCGAGATTGCGGAGATGTCTATCACTAAGGGTTCCTTTTACAAAGCCGCGCTAGCGGGGTTAACGCGTGCGACTTTTCATCACGCGCTAACCCCCGCGCTGGCCAAAAACTACTGCCTGCTCAAGAGGAGGCGGTAGCAACTAGGGCATCCAGCAGTTTAGTGCGCTTTTGTAAAAGGAGCCCTAAATGAAGGAAAGTGTCTCAGAACACCACAAAAAGGGGATCATGTAGGCTTTCACCCCTAATTTCAGTGGTGATAGTTATCTTGCATTGACGAAACCTTAATTTTCCTAACTACTATTCTGTAGCTTCTTAATTTATCTTATTTATTTTCAAGCTTTTCAGAATCAAAACTACTTTTTTAATATTAAACTTTATAAAACTTTTTTTTTATTTTTTCATTTAGAACCAACACTTATTGGGTGTCAGATAGTGCCACAGTCATGTTGCTGAAATTTTCTTAGGCACAGTGCTGTAATCAAAGTACTGATTTTATGAGCATAATGTTACTTATCTCACCATTCGCTTGATAGCTTGTGCTGGCCCAAACTGCATTGTAACAATGACCGACGGGTCCCGTTTCGCTGTGGACCGCGGCTTCCTCAGGGTTTTTTATTATTGGGTTTCTTTGCCTGAAGCCCTGACAGCCAAACACATTCGGTGCTTGAGCCGCTCCCCTCCTTCTTGTGCTGCTACAATGTTTGTGTTTTTTGTTTTTTTTTTAATCTTTATTCATTTTCAACTTGAACAACAAGTGCACAAAAATACATTATACAAGTAATTCCAATATAGCACTATAATATCTAACACATAAAATCTAGTATTGTAATAACCCCCACTCACCCACCCACCCTTCATCACATTTTCAACCGAATAGATATATACACACGTTATAGAACATATTATAACATATCTTATAAAATGATTCCCCAACTCCACCCTCCCCCATTGAATGCGCTAGATACAATGTTGATGCTTGAAGAGCTGGGACATATATTTCTTTATTCCAAATGGAAAAGACCCGACACTGTCAGTGTTTCGGCTCTTAGCCTGCCTCAGGGGTCTACAACATACAAAATTATATAATAAAATAAATAAAAACATGGCAAGCAACATACATAGCAATAAATAAAAATTTTGAATAAACATAAAAACTGTATATATTTTAATTTAATTAAATAATAAAATCATCGGGATAAATAAACATAGGGCTCCTTTTATCAAGCCGTGCTAGCAGTTTAACGCACGTAATATCGCATGCTAAACCGCCGGCCACGCTAGCCTCCTCTTGAGCAGGCGGTAGTTTTTAGCCAGCGCGGGGGTTAACGCGTGTTGAAAAGTCACGCGCGTTAACCCCGCTAGCGCAGCTTGATAAAAGGAGCCCACAATTGATAATGAAATAATCGGCGGGTGCAGAATGTCTTAAGCGAGGGGACAAAGAGTAAATTTTGGGAGGATTCTAGAGGGAGAACTCTAGAGGGAGCATGGGGGATGAGTAATTTGTCGATGAAAGCTGGTTCTCTGGATTTATGTCTTTTAAAAGCGAGTAAAGCAATTATGAAAGTAATTCTATGAGGGATGGGAAGCCAATGGGGTGACGGGATCATATTTCTTAGAGTTGGTGATGATTTTGATGGAAGTATTTTGAATTAATTGAAGCCTTCTGATTTCCTTTTGCAATATTCCTTTGTAAAGAGAGTTGCAATAATCAATTTTAGAAATTACAAGCGAGTGTATTAAGATATTTTAAGAAAGAGGGCTTTCATGCAGGTCTACTAAATTCTCCTATTTGTATCAAATGTGAAAAAGACCCAAATATTTTATCTCATGCATTGTGGTAATGTCCTCTTATTAAATCATTTTGGTCTGCCATCTTCCATCTTATTATTTTTAGGTGCTTTATGGGATATTCAATTAGTGGAATCTGTAAGGGGGTAATATTTGGTAAAGCTGCTGCTTGTGGGGGGTTTGGATTAGAAAGAAATATTTTATTTCAGAAGGCATACGTGATTGGTCATAAGTGTATTCTACAATATTGGTTACAGAAAGATCCTCCTAGTTTTTGGCATTGGAGGAACCAATTCCATAAGTTAATTTTATTTGCGGTCTGGGAGGTTCGTAAATTTCCTAGAAGAACTAGGTATTTCTTGAAAATTTGGAATCCATATATTCAAAATCTTTCCTATAGAGCTCGTAGTATGATTCGTAATGTTTTATATTGAGGAATAAGAAACTTTCATTTTCTGACCACAGAGAGTATTATTTATATACCACCTCTGTCCTAAGTGGTTTACATTCAGGCACTTTATCATATTTTCCTATCTGTCCCGGTGGGCTCAAACCCTATCTAGAAAATAATGTTCTTCTTTCTCCTCCCACCTCCCCTTTATTCATCTCAGGATGCTGGCCCTTTGGATGAGAAGCTGAAAGCCCTGGATGTCAACCATGACCAGGAGATAAAGTTCTCAGAATACTGGACGCTGATCGGTGAGATGGGCAAAGGTATCAAGAGAGAGACCTGGGGCAAGAAAAAATGAGAACGAGAGAGAGCCTATGGCAAGGTCCCACAGGCGAGATGGTAGGGACGCTGGGTGGGAACTTTCCAAGGACAACTGAGCTCTTCTGCGATGCTAGAAACCTGAGATCACAGCTATTTACATCATCCACCACAGAAAATGCATTTTAACTTTTGCTCTGCTCTTACTACTCATAAAAAGCTTTTTACATTGTCAAGAAGTCTGTCGCATTTTCTGCTTTACTGGTGCACAGAAATAAAGATGAATAAGGCAAAACATTTTTGGGACTAATTTCATCCATTTCTTCACTAGGTTTTGGGAGTTAAACCCCCTTCCTCAGGTCATAAGAATAGTCCTAACCATCAGAAAAGCCCTCCAATTCCAGTCCGACTGGGAACACGCGGTGGAGGAGAGGTTTGAAAGGGAGAGTGAGTTGGGGAAGCAGACACGTCAGGCACTTGAATTTTGTGGTATATAATATGAGAGTCTTTTTTCAGCAGTTAGAGTATCTGATCATTCTAACTTCAAATTCCTGTTCTGGGATTCTTCAAAAGTCTCCTTTGCATATCCTAGAACTGAGGCTCCTCGGGCACTGCTCTGACCCCTGAGAGACCCCATTTCCACTCTTTAATTATCATTGTGCGTGTGTGGTGCATACACAACATAGGCACAATAGCATTTATAAAACCTGCAGCCCTGATGGCAGGGGGTCCAACACATGCACAACAGTTACCGGCAGCTCCAGAGCTGTCGGTAATTAGCGAGTAGAAAGGGAGGGGGGGGGGGTCTCTTTTGTGCATCCCTGAGGGGGGTTGGGAAGAGGGGGAGGCCAGATAGAGGGTGGGAGGCTCCATCTACCCTTGCTGCCACTGTCATCTTACGTCCTGCAGTAGGATCCATGAGGTCCACAGGAATAAAAAAAATGAGGATCCATGCAGACCCCAGGCCAAGGCCACTTTCTGTTTTAAGGCCATGTGCTTTTAGTTTTGTGGGGTCCGCGAGATCCTCTTTTTAACTTTTACCTTTGCTGGCTGCAGACCTCACAGATCTTAACCGCACGCCTGGGTCCGCAGAGGTCCTCGTTTTAGCTCCCGCAGACCTCGCAGATCCCACTCACCCCCGAGGTAAGCAGATTTTTAAAGGAGTGCAGGTTAAGATCTGCGAGGTCCATGGGGTCTGCAAAGTCCTAGTTTTACCCAGCCCCTACATGGCCTACCACCTAACTACCTAACTGCTCAGTTCTTGTTCTCGTCTCCAAGCCGCTCCACACATTCCCAATCATTTTTTTACCTTCCCGTCAGTCAAAGGCTGTACTCAGGAAAGACTCATTAACTGACTCTTTTCATACCAAGCCGCTTCCAGGGATCCCGAACTGGGCCAAATGGTTAGAATATCAATCTCATAGATGCATTTTTGAAAGCTATTAAAAACCCATCTGTTCTCAAAATTCTTGCAATCCCTGCAAAGTAGCATATTGATATGCAACTAACTTGTCAGTGTAAATGTTCTATCTATTGTAGCTCACTGACAACGGTTGGCTCATCTCTTTTGTAAACCGCTTAGAACGGAAAGGCTTTTGCGATACATAAATAAAAATGTATGTTTTGTTATCTCATGCCTACGTGACTTGAGTCTTGGCTGTAACATTGGGTCTACCTCACCATTGCAGCTTCCATCTGCACAATTTCTGCCTTGAATTGCAGACTGTATTACGTTGCCTGTGGCTCTCTGGCTCAGGTCTGTCTTACTGGGCTACATACACATTTACCTCTCTCCCTTTTACTATACCGCGATAGCGGTTATTAACGCAGGGAGCCGCACTGAATGCTCTGCTCCTGATGCTCCTAGAGTTTCTATGAGCGTCGGGAACAGCGCAGAGCATTCAGCGTGGCTCCCTGCGCTAATAACCGCTATTGCGGTTTAATAAAAAAAAGGGTGGGGGGAGGGTTTAGTTACAGATCCAGTCCAGAAACTTGAAGGTAAAGGAGGGGTCAGAGCTAGGGTATGGGACTGATGCATTTCTGTGATATTAGTTTCAGAGGAGCCAAGAGACAACCGGGCCGAACAGTGAAACTAAAGCGTACATCTGCAGAGAATGCAGCAAGGGGGTAAATCTAGAAAGACTGAAGTGTTTCCAACGGAGAAAAAAAAAAGAGACAGCATGAACTATTTGTTGTTCTTGGGATCCTCCAGCTGATATAGAGGGGGGACACCTGGATACTTGCTATATTGGCACACAAACAAAACCCTAGTGATTACAAAAGTAAGCAAGCAGAAGCCTCTTTTCAAGTAGTCCTTTACTGCCATTTCATGCAGGACTTTTGGAGGTAACTAGTTAGTGCTATTTAGAAAGGTATGTCCACTCCTAAGTCCTTAGCTCTTCTTTGCAGGCTGTTACCTTGGCCCTGCTTGTTCAAACTGACATGCCAATAAAGTTAATTGAAAGCTGAATCCTGGTGCTGGGGAGGAGCTGGGAGTGGGAAGGGCTCCCACAGCTTGGAGCAGGGAGAGAGCTGCCGAGGTTTCCCTCTCCCACCATGGGCAAAGAGCAGAGGGAGGAGAGGCAAATGGGGCCCAGGCTGTACGTATTCAGGAGAGAGGACTGCCACTGATCCAGTCCTGGGTTTTGCCTGGAGCGTATTGCAGGTAGGTGCTGGGAATAGAGTATATGAATTCAGGGCAGACTGTCACTGATCCAGTCGTGGGTTTATTCTGTACCGTGTTTCAGGTATGTGCTGGCCAGTCCTGGGTTTATTTTGGAGCGAATTGCAGGTATCCCTAACCTAGGGTTACATATGGCTCCAGAAAAAGGAGGACAGATTGAGACATCTGGGTTTTACTTCCATTGATTTCAATAGAAGTAAAGCCCATATGTCTCTATCTGAGCTCCTTACTTCCATTGCTTTCAGTAGAAGTAAAACCCGGATGTCTCAATCCACCTTCCTTTTTCTGGAGCCATATGGTAACCCCTTGTTTGTCTGTC
Source organism: Geotrypetes seraphini (assembly GCF_902459505.1). Taxonomy (NCBI): domain Eukaryota; kingdom Metazoa; phylum Chordata; class Amphibia; order Gymnophiona; family Dermophiidae; genus Geotrypetes; species Geotrypetes seraphini. Next base: position 26,081,157 of record NC_047099.1, on the reverse strand, counting down.
TGGTTAGACTGTAAGTCAGGGGTCCCCAAAGTCCCTCCTCGAGGGCCGAATCCAGTCGGGTTTTCAGGATTTCCCCAACGAATATGCATGAGATTTATGTGCACGCACTGCTTTCAATGCATATTTATTGGGGAAATCCTGAAAACCCGACTGGATTTGGCCCTCAAGGAGGGACTTTGGGGACCCCTACTGTAAGTTCTACTAAGCAGGGACTGTCTCTTGAATGTTTTAATGCAGTGATTCTTAAACCTGTCCCAGGGGACTCTCGGCCAGCCTGGTTTTCAAGATATCCTTAATGAATATGCATGAGGCAGATTTGCATGCCTGTTCTGCTATATGCAAATCTGCCTCATGCATATTTATTAGGGCAATCTTGAAAACCCAAGTGGCTGGTTGGTCCCCCAGGACTTGTTTAAGAACCACTGTTTTAATGTACAGCGCTGCAGAAATGAGAAGTACGGCAGTAGTAGGTATATTTTCCTGGTTGTTATCAGTAATATAATAACAAATGAGATGATTAATAAACCCTTGCTAGAAACATGTGATGAAGCCAGCTATGCAGAGCAGAGGTTGCAGCCATAGCGATATTAATCAGTTTCAGTTTCAGAATAAACAAAGTGAATGAGGTAAACTCTTTCTCTTCTCTCTTCCCATATTTTTTAAATTTTGTAAACCGTGCCGAGCTCCACTTCAGTGGAGAAGATGCGGTATATAAACCTAAGGCTTAGTTTAGTTTAGTTTAGGTGGTCACATTCCTCATTTACCTGCAGAAATAACCTTGAAGAGGGTTCAATTAAACTGATTAATTTTATAAAATACTATTAGCAGCCTGAAAATGATGAATCAAACTGTTGAGGTTCAGCCTTGATTAAAGAGATTTCTATCAAGGCTATGAAAGTCAAGAGTATATCACCACAATGAAGATTCCGGACATTTCCAAATGTTCAGTATCGCTGCATCATCCGGGTAGAATTTCCATTGTCTCTCCACATTTGCCATGTTTCGAGGGGTTTCATGCAGACAGAAGTGTAGAGATTGTGAGCACACGTCAGGAATGAGTTAAGTTGGTAGTGTCTGAAGTCACAAAATAATTCAAAGCAGCATTGGCAAATAGAGTAGAGAAAGATAAATCCCTGGAGGGTGTTTCCCCCTACGACATCCTCCGGAAGAGCGTTCCAGTTTTTCACCACTTTCTGGGTGAAGAAGAACTTCCTTATGCTTATACAGAATCTATCCCCTTTTCACTTTAGAGAGTGTCCTCTCGTTCTCTCTACCTTGGAGAGGGTGAACAACCAGTCTTTATCTACTAAGTCTATTCCCTTCATTAGTGTGAATTCGAGAGAGCTCGGAGGGCTACCAAAAGATTTCAAGCGTACACATACTACTAATTTTGTAAACCACCTTTTAACCTGCTTGTTCAGACTAGTATTAAACATTAAAAATGAACACTTCAAGGATATATTTTAAAAATTCACCTGATTAACATGCTTAAGAGATTATTTGGAGTTAGTGGGATTTACAGGATTTGAAGCTCATTTCAGCCAACTGAGGACTTCGGGGGCCTGCATGCGGCCCTGGGACCACACATTGGAGACCGCTGGGTTAAAGATCGACAATCCCGATAGATATACTATTAGCATTTTGGCTTGCTACATTTTCCAGGTTCACCAGGATTTGTTTCAGTTCCTCCATATTGTCACCTTTAAATATAATTTCTGGCATGGGTGGCTTCCTTCCATCCTTCTCAGTAAATACTGAAGCAGAGAATGAATTTTGCCTCTCTGCTATGGCTTTTTCCTCCCAAGTTCCCCTTTTATTTCTTGATGACTCCTTCATGGGCTTTCTGCTTCTAATGTACTTCTACTTTACAGAAGGTATGCGTGGAAGTGAGAGGGATTAGGAAATGCCTGCATACTGAGGTGTCCGCATTAACCGGTTCCCATTGCTCTGAAGATTGGCTGTAGGGATGGAGATCTGATAAGTTCTGATCCAGGGCATCAGAACACGGGCAAGATCCACACACAGGCCTAGGTCAGTGTGCCAACCTGGCCTGTGTTCAGAACCGCCTGTGTGCTGATCCTGCCCGTGTTCTGATGCCCTGGATCAGAACTTATCAGATCTCCATCCCTACAATTGGCTCCTGTGCATAAAGTGTGGTGGGTCTATACCACATGTGTCAAACACAAGGCCGTGGTGACTGTGCACCTCACACTACATCAAGGGTGTCCAACTTGCGGGTCGCAGGCAGTCAGCTTGAGGGCGATGCATTTTGCTCACTGTCACCCCCGGGCGTTTACCTTCTGGCCGGCTCCCTCCTCTTCACTGCCGCACTCGTTGCTCTGCACAATTTAGTGATTGAATTGTGTCAATTTTGAGAATTTCCTTCTGCTGTCTATATTTTGCACTGTTCAGGAAGAAATTCGTTTTTTTTTTTCTCTGGGGTTGTATTGCATGCAGAGTCTTGCATCTTAGGGTTTTGTTTGTATATATCAGTGGTTCCCAAACCTGTCCTGGAGGACCCCCAGCCAGTCAGATTTTCAAGATATCCCTAATGAATATGCATGAGAGAGATTTGCATATAATGGAAGTGACAGGTATGCAAATCTCTCTCATGCATATTCATTAGGGATATCTTGAAAACCTGACTGGCTGGGGGTCCCCCAGGACAGGTTTGGGAACCACTGGTATATATTAATACTTTTAGTTTGTGGTCCCATATTTGGGGTTATCTGTGTTCTGGTAGGAATGAATGTTGAGAAGCATACAGTGTGCTTTGTGTAGTTTAATTTTGTGGTTAACCATTATGTGTTGTTAATAAGATTAAATTGTGTGTGTGTGTGTATGAAAAATGAATGGAATAAATTTTGTTACAATTAGTACTATTATGGGGGCAGGGTCAGGCCCACGACTTAGCCTGTGTTTTAGATTTCGGCCTCTTAATGTGATTGAGTTTGACACACCTTTAGACTCTTATCAGGGTAAACTGCTGGTTTTCCTCCTCATCTTTTGATTATGTTACTGCCGTAGCGTTTATGTTTTTAGCCTGGGGGGGAGGTGCCCAAATTTAATTTAATCAGTTCTCTGGATTTTCTTTGATGTCGGCAGCCCCTGACCTCTGCCACGGCCTGAGACGGGTCCGTGTTTTCTGAGCTCAGAATCCTGCCTTGATCCTACCCGAGGCACATGTGCAAGTCGTACGCCTGCCTGCCAAATGAAATGACAGAGCTCCGGGGAATTCCTGGACTGCATGAGGCCAGCAGTTCTCTCTGTGCCGCCTCTTTGTTTTTTTCAGCCATCACTGGTTAGCAAAGGGTGTGTGTAAAGGCAGAATTGGGGTCCTAAACTATATAACTTCCTACTCTATCAAGACCCTATATGGATAAACACATACACTCTGCAACACTAACAGGCATCAATCACACATACCACCCAGTCAAACACCATATAGCAACAGGGAGCAACAAAAGAAACGAAAACCAGAAAAGAAAGGTGGAGAAAAAGCCTCAGTTCAGCTTCATCTGGCAAAAAAACTCCACCTTTCAACACAACCCTGCATTCAAAACCAAAAAGGTAGTAGAAAAAGCATAATGGTAGCCTGCAGAATGATGTTAAATAGCACGCCTGGACCTATCGCCCATACTAGTGATACTCAGATACACTGTCCAGACCCACCGTGCTGTTATAGGCTCACAGATCTCATCACAAATCACTCACTAATGGCGCACAGACGCCCCTCAGCCACCCGGCAGAAATCTCACACAGGCTCCACCTCCATGCCCGATCCACCAATCAGCCACCTTCAAAGGCCAAAAAAGGCCGCCCGTTCAATCTAGCAGTATCAAGACCCCTGACGCAGCGACCAACGCGAAACGGAGGGTTCCCCGTCGGGTTCAGTGGGGCTGCAGGGCCTAGGAGGAAGACTGGATTGTGTGAACCCTGGATGCCGAAGCAGCTAAGTTATTTGGTTTTATTGTTCTCTATACAAGATCCTGGACTGTAGTGCTCAATGCTCATTTACTAGTATGGGCGATATGTCCCGGCTACCATTGTGCTTTTGTCTACTCCCTTTTTGGTTTTGAGTGCAGGGTTGTGTTGAAAGGTGGAGTTTTTTTGCCAGATGAAGCTGAACTGAGGCTTTTTCTCCACCTTTCTTTTCTGGTTTTCGTTTCTTTTGTTGCTCCCTGTTGCTATATGGTGTTTGACTGGGTGGTATGTGTGATTGAGGCCTGTTAGTGTTGCACAGTGTATGTGTTTATCCATATAGGGTCTTGATTTAGAGTAGGAAGTTGTGTTTAACTGACCCTTTGTCCTGAGTTTATTTGTTTAGTTGTCCTAAACTATATCCCAGAGGTAGTTCAGAGTAAAGCTATGTGTCTATGTAAATGGGTGCCAGCTGTGCCATTGCAGTATTGTGTCTGGGAGGGCTATTTATTTACATGTTGCCTACAGACAGATGGATCACATTAAAACGTACATTAAATCATTACACAATACATGAACTTAACATACTGCCAGATCTCAGGACACATCTAGAATCTGCCCTGAAAGGCCTGAGTGCAGTGCATAATGTCGGGGGGAAAAAGACTACGATCTCTCGGGAGCTTGTTCACGTGTGGGGACAAGAGGGTGCAGCCCCAGCCATTTGGAGACGTTGGCTTCTCTGGGCACATGGCTGAGTGCTCCAGTGGGATCATTAAAAGACATCCTGTTGGAATGTTCGTCTTTGTTTATCTATCTATTTACATCCGTCCTACTGGAAAGTTTGCAAGAAATGTATTCTGCAGTTTTGGAATCGATAAAATCAGCTCTTCTGGTGGTGGTGGTGGTGGTGGTAGAATAAGTAATGTGCTCTTTTGCTAATGGAGATACAAAAGTGTGGGCTATGCCCCACCCCCCAACATGAGAAGGAATTTCTGTTGATATGGGATAGTTATGTACAATCTCTTCCTCTGTCTAGTAACATAGTAAATGACGGCAGATAAAAGTCCTGAATGGTCAATCCAGTCTGCCCAAACATACACTCTCTATAATTTAATTTAAATTGTTCTTTTTCTTAGATATTTCTGGGCCAGAAACCCAGAACTCTGCCCAGTATTGTGCATCTACTGGAGTCTCCATCGAAGCTCACTCCAGCTCATCTAAACCATCCCGGCCCATCCTCAACTAGTGCTTTAACAAGGGAAGGTGGGGGGGGGGGGATGAGGATAGAGTAGAGGCCTTTGGATCTGGCCAAGAACAGGTAATTGGAGACTTTAGCAAGGACAAAAGCCTGATTGAAGTGGGTCAAGAATATCTTGAGAGGGAAGGAAGTCCAGGCAGCAGTGGTGAACAGCATATTCAGGTAGCTTGGATAAATTGCTAATTCACGTTTCCCAGATAAAGGTACAAAATCTGTCCCAAAGCACATTCTTAGAAACATAAGAACATTTGGACCTTCCCAGAGCAAAGGCCTCTTTCATATAGGAGAATTCAAGAAACGGAGCAAGATTTTCAAAAGCCTCCAACATATAGTGAATATTGAACTTGTCCTTAACTGCTGAAGTAATAATAATAATAATAATAACTTTATTCTTATATACCGCCACAATCTTGCGACTTCTAGGCGGTTTACAATGAAGAGAAACTGTACAGACAGCGAATTACAGAGTATAGCATTGAACATCTAGTGATAGTAACAAGGAGAGTTACAGGGTCTGTGTATTACACGGTTTCACAATGAGTAACATTATACACTGATTAAGTACTGATTGACTAGGCACTCAAACCTTTGATTCGGGGGTCTTGGCTGCAGCAGTCCTGCTCTCTAACTTTGATTTTGTTACTGGATAATTTTCTAATACAGTACAGTTGCGATTATTCAACATAAACAGGATCAACCCGTTGCTGGATAAGTGAAAAGTCAGATAATACAGAAAACATACGAACATAAGACTAGCCTTACTGGGTCAGACCAATGGTCCATCAATTCCAGCAGCCTGTTCTCACAGTGGCCAATTCAGGTCACTAGTACCTGGCCAAAACCCAAGGTGTAGCCATATTCCATGCTACCGATACAGGGCATAATTTATGCACAAAGAACAGGCATAGGGGATCTGCAAAAGCAGGGTTCCAGGTCCAAACACTGAAGCATATACTAGAAAAACATGGACTCGGCTCTCAAAAATGGCTTTCTTTCAGCCTGTGAAGCTGGAAAACAGGAAGAGAACCTAATGGCAATGCGATGACATCACTGGGGGGTGTCTGTTGGATGTACTGGATGGTTCAATTAGCGAGACTATACTGTATTATTTTATATTGTACAGTTCTCGTTATTGTATCAGTGTCTTTCTGTTATCCCGTTCTGAACCTCTGAAGAGGGATAAAGGGGTTATAATTCCCTTAACATAGTATTTCTGTGTAAACAGCATTTTCTAACATTTGAACTTTTTTGTTCCAGAGTCTCGGGTAATGGTCCTAAAGGTATGAGCAGAGTGGTAGGATCAGCCTCCTCCCCTCCCCCCCCCACCCCCAAACTCACTCACATGGAGTCCTGCACTCCCTCAGCCCTCCTCCTGATCCTGGAGTCTTTCCTGGACACCCAGCACTCACATCCTGTTATTCAAACACTTGGACCTCCCGTTCATCTCGGTGCCCAGCCTGAGACACCTCAACAGCTCCCATATCCAGAGCTGTGCTTTATTCCGGAAGGTAACGTTTACAAATTTTTCATGTGGACAGTGGTCACGATTTTGCCCTATGAGAATCAGATTTTTAACCCCCCCTGATATTTTGCAGAAATCAAAGAAATGGAATCGTCCTCATCCCATGGCTAGATCTTAAAGCTGAGACACCCCAGGGATATCCTGTGAGGAAAAGCCCTCAGTGCTTGGAGAGCGGATGTGCTCACAAGTGACCAGTTAAGATTAGTGTGTGTGTCAAAGTCCTGAGCGTTTCTGGGTTCTGTGAATATTCTGGCTGCATTAATAAGATGTCTTAGATGCTACAACTCCCCTCATGTCAGATTTCTGTGTTTATGGTGATCTCTTGTCATTCTAATAATTACGGTCGCATCTGTTTTTGGTATGAGGTTCGTACCGTCTGATTTTTTTCTTTTCTGTGCTTTTCTTGTTTAACCAAATGCTTTCAAGGCTACAAAGATTGAAAATGATGGAATCAGGACAAACAAGCTGGCCCATGATCTAAGATACCAGATCTGATTCCTGAGCTCAGCATAGCTGCCTCTGGGGTTGGACCATAACTCTGTGTCGGTGCTGTATGATTCTCTGCATCACAGCTCAGCTCCTGCTCCTGGGGTTGGGCCATCAACTCTTACGCTGATTCCATGCATTACAACTAAATCCAGTTCTGCTACGTCCCTTCCGGATTCAGTACGCCAGTTGTTCAATCCCTTCCCGCAAGTCTGGGAGTTGCAGAAATCCAAATACTTTTCTTAGCATGTGCTCCTCCTACCTTAGAGAGAGAGTTAGATCCCCTACAATTTCAAGTTCTGCAAGAAATCACTATTTTTTTTTTCAATTTTTCTTTCTTTTTGCGGTTTTTGGTGCAAATTCACTGGTGGTGGCCACCTTGGATTTTGTACCATGTGCTGCAGCGCTTAAGGAAGGAGCAGGAGCTTCAGGCTTTGCCTCCACTGGGTCCACCAGGGCTGGGGAGTTGGCCTGGGTCCGTGGTTTTTGAAAAAATGTCTTGCCCAGAGGCCGGAGCCTGGTGCCAAATGCCTGCATTGCAAGTCAGGGGACTCCTTTGGTGTGGTGCGGATACCTCAGCAGGGCCTGGAAGTGGCCACAGGATGTGAATTTTCTCCAGACTTTATTTGGCTCCTCTGGAAAGCTTATGCTTCGGACCCAGCTCATTTGGTGTAGCCGGTGGGCGCATCGGTTTCTTCTATGCCGGTTGCGCCAGTGGCAGAGTTCCCTGTTCAGGAGCCCTCTGGCTATGACAGAGATGAACTGCATTAGTGACTATACTGATTTTATGTCTCTTCTGTCTCCCGTCGCTGTTTCTACCTTGGATCCTGCTGCTGCCCTTGCCAGGACGAGTCAGCATGGTCACCCTGAGGGTCCGGATTTGGGTGAGGATCCCTCCATCTGCAGCCTTTTAAGAACATCTCTGTCCATCATTTTATGGCTGATGTTCTGAAAGAGTTCAAATTGGAATTTCCACCTTCCATGTCACCATATTCAGTCATGGACTGTTCTAATGTGCTGTCCTCCTTTTTTCCATCCTCTCTACAGCTTCTTGGTCTGGTTGCGGAACAGTGGGATACCCCAGAAAGCTCTTTCCGGTTCTCTAAAGCTATGTCTCAGCTTTATCCACTAGCTCCTGCTTTTCAGCAGTATTTTGAGCAACCTCCAGTGGATTCCGCCATAGCACATTACCAGGCGCCCGGCCCTCCCTAGTGATGGAAGAGTAGTGCTTGCGGACCTTGTATTAAAAGCTTTTTTTAAGTGGCTTCTTATGGTATCAAGGCGGTGGCAGTAGCCTCCTTTGCGGGGCGTGCCTGTGACACGAGATTGGGAAGTGTGCCTTCTGTGGGAGTGGATGCCTGTCCCCAGCTAGTGGATTATGGGCAGACACCCTTAGTGATCTCATCCAAGTTCTTAGTAAGGTCTCAGCTTACACGTTGTCTGCACGCTGGACTCTTTGGATCTGTCATTGGACTGGGGGTGCTGCCTCCAAAGCCATTTTAAGCAGCCTCTCTTTCAAGGGGCAGCTTCTTTTTGGGAAAGGTCTGGATGCCTCATGGCCAGTGTCGCTGATCGCCGCCCTCTCCCAGTGTACAAGTCTCGCCAGGCTTCGGGAAGGGGCCATAGTACCTTTCATCCTGCCCACAGATTTCATCAGGGATCCTTGGGCTCTTCCTCCCTGAGATATTCCAAGGGATATCGTCCTCGTTACACTTACAGACATCCTCAGTCATCTGGATCCTGGGCAGCTACTGCTAACAATGACACCAGAAGTCAGGCGGGGCTTCCTCATATCTGGGGCCAGTTCTCTCTGTTTTACCGTGAGTGGATTTACATATCCTCAGATCAATGGGTGCCAGACATCATTTTGAAAAGACAAAAATAGACTTCTTTTGCCTGCCTCCTTCTTTATTTCTGGAATTGCTGATGATGTGATCCTGTAGGAGGGGCTATGATTGATTTCCTAAGCCTAGCTCTTGACCCTTTGGCAAAGCTGCTCTGGCCAGCACCGGAGATGCTGCCATGCCTGGGCTTGATAGAAGATGATTGAAAGCAGGGGTAAGTGAAGATGCCTAGCCCCACTGCTATCAAAGGTTAGTTCCACCATTCTACAGACTGAAATAGTAGCATTAAAAGCTTCTCATTAGCTCTTTCCCGTCTACTGCCTCTAACTTTCATTGGCAGATTCCTTAGCTCTGTCATTGGCTACCATTCACTGATACACTCCAAACAGCCAGCGATCCTATTAGTTCCCCCGTAGGGTAAGGGATGTAGGGAGTTCTGAATCTGCTTTAGATTGGTCATTTCTTTCAGTGGATCGTTGAGTTTGTGATGTTATGGAAGAATCGATCAGCTTGTATTTGTTTCTGTGTGTGGATCCTCAAGGTTCACACATTTCCCCCCCTCTTACTGTATTTTAATCTTTCCTTTTGACTTTTAGTGGACGTTAGTAGCAGCTGTGTTCTGGGTTGTCACTTATATGCTGAGATGGGGATCAGACATCTTGCATAGGGTTAGTGTGCTCCTGGCTGTAGCCAAGAACCTGAAACTAAATCCAGAGATTTTGGTAGTAGGGAAGGTGGGTTTGCGTCCATCTAATTGGAAGTTTGTGATGCCTAGGGCTTTGTTGCTCATTAAGTCCAATGTGAATTGGCGATTAGCTGGCGTTAAAACCCTATTTGAAGAAATTCATACTATGTGATGGCCTGACTGGGTTACTGCAGTACATTGTATGTGGTTCCTCACAGCTGCTCTGGTTTTTGTTGGATGTGGGTATCTGGATCTTATTATACTCCTTTCCTTACCAGTTGTTCTCTGCTAAAGATCCTTTGTCAAGCTTTTGAGATCTTTCCTGGGCCAGGCCCTGCCTGTTCGATCACTTAAATATCTGTCCTTTACCTTTCCAGTAGGGAGCTTTCTTGCTTGTTCCTTTTGGGTTTCTTGGGTTTGATCAGAAGGAAGCATTCTTCAATTTTGGGCCTTCCTTGTGGGATAAGCTCCCAGAGGGGCTTTAAAAAAAAAAAAAAAAAGCCTAATTTTCACAGAACGTAAAAACTGCCGTATTGGATCACACCCAGGTATATTTTTGTTAACGAGAGTACTTAAACTACTGTATAATCTTTGTATTGTCCATATGTACTCCACTGTAAATGTTTGCTTGTAGGCCGTTCTGAGCTACTGAGAGGACGGGATAAATAAATACATGGAGATGAAATTATAGCATTCTAACTGATAAAGAAATTGTAAAAAGACTTGAGGCGTTTACAACTGAATTCTTTTGCAACAACGTTCCCAATTCTGACATCTCACCCCCCCCCCCCACTAATTGGGAAGCATACAAAGCTACCCTGAGAGGAGAAATTATTAGCTTGGTAAATTGGAAAAAGAAACAAACATCCAAATGCATTCAAATTTTAGAAAACAACATTAAAGAACTAGAAAATAGATATAGTAATGACTCAGCCAGAAACAAAAACTCATTTTCGCAACTCCTTAAACTGAAATATGAACATAATTTCCTATACTCAAGTATTACTCGTCAGGACATATTTATTCAAAAATCTGGCCAGTATATGGGAGACAATAAGGTTGGACGATCATTGGCGAAATACCTTAAAGGAAAACATGAGAAATGCCTTATTTCTTCCATTTGAGACTCAAATAATCATCTGCTAACAGAAAACTCGGCAATTAAAGCTGAATTTGAATCTTTTTATACCCACCATTTACCTCTGAAGCTTCTCCCTCACAACAGGCTATATCACAGATGCTAAATTCGATACAACATCCCACATTGTCACAATAACTTAAAAAAGAACTATAACTTCCCATTACCTCTCAAGAATTACACATAGCCATCTCCTCTCTAGCCACAAATAAATCTCCAGGCCCAGATGGCCTGACAAGCGAATTTTACCCAAAATTTAATTTGCCTCTTACCCCTCACTTAGGGCTCCTTTTACTAAGATGCACTAGTGGTTTTAGCGCACGCAGGAAATTACCACGCGCTACGCTTCTAGAACTAACACCTGCTCAATGCTGGCGTTAAGGTCTAGTGCGTGCTATTCTGCGTGTTAAAGCCCCAACGCGGCTTAGTAAAAGGAGCCTTTACTCACCTATTTTAATCACATTCATGATTTCCCTGAATAACAATGAAACTTTACAGAAGCCATGATAATTGTATTCCCGAAACCAGATCGTGATCCCACTTTAGTTAAAAACTACAGACTCATATCACTCCTAAATGTTGACTATAAAATATTGGTGAACCTACTAGCTAATAGACTTAATAAAGTAATTGAACATCTGATTCTACCAGATCAAGTTGGTTTCATTAGACATAGAGTTATTGGTGATAACCTTAGACTCTTTCATAATATTAATGGATGCGTAAAGCAGTGTTTTTCAACCGCTGTTCCGCGGCACACTAGTGTGCCTCAAGATGTTGCCTGGTGTGCCGCAGGGCCGCCATCAGGGCAGTACTACCAGTCCTGCATTCAGGGGCCCGGAGCTGACAGGGGGCCCGAGGCAGGGGCGCCAGTAGCTCGCCAAGGCAAAGTGAGTCGATCACCCAGGACTCACTTTGTCTTGGTGATCTAATCTATCGAGCCGATAAGTCTTCTTCTCCCCGACGTCAATTCTGCAGTCGGAGAGGAAGTTCGGGCCAGCCAATCGCTGCCTGGCTGGGCGGAACTTCCTCTCCGATTGCAGAATTGACGTCAGGGAGAGCATGCGTCGGCGTCGGCTTTGGGGCCTGTTATCCATTGGTGGGTCCTGTTCCCCGATGGCAGCGGCAGTGGCAGTGGCTTGGGGAACGGCAGGGAGAAAGAAAGAAAGGGGGCAGGCAGGGAAACAGAAGGAAAGAAGAGAAACAGAAAAAAAGAAAGAAAGGTCAGGGAGAGAGGAAGAAAAAGTTGGGGGAGGGAATGAGGTGTGGAGGAGAGAAAGCATACAGGCTGATAGAAGGGAAAAAAGATTGGATGCACAGTCAGAAGAAGAAAGTGCAACCAGAAATCACCAGACAAGGTAGGAAAAATGATTTTATTTTAAATTTAGCAAAGTGGAGGCAGTATTACCACAGTTTTCAAAGGAATTTGCCCAAATAACTTAATAGTTAACTGGGTAAATTCCCAGAGATGAAAACTTCCCTTCACTTACTATGCACAGTTCTGAATTTATATCTGCTGTCTATATTTTACAATATGGTCACCTTTTACTAAACCGCAATAGTGGTTTTTAGCGCAGGGTGCCTATGAGCGTCAAGAGCAGCGCTGGGCATTCAGCGCAGCTCCCTGCGCTAAAAACTGCTATTGTGGTTTAATAAAAAGGATGGAGGGTATATTTGTCTATTTTTGTATGCTATAAAAACCAAATACAGAGAGAGACTGAGAGCTGTTGACGAAGAGCTACGTGTGTGTCTTTCTTCGATTCCAGCCAGAATATCAGCTTTGTGTTCAGCCAAACAGGCCCAGGTTTTGCACTGAATAAAGTATTTTATAATTTTTATAATTTTTATTTCATAATAAAGTAATTATAAAATACTTTCTTTGTGTTTATTTGATTCCTATTCAAGAGAATTACTTTATATATAGTCAATATAGGCACAGAGTTAAATTTTTTAACATTTTCTAATGGTGGTGTGCCTCGTGATTTTTTTCATGAAACAAGTGTGCCTTTGCCCAAAAAAGGTTGAAAAACACTGGCGTAAAGGGCCTCTTGGAACCTTCAGTAGGCTTAGCTTTAGACGCAAGAAAAACTTTCGACAGGGTTGAATGGCCTTTCCTGCTGCAGGTTCTGAGATGGCTTAATTTTGGTGAATCCTTTATTTCTTGGATCCATTCTTTCTATTGGAATTCCATGTCAAAGGTACTCGCAAATAATTCCTTAACCAAAGCCATCCACCTTCAAAGGGGAACCCAACAGGGGTGTCCCCTATCACCACTTTTATTTAATCTTTCCTTAGAATCACTATTATCAAGCATTCGCCAGTCGCCCCAAATTTTGGGTATTCTGTCCTACACCAGAGAAATTAAAATAGTGGCTTACGCAGACGACATACTTCTCTTCTTATGCAATCCCCACATATCCATTCCAGCTTTTCAACAAATTGTTCATTCTTACTCTCAACTTTCTGGCTACAAAGTTAACTGGGAGAAATCGGTTTTATTTCCGCTGAATGATCAGATAGCAGAATGTGATATCAGTCATTTTAGCTTCACCTGGACCACTAAAGAAGTAAAATATTTAGGCATAAAGACTATCACCGAAGTATGGACTTTAATATCACTAAAATCAAATCACTAATCTTCTCTCAATTCACCAAATGGTCCCCACTATACCTCACTTGGTGGGGAAGAACTTCTTCTATTAAAATGACCCTGGCACCCCAAATAAATTACCAACTGGCGATGCTTCCATCATTATGTAAAGCCTCAATATTTCATTGGATAGACCAGAAAATACAATCTTTTATCTGGAAAAACAAAAGATCGAAAATTTCTTTTAAAAAACTGAAAGCAGCCAAATTCAATGGTGATATTAGCCTGCCTGACTTTTATAGATATCATTTAGCCTCCCTAATAAAATATGGGATCCAGTGGTTTCAAACAGATGTTAGTAGTCCATTCCATCTTCCAACTTGATTAGAATTAGAGCAATACATATGCACACCTATACCCATCTGTGCTCTTCCTACTATGTCCCTTCCACCCAAATATAAACATTTTCCTATTCTGAAAGCAACCCAAACAGCTCTTCGTATACTTGATAAAGCTTCTCGGAATTCTATGTACGCACATCGTGATATGGCGTTATGGAATAATCTTGCCATTAAGCACACTAAAAAATCTTTATCTTGAAAGATTTGGCAAAAAAATGGGATCTGGTGTGTTAATCAACTGTACGATAAAGATAGACCTTTTCCCCAATTTGTTGAAAGCTACTCATTACTAATTGATAAATACCAGCAGTGGTATTCTTTGACTAATATACTATCAAAAATACAATTATCTCTTACTACTTGTATGATCAGTTGGTGTACAAAAGTTAAAAAGAAAGGAAAAGCTACCGGTATATCTTTTAAGTATCAGCTCCTTCGAGATTCAGACTTTGCAGGAGCAGCAGATATGTGAACCAAAAACCTCAATGTCACCTTAAATCATTCTGAGTGGAATGTCATTCTGAGTGGAATGTCTCTAAGACAAATAGGCCCCTTCTATCAGCCAACTTATCACAATCTATTTATTTTCTTATGTGGACAGTTACATGGACTCCTTCTCGTATGAAAAAAGCAGCTCTCAGAGACACAGATAAATGCTGGCACTGTCTTACTTCAGTGGGTAATTTGGCTCATATGCTCTTTGAATGTGAAGCTATGTGTCCATTTTGGGAAGCCATGTGGCCTACTATTAAGGAGATAACGAATTGTAATGTAGATATATCATATGACAATAATTCTACATTCTCTTCATACCTGTTTTGCTACTTCAAACTGTAAGCCAAAATTAATTGACATGTTAATATCTATTGGCCTACAACAGATATTACAACATTAGAAATCGGCCTCTAGACTTAATTACTCCTTCTGGTGGAATTCTGTATGTTTATACAAACGATCTGAAAAAATATGCTGTTGAGAAATGTTTCCCGTTATTTCAACATTCCCAGACCCAATTATGGACTCCCATTGATAATTTTATGAACTATCAGAAATTATAATTTATCAACACATATGCATATTTGATTTGTATGACACATCTGACTGTGATATTTCTCTAAGTTGACATTTCCTGATTGCTATGTTGCTTTTTTTATTGACATGTTCATAAACCTCAATAAAAAGATTGAACTTAAAAAAAAACCCCAACAATCTAGAAATAAAACATTTTGGTGAACTAAGATATCACTGGTCATACCAAGTGTCCCGTCAAGCCCGGTCTCTTCTTCCAGTAGAGGCCAATCGAGATCACAGGTCCCTGACAGGATTCCGAAAAGTAGAGAGATTCATACAGACATAAGAGTTGCCATACTGGGACAGAAAGAAGGTCCATCAAGCCCAGTATCTGTTTGCAATAGTAGCCAACCCAGGTCACAAGTGCCTGCCAAGATCCCCATAAGGGATAAGCAGTAGACTTTCCCCAAGTCTACGTGGTTGAAAATGATTTCTAGAGTTTTCCTCCAGGAACTTGTCTGTACTCTTGTTAAACCCATTGGCCTTGTGCTGGTAGTTGGGGGAGCTTTCACTGTTCTCCTCTACTCCATCTTTCTGTCAGGCTGAAGGTTATGCTGAGCGATGGCATCAAACTGCAGTGAGCTGGAGAGGTCGATTGAAGTGCTAGTCAGGAACTTCTACAAGTATGCAGAAAAAAAGGGGAAAAAGGACAAAATGACCAAGAAGGAGTTTCGCAAGATGGTCAGCTCTGAGCTGAGCCATATCCTAACGGTAAGAGCTGGCACATGGGAGATCAGAGAGAGAGAGAGACTAAGAGGTGGGGAGGGGCCTGGGAACTTAAGGGCTGAGGGAGGGGGAAATGAGAGATGGAGAGAAAGTGAGCTGGGGGGAAGGGGTTAAGGTCCTAGGGGCGATTGAGAGAGAGAGGGGCAGGGGGGCTTAAGAGCTAAAGAGAGGGTTTAGGGTGACAGACCTGGGACTGGTGTCCCAAGGGCTGTGAGAGAGGGCAGAAACCTAGTGCAGGCAAGCAAGTTTCAAGTTTCAAGTTTATTAAGTTTTAATATACCGACCATCAAATAAATATCTGGCCGGTGTACATTACAATAAAAACATAAATAAAAATAGGGAAGGGGAGTTAATATATTCTACATTTAGAGGTATAAATAGTGTATATTACAACATAGACTAGACAAACTTTCTCTTGGCAAGATATTAATTCACCTTCTCTCAGGCTTGTAACACATCCCTCTCTCCCCTATCCATTTACCCTCTCTCCTGTATCTAACATATCTACCTTTTTTATGTAATAAGTCTCGTCAGCTATTTATCAAGTCTATATGTATTAAGACTATGCTTCTAGTACAACTTCTGTAACCAGCCTAGAACTCCACTAAGGAGGATTTTGTGGAATCTAAGTCCGAACATAACAAATTATCCCTCTTTTCCTATCCATTCAGCCTTTCTCCTGTATCTCAGCCTTTTAACACATTTCTCTCTTCCCTACTCATTCACTCTGTTCCCGGGGGAAGGAGTGGCGTAATGGTCAGAGCTACAGCCTTGGCACCCTGACGTTGTGGGTTCACGCCCCGCACTGCTCATTGTGACCCTGGGCAAGTTACTTTATCCTCCACTGTGTTAGATAGATTGTAAGCCCACCGGGAAAGATAGGTATAAATGACTGAGTACCTGAATGTAAATAAATAACTTGGAAAGAATTTAAAAAGGACCAGTATTTTGACATTTTTCTTTTCTTGTCCTATCCAGAATACACAGAGTAAAGAGGGGGCTGATAAGCTCATCAAGTCATTGGACGCAGATGAGGATGGCAAGATCAGCTTTGATGAATACTGGACCTTGATAGGTGAAATTGCCAAGAAGCTGAGTCAGCAAATCTCCCTCCAGATCCAGGATCCGCATCAGAGTTCACAACCTGGCCATTAGATCTCTCTTGGTCTCAGCCCCCCCCCCCCCCCCCCATTTTTCACCCTTGAATAGTTAGCATTTCCCATAAAATTCCTGGAGCGCTCCTCAAGAAGGGAGTTTTGTCATCTCCAGGAGCTGCTAGGACGCTGCTTCATTTAAATTTTCATGTGTGGTGGGAGGAGGCCGAAGTTAGCTTCCTCCATGGGGGACAGGAACTGAAGATCCAGACTCAACTTGCCACCCCGTGTCTTCTGGCTTGTAGTCCTGTTGTATTGCAGGGAGATGAAGAAGGGAAGCTGGACTCCAGTCCCCTGAGCACATTGGGATTTAATAGAAAGGGACAGGGCTGCGACGGGTCCCTCTTCTGCCCCTCTGTCTCTTGATCTTGTGTTAGCCATCACTATTTCCTGCTTGTAAACTATAATGGACATTATTCTGTGGTTCTAGTGTTCACTACATGGAGGACCGAAGGCCACAAAACCTCTATGAAAAGAAACCAGTGTCCTCAATGATGTGGTTTAATCTTCTACAGCTGGTTTGCTGGATATGTCTGTGTCCCCTGCCACCTCCTCACAGAGGGAGATCTGTACTTGGGTGTCTGAGGGCCATGCTTCTGTCCCCCCCCCCCTGATGTACCAGTGCTCAGTCCGAAATGCCTCAACAGCTCCCAAATCCCGAGCTGTGCTTTAAGTTCTGCTCCTGTGCTATCAGATAGCCCTGTAATCTTCACACACAGATGGATTCCAGAGAATACACTGGGTTTGTCCCACAGGATGTCCAGTTTTCGGTTCTGCTTTGTATCTGACCCATTCCACTGCTGGGTCTTTGGGACTCAAGGTCTGGCTTCCCTGCCCCTGAAAAGCAGTTGTTTGTGAGCTGCCCAGTTGCTGGTGTTGGGGATGAACTATACCAGTGGTTCCCAACCCTATCCTGGAGGACCACCAGCCATGAATATGCATGGGGCAGATTTGAATGCCTTTCACCTCCATTATATGCAAATTTCTATCGTGCATATTGACTAGGGTTATCCCCAAAACCCAACTGGCTGGTGGTCCTCCAGGACAGGGTTGGGAAACACTGAACTCCAAAGAGATGACTTTTCCATGCCGGAGCAGCAGCAGCAGCTCCCATGATATTGAGTAGCTGGGCTTCTGGAGAGTTACTATCCCGTCAGCAAGCATAGCCCTGGAGGCTGGGAAAAAGAGAGGAGGGAACGGGGCCCACAGTGCTGGGAGAGAGAAACGGAGGGTCTGGGGAATGCAACAGGGAAACAGTGGGGGTCGCTCTCACAAGATCTGCCTACTCAGGTACACAACCTCCCTGTGTTAAGTCCTAGGATATGATCGAGTGCTAGTGGTGGTTATTGGTCTCTCATTTTATGACAGGCTTTTCGGTCTCATTATTATCTTATAAGTTCTTCTCCTAATAGAAGAGGGAGAAGAGTTGGATTTAGGAGTATGAAAGTAAACCAAGGGGCATAGCAGGGAAGGGGAATTTATTTTATGCACTTAGTAACTAGAAAGCAATTTGCAGGCTTGCTAAACTGAAAGGACAGGAACACAGTTCTTCCTCAAAAACTTTAGACATTTTTGTGCAGTGCTGAAAAGCAAAGTGGCAGCGATTGGTATTCGGCAGTGATTGCACTATGTTATTTTTTGCAGGGCACCATTCTCCCCTTTCCAGCTTTTTAGGCCTACTTACTTTTGGGGAGATGGGTGGACAGCACCTAGTTTTAACTTGCTGTCGTTTAGTTCAGTCCAGCCACCACAGCACTGACCATCTTTGGCCAGGGTAAACATGCTGAATCTGACCAGCAGGTGTCACTGTTGTGGAGCGTCCAGGCACAAGCCAACGTAGGAAGCAGAAGCCTTGGGTTGGGAGTGAAATTTTGGTCTGTACGGTGCCAGAGTACAGCAATTATAAAAGCACATCTGTTTTGGTAAAAGGTGAGGAGGCATCTGGTGAGCTTCTGAGAAACCTGAGATTCAGACTTATATTGTCAGACTCTGGTTCTCTTCTGCAACAGGAAGTGCTCCGTGATCAGGTTTGCTCAACCCCAATTCTCATCGTTCCAGGCAAGTCTAGGTGTTAATGCAGTGGTCTCAAACTCGCGGCCCACCAGGTACTATTTTGAGGCCCTTGGTATGTTTATCATAATCACAAAAGTAAAATAAAACAGTTTCTTGATCATATGTCTCTTTAGCTATAAATGACAATATTATTATTAAGACTTAGCCAAAAGGAAGGATTTATAAACTATAAAGAGTTTTACCTCCTGCAAAATTGTCATTTCTTTAATAAGACATTAACTATTTTTTCTGAGGCCCTCCAAGTACCGACAAATCCAAAATGTGGCCCTGCAGAGGGTTTGAGTTTGAGACCACTGTGTTAAGGTAACTGTGATGTAAATTAATTTGATTCTTCAGCCAAGTGGATACAAATCCATGAGCGTCTGCTCTGAGGACTGCATGGAAACTGATGTCCTTGTAAGATCTGCTGTGAAAGTAAATCTGGCAGACGTGTCTTTGCAAGACCTGAACTTGTCTTGAAATCCACTGCTCAGGCCATGATGGCGTATGGCTCAGTGCATTTCTATAAAAGTGTCCTGTTCATGTGGGGGAGGGAAAATATGTTCTGAATGTTTCAATAAATACCTTGTTTATGGATCCACACCCAGTGTCCCACCTCTTGGCTTTTTAGGATGTTTTGGGTCATAACTAGGATATATAGGTTTATTATTTTTTCCATTTAGTCATTACTAAATTTTCCAGAGGACTGCAACTAAACAAAATATTTAAACAAGTACGCGAAGGAGTCACTGCTGAGAGGCGTGCCAGCTAAGAAATGAAAAAATCAGTATTATCAGCGCAGTCCAGATCCATTACTTGTGCCTCTTAAATCTCCTTCAACCGAACTCAGGAGAACAGCTCAGCTGGCCAGCTATGTACTGTCTGAGCCTTCCTGGACCTAGCAAAATAATCTTTATCTGAGATGGCACAGTATATATATCTTTCCACTTATAATTAATGAAACATTTCCTAGAATATTTAAGAACGAAAGTAATCTCAAAACCCAATACGCAATTGCAAAAATCCCATGGCTCTAAAGCACTTTGAGTCCTGGGGAAAACATGAGGTATATATTACATGCCATACAAGAGTGCAAACTACCGTAGATCTAAAGACATCAAAAGAGAGAGCCAAGGGGAGTATGACAGAGGTGCATAAAATCCTGAGTAGTAAACACAAACCCATGCTTTACTCTTTCAAAAAGTACATGTGATGTGGATTTGTAACCCTTGGAAATATGATATTGTGTTTCATGGACCTTCAATGTGACCCAATGTAGCAGGTTCTGAAGTGAAGCCTTATGCTTATTGTATAAATAGGTATTCAGAACCACCTAACAGATTCAGCATATTTTCACTTTAAAATTAGTCATTTAAGCCTCCATTTGGAAAAATAAGAATGCAAAGCAAGGCTCAGGGAATTCTTGCCAACCTCTCTCTGTGTCTTCCACTGAATGGGGAGGGAGTAGTTTCAGTGCTGAACATAAGACAAGCCATGCTGGACTGGAGAAGATAAATGCAAAATGGGATGGAGATGTTGTTTCAAGTTTCAAGTTTCAAGTTTATTTAGATCTTGATAAATCGCCTATTACAAATATTCTAAGCGATGTACATAATATAATAAAACAGGTTTAAACTTATTAATCCAATAATAACTAATTGATTTTCAGAGGATTCTGTTCGTGAGGAGTTCACTAAACTAAAGGTAGACAAAGTAATGGGGCCGGGTGGTGTACATCTGAGGGTACTGGAGGAACTTAGGGAAGTTCTGGTGGCTCTACTGGCTGACCTTTTCATTCATTCTCTAGATTCAGGAGTGGTACCAGAGGATTGGAGAAGGGAAGATGTGGTCCCTCTTCACAAAAGTGGAAGTAAGGAAGAAGTAGGGAACTACAGGCCGGTAAGTCTGACCTGTGGTGAGTAAATTAATTGAAGCGCTTTTAAAACAGAGAATAGTGAAAAGTCTGGCACCCAGTGGAATACAGGACCAGAGGCAACATGGATTCACTAGAGGTAGGTCTTGTCAGACAAATCTGATCAATTTCTTTGAGAATTGGATAAAGGGAAAGTGCTAGATGTGTATTTAGATTTTAGCAAAGCCTTTGACAGTGTTCCACACAGACGTCTAATAAATGAACTATGCCCTTGGTATAGGCCCCAAAGTGACAAGACTAGGTCAGGAACTGGTTGAGTGGAAGGCAACAGAGGGTAGTGGTTAATGGAGAACTCTCTGAGGAAAGGGATGTTACCAGTGGTGTGCCTCAAGGTTCGGTTCTTGGGCCTGTTCTTTTTAACATTTTTGTAAGCGATATTGCTGAAGGGCTGTCAGGTAAGATTTGCCTCTTTGTGGATGATACCAAAATCTGCAACAGAGTAGACACACTGGATAGTGTGAATAACATGAAGAATGACCTGGCAAAGATTGAAGAATGGTCTGAAATTTGGCAGCTAAGATTTAATGCTAAGAAATGCAAAGTCATGCATTTGGGCTGTAGAAACCCAAGGGGACGGTACAGTTTAGGGGGTGAA
Source organism: Geotrypetes seraphini (assembly GCF_902459505.1). NCBI lineage: Eukaryota > Metazoa > Chordata > Amphibia > Gymnophiona > Dermophiidae > Geotrypetes > Geotrypetes seraphini. The sequence goes on along the minus strand of NC_047099.1, from coordinate 26,059,781 downwards.
GAGCTTTTGTGCATGAAAGAGGCATGGGACTCGAGTGTGATAGTATGTGATGATCTTAAGGCGGCCAAACAAGTTGAAAAGGTGATGACGAAAGCTAGAAGTATGCTAGGGTGCATAGGGAGAGAGAGAGTTGGTCTAGAGCAGTGTTTCTCAACTCGGTCCTCGAATACCCCCTTGCCAGTCAGGTTTTCAATATATCCACAATGAATATGCATGAAAGAAATTTGCATATAATGGAGGCAGTGTATGCAAATCAAGTTTATGCAAATTCAGTGTGGATATCCTGAAAACCTGACTGGCAAGGGGGTACTCCAGGACCAAGTTGAGAAACACTAGTCTAGAGCAGGGGTAGGCAATTCCCGTCCTCGAGAGCCACAGGTAGGTCAGGTTTTCAGGATATCCACAATGAATATTTATGAAATGGATTTGTATGCACTGCCTCCCTTGAGATGCAAATCTATCTCATGCATATTTATTGTGGATATCCTGAAAACCTGATCAGCCTGTGGCTCTCGAGGACCGGAATTGCCTACCCCTGGTCTAGAGAAAGGCTACTAAAATAATCAGTGGTCTTCATCACAAGCCTTATGGGGACAGACTGAAATATCTCAATATGTATAGTTTGGAGGAAAGGGGAGATATGATAGAGATGTTTAAATTCCTATATGGCATAAATACGCATGAGGCAAATCTCTTTCATTTGAAAGGAAGCTCTGGAATGAGAGGGCATAGGATGAACTTAAGAGGTGATAGTCTCAGGGGTATCTAAGGAAATACTTTTTTACAGACAGGGTAGAAGATGCATGGAAGTCTCTCGGTAGAGGTGGTGGAGACAAAGACTGTGTCTGAATTCAAGAAAGTGTGGGACAGACACTTGTGATCCATTAGCTCAGTATCCTCTTTCAATTAGTAGCCAGCCAGTCCAGGTCACACATAATAAAATGAAACCAAATGTGATAATATCTCAAACCACTAGATGTCACTGTGAATGGATTTCATAGGCTGGCTTTTACAGTTTAACCACAGGGTGCTATTGTCCCACCACAGCATGTTTTACAAAAAAGAAAAATGGAATTACACATAGAGGTGTGGCAGCATTGGGAGGGTGTATAGGGGGTAAAGCATACATTTGCAGTTCCTGTATAGATGATCCCTAAGTGGAAGAGAATGGAAACCATGGAAGTGAATTGACTTTTGCACTTGTAAGAAGACATGGGGGTGGGGTTAGTACAGGTACATGGAATAATAGTTACAACTTTAGGGGGGGAAATAACCTGCACAAAGTGGCAGTTCTAACCACAACCTCCTTAATATAACTTGGCAGACACGATGGGCCATTTTAGTCATTATTTACTGTGTAATAAAATTATGCAGAACCTAAGGAGTGGTAAAAACCTTAAACTTTAACCCCTCATCTCTGGATACAATTTGTAATTCTTTGCTGACAATGATGATGATATAACTCTTGGATTTGTCTCTTGAATGTTTTTTGGGGCAGGTTGTCACTTCCCAAGAGGTGCTTTTACCTCCTCTTAGGATGTTTACTGGGCGGTTGTGTTCTCCTGCCCAGCTCCAATGCTTCCACCAGGTGGCACTCAGCTACCACAATCGCCCTGGCACAGCTGTAATGTAGCAGGGTGGGGCACAGCCAGGCAACTCAGTTCCAGGAACTTTCCACAGGAAACCAAAGTGAGTCACCAGTTGCTAAGTTACAACATTGAAAAGAAGTTTTGTTGACTGTTCGAGGAGACTGGCACAATAAAAAAGGGACTTGTCTGTGTTAGGAAATCCTATCACCCTTCAGACCTTTCCTTCTCAATGCAATTAGTCCTTCATCCATTCCATGCCCAGGCCTAGTATTAAGGGGTACAAACTGTGCCCCAGAGGACTTGACGCTTGCTTGAGCCTGAAGGAGGCCCATCCCTTTAGGGCCCTGTTTTTCAACCTTTTTACACCTATGGACCGGCAGAAATAAAAGAATTATTCTGCGGACCGGCATCAGTCCGTGGACCGGCGGTTGAAGAACACTGGGCTAAGTCATGGGCCAGACCCCGCCCATCTCTACCCAATCTCCACCCCAGACCCCACCTCCCTAATAGTACTAATTGCACCTTGCACGTCCTGTGCCTCATCTGGAAGCCTTCCCTCTGACGTTGCAACGTCAGAAAGAAGGCTTCCGGTTCAGGCGCAGGATGCCCGGAGGAGCCACTGCCCGTGGCTTTGTGCACTGAATCAGTTAGGAAGAGGGAGCTGGCTCGAAGATAACGCCGCATCGATCGCACCATGGATCAGCGGTTGAAGAACTCTGTTTTGGGCCTGATGCACGTGCTGGCCCTGTGGACCGGCAGGAAATTTCTGTGGACTGGCACCGGTCCATGGACCGGTGGTTGAAGAACACTGCTCTAGGGAATATTGAGGCTTCTTAATTCTGCTTTGGACCACTAACATATCTAACTACTGCCGTATCCATGAGATGCCTCCTCCCCTTCCCTCCCCCCCCCCTGTCTCTGGTCCTGTGTAATAGAGAATGGCATGGGGACAGATTTTTCCCCATTCCCACAAGTTTTATTGCTGTCCCTGCCCTTATCCTGTAAGCGCTGCCTTAACCACACAAGCCTCGAACACTTATGATTTTAAAAGGTTTGAGGCTTGTGCAAATGAGCACAGAGCTTGCAGGAAAGGGGCAGGGACAGGAAACTGAGTTCCCGCAGGGACGGGAAATATTTGTCCCCGTGTCATTCTCTATTGTGTAACACCACATTCTGAACTCTCCTTGTCTGGTGACACAGGATAGCAAATGGTGCATCGGATTCAGTCAGTTGTAGCCTGTTTCCAGCCTGGATGCTTCCTGATTTTTTTCTGGGTGATTTCTTTCCCAAGTTTCAGACCAGCTTTCCTTTTCTTGAGATCCTGTATGTGGGGCGTGTGTAGGTTTGTGTAGTAATCTGTTGTAGTTTTCCGTCCTCTCGGTGCACTGCTTTTGGGCGTTGGCAGGCTGAGTGCAGGTCTTGAAGGCAGTAATCCCAGCCTATAAAACAAAGTTGTGCCCTTTATTGTGCCAAGGAAGGGCCCGGAGTAATCTATATGAAATCACTTTGAAAAGTTGGCATCCTGCAAGCTGCAGCTTCTACAGTTACAAGCTTCAGTAATAACAGCTCCAGAAACAATTTCAACAAAGAAATGTTTGTTTTAATAACATGGACAATGCTGTTTGAATGCACCCACGCCCTGAAGAGGAATGTTATATCAATGATGAGGATGGGGGGAGGAGAGACTGAGCTGAGCAAACAAAATCGGTTTAATCCTTCTGCTTTGACGATAGTTGCCTTGCTCATAAGGGTTCTGCAGGTTCTCACTCAGCCCCAAAACTCTCTACTCGGTGTCCCCACCTCCAATCCCCCCTTCACTTTCCCCCAGACATGGCAAACTTCTATGTAGAGAAAGACACGGTGACAAAATTCATCACCGTCCCCGTCGCCGCGGATAACCGCGGGAAATAATCCCATGTCATTTTCTAGTGTCTATTTCAACCTCGGTCTTTCTACACCAACATTCTTCAAAGCAAAGCTTGCGGGTCAGTGGTTGTGGCCATTCATACTCTGATTCTTATGTGAGCCAAGGATAATGAAGCCATTGTGACATCACTGATGTGATTGGCTCTTAGGCACTGGTGGAATGAGGCATTATGACATCACAATATCTGCTCTGGATACCAAAGACTGTCATTCTTTAGTGTCCATCTCAACCTCAGTCCTTCTACACCAGCATTCTTCAAAGCAAAGCTTGCGGGTCAGTGGTTGTGTGGCCATTCATACTCTGATTCTTCCCTCTCTCCTTAAAGAATGACATGAAGATGGTTTCCCGCGGGGACGGGAACAGTGATGAATTTTGTCACCATGTCATTCTCTACTTCTATGTTAAGGTTTATACGATTCACCTTGAATTCTCAACCAGGTCACCTCCCACCCACCTCCACCCCCTTCCATCTGTCCTTTCTGCCAACTTTCCCTCAACTCTTGCCACCTTTTCCTCCTTTTCTGAAATCACTGAAGAGGAAACTGCACATCTTCTCTCCTCCTCTAAACCTGCTCCTCTGATCCAATTCCCACCCACTTACTCGGCACTATTTCTACCACTGTCACCCCTCCTATCACTGTCACCCCTCCTCACATCCTCAACCTATCACTCTCCACTGCAAGTGTTCCTGATGTCTTCAAATATGCTGTAGTTATACCTCTCCTCAAAAAACCCTCACTAGATTTCACATCCTCCTCCAGTTATCACTCCATCTCCCTCCTCCCCTTCTTATCCAAGCTAGAGAATGACACGGGGAAAAAATTTGTCCCTGTCCCCTCCCCGTCCCTGTGAACTTGGTCCCCGTCCCTGCAAAACATCTGATCCCATCCATACAAGCCTCAAATAGTTTTATACTGAACACAGCTACAATACTACTTAATCCTAAAGCAAAAAAGAAATAGAAATATAAATTTTTTTTCTACCTTTGTTGTCTGGTTTTTGCTTTCCTCATCTTCTTGTCATTCTCTTCCTTCCATCCACTGTCTGCCTTCTTTCTGCCTCTTCCTTATGGCATCTGCTCTATTTCTATGCCTCTACCAGAAAATGTATGTCTCTCCCTCCCCCCCTCCATTGGTCTAGCACCCATCTTCCCTCCGCTCCCCATCTCTGTCTTCTTCCCTTCCATCTCTCCTTCCTTCCCCCAGGTGGTTTTCAGCATCTCTCTTCTACTTTCCTCCCTTCAGATCTGGTATCTGTCTCCTCCCTCTCCCCCAATGCTGTGGTATCTCTCTCTCTCTCCTCTCCCTTTCCCTTCCTTTTCTGCTCTTCCTTCTCAATTTGTTTTCTACTTTACTTTCCAGTCCTCAATTTCCCTTTCATTATGTCTACCTACAGCTTGCCACCTCTTTCCCTCACCCCTTCCAGTATCTCACTAAATCTATCCTCTTAAACCAATCCAGCATGTGCTATTTTTCTTTATCCTCTCCTTCCATCCAGTATGTGCTCGCTCTCTCCTCTCCCTTCCAGATTCTGCTCCCATCTGTATCCTCTCCCATCCAGTATCTGTTCCCCTCTCTCCCCTCCCATCCAGTGTCTGCTCCCATTTCTCTCTTCCCCATTTCTTTCTAGCATCTGCTCCCTCTCTCCCCACTTTCAGCATCTCTTCCCCTCTCTCACTCCCCTTCCAACCAGCATCTGCTCCCCCTCTCCCTCCACTTCCCTTCAGCGCCACTCAACCTCTTCCCTTCATCGGGCCACCTTTCTCCCTTCCCCTCATCTTCGTGGGCACTCTTCAGACTTTTCTCTTTCAGGGTGTTCTGATGCGGCAATGTTCTCACAAGTCCCGTGTGACTGTCCCAGAGCTTCTCTGAAGCAAGCTGCCCAGGTGGAAACAGCAAGTGCATCAGAGGAGAAGCTTTGTGGCAGTCGAGCGGGACTTGTGAGAATGGTTTATCACATCTGGACACTTCAGCAAGAAGAGAAAATACTGAAGAGCACTCGCAAAGGTGAGGGGAAGGTGGCTAGAGAAGGAAAGAGATGCCCGGATGGCTTTTTTTTCTTGCTGTCAGCAGGAGGGAGCAAGCGTCATGGTCACGATTGTGAAGAGGGCTGGGAAGGGAAGCAATGCGGCAAATACATAAGTGCGGGCTAAAGCCAGTCGCTTCTTCCTCTATAATATTACCAAAATCCTATCTCTCCTTTCCAAGCACACTACCAAAACCCTTATCCACACTCTCATCACCCCTTGCTTAGGATCATTGCAGCTTCTCTCAGGTCTTCCGCTTAACCATCTCTCCCCCTTTCAATCTGTGCAAAATTCTATTGCACAATTTATATTCCGTGAGAGCTGCCACACTCACATTACCCCTCTCCTCAAGTCACTTCATTGGCTCCCCATCCATTTCCGAATACAGTTCAAACTCCTCTTACTGATCTATAAGTGCACTCACTCTTTAGCCCCCAATATCTCTCCACACTTATCTCCCTCTATGCTGCCCTCCATGAACTCTGTTCCTATCTGTACCCTTCTCCACTGACAACTCCAGACTCCGTCCCTTCTATCTTACGTCTCTCATATGCATGGAACAGACTGCCTGAGTTGTTACGTCAGGCTCCATCTCTAGCAGTGTTCAAATCCAAACTAAAAGCCCATTTTTTCGAGATTGATTTCAACTCCTAACTCCCACTCACCGTAAGACACCTATGTCCATCCTTTCATTCTCTCTGCAAGAAACTCCCCAACCCCTATATGTCCTGCTTGTTTGTCCAAATTAGATACATTTATTCCATATTAAATGCACTGTGTATGCCTCTCAGTGCTATAGAAATGATAAATGTAGAACCTGAGCTTGAAGTCCGGCCAAAATTAGGGTGGCAGATACCACAGAGAGATTAAGGAGTCGGCGCTAAATGAAACACTGCACCTTTCCGAACAAATAAAGGGAGATTCCATGAAAGTGAGGTGTTATTTATCAAAACTAATCCCCTGTTTTAGCAAACACAGAGAAGGAGGTTCTGGGCCCTTGTACTCCACATACAGTATGATTGCTAAAATACAGTGTTAAAGCAAACAAGGAACAGTCGGTATCCTGGAACAACCCCTGTGGAGTCCCCCAAGGCTCCCCACTATCTCCAACACTCTTCAACTTTTATATAACCACACTTGGCACACGCTTAGATGAAATAGGCATAACTTCATACAGCTATACAGATGACATCATTATCCTCTTGCCTTTTGACCAAACCAACCCCAATACAACGAACAAATTACACACTGCACTAGAAAAGTGTCAAAATGGATGAGAGACCACAAATTAAAGCTGAATCAAGAAAAAAACCAATTTCTTACTTCTAGAAAACAAAACAAAACCCCAACCACAACGAACCTAGAAATAGACCCCTTCACATACCTCATACAACCCAACCTAAAATTGTTGGGAATAATGATGGACAAAGGCTGCACCATGCAACTTCAAATCAGCAAAATGATCCAGAAGGCATTCGCAACCATGAGCAACCTAAGGCAAATCCAAAAATACGAAAAATTCAAACTCTTGGTACAAGTGCTAATCCTAGGACTCCTGGACTATGGTAACATCCTATACCTGTCATGCCCGACCAACATGTTAAAACATTAAAAACAGTCCAAAATACAGCTCTTATACTGATTTACTCGCTGAAAAAATATGACCACATCACTACCGCCTTCCGAGATTCACACTGGCTCCCAGTACAAGCACGCATACAATACAGATTCTACTGCACCCTATTCAAAGCCCTAAATGGAAACGGACCAAGCTATCTGAGCAAACCGCCTAATCAGGAAAAACACATCCAGACCAAGGAGAACTCATGCACACTATACCCACCCCCAAAATCAAAGGTATACAAAGCTAAAAAAATATACGACGGACTATTAGCCACCCAGAGCAGCGAAACTAGACCGCCACCTCTCCAATCTGCTGACTATAACGCCCGACTGCAAAACATTCAGGAAAGAACTTAAAACGTTTCTATTCTAGACATTTATCAAATGATCTAACTAAAGCTGATCGACCCTCCACAGATCCTGACGCATACTACATCTATTAACCATGTATTCTCCCTGGAAATGCCTAGGCCAACTCTTGTAAACTGCCTAGAACTGAAAGGTATTGGTGGGATAGAAGACACCAATGTAATGTAATGTAACATTGAATAATGATGGAGAAAGCTCAGAATCGCCTGTTGTGTGGACTTCCCTTCAAAGACAAGAGTGTTCCTAGCAGTATGGTACAAGGATTAGTCCGTGCATGTAATTTATTCATTCAATTTTCTATACCGTTCTCCCAGGGGAGCTCAGAACAGTTCACATGATTTTATTCAGGTATTCAGGCTCACAATCTATGGGGGGGGGTTTAAGTGACTTGTCCTGGGTCACAAGGAGCAGCAGGGGTTTGAACCCACAACCTCAAGGTGCTGAGGCTGTAGCTTTAACCACTGCGTCAGTCTAGAAATCAAAATGTAGCACAAGTTAACCAAGTAAAGGACAATGAAGCCATTGTGATATCACTGATGAAGTTGGCTCTTATTGGTGGAATGAGGCATTATGATGTCACAATACAGCTCTGGTTATCAGAGGCTGAAACTCTTCATTCTATTTATTTATTTAATTTTCTATACTGTTCTCCCAGGGGAGCTCAGAACAGTTTACCTGAATTTATTCAGGTACTCAAGCATTTTTCCTGTCTGTCCTGGTGGGATCACAATCCGTCTAATGTACCTGGGGCAATGGGGGAATTAAGTGACTTGACCAGGGTCACAATGAGCAGTGTGTGTTTGAACCCACAACCTCAGGGTGCTGAGGCTGTAGTTTTAACCACTTTGCCACAGGTATGCAAATCTGTGCCATGCATATTCATTAAGGCTATCCCAGAAACCTGACTGGCTGGTGGTCCTCCAGGACAGGGTTGAGAACCCACTGTTCTGGACTGTTTGCAGCCGCCTCATGCGTTGCTGCGAATAACCTAAATAAATCACATTACAATAATCCAGCAAATTTAGGACTAAAGCTTATGTTACCGAGCAAAATTGATCCTCCTCAAAGTAGCTGAATCCACCTAAGTCTACGCATAGTGAAAAATGCTTAAATGAATCTGTGGCTGCATAGTCAAGAGAGTATCCAAGATAACTCCCCAAACTTTGATAAAAGACTCATGTGCACCCGGCAGCCACAGAGAGCTTAAATAAACATTAAACAAGAGAGAGGAAAGTGGAGAACCCTACAGTCCCCCCCCCCCCCCAAGGGTTCCACCACTACTTGGAAACTGAATTCTCTCCATTTTGACCTGATAATGATCTGGATTTCACAAAATCCTGGAAGCAGCCCAGAACCACAGCTGATCTAGGATAGCTGACGGGATGCCATGATCTAGAACAAACAAACCAAAAAACTGCAGGTGAATGTACACGATGAAGGCAGTCTTTATTATGACAAATAAATCTTTTGAATAAAAACCTTTTACCAGGTAGGGGACCCAACACGGTCCGTGTTTCGGACTAACCTTCGTCAGGGGTCCACTTTTGATAAAGGAGAAATTTTTCAAAAGAAAAAAGAGCCTTGAACAAGTAACAATAGTTGACGCGCTGAAAAGACCGCCGGTCTTTTCAGCGCGTCAACTATTGTTACTTGTTCAAGGCTCTTTTTTCTTTTGAAAAATTTCTCCTTTATCAAAAGTGGACCCCTGACGAAGGTTAGTCCGAAACACGGACCGTGTTGGGTCCCCTACCTGGTAAAAGGTTTTTATTCAAAAGATTTATTTGTCATAATAAAGACTGCCTTCATCGTGTACATTCACCTGCAGTTTTTTGGTTTGTTTGTTCTGGATTGTCTTTCACTGCAGAGAGTTGAACCCTGGTTCTTTCCTTTGTTTTGGTTTGTTGGGATGCCATGATCTACCAGATCGAAAGCATTTGCCAAGTCAAATTGGAAAATCAACGCACTTTTGCCTTCACTGAACAAAAGAATGAATGGTATCTAACAGGGAAACCACCACTACCTTGGCACTGTAAAGTAATCTAAAGCCAGATTGAAATGGATGTAAAACCGCAGGGGGTTCTACAGGTAGCTTTCCCCAGCCTATGATTTTGTTATTAGTAGCACTTTGCACTTTGTAGTACATGTTATGTTAAATGAAATAAATTTTACTAATCTAAACCTTAGGTTTGTATACCGCGCCATCTCCGCAAGCGTAGAGCTCGGCACAGTTTACAGAGTTAGGATAGAAAGGAACTCCAATGAAGGGTTATAGGAAAGGAACAAGAAGAAAGAGAGGGACAAGGGTCTCAGAGAGTGGGAGGTGTTAGATTTTTGAAAAGAGCCAAGTTTTCAGGTGTTTGCGGAAGAATTGGAGGGAGTTTGAATTTCTGAGCGGGGATGTGAGGTTGTTCCAGAGTTCTGTGGTTCTAAAGGGGAGGGATGTTCCTAGTTTTCCTGCGCGGGATATACCTTTTGTAGAGGGGAATGATAGTTTCAGTTTTTGGGAAGATCTGGTGGAGTTAGGGTTAGAGGAGTTCCAAAGGAGTGGAATAACGGGAGGAAGGATGCCGTGTAGAATCTTGAAGGCTAAGCGAGCACATTTAAAGAGGACTCTGGAGTGTACTGGAAGCCAGTGAAGCATGGACAGGAGTGGAGAGACGTGGTCGAACTTGCCTTTTGCGAAAATAAGCTTAGCTGCGGCGTTCTGAATTAGCTGAAGTCTATGGAGGTTTTTCTTAGTTAGGCTTATGTAGATGGAGTTGCAATAATCCAGTCTGGAGAGGATGGTGGATTGAACAAGGACGGCGAAGTGAGAATGATGAAGCAGGATCTCACTTTCCTCAGCATATGAAGGCTAAAGAAGCATTTTTTACCAAGGAGTTGAGGTGGTCATTGAAGGAGAGAGAGGAGTCTATGATGATGCCCAGAACTTTGCTTGAAAACTCAAGCTGAAGAGTGGGGCCGGAAGATAATGGGATGGAGGTGGGTAAATGATCTAATATTGGGCCGAGCCAAAGTAATTTTGTTTTGGACTCATTCAGTTTCATTTGTACAGATTGGGCCCAGGATTGGAGGTTCATTATATATGCGGATATGTTCTCAGCGAGGTTAGTGAGGTTCGAGTCTGTCTCGAGGAGGATGAGGATGTCGTCAGCATAGGTGTAGAGAGTTTCTAGGGGGGAATAGATGGAGGAGTTTCAGAGAGGACATGTAGATGTTGAAAAGGATAGGAGAGAGGGGTGAGCCTTGCGGGACTCCACATATCGGCTTCCAGGGGGAGGATGAGGTGCCGTTTATGTTAACGGTGTAGGAACAGAAACATAGGAATTTCGAGAACCAATCTAGGACTGTGGAGCTTTGTTAGTTTTTAGGATATGAATTGAATTAAAGAAATCAACAAATTAAAATTTAATTAATTTTATGTTATGGTATTCTTGGTATAGCAGTCTACTGAAAACTTTGCCAAACTTATCTATTTATTTAAAAATGTTTATACCGCATATTAACTTGTGGTTTACAGAATTACATACAATTCAGCTTAGCTCCATATACGAATGATAACGGATCAGGTTTCAATAAGACTAACACAGGAAGGCATGAACAGTTAGATGCATTTGCAAGATATTCTTGAAATTCCTCCTCCCGGCACAATATCACAGAATTCCAGAAAGGCATTAACAGACACAGGAAAGCATTAACAAATAGTTGCATATTCAACATATTCTTGAAAGTCATCCTCAAAGCACAAAATTGCAAAATACCAGGCAGCGCATTCTAGAGCTTAGCACCTGCCACAGCCAGCATTGTTGTCCCGATCTAACATGAGCGATATGACATCTTACTCTACCTTATTTCATACTATTTTTTGATCTTAAACATTTTCTGGGTTGGTAAATTAAAAAAAAAAACCTGTAATACCATCGGAGAAGCATGATACAAAATCTGATGTATGGTTGAGAGAATCTTAAAATGTACTCTTTGCTGCATGGGTAACCAATGCAATTGTTTCAGCACTGGAGTTATATGAGTCATTCTTGAGACCCCGGTTATCAATCTTGCAGCAGAGTTAACGTCTGCAGTGCCCTCACCTTCACTTTTGCACCATCCAGATATAGTGAATTACAATAATCCACCTTACTCAGGGTTAATGCTTGCACGGCAGGAACAAACAAACCAAAACTGCAGATATGTACAACGATATTGGCAAATTTTATTGTGACAACCAAAATATGTATTAAAACCTTTTTACCAAACAAGGGACCCAACACGGTCCGTGTTTCGGACAAACCTTCATCAGGGGTCCATGGTAGAGAAAGGAAAAAACATATGTCACAAAAAATGTTGAAAAATACAATAAAAAACAAACAGATGATGTGTCACACCGAGAGTCACTAAGTATAGTAAAAATCGCTAGAATAAAATTTGCCGATATCGTTGTTACATATCTGCAGTTTTGGTTTGTTTGTTCCTGGTTGGTCCTTCTCACTGCAGACAAGGTTGGACCCCCTCTTCCTCTTGGTTCTGTTGCTTAATGCTTGCACGGCACCACAAGTAAAATGCTGGCAACATAAGTTTTAATCTATATAACAACTGCAATTGCATATAACCCACCCAAATTGTTTTGCTCTGGATTTCTCTAGTTGTGTTCTTTACTTTAATCATCCCTTGTAGTCTAAAGGCAGGGGCCCACTCTGGTGACTCATTGTTATTCTTTAGAGAGTAGCTGAAAGGTGCATGGGCAGCACACCTGAATAAATATTTGGTGTACAGTATGTGCATTATCCAGGGGCCTATTGTTAATAGCTGATTAAGATAGGGACTCTGAGGAGAGACCACAATGTGCACAAAGGCGAGGTTATGGAAGGGAGCATGAAGGTAAGCAGAGCTCTTGGCTTTGAAAAGGTGGATCAGGAAATTATTAACCAGACACAGAGGTAAAAACTGTCAAAAAAGATATAGCGTTGCTTGGGTATTATTGTTTCCCTCCTGTAGAAAAGGTCAGAGCAAAAAGGTCCTGAGCACGCCATGATGTCAGTACACGAAGCCAAAATCCCTGTCTGTAATTCAGTCTTCCTATTGTTCCTTTTCCATGCTCTTGGAAATGTTTATTTATCTTGGTTCCAGAGGAATCAAATTAGAAAACTTATACGCATGTGGAAAAGGATTCCTAAGCTAATGCAAGAGCAAGATACTTGAGGCACGCAAAGCTAGCATGTTCTTAAACCACCTCAAAGAAAACCAAAAAAGACTCTGTGGAGTGACGATGTTCCTAAATGGACTTTATTTGAAAGTATCAAAGTTCCAAAGGTACACTAAAATCATCCACATAAAAGTAAATCATCCACATAAGAGCCTTAAAGGACCTAGTCCGCTAGGGATATAGGACCCAACACGGTGTCTCGCTTCCGGCTAACCACACAATTTTTTCCCACGTACTCACCTTTATAGGACCCCCAGGGACCCCTGAAGAAGACTTTTTGTAGAAACACGGACTGTGTTGGGTCCTGTATCCCTAGCGGACTAGGTCCTTTAAGGCTCTTATGTGGATGATTTACTTTTATTTGGATGGAATTATTTTATGTGGATGATTTTAGTGTACCTTTGGAACTTTGATACTTTCAAATAAAGTCCATTTGGGAACATCATCACTCCACAGTTTTTTTTGTTTTCTCTGGATTTTCTTCTTTGTGGATATTTTGGGGTCAATTCCTTTTGTTTTTTAAACCCAACCTCAACCATACACATTTTAACCTGCATCTTTCAGTCATTCCTTAGCCAAACCATAGGCTGCGCAGAGGGAAATGGGGTGCAGTAGAAGCAGAGGCAGACAGAGACCCTTATTTCCGGTCTGGCCCTGTAGCATGGAGCTACCACCCCTGCACTGGGGTCACAAACTGCCCTTTCACACACTAAGACAGGCCGTTGGAGCTCTGTCACTGCATCCCCCAGCGATCCTGCTGTAACCGAGGGGGTGCTGCCTTCAGCCAGCCCATTCATGCCAGCACCCTGTCACCTAGAACGCAGTAATCATTTAGGTTAGGACAGACTCTATGTTACTAGAAAGTGCAAACCTCTGAATATACTTCTACTGTTTATTATTTCTATAGCGCAGCCCTGTACATTATATACGCAAGAGATAGTCACTGCTCAAAAAAGCTTGCAATCTAATTTAGAGGTCTGCATGGGAACGGGGATCGCGGGAATCCCCCCTAACCCACGGGACTCCCATGGGGACCCCCCGCTGGCCCATGGGACTCCCACGGGGACCCCCCTCTAGCCAACGGGACTCCCACGGGGATGGAAGGCTTTTGGAAGCAGGGTTCATCCATATAATATAATGGACACGTCAGCCTTAGTAAAAGAGGGGCTTTATAAGTTAATTACCTGAACAGAAAACAAAAAAAGGGTTTCACCAAAGAGATTCCACAAGGAAAACAGCAGCGCAAACACAAAAGAAACTGTGGAATTGATGATCCTATCAGAAGTAATTGCTGTTTTTTATGGGGACGGGCAGGGATGGAGGCAATTCCTTGCGGGGATGGGTGGGGATGGAGAGGATCCTGACGGGGATGGGTGGGGACGGAGAGGATCCTGGTGGGGACGGGTGGGGACGAAGAGGATCCTGGCGGGGACGGGTGAGGATGGGTGGGATTTTTGTCCCCACGCAACTCTCTAATCTAATTATGACATTGCCAACTTTAGGCCCAACATTCAAAGGAAGCAATTCACAACTGGGCACCTCAATGCTTTAGTAACACCTGTGGATGGCTACAATTCAGTTATCACTGAATCTCTCTAAATCTGAGATTGTTGGGTTCAGCCACTCACCCTTTATTGATGTTCCTTTGGAGGTTGAGGGGCTAAACCCAGCAATCTCAGACTTAGAGAGATTCAGTGATAACTGAATTGTAGCCATCCAGGCTGAGACAATATGAAGGCAGCCATGAAGGTTAACAACCACATCCTCGAAAGAGGCAAATGAAAAGAAAAATTGAATGTCATCAGCATATAGATACTGGACACCTATATCGCAAACCTTCTGACATAGAGGACTAGAGATAAAATTGCAAGGCTGACAGAGCAGAGCTCTCCAAATTCCAGTATTTGAAGGATGTAAAGCAAAGCAAGAAGTATCTAAGCGGATCTGCTGATAATTGTTAAAATATGAAGAAAACCAGAAAAGTTCTGTACTTGAAAGGCTAAATGACCAAACGTTTCAGCAGTATGGAACGATTAAGAATGTCAAATGCAGCAGAGATTTCCAACAAAACCAAAAGAAAACAAGAACAGTGATCTAAAACCTTGTCTCATATTATCAATGGTGGAAAGCGAGAGGGTTTCTGATTTCTGAAAACTGTACTGAAATGGATCCAGCAGGGCAGAGAATTCAACCAAACCAATAAGCTGTGCACGAATGACTTTTTAAAATAACCTTAGCCCCTGCAGGAAGAGAAGAAGGGGATGATAATCTGAAAGAACCATGGAGGGGCATTTTCTATATGATGCCTAAGTCCAAAATGAACAAAGAAAGTACAAGTGGGGAGTGGGATAGAACACGTCAACCTTGAGACAAACAATCTTTTATTTCTATAAACTCAAAATAAATACTGAAACACATGAATAAAAACACATGTATAGAAAGTCCTATAAACATTGTGTCCTTATATTGAAAGGATCCAGTTGATGACCAAACATGGTCCATGTTTCGGCTCCCAGATGGAGGCCTGCCTCTGGGGTGTGTCTATTGGTTCACTAGGTGTCTCACTCCAGTGCTGGGAATACAAACTGTAAAATAGGGGTCACGTGATGCGCTCAACCTAGAAGGACGTGCCTGCACACCTCTCCCGACCCCGGGGCTGCTTTACTGGCTTTTTTTCTGCTATATCTTTACCCTGCGTTTCTTTTGTGTGTATCCCTGACTGGGACGTTCTGTGGGTTACCTGCTGGTATCACTTTTGGTGCGGTTCCCAAGGAATGACCGGCTTGCGCCTTGAAGCCTGCTAAGTTTTCCCGAGGCCCCACAACTCCAGCTAAAATGGCTGCCCAGACACCTCCTGCTTGAGCGCTGCCTAGCCCGCCGCTTGCACTACAGGCCGAAGTGCTTGAGGAGCTTAAGAAACATATCACAGCCTTCCTGGATGACAAACTCACCCGCTTACAAACCACCATTGATGGTATTAAGGATAACTTGGAGCGGTAGGCTACACAACTCCAACAGGTGGAGGACCGGGTGTCTACGCAGGATGATAGAACAGTGGCGCTGGAGGCCGGGGCTCAGGCATTGGAGGAACGGGCTGAGGACCTTGAAAGTCGCCGCTCATAGGCATCATAGGCATCCTGGAGTCTTTAACTGACGCAGAATTGAAAACCTGGTCTCAACCTGGTTCCCTAAAGCACTAGACATGGACACCGGAGGCACCCTTTTATTGGTGGAACAGGTACATTGGATTGGAGTGCACCGCGAAGGAGACCGACGGCTGAGACCCGTAATCGCCCGCATCCTTAATTTTGCGGATAAACATCAGCTTATGAACTGGTACAAGGTGAAGAGAAATGTTTCTTATGAGGGCAACTTTATGGTAGTGGGTAGGAAGTGCAGAGGGGTATTGGGAGGCTTAATGATTTAGCCTTGGGGATTCTACTCGGGGGTTAGTGGGGTCCCGGATTCTCCTGTCCTATGTGGGGGGAGGGGATTTCTTTAGTGGTCTGGCAGTCTGGGGAGGGTCTGGGGATGGAGCTGGAGTACGGGTTGGATTTGGTGGGTTTTTCCATAGTCTTTCTCTGTTTCAGATTTGGGAGAGGTGCTGGGCGGGTGAGCGCAAGTAATTTCTGGAACGGGGAATGTGGAAGGCTAGGGGTGGTCTTTCAAGGGTGGGATGTGTGGGCGTGGATGTGAATGTGTGTGTGGTATGGCTGTGGCTGACTGTGGGGTGATGGGTTGGGGGACTGGGGGGAAAAGGCAGGTTCTATGGCAGAACGGGGGCTGGGGGGACCGCAGGGTACATGCTGTTTTCACAATTATCTCCGAGAGCTGGACCTAGCTGGGGGGTCTGCTCTCTGGGTTGTTTTGTATCAATCACCCTCTGGGTGCAGTGGTGCCTTTTTTTGCTTTTATAGTTAATTTGACTACAGCTACCTTTAATGTTGATGGTATCCATTCTCCCATAAATCGTAAGAAAATTCTCAATTGGCTTAAGCAACACCATGTTGACATAGCGTTTCTTCAAGAAACCCACTTAAACGCTGCCGAGCAAGAGAAGCTGCGTAGAGAATGGGTGGGAGATATGAGCTACTTGGCCTATAATGGCAGACAGAGGGGAGTAGCAATTCTTGTACATAAGCAATTGCCTCTATACATTCATAAGACCATCCAGGATAAAGAGGGCCATTATGTCCTTCTATTGTGAGAACTCTGGGGGTTTCCACTACTCTTCTGTAATCTGTACGCTCTGAAAATATATAGTCACAAATTTTATTCTGGGCTTCTGGGTATCATCGCCCAATATCCTACTTACCAATTGACTGTGTGTGTGTGGGGGGGGAACTTTAACTTCACAGCTGACCCTGCTCTGGATTGCTCTCCTGCCAAGCCGCGACCTAGGAATTCCACTCAAAGTGGGGTGAATTTCCTTTGTGACCATCTAGCGGTGGTGGATATATGGAGAACCCTTCATCTATTTGATATTTATTTATTTATTTGTTCATTTTTATAGCCCTTCCTCCCCAGAAGCTCAGAACGGGTTACAATAATATAAAAATAAAAATTAGGTACTTGGAAGTTCCCTAACTGTCCCGAAGGCTCACAATCTAGCTAAAGTACCTGAGAAAACAGTAATTAAATAGTAAAGATATAATAATTCAAATTATAAAAATAAAATCCATTAAACATATTCAGATAGGAAAGATAGAGATAGAGACAAGATATGTACATCCCAACAAGTATTCAGTGAGTAAATTAAATTAAAATTAAAAAATAAAATATAGAAAATAAAGTAAATTCCAGTCAGACAATAGGATCTCTTCCTATAAGCTGTGATAATAGTGGGATATTGTTATTTTATCACAAAATTAGTTAATTTCTCCCTAATTGATATAATTAGGATATAATTCCTCTTTGGAGCAGTATCGAAGCCACAGGGGGAAGAGGGGTTCTTACAGGTCATCAGCAGGGAGTACACATTCTATTCTACTCCTCATACCATGTATTCTCGTCTGGATTATGTTTTGGTGTCGAATAATCTTTTCTCATGGGTGGACAAAGTCACTATTGAAGACACCTCACTTTCAGATCATTCGGCGGTGGCTCTTACCATGGGAATCACAGACCAGAGGGGGGAGCGGTCCTGGAGGTTCCCGACAGCATTATATTTTGATAAAGATTTCCTGCGGGCCTGATGGTTGGATTACGACTCGCATAATAACACCTCAGAGGTGGATCCTGTGGTATTTTGGGACACTTCTAAGGCGGTATTGCGGGGCCACATCATCCAATATGTTGCCACTAAACAGAAACAGCAGGGAGAGAAACTTCTCGCTCTTTCGGTGCAACTGGCGGCATTGCGCAGGCATCACCGGGTGACCATAGCGGAGCCAGACAGTCAGCAAATTCGATCTATTCGCCTTCAGATTAACGATATCTTGGATCAAAGGGCTCGCCAAGACCTTTACTATCAGAAATTTAGACTTTATCAGTGGGGCGGTAAGGCTGGCAAGCTTCTTGTAAACCTGGTACGGCCTTATCGGAAAAAACAACTTATTTGGCTGGTAAAGAACACTTGGGGAGAATGTTTCACTATGGAGGCCCAAATTCGGGAGCAATTTGTAGAGTTCTATAGCACTCTTTATGAGCGGCGGGACTTTACTGAGGAGGCACGGGATCAATTTTTCCAGGATCTTCAGCTTCCGCAACTTTCCGGGAACCAAGCGGAGTGGTTGAATGTTCCTATATCCCTGGAGGAAATCCGTCTTAGGATTAAGAAGTTGAAGCTTGCCAAGTCTCTGGGCCCCGATGGGTTTGGTCTGGAATACTATAAACTTTTGCCTGATCTTCTTGCCCAGTCCCTGGGGAACTATTTTAATTTTCTTTCTGCTACCACTTCGGGCTACCGATGTAATTTAGGTCATATTACTTTGCTCCCAAAACCTGGGAAGGATCCCACCCAGGTCGGCTCCTATCACCCAATTTCATTATTGAACCAAGATGTCAAGTTGTTGGCTTCTATTCTGGCAGCATGGCTGAATTTGTTCTTGCCCCGGCTCATTGGGGAAGATCAGGTGGGGTTTGTTCCTCAGCAGTATGCTTCCTGAATCTTCTTAAGGCGTTAACGGTGATTAATGAACATAGGGAAGGGGGTGGCACTTCCGCGATCATCAGTTTTGATATGGAAAAGACATTTGATAGCGTTTCCTGGCAGTACCTTTTCTGGGTGCTATCTGAGTATGGCCTAGACGGGAACTTTCTTACTTGGATTAGGGGCCTTTATGCTGCGACATAGGCTCGACATATTATTAATGGTGGCCTCTCGGCTTCCTTCCAGCTTTGCAGGGGGACGTGCCAGGGATGTCCCCTCTCTCCCTTGTTGTTTGTCTTGGCTATCGAACCGCTGGCAATTAACATCCGCTGTAGTCCTGAGTTGCGTGGTATTCACATTGGGAGTGCGGAATATCGTATTACCCTGTTTGCGGATGATATTTTGCTCTTTTTGGACCAGGCCCCCCTTCATTTACCGGTGGCGTTACGGTTGGTACCCTCTCAGGTCTTAAAGTGAACTGCGAGAAATCTGAATTGTTACCTTTGACGGGGCTTGAATGGGAGCCTTGGCATGCTGTATTACAGATTCTTCCAGTGCACAAACCAATGCGATATCTTGGAATTTATCTGCACACGCATCCTCGGGTTATGTATAAATGTAACGTTTTGGCTGCTATTGACAAAATTCAGGCACTCTGTCATGCATGGCGAGACCTCCCGTTGTCCTTGTCAGGGAGGGCGGCCTTGATTAAAATGATAATATTGCCCAAACTGTTATAACCCCTGCAGACAGTATCATTCTCGGTATTACAGCTAGATATCGGCAAACTTTGTTCCCTTTTCACTGCTTTTCTCTGGTGTCATCACTTGGCACGTATTGCCTATGCAAAGTTGACACTCTTTAAACAGGAGGGGGGGCCTGTTAGAGCATATAATGTGGCGGCACTTATGCGTTTTGTTCACGAGGGGGTGACGGGGATTGCTCGGTTTTCTTCTCTGGGATGGATGGTGGGCTGGTGTGCTCCCTTTACCTTTTTGAATCTGATGCATTTCCCCTGCGGCACTGGGGGCGATTTGCCCTCCAAACTGCGGTTATTGCATCCTTTCTGCATGGCCTGGCGGTGGTGGCACAGAGCACAAGCCAAATTCCCCCTCGCCTGACCCTTCTTGCAATTGCGGGGTAATCCCAGTTTCTCCCCGGGCCTCGGCAAATCGCCTTTTGCTGCTTGGGCATCCAGGGGGGCTTTGAGTCTCTCTCATATGATTGATAGGGACACGGGCATTTTTTTCTACGTTTGCACATTTTCAGGACAAGTGGGAGATCCCCCATCATCAATTTTTTGCATATCTGCAAGCCCGGCATTATTTTCAGAGCCTTCAACAGCAGTATGGACAGGAGTGGCAGTGCGGTCCTCTGGATAAGTACTTATTTTGTGTACCGGCTTCCCAGAGCTCCCT
Source organism: Geotrypetes seraphini (assembly GCF_902459505.1). Lineage (NCBI taxonomy): Eukaryota > Metazoa > Chordata > Amphibia > Gymnophiona > Dermophiidae > Geotrypetes > Geotrypetes seraphini. The sequence continues at coordinate 26,039,538 of NC_047099.1, read as the reverse complement.
TTCGGTATGGTATTGGGTGGTTTGTTCCGCCGCTTCTCAGGGGCCTTTAGCCATTCTAAGGGACAGGTGGAACTGGAATCTCTCTGCCCACTATACCCCTGATACATTTTTGGAGCTTTTTCTTACCTCGCATGCTTTTGTGAAATCCGCGGTTTGGCAGGAGACTCAATTTAAAATCCTCCATAGGACATACATTACTACAGAGAGGGGTGCTCGCATGGGTTTGTGGGGGGAGGCACTGTGTACTAAATGCAAAGGGGCTTCCGGGACGTTACTGCATTCCTTTTTGGAGTGTCCTGAACTCTCCTTATGGAACTCTTCCTTTGCGCAGCTTCAATTGGTCTTATAGCGCGATATAGAGTGGGACTATAAAACGCTTCTTCTTGGCGATCACAAGGCCTCACGGTACCTCAGCGGAGATTTATCTATCTGATCTTGTTGTCAGTTAAACGCACGATATTACAATATTGGACTCAGGCTGGGGCTATTCCCTTGAAAAGCTGGCTAAGTCAGATGATTGAGCTGGCCCGTTTTGAGCTTTACTATCATAAATGCTCACACAACTCGGAGGTGCTGGCCTATCTGGCTCTGTGGAAGGTGTTCCTGCAGTTACCTATAGTCTCTTGACATGGTGGGGATATGCGGGGGAGGGGTGATTGATTGGGGAGTGCGCTTAGAGTCTGTATGATTGCTTGTCTGGTTTGAGTTGTATGGTGTGAGTGTTGCCCCTCTAGTTGGGGGTTGTTAGGGATGGGCATTACACTTTGAAAAATTTAAGGGACCAACAGGGGAGGCGGGCTGACCTGGCAGATGGATTATTCCGAGTGGGAGGTTTTGAGTCTGCTTTGGTCAGTGTGTTCACCCTCTTATGACTCTGACTCCGTTCTATCTTTGGTGGGGGGTGCTGAGCTCCTCCTCCTTCTCTTGTTTTGTTGTTGCTCTTTGTTCTCTGTATTATTGGTACAGTACATGATGTTATTGGTGGCTCTTGTTATGTACTTTTCCGCTCCTGTTTTTGTTTGCATATATCATCATTGTGTCATGCCTGTTTTTCTTGTTGACTCTTTAATAAAAATGATATAAAAAAATAAAACAAACTATAAAATAATCTTTAAAAAGACTGTAAACATATGCAATGTTACGTGGGGTTTCCGTTCCCTTTACTTTGTTCTCTAAGTCCGGATTGAGACATTTTCAAGTTTCAGGTTTAATAAAATTTTGATCAAATTGCAATTTCAAAAAATTCAAAGTGATGTACAATATAAAATGGGGAAGACAGACTAAACAATTAAGAACAATAACATAGACAATCACGACTATTAGATACGAGAGGGACTTGGGGAGAACTACAATTGTAACAGCACGCAGCCATATCTGAACCAGCAAAACATCTACATTTCTGGTTCGATTATGGCTTTGAAATAGACATTTTCATGCTCAAAATGTCCGTCTTTAAGTATCGTTTTTGAAAAAAGAAATCCCAGGGAAAAACGAGCCATAGGGAGGTTAGTCTGGCAGCATTCCTAGTGAACTGGCCACAAAGTTATCCCAGCAATGCAGGAGGCAGCCTAGTGGTCAGTGCAGTGGACTTCAGATAAAGGGACCAAGGTGCAAATCCCACCTGAACCCCCTTTATTTATTAATTTTAAACATACAAGTGACATAGTAGATGACGACAGATAAAGACCCGAATGGTACATCCAGTCTGCCCAACTTGATTCAATTTAAATTTTTTAAATTTTTCTTCTTAGCTATTTCAAGACTTAATCTTATACAGAAAAGAAAGTATTAGCTAAGAACAAATAATACATAATCTATATCTAGAAAGAAAATACATAGGCTAATCTATCTCAAGTCTGCATAATAATTGAGATCCTTGATTGCTAGAATGAAGAAAAACAAACTTGCAAAAATCTTAGGCAAGCTAGGTTCCAACATCTGAGCCAGAATTTAATTTCAAAGAATTCAAAAAACTTCAAACCCCTTTGAGACGCTTTAGGGACAGAAATGCAATTAAGTATGAAGGTTCAAAAAAATACATATTTCAGGGATTTGTATTTAACTCCACATTTACCAGGGTATCATAAATAACCCCTTTTTATTGTATGGTGAGTTCTCCAGGAAAAGAGAAAACCCACTCTATCTAAAAGTCCACCACAACAATAGCCCCCAGACTTGGAGGTCACTTATATATAGGTAGAAGAGTTATTTCTATGTTTCAGGAAGTCTCACAAGTTTTTACTAATATTTAAGAGTTAAAGTGGGAGCTAAACCTGGGTCCCGTTAACTGTATTAACCGCTAGGCTACTCCATCCACTTGCTTTCTGCTTTCATAGGAATGATCACATCTTTGGAAGTGGGAGGGGGGTGGTCTTTCAAAGGGTATCCAATAAACATGACTGAATTGCAGGGGTTGATATAGAAGGACAGCTGAATATACGTATTGTGTGGGCTTGCATGTGTAGGAAGACGTAGAGAAGCTAGAGAGATGTCACTGGTAAGGGACAGTAGAGTTGCTTAGCTTACCTTCAATGGAGGGTTCTCCGTGGACAGCAGGATAAGTCAGCCATGTATAGCTGACATTTTTATTTTATTATTTATATTTTGCATATCCTACAATTCTATGCGGATTACAAATTATTCAGGTACTCAAGCATTTGTCCCTATCTTTCCCGATGGGCTCATATTCTATCTAATATACCTGGGGATTAAGTGACTTGCCCAGGGTCACAAGGAGCAGTGTGGGATTTGAACCCACAACCCCAGGGTGTTGGGGCTGTAGCTCTAACCACTGCACCACACACTCCCCATCCTATAATGCCATAAACAGATAGTTGTTCTCTCAGAGCTCAGAAAAACCTTTTGATAAAATTTCTTTGAGCGTGTTTGTGCAGGCACCATCTCATGGTGAGCTACTTTCTGCCTCAATGGTTTCTTAGCTTTTAGCAGGTTCAGCTGGAAAGTGAAGGTATGGCTGACATCCTGTTGTCTACGGAGAACCTCTGTTACAAGTAAGTAACCCAACTTTCTTCATGGGCAAGCAGGATGAGTTGTGTAGGATACTCCCAGGCTCGAGTGGGTGGGTGGCTGGCTAGAGGTGTCTTTGAGTGTAGGTGTCCACCCTGCCACCATGGATGTGCTGCGGTAGGTGAAACTGCTCTGAATGAATGTAATTACAGGATGGATTAAAGACAAACACTAGGGTGGACTAAGAACTTTCCTGCACATAACTGTGGAATATGAAACACTCTTTTTACTGGCAAAGCTCTGACAGATAAAAAGATCCAAAAGAAGGCTTCCCTAGAGATGTGTATAGATAAGGCTAGGCGGTTCTTTTGCAGAATCAAATTTTAATGTAAACCAAATGCATTTCTCAGGGCAGGGAAGGCAGTGGATCTTAAGCAGATTCAAAACTTTACACCCCATTTGGGGCCGACTTGAACATCTGGAACAATTTGAACCAATCACAAGAATTTTTAAACATTAGGTCCAAGCAAAGATTATAGCCCGTTACATTAACGGGTGCTAGAATATAGGTGTGTGTCTGTCTTTATTTATTTCTCTCTCTCTCCTTAGCCGCTTTATTTCTTTCTGTCTTTCTTTTTCCTTGGCTGTCCATCACCACCCCTTGCCTGCTCCCCCTGTCCATTCTCCCTTCCTTTTACCTCCCCTGTATCCACCACCACCCCTTCACTGCTCTCCTTATGCAGCAGCAGCCCTTCTCCCTTTGTTTTACCCCCCCCCCTGTCCAGCCGCACCTCTTTCATTCTCCCCCTTCCAACATTAGGCCTCCGTTCCTTTTTCTTCACCCCCCCTGTCCATCAGCACCTCTTTCCTTCTCCCCCTGTCCAGCAGTAGGCATCCCTTCCATTTTCTCCCCCCCTTCCTCCTTCTTAGCCCTATGATACACTTACCTTGCTCTGCCCCTGATCAGAGGTCCCAACAGCTGCCCAGTTGCACCCATTGGAAAAGTTCCCTCTGCCGCATCCCTTACCCCTCCTGACGCGACTCCCGCTGTCTTTCTTTCTGTCTGTCTCTGTCCCTGGCCCCCTTTGTCTGTCTTTCTGTGTATCTCCCTGCCCCTGTGTCTTTCTTCTTTTCTTTCTGTCTCCCTTCCTCCCTCTGTCTGTCTGTCCAAAGCAACATTCCCTCCCCCTCCATTTCCCACCCCCCACACCAGTTCCCTGTGCAGCAGCATTAGCATTTCCTCTACCCCCCTTTCCCTTCCCGTGGTCCCGACTACACATGGCGATTCAACTACACCCGGCTCTTAAACTGACCCAAGTCCTTTGCCGCCCCCCCCCTTCCCTTCCCGGGGGCCCGACTACATATGGAGATTCAAGCAGCGTGTGCAGCAGTCTTCACACGCTGCTTCGGGTCCTTCTGCTGCCCTGATTTACTCTGGCATGTCCATGATGACATCATCAGAGACGCGGCAGAGCAAATCAGGGCAGTAGAAGGGCCCGAAGCAGCGTGTGAAGACTCCTGCACACGCTGCTTGAATCGCCGGGTAGGTAGTCAGGCCCGCGGGAAGGGAAGGGAGGGTGGCAAAGAACTCGGGTCAGTTTAAGAGCAGTGGCGGAAAGTTGCTGGGCTCCTCGGTGGGGGCGCTGAGCGGCCGCGATCCCTCTCCTCCGAGACACCCCCCCCCGCCTGCCCAGCCGCTGGAGGAACGGAGATCGGCGGCTGGCTGCGGTCCCGGCTTGTGGAGGCATCGGCGACTGGTGACGTAAGCGCGCATGTGCACTCCTACCTAAGGTGCCCTACATCTCACGGAAAACGGACGCACGCAGGTGGGAGTGCGCATGCGTGGCTTACCGTTTTAATATATTAGATTTAAAAAATTTTTACAACAGGTAGATCCTACCTTGACCCCACTGGGGTCGGCCATGATACATGTACTGGAACTATGTGTATTTTTAAGACAAGTCTTTGCTTTAGGATGAGGCTTCAGTGGAGGGAGAGCATTTGAGCAGGTAGGTGGCCTAAAGCAGTGTTTTTCAACCTTTTTACACCTATGGACCAGCAGAAATAAAAGAATTATTCTGTGGACCGGCATCGGTCCATGGAACAGCGGTTGAAGAACACTGGGCTAAGTCGTTGGCTAGACCCCGTCCATCTCTACACAATCTCCACCCCAGACCCCACCCCTATAATAGTACTAATTGCACCTTGCACGTCTCGTGCCTCATCTGGAAGCCTTCCCTCTGACGTTTCAATGTCAGAGAGAAGGCTTCCGGTTCAGGCGCAGGAAGCCCGTAGGAGCCACTGCCCGTGGCTTTGTGCACTGAATCAGTTAGGAAGAGGGAGCTGGCTCAAAGATAATGCCACATTGATTACACTGTGGACCGGTGGTTGAAGAACACTGTTTTGGGCCTGATGTACGTGCTGGCCTGTGGACCGGCAAGAAATTTCTGTGGACCGGTACTGGTCCATGGACTGGTGGTGGAAGAACACTGGCCTAAAAGACTGTGTGCCCAAAGGAGCTTGTTAGGTAGTAATGTTTGTAAAGGTATGGATGGAGAACCAGGTGGCTATCCTTGATGGAGCCACTTGAAGGGCCTCTATGGAGGTTGCTGTAGCTTAGAGATGATGGGCTCACATTCTGTCCGTGAGGTCAAGTCCTGTCATCCTGTACATGAAGGCAATACAGTCTGATATCTAGAATGCTGAAGACTTTCTTTTGCCCCAGTATCTAGGGCCAATTGCAAATATACCTCTATTGACAAAAATGATGGAATCAATTGTTTCCAGCCAACTAGCCAACTACTTGGAGAAATTTTCCATTTTATTACCATTTCAACATGGGTTTAGACCAAACTTTAGTACGGAGACTCTCCTATTGTCACTAATCTCAAAGATTCAAAATTTACAAACACAAAATAAATGTGCAGTATTGCTGCAATTCTATTTGTCGGCCGCGTTTGATGTTCATCATGACATCTTTGATTCGTATGTTATCAGACATAGACCTAAACCAAGTAGTTCTGAATTGGTTCAGTAAATTTCTATCATTGCGAACTTATGAAGTACATTTGGAGGGCGCGACTTCCTCTTCGTGGAGATCTGGCTGTGGGGTGCACAGGGTTCACCTTTGTCACCGATCCTGTTCAATGTAAATATGACTTCTCTGACAAACTTTTGTCTCACATTAGCAGAGACTATATTCACTTACAAAGACGATATTTTTATCTTATTGGAAGCCGACTCTGATCTCAGCAATTTGGTTTCTAGTATAGATTGCTGTACAGTGTTCCCCCGGTTGTTCGCGGTCAGTGGTTCGCAGTCCTGGTCATTCATGGTATTTTCCGACCGTGAACCGCTGACAAGGAGAGGGCAACGGGAGAGGCTTTGACACGCAACTCCTGATTGGTTAAGGCCCGACTTAGTGCAGGAAGAGATGATCGGAGCATACCGCGAGTGATTTCCTGCACTCACGGTGCTCCGGCTGCTCTCCTGCTGCCCTCTCCCCCATGAAAACTGTATTCGTGGTTTTTCAAGATTCGCAAGGGTTACTGGAATGGAACCCCCGTGAATATCAGGGGAGTACTGTATTTCTAAACTCCAAATGTGGGCATTGTCCATCCAAATGAAATCGAACGCTGCTAAAACCAAATTGCTTTGGGTTGGACCAAGATTAGAAAAACTTCCTATTTCTGTTATGCTGAATACAGGTATCTCATTGCACATAGATTTTTCCCTCTAGAGTATTTGGTATTATCCTTGATTCATCGCTTTCATTTCATGAACAGATAAATTCTTTGACAAAAAGTGTTTTTTTAGTCTACGTATATTGAGGAAAGTTAGATCATTGTTCCATCAAGAACATTTTTCAGTATTGGTACAATCAACAGTGCTTGCCCAGCTAGACTATTGTAATTCAGTCTATTTAGGCATTAATCAGGGCAGTCTAAAATGATACAAAATACGGCAGCTAAGCTAATATTCGGGAAGCAAAAGTACGATCATGTTTCTCTTTTGTTGAGAAAGCTTCATTTGTTTCCAGTCCGCTTCAAGATTCAATTTAAATGTGCATGCATTATCTTTAAGCTTCTCTATGGAATATTTGATCCTTTAGTTCCCTTATATTGGAACCCCTTCAGATCTTTCCATTTGAGGAATACACAGAAATATAAACTATCTTTCCCTTCTTTTAAGGGTATTAAATCTATAGGAAAGCTTAGTCAATCTTTTGCCTTCAAGCTGGTAGAGATGTGGAATGGATCTCATGACTCCATTAGACTGATAGGCCAACTACAACAATTTCGTAAAGCCCTGAAAACTCTGCTGTTTACACAAAATTTAAATGGCTTAACTATAGTATCAAAGAACTGACGATAATCCAGCTTTGTTTTCTTTTATGCTCTCTTTCTTATGTACTCTAGTCTTAATTACATATGAACCGAGTCGAGCTCTGTTGGGAGATGACCCGGTATATAAATTGAAGACTAGATTAGATTACATTAGACTGAGGTCATATGAGAGGAATAACTGTGATGCCTGGCTGAATCCTATGAATGACAATGTACAGTACCCATATGCAAACTAGGAAATATAGAGAGGGGTGGCATTATAAGTTAAAGATCATATTAAATCCATATAATTGCAGGATCTACAGTGTAAGGAAGAGGCACTGTGGGTCAAACTAGAAAGAAGGAATGGAAAATATATTTACATTGGTATGATATACACGCCACAAAGCAAAGAAATTGACCTTGGAGAATCCACAGAAGAAGAAGTGGACGAAGATTTAATAGAAAACATTCAAAATATAGCTGGTAAAGGGGAAGTTCTACTATTGTGGGATCTCCTAGAAGTAGGGAGATCCTAGATACTCTACAAGGAGAACTGTTCCGGCAGTTGGTAATGGAACCCATGCAGGATGTGGCCATACTGGACTTAGTGCTTACAAACGGGGAAAGTGTTTCTGATGTTACAGTGGGTGATCATCTGGCATCCAGTGATCAACGCATGGTGTGGTTTAATATTAAGACATGTAAAGAGAGGGTGAAAGTGAAGGTTATAGACTTTAAAAAACTAACTTTGTTCAGATGAGGGATTATGTCAAGGAATTGTCTGGATGGGAACATCTGAAAAAGTTAAGAGAGGTTGTCAAGTAGTCAGGAAAGCAAAGATGCAGATGGAAGAAAAAAATGGACAACACAGTAAAAGGGTGGAACAAGACATTTTTAAAGATATATTAGTGATAGGAGGAAGTGTAAAAAAGGCATTGTGAGACTCAAAGGTAAAGAGAAGGAATATGTAGAAGCTGATAAAGATAAGACTGAATTGCTTAACAATACAATACATTTATATACCGCAAATACCTCAACAAAGTTCATTGCAGTTTAACATTAATAAGAAGTCGAGACAATGTCCAAAATTACAATCTTAAAATCAACATTGAATTTACTGCTCCTTTAACACATTTCATTAGTTATTCTCTGAAGTCTCATAAATGTTTCCAAAGTTTTACAGCTTGATAAGCAACTGTAGAAGTAATCAATCTGGTACACTATTTTTCTAGCCTCTGGGAATCAAAATGGAGAATTCTGTCTTAAGCCACGCAATCCTATTTCAGAATAGCATGGCAAGAGAGCCATATAAGATGTGCTTCTCCTTGATCATTTAAACCATATTCTGGCTTCTACAGGAAGCCAATGGAGCTTCATCAAAGTCTGTCTCCTTTTTTCAAACCAAAAATCAACCAAATAAATGATGTTACAATAGTCAATCATTGACAAAAGCAACGATTGGACTAATAGTCGAAAATGATGTTGATCAAAGTACTTTCTAATTCTCCTCAACTTCCAGAGCAACCCCAAGGATTTTTTAAATCGGTAAATTGACATGAGATTCCAAAGATAGATTGCTATCAAAATGTACACCCAAAATCTTAATTACTCTATTTACTGGGTAATCTATTTTATAAACTGACAAAAAATGATCCTGATGCTAAATAGTGGGAGGATCTACTATTAACAATTTAGTTTTTTCTTTAATTTCAATTGAAGTTCAACCATTTGCTGATCTAATATACAGTATTCATACAATGACTTGTATCTCTTCTTACTTGATCTGTATTACCTGCCAAAGGTAGCAATATCGTAATATCATCAGCATATATGAATGTAGAATAATTAAACTTCTCTAATTTAAAACCTAAAAGATGTAAAAATACATCAAAGAGTGAAGGTGACAATGGGGATCCTTGAGGGACAAACAAATTTTTCCCTGTGGATCCTCAGTTTAGTCTAAATGTATTAAAGAGATAACATGTATTTCCTTACTGATATAGCTAACATGCTTTGAGATTTGTTTTGAACATTTTTGAACTTTATCAAGGGTCCCCCACGACCGCTGCTGTCATCCAACCCACAAAAAGTTAAGAGAGCAAGATATGTATTAGAGTCATACAAATAGGATATCTTAATGATTATTATTCAGGAAATGAATTATAGTGGAGTTTTTTTCAGCTGATGATTGAAGGTGGGCCTACCTGTTTTTTGTTCCTCGTTGGGGTTCAACAGTGTTTGGCCCTTTAAACCTGAGGTTTTTCTCCACTTTCTTCTCTGAGAGTGCTGAGTGTTTGGGTTTGATTGAATGAGACTGGCATAAACAGCAATCTTTAAGGATGGTGGAATCTCCTTCAAAATATAAATCGGACAAAGATCTAGATGGCAATGTACTTGGCTAAAATTGGCTAAAATGGCTAAAAATGTAAAAAAGGGAGACAAAATTTTTTTCAGATATATTAGTGAAAGGAGGAAGATGAAAAATGGAATTGCTAAACTAAAAGATGCTGCGAACCGACATGTAGAGCAAACGTGCTAAACAAATATTTCTGTTCTGTGTTCACGGAAGAAAATCCTGGAGAAGGACCTAGATTGTCTGTCTGACAAAGTTAAATAAGAAAATGGAGTAGATTCTGCCCCATTTACAGAGGAAAGTGTTTATGAACAACTTGAAAAACTGAAGGTGGACAAAGCGAAGGGACCAAATGGGATCCATCCCAGGATACTGAGGGAGCTCAGAGAGGTTCTGGCGGGTCCTATTAAAGACTTCTTCAACAAATCTCTGGAGACGGGAGTGGTTCCTGGGGATTGGAGGAGAGCGGATGTGGTCCCTATTCACATATGTGGTCACAGAGATGAAGCGGGAAACTACAGGCAGGTAAGCCTCACTTCGCTTGTTGGAAAAATAATGGAAGTGTTGCTGAAAGAAAGGATAGTGAACTTCATAGAATCTAATGGGTTACAGGATCCGAGGCAACATGGCTTTACAAAAGGTAAATCGTGCCAAACGAACCTGATTGAATTTTTTGATTGGGTGACCAGAGAACTGGATCGAGGACATATGCTAGATGTAATTTACTTAGATTTCAGCAAAGCCTTTGATACAGTTCCTCATAGGAGGCTCTTGAACAAACTTGAAGGGCTGAAGTTAGGACCCAAAGTAATGAACTGGATTAGAAACTGGCTGTTGGACAGATGCCAGAGGGTGGTGGTTAATGGAAGTTGCTCGGAGGAAGGAAAGGTGAGTAGTGGAGTCCCTCAGGGTTCAGTGCTGGGCCAATCCTGTTCAATATGTTTGTGAGTGACATTGCTGAAGGGTTAGAAGGAAAGGTTTGACTTTTTGCTGATGATACCAAGATTTGTAACAGAGTAGACATGGAGGAGGGAGTGGAAAACATGCAAAAGGATCTGCAAAAGTTAGAGGAATGGTCTAATATGTGGCAACTAAAATTCAATGCAAATAAATGCAGAGTAATGCATATGGGGATTAATAATTGGATGGAACCGTATATGCTGGGAGGTGAGAGGCTGATATGAACGGACGGGGAGAGGGACCTTGGGGTGATAAGTGTCCGAAGATCTAAAGGCAAAAAAACAGTGTGACAAAGCGGTGGCTGCTACCAGAAGGATGCTGGACTGTATAAAGAGAGGCGTATACATTAGAAAAAAGAAGGTGTTGATGTCCCTGTACAGGTTGTTGGTGAGGTCCCATTTGGAGTATTGTGTTCAGTTTTGGAGACCATATCTGGTGAAGGACATAAGAGTTGAAGCGGTCCAGAGGAGGGCGACAAAAATGATAGGAGGTTTGTGCCAAAAGATGTATGAGGAGAAACTGGAAGCCCTGAATATGTAAACCCTAGAGGAAAGGAGGGACAGGGGAGATATGATTCAGACGTTCAAATACTTGAAAGGTATTGACGTAGAATAAAATATTTTCCAGAGAAAGGAAAATGGTTAAACCAGAGGACATAATTTGAGGTTGAGGGGTGGTAGACTCAAGAGCAGTGTAAGGAAATTCTTCTTTACGGAGAGGGTGGATACCTGGAATGTGCTCCCGAGAGAGGTAGTGGAGAGGAAAACGGTGACTGAGTTCAAAAAAGCGTGGGATGAACACAGAGGATCTAGAACAGGGGCAGGGAACTTCGGTCCTCAAGAGCCGTATTCCAGTCAGGTTTTCAGGATTTCCCCAATGAATATGCATTGAAAGCAGTGCATGCAAATAGATCTCATGTTCAAATTCAAGTTCAAGTCCTGAAACCCCGACTGGAATACGGCTCTCGAGGACCGGAGTTCCCTACCCCTGATCTAGAATCAGAAAATAATAGTAAATATTGAAGAACTAAGGCCAGTACTGGGCAGATTTGCATGGTCTGTGTCTGTATATGGCCTATGGGCTGGGGAGGACTTCAGTGGCTGGGAGGGTGTAGATGTGCTGGAGTGAGCTTTGATGGAGACTTCAGTAGTTGGAACACAAGCATAGTACCGGGTAGAGCTTTGGATTCTTGCCTAGAAATAGCTAAGAAGAAAAAAAAAATAAATTGAATCAGATTTGGCAGACTGGATGGACCATTCGAGTCTTTATCTGCTGTCATCTACTATGTTACTATGTTACTTTAACATAACTATTATACCTTTAGAAACTCCTCCCAATCTACTTTTTCAAACCTAGTCCAAATTAAGTCTACAGGAGCAACCTCCTTATTCCTATCTCTAAATAGACCCCAATCCTCCAAATCACAAATATCTCTGTTCAGTGTTCACAGCTGAAGCACCAGAGCAGGACTGCAGAAGACAAAATAAAATAGGGATGGATGTGTGATAAACCCTTCTCGATTTCAGAGGATTGCATTCATGAAGAGTTAGCTAAGCCAGAGGTGGACAAAGTAATGGGGCTGGATGGTATACATCTGAGGGTACTGAAGGAAGTTCTGGTGGCTCCAGTGGCTGACCTTTTCAATGCTTCTCTAGAGCTGGGAGTGGTACCAGAGGACTGGAGAAGGGTGAACATGGTCCCTCTCCACAAAAGTAGAAGTAAGGAAGTAGGCAACTACAGGCCAATAAATCTGACACCTTTAAAAGAGAGAATAGTGAAGTTTCTGGAATCCAATGGATTACAGGACCCAAAGCAACATGGATTCACTAGAAGCTGGTCTTGTCAGATAAATGTGATCAATTTATTTGACTGGCTGACCAGAGAATTAGATAGAGGGAGTGTGTTAGATATGGTGTATTTAAATTTTAGTAAATCCTTTGACAGTGTTCCACACAGGTATCTAATAAATAAACCGAGTGCCCTCGATATGTGCCCAAAGTGACGGACTGGGTCAGGAACTGGTTGAGTGGAAGGCAACAGAGGGTAATGGTCAATGGAGATCTCTCTGAGAAAAGGGACATTACCAGTGGTTTGACTCAAAGTTCAGTTTTTGGGTTTGTAAGTGATATTGCTGATAAGATTTGCTTCAGCAACATTACCTCCTATACCAAATTAGGCATTCCACTAAGGACTAGATCTAGAATTGCTTCTCCTCTTATCAGTACAGCTGAGAAGTGATTGGCATTAAGAGTAAGCTGGAGTTGCCGAGGGGGCCTTGGAGCACTGGAGGGAATCCCGCAAGGTATGTTTTTCTGGAATCTGGATGACATCTGGGCACAAAGGGGTTAGGCTTCCAGGTGTGCTGGTCCCATACAGAGTTCGTGTGCATTCGATGAACTCATATGGGTTTTTTTTTCTTTGCCGGGCATTTTTAAAACCCTGGTTTGGGGTATGCCATGCTGGTCTGGAGATAGTAGTGGAAGTAAAGGGAGAGCCAGGAAAACAGTCCGTTGGGTCCAGCAGATAAGAAAGACTGAAGCAGGAAGTGGTTCACCACAGGTTAGGGGCTGCATATACACGCTTCGAAAAATGTTTCCAAAAGGTTTCTTTGAGAAAGGGAAGGGGGATGGTATTTGATTTACTGCCTTTCTGTATACTTTGGAGGAAAGGCGGGAGAGGGGAGATATGATAGAGACGTTTAAATACCTATGTTATGTAAATGCGCGTGAGTCGAGTCTCTTTCATTTGAAAGGAAACTCTGCAATGAGAGGGCTTCGGATGAAGTTAAGAGGTGATAGGCTCCGGAGTAATCTGAGGAAATACTTTTTTATGGAAAGGGTGGTAGATTCGTGGAACAGTCTCCCGGAAGAGGTGGTGGAAACAGAGACTGTGTCTGAATTCAAGAGAGTCTGGGATAGGCACGTGGGATCTCTTAGAGAGAGAAAGAGATCATGGTTACTATGGATGGGTAGCTCTATGACCTCACAATGCAGGTGCACAGAGCCTTAGCCTATAGGAAGAAGAGATGCAAATGTTAAGAACCTTAGCCAATAGGGAGAGCAGGAGATAATGGTTACTGCAGATGGGCAGCTCTATGACCTCACAATGCAGGTGCACAGAGTCTTAGTCTATAGGAAGAGGAGATGCAAATGTTAAGAACCTTAGCCAATAGGGAGAGGAGGAGATAATGGTTACTGCAGATGGGCAGATTAGATGGGCCATTTGGCCTTTATCTGCCATCATGTTTCTAGGTACATATTTTGTATCTGAGGCAAAGGAAGCATGACTTACACAGAATTGCAAGAAGCTGCAGTGGAAATTGAACCCTGATCCCCAGGTTCTCAGGCCACTGTACTAACTGTTTATGGCATCATAGGATGACATCACTTACATGTAGCCGACTCCTTCTACTTGTCCATGGAGAAGACTGATTTCTCAGCCACAAAGGCTTACCTAATGCTTTAGTCCAGACTGGGTGCCAGTGTGCTCATGTGGCACTACATGAAAAGGAGACAAGAGGAGGGGCTTATCCCCGATTTCTGCTACCTGAGACAGAGGGCATCAGCAAGCTCCAGGCCAGAAGCATTTCAGCCAGCCCTTGTTTTTCCTCCTGATGCTTATGAACCAGATTAAGCAGATGGGAGGGGGAAGAGAGGGGTGGGGGGAAATGGGACAGACACCCAGGGCCCAAGTCTAGAGGGCCAGAATAAAATGGTCTTAGGCAGAAGCCCAGATCTGAGGTTTTGCTCAAGATCTAAAACACTCTTCGTCTATCCTGGCTGTGGGCTAAAAGAAAATCTTTTGGGGGGCATAGCCAGGACTGCAGCAGCCTAAAGCTTGGCGTCAGTGATGTAGCAAGACACAGACTCACACCATGACCCTAAGCTCGAGGCTCCACATAAAGGAGTTTCTGAAGCGCTCGAGGCTCTCCATAAGGGAGTTTCTGAAGCGATTTCTTTAGCCTCACACTAGGCTGCTCCTTTTTTAAAAAATTTAGCAAGTCATCAGAGCTTCAGTGACTCATTGTGAAACAAAAAAAAAGCATGAGCTGGGTGTGCCAATTCTCAGCTTCAAGGTAACTGGAACATGGTTAATATTGACAAAGAGAGTGGCAGTTCTCAGGAGAAATGGACAGCTGTAGAGTAGGAGGGCACCCCTCCATTACCCACTGTATTACTGTGCCCTTCCGTTCCCCTCACTTCCCCCATCTCAGCACTCCTCCATTCTCCCTCTCCTTACCTATCTCATTCCCCCTCCATTTACCTTCTCATCCTCCCTGCTCAACCTCACTTTAATAAACATAAACTCCCCCAATCTTGTCAGCCCTCTCTCTCCTCACTTTCCACGTCTCAGCGTCCCTCCATTCACCTCACTTTCCTCATTTGATCACCCCTCATCTCGCCCCCTCTGTACCCTGTCTTTTTCTCCAACTTATCACCACTCTCTAACTTTCCTCATCACAGCACCCCACTGCTCACCCCATGTTCACCAACTCATCACCACTCTGTTCCCCCCACTTTCCTCATCTCATCACCACTCTGTTCCCCCCACTTTCCTCATCTCATCACCTCTCTGTACCCCACTCTCTTCCCCATCACATATCCCCCTCTGTTTAATACACTGGAAGGCTGCAGGTGGAGAGCTTCTGTTCAGCATCAGCACACGTTTCAAGTTTATATTAAAATTTGATATAATCGGTTATGTTTTTTTACTAAGTGAAATACAATAGTATAAAAAGTCATTAATAACCTCCCAAGAACTAAATATAAAATAGGGTACACTAAATCGACATAAAAACAAACTAATACAGTAGGGTAGAGGGGATGGAACTATAATTTGGTTTTTAAAGTTCAGAGGAGAAACATGTATGGGAAGCACAATAAGATAGGGGTTGGAAAGAAAAGAAAAAAAGGAAAGACGAAGAGAGAAAAGAAAGGAAAAATAACTGGGGAAGAAGGAAAAGATATCAGTTTTTAAAGAAAATTAAAGACTGAAAGCATCTTTGAATAAGAAACTTTTCAGGTTACTTTTAAAGCTAGCGATTCCATCAAGAAAACAGCTGAGCCTGCAGGCGATGAGAGTGGGGGCATTTTCATGTTGGGGTCCAGAAGAGTGGAATAGAGAGTGGGGGCATTTTCATGTTGGGGTCCAGAAAAGTGGAATAGACTCCCGAATTACATTAAACATCAAAAAAATTTGGATGCCTTTAAGAAACTGTTGAAAAGACATCTGATCTGTTGTATGAAAAGCACAGAATGAGATGTTGGTCGGTGAAAATCTGAGTTGCATTAGGTTGCTTGAGATTGAGTCTTGGTATAGGAAAAGTGATTGTATTGCTATTATTGTCAGGCTGGTATTTTATTTTGATTTTGTGCTGAGTATGATGTATAGTGTTGTTTTTTTGTAAGATGTCTGAATTGTCTGTGTGTGCTGTTGTGCTTCACCTTGAAAAAGGCGGATTATAAATAAACAAACCATAAACCAGGGGTGTCCAACCTTTTGGCTTCCCTGGGCCGCATTGGCCCCAAAACTTTTTTCTGGGGCCGCGCAAACGCTGCAGCAAGACAGAGGAGGGAGCCAGCAAGACGGTAAACACCCTGGGGCAGCAGAGGAAAACACTGCATCGCCCTCGATCGGGGCCGCACAAAATACTTCATGGGGCCGCAGGTTGGACACCCTTGCCATAAACCATAAAGCATAACTTCTTCTCTTAGGTGTTGTGGCATAGCATTCCAGAGCTGAGGCGCAGTGACAGAGAAAATATCTTGTCGTCGAGTCCCTATAATTTTCAGAGAGGGGAATGTTAGTAGCTTTTGATCCATAGACCGGAGTGAACGCAAAATATTATATGGGATGAGTAATTTATTGATAAATTGTGGTTCATTTGATGACAGAGTTTTGAATGACAAAAGTAGAATTTTGAAGGTGATTCTTTGGGTGATCACAAAAAACAAGGGATAATCATAAACTTAAAATGTGATTACAGGTCACTCGTCCTAAGATATGTGATGGCAGTGACTCCTGCCCCCAAGCTGCTGATCTCGCGAGAAAAATGATGGTGCTCAACTATCTTCACATTGTACTCCAATTAAGGACACGCTTTGTTTAGGCGCACATGGCAAACTGGTCTGAGGGGCTTGCACTTAAGCAGAGTTGACTGTAGTTCTCTCCTGTTGATTTTAAGATTTTAGTTTGTCATAATTATTATGTTTGTTTTAACTGAAGTGAATTGTTTAGTTTTTAACCAGTATAGAAAAATTGTAAATAAATAAATAATCAAATCATGTGAAGATTGATTCTGTTTTACTTCTTGGATCTAGCCAGGAACTTGGGACCTGGGTTAGCCACTGTTGGAAACAGGATACTGGGCTTGGTGGACCTTTGGTCTGTCCCAGTATGGCAATTCTTATGTTCTTATCAATGGCTTGATTAGGAACCATACCAAGAAGGTGTCTGATATGTTGAAGACCCTTGTCTAAAGTGCTCTGATGGTCATCCCACCTTGTGTGAAACTTGGGATGCAGGATTGTTACTGCTATTGCTTCTGAATCATCAAATAAATCAGAAAAGTGTTGATCAATTTAATTTATGAGGGCAGTCCCTTGAGGCTTGCAAGTTGTTGTTGATGCTTTCTTGTCAACGACTGTTTGACAAAGCCTGGCAATGGTGGCAGCAAGTAGGCCATGAAAATCTTCTTTTTTGTCTTCGGGATGTTCAAAGATTAAGCAACAGGTTTCATTACAGAAACATAATAACCAAGAGAGTCAACTCACCTGCAAGCATTTATGGACTGCAGTGTCCAAGACCACAGAGTGTGCCATGTGACTTCCACATATAATGTTCATCTCAGATGTGTTTGGTTAGACTGCTCAAATTGATTTGTGTTTTCTGTTCTTTTTATATACTTTTCTGAGGGCTCCTGAGGAAGGCATTGATTGCCGAAACATAGACCATGTTGGGTCCTACTCTACAACACGCCGTAATCTTCTACACAGCCATCCAAAACTGAGACTTGATTGATGACATTAAAAATTGTGGTTACTCATCAATAATTTTCTTTACACTTTTTATTAAACTTTTGTTGTTTTATCTTCTTTATTTACAAATGTTAGAAGAATGATCTAATGTTTGGCAGTTAAAATTTAATGTGAAGAAGAGTGAATCATTTGGGGAGTAAAAATCCAAAGACGCTGATGTATACGAACCAGGAGAGGAAATTTGGGGTAATAATGTATGAGGATCTGAAAGCTGCAAAACAATGTGACAAAGCAGTGATCGAAGCCAGAAGAATGCTGGGATGCATAGAGAGAGGAATCACCAGCAGAAAAAGCACAGGTACCGTAACAGGTGTTATCTGAGACAGCATGCAGATATTCCACATATGAGAATATGCTGACTGCTTGTCCTAAGATAAAGTCTACAAATGACTGGTGAGACTCTGCTTGGAATATTGTGTTCAGTTCTGGAGGTTGAATCTTGCCAAGGATGCCCAGTCTTTTTGCTTCCTGGCTTGCTTGGTTGCTTCCCTTCTACTACCACCGTAAATACAGCAGCTGATAACATTTAGACCCACCCACTTTCAGCTAAGACACCTGGTCTCTCTGCTCTTCAGCTTGCTTGGTTGACATCCTTCTACTGCCGCCGCAAACATGGTGGCTGATGCCATTTAGACCTGTCTACCTCCAGCTGGTACATGGACTTGTCATGCCATTGGGGCTTGCATGCATCTGAGAAGATGAAAGCTATACCGTTGGTAGTTCCACTACCAGCAGAGCATCCCAAGGCGGACAGATTTCAGTGGAGATGTCAGACTAACGATGTACCACCCATCCGGGCAGCAGCAGATGGGCAGTGTTGGAAACAGAGGATCATGTTTGATGTGATAACGATGACCATATCAAATTTATACTGCGCAGAAGAAAGGCCTGGCAATCTACTTTTGTAATCTGCCACGAAAATTTGATGATGTTCATCAAGTCACTAGGACTCAAATATGAGTTGGTGACACTTATCACCTCCAGCTGAGACACCAGCTCAGAATATATTAATTCACACTCTTTCAGCGATGCACCATTTGTTATTTTCTCTTTGTATTTCCTCGTTTGTCTTTCATGTACATTCAGGTACATTAGATAGATTGTGAGCCCACCGGGACAGAGAGGGAAAATACTTGAGTACCTGATTGTAAAAACCGCTTAGATAACCTTGATAGGCGGTATATAAAATCCTAATAAACTTGAAACATGTTAGTTTTTAAATTTATCTGAATTATTTTACATTCAGGTCTCTCTGCTCCCCAGCTTGCTTGGTTTCCTTTCTTCTACTGTCACAACAAACATGGCAACCGACATCATGTAGACCCACCCACCTCCAGCTGAGATGCTCCGTCAGAAGATATAATTCACACTTCCAGCAGTGCACACTGTGTACACATGCCAAAGGAACATGCATAAGGAGCAGGTCATTGTACACCTCCTTCGTATTCTATTTATTACATAATGTTTTTTATTTGTTTACTATCTTTTTCCTTTTCTTCTGGGTCACCTAACATGAATTCTTCTATTCCAGTTTTCTGGGGACACCAGCCTTCTACATCTTCACGTCCCCCTCCATGTTTTAGGACTTATTACTCCTTCTCTTATTCCCTCTGAAGCTAATCTTTTGCCTTTACAACGGCAAAACATAATCAAGCTTGGACTTTTAAACTGTCGGTCCATCAAGTCCAAATTTCATCTTATTTTAGGTCTTATTCTTGTCTATCAATTAGATATTCTTTTTCTTACTGAGACTTGGTTAACGGCGGCTGATATGGCCTATCTTCATCAAGCGACTCTTCCTGGTTTCATTAATTCTCACTGTAATAGATCCTCTTGTTGTGGATGAGGCCTAGCTATTGGCAAAACTTTTTCCCTGCGGCAGACTTTTAATCTTAGCATAGGGAAGGAGAAGCATTAGGGTCCGTCAGAGCTCCCTTAATTGAAGTGTTATTAATAAAAGACTGTCGGCACAGATCCTTGGGGTCAGAAATGGCAACAGATACAGCGGTGGAATGAGGGGCTAAAACGCAGACCTGCACACATGAAATATGAAACCTTAGCTGTCAATAAATGAAGATTTTTAAGGACGTGCGGTTGAGATCCACAAGGTCCGCGTTTTACCCCTTCCCTAGTTTCCTCAAACTCTGCTCCTCATCAAATTTCTCATCGTTTAACATTTCCTCTTCCATGAACAGCTCATTCTCTTATTTTGTTTAACTCTACTATTTCTAATCTTTCTTTTCCCTGTCAACAGGATCGCCTTTACCTTAGTAAAATCAAACCTGATTTGCTATTAACACATTCCGATCTAGTCTTAAATTCTTTCATGCAATTACCATTAGATAAGAAAGCCACACGTTTTAATTGGTCTCTCAGATCCGCATTTGATATTCCAACACCAGTTCAGACTTGCTCGTCTTCCGTTGCTCGCAAACAAAGAGCTCCTTGGTATACACAGGAATGATCCTTTTATAAAAGACAACTTAGACATACAAATCCTGCATCTAAAATAGCTTTTAGGAATACAGCAGCATTTTACAAATCTGCTATTTATGACGCTAAAAAAAATATTATTCTAAACAAATTATAAATGCTCCTACCTTAGCAGCATTTTATAGGATCCTAAAAGATCTTACTAGTACTAGTTTTTTCACTCTCTGGAAGCTTTGGTCCATTAGAGCAGTGTTTTTCAACCTTTTTACACCTATGGACCGGCAGAAATAAAAGAATTATTCTGTGGACCGGCGGTTGAAGAACACGGGGCTAAGTCGTGGGCCAGACCCCGCCCATCTCCACCCCAGACCCCACCCCCATAATAGTACTAATTGCACCTTGCACATCCCATGCCTCATCTGGAAGCCTTCCCTCTGACGTTGCAACGTCAGAGAGAAGGCTTCCGGTTCAGGCGCAGGATGCCCATAGGAGCCGCTGCCCGTGGCTTTGTGCACTGAATCAGTTAGGAAGAGGGAGCTGGCTCAAAGATAATGCCACATCGATCGCACCGTGGACCGGTGGTTGAAGAACACTGGGCTAAGTCGTGGGTAAGACCCCGCCCATCTCTACCCAATCTCCACCCCCAGACCCCACCCCCATAATAGTACTAATTGCACCTTGCACGTCCTGTGCCTCATCTGGAAGTCTTTCCTCTGACGTTGCAACGTCAGAGAGAAGGCTTCCGGTTCAGGCGCAGGACGCCCGTAGGAGCCACTGCCTGTGGCTTTGTGCACTGAATCAGTTAGGAAGAGGGAGCTGGCTCGAAGATAACGCCGCATCGATCGCACCGTGGACCGGCGGTTGAAGAACACTGTTTTGGGCCTGATGCACATGCTGGCCCTGTGGACCGGCAGGAAATTTCTGTGGACCGGCACTGGTCCATGGACCGGTGGTTGAAGAACACTGTGTTAGAGAATATTTTGACATGTCAGCTTTTAGAATTCTGGTACAATCCCTCGTACTAAGTTAACTTGATTACTGTAATATCGCCTAATTGCCCAAAAGAATATGCGACGATTACAACTGGCGCAAAATGCAGCGATTAAACTGATCTTCGGACTGAAGAAGTCCGATCATGTAACACCTTCCTACCGTCTACTGCATTGGCTGCCGATGGAGGCGCGTGTGAAGTTTAAGCTCGGTTGTTTTTGCTTTAAGGCACTATTCGGTCTAGCCCCTAAATATATAACTGACCTTTTCTCTTTCTCAGCCAACAGACATAAGAGAAGCTCACACTTGAACTTTGTTTCCGCTCCAGTTAGAGGATGGAAACTTAAAAGACATCATCAACACCTTCTCTCACATCAGGCAGCATTATGGGATAAAGATCTAGAACAATTGCTTACGCCTACTACGTATGGGGAATTTAGGAAACACCTAAAAACATATCTGTTCCTGAAGTATTTAGGCAGCTGACCTGTACAATTCTTACTCCAAAATAACTGTTAATCAATACCTGTTAATCACTAGCTCTTAATTCTGTTTATTCCACTCAAGTTGTACCATCTTTTAATCATTGTAAACTGCATAGAACTTCATGGTCCTGCGGTATATAAATTGTTATTATTATTATTAATTCGACTAAAGTTAATGATTTTTCTATCCTGACTGTACAAAATGTTACGCAATACTTCAAAGATAAAATTACAGACTTGCATACTAAACATCAAACATAAACATAACATAACATAAAACTCACTTGTATACCGCAAACACCATTAAGTTCTATGCGGTTCACAAAGACTAGTAATACTAATGAATAGACATCCGATTTCTAACTGTAACACATTCTCTTTGGATATTCAAAGACCAAGTAAACCTGCTCTCTCGGTAGCAAGCGATCATTCAATATTCCTACATCTCAAGAATTTCACACCATCATTACCTCAATGAAAAGGAATACATCTCCTCAAGACCCCATTCCTACATCTATTTTTAATCGTGCAATAAGACAGTCTAGTCTATTTCTATTATCAGTGATTTCAGAAAGTCTGACTTCAGGCTGCGTTCCAAAAATATGGAAATCTGCAACTATTCGACCTAATATTAAGAATTCTATTTCAACGGGGAAAATAGATAGTCTCTAGAAAACAACTTATCTCCAAACGTGTGATCCACTTGACATACAGCTCAAAAGCAGGATAGCAGTCAGGTACACTTATGGATTCGCACTCGATGATCTCATGTGCCCATAATCATCATACATTGTGCGTAGATCCAGACTGTTAAATTAATGGATTCCCAACAGGGTCCCTGTTTTACAACAGCTTCGTCAGGGGAACCGCTCTCAATTGAGTTTAATGCTTCTGAAGCGTTATATGCCTGGATAAACTTTATTATATTTTTGGGGGATTATTAATGAGATGGCCTTTGGGAATATGAGTATGGTAGTCTAAAGTGGAGTTTTTTTATGACCAGGGATGTGTCTCCTACTTCAAATTTTTTTTTTCTTTGAAGTTAGGTTGTCTCTAGGATATGCTGCTCTTCCTATTTTGGGTGACACTGAGGTCTTTCTCTCCACTTATGTCATTTAAATGTGCATCAGATGTGTTTTGAATCTATATGTTTTTGGATAAGGATTTTAACATATCATCCACAAGGTCTCCAAGATTCTTTTGCTGCGTGGTAACAAGTACTCAACACACCAATAAGGCAGAAATAGTCCAAAAGGGTTCACAAAGGGAGCGCTCAGGAACCAAACCTGTGCACACCACGCAAGCCGCTTGAAAGCTGCCTAAATGAATATCAAGTGTTAAGGGTGCTCTCAGTGTGAGCAAGCAGTAAGGGGAGACTAGCTCCAATACTTCATAACTCAGGTAGAGGTAATATACCCCCACCCGCATACCATCACTGAGCATCCTGGGCGTGCAATGAATCAAATGGAAAATGTTCACAAATCAAGAGAAGATAAATTAACTGAGTGAATAACAGGTGGAACCTGAGCGACCCCTGAATGAACCCTACCAGCCGAAACCCCAGCGCCAAATCAAAACATCAAAAAAGAGTGACTTAACTGAAAAGTGAAGCAGGAACTCATCTCTGAGACTCAAAATGAAACGCGTCCGGAAAACAGGTCCAACCGAGCCAGTTTCGGGGAAGAACCCTTCTTCAGGAACCCATGAACCCGACGAAAAAAAGTGAGGGCGGCTGGAGGGCGTGGTAACAAGTAGCATAACTTCATTTTAAAGGGCCCCTCCCCCCCAAAAAAGACAAGTTATGAAAATGACTCCCAGGCTGGGGTGTCCACCTCAGAAGATCTGATAGCAGCTGCAAGCAGGAGTCTTCATCCTTTGCCCCCTCCCCTTTCCAGGGTAGAATTTATACCATTGCTGGAGACTCCTAATGCAGAACTTGGGCAATTATAACTTGGCTTATTCTCTCCAATGTGCATCTCTTTACATGTCCACATTACATTTCATCTGCCCTTTGGATGCCCAGTGTCCCAGCTTCACAAGGTCCTTCTGCAATTTTTCCACACAGGCACATGTGCACCTGCTCGCCCACTTAGATCAGCTGATCAATCATTATTTTCCATTCCATCTTTGAAGATAATTAGTACAAAATGCCCCAACATCTTTTCAGTTACACTGTAGGCTCTTCTCCCATGTATTTTGATTTGATTTATTTATTTGATATATGACCTTATGCCAAAGTTTTAAAGCAGTTTACAATAAAAATACAGTATTTAATTTGTACACAAATAGTCAGCTTACACATATTTGCACAATAATATTAAGCAGCAAACCATAACACGGAACAAACCTTCGAAAAGCATTCAGAAAGATCCAGGTTTTGAGAAGCTTACGAAAATCCTAATAATTGGTACGCTGGATAATGAATTCCATAAAGGTCGTTCCATGTAACTACACGCTGTGTTTCTCGTGGTGATTAATTTAATCATGCATTGAAGGAAGCTGTAATGAGAACTGTTACATTAAATTACATTAGTGACTTTTATTCCGCCATTACCTTGTGAAGAACATAAAGTTTGATGATCTTCTTTGACTATTAAATCAGAAATGTGCTTTGGCGTATTCAGAAAACAAGGTCTTAAAAGCAGACGTAGCACTTTTAAAAGTAATTTTGGCTGATATAGGCAACCAGTGTTTGATGGACGAAGCAACTAACTAGACTGTCCCACACAATTAACATGGGCTGCGCTTCCTGCAGCCAGACTTGCTTCCGACACACACAAGCGCATTTAATAATAGACACAATAAACATAGCCTGCATCTTGTACGTTTTGGCTGCAGTTTTTCCTTGTTCGTGTGCAATTTTCGCCTATGTTAATCATGCTTATCTTCTGTCTAAACTGCTGTTATTCTGGCTTCTCTGTGTACAGTGGCATGGCGAGGGTGGGAGTGGCACTCCCGTTCCTGCCCCTCCCGCTGTGCATGCCCACCCCTCCCCCCCATCTTTATCTTTGCTGGCATGAGCAGCATCTCCAAGTCGCTGCCTGTGCCGCAACCAGGAAGTGACTTCAGAGGGAGAGCCGAGATTGGCGCAAGCAGCGGGTTCGAGCTGCTGCTAAGAGATAGAGGCATGGGGGGGGGGAAAGGGAAGGCTCACACATGGCAGGGGAGGGGCAGGAAAGGATCAAGCGGGTGGAAAGGAAGAGAGGTGCCGGCACCCGGGACAGTCCACCACCACCTTTACTACTCCACTGCTGTTTATTCCCACCCCCCCCTTTTATAAAACCGTGATAGCGGTTTTTAGTGCAGGCCGGTGCGCTGAATGCTCTGCACTGCTCTCAACGCTCATAGGAACTCTATGAGTGGCGGGAGCAGCACAGAGCACTCAGCGCACCAGCCTGCATTAATAATCACTATTACAGTTTTGTAAACGGGGAGGTATATATTCCGTCCTGTGCTGTCCTTGAAGATGTCTTAACATGTTGTATTGACATTGGAAATAGCATACTGTATTGTAGTGTGTACTTCTAGCAAGAGGATGAGATCATAGCAAACCAAATGACATCGAGGGGTATAACCTGCACAGAGCAGCAGGTACAGCCATAAAAAAAAAAAGCACAGGGACTGGCCATCTTGCTGCTATGTCCAGGTGAATTTCTTCAAAAGGGCAGTAAATAAATCCTAATACATAAAGAAAGTTGTATTAATGTGTGCAGTAGATCTTAAGGAATTCAGCTCTAAATATATCTAAGACTGAGCTGCTCCTTTTTCCGCCTAAACCCTCTGCTCCTCCTCCTCCTTTCTCCATCTCGGTAAATAATACTGTCATTGTTCCAGTCTCCTCTGCTCGCAGCCTTGGAGTGGTCTTCGATTCCGACCTCTCATTTTCTACACCTATCCAACAAGCTGCTAAGACCTGTCGCTTCTATCTCTTCAATATCACCAAAATTCACCCCTTCCTCTCTGAGCACACTTCCCGGACCATTGTCCATACTCTTGTAACCTCACGCTTAGATTACTGCAATCTACTCCTAACTGGTTTCCCGCATTGTCGCCTCTCCTCCATGCAATCTGTGCAAACCTCTGCTGCGCGACTCATCTTCTACCAACCTCGCTACGCTCATGTCTCCACTCTCCTTAAGTCACTTCACTGGCTCCCTATCTGCCACTGCATACAGTTCAAGATCTTATTGCTGACCTACAAGTGTGTTCATTCTACTGCCCCTCAATATCTCTCCTCGCTTCTCTCTCCTTATACACCTCCCAGAGAACACTGTTCCTCAGATAAGTCACTCTTAACGTTATCCTTCTCCTCCACTGCCAATTCCAGACTTCATCTCTTTCATCTAGCTGCCCCCTATGCCTGGAATAAATTACCTGAGTTTGTCCGTCAAGCCCCTTCCCTTCCCTTGTTTAAAAGCAGACTGAAACCCACCTTTTTGATATAGCCTTCAATCCATAACTCTACTCCTCTGCCCTCCAACCCAGCCAGCTGATTAACCCTTCTCCTTAACTGTATCCATGACATCCTGATTGTCTATCTTGCCTGTTTAGATTGTAAGATCTTTGAGCAGGGACTGTCTTCTTTGTGACTCTGTACAGCACAGCATTCATTGGACAGTGCTATAGAAATAATTCATAGTAGTAGTAGTAGTGTGAAGAGTTTCAGTATTTGGGAAGCAGAGCCGAGATTGTGATGCCATAATGTCTCATTCCACCAATAAGAGCCAACCTTATCAGTGATGTCACAATGGCTTGATTGTCCTGTACTTCCCTCTGCCCTCCAACCCAGGCAGCAGATTAACCGTTCCCCTTAACTGTATCCATGACATCCTGATAGTCTATCTTGTTACTTTAGATTTCTTATGTGACTCTATATGGTGGCTACTACTACTACTACTATTAATCATTTCTATAGCTCTGAAAGGAGTATGCTGTGCTGTGCATTTAACATTCAATAGACGGTCCCTGCTCAGAAGAGCTTACAATCTAATTTGGACAGACAGACAGGACATCTCAGGGTTGGGGAGTTTCTAGCAGAAGGAATGGCCTCCCTTTTCTACTGTAAATCCCTATTAGCGCTTCCCTTACGCCATATCTATCCACATGCTCAGTAATTCTGATGTTAAGAACAGCTTCTATCTTTGTACGCACCACTGACTTCAAGCTCACCAATCTGCAGCTGTTTGGAACACCCCTTGTCTTTGGGTTCCATAATAGATTTTAATAAAAGCTTACGCATTACCAGTAACAGGTCTGCAATTTCATATTTGAGCTATTTCAGAGCTCTGGGTGATACTAGTCTACTGCCTTTTTTTCGGTACCTGCTATTTCTTTCTCCCTCACCCCTTTTCTTTGGCAATTTCCTGCTCTAAAGCCCATCCATTTGTTCGAATGCATCCTGATCTGTTTCAGCACATCATAATTATGACCTACAAATAATTATTCCAGCGTGGACTCATTTCATTTTTATTTTTCCTTGTTCTCTCTTTCCTTGTTTTTTTTCCCTTGTTCCTTGTCTTTTCACCCCCTGGCAATGGACTCCTTTGCAGGCTTTCAGTATCTATTGTCCTTGAAATAATTTTTATTATTTCTTTTTTTAACTGTCTTTTTATTGAATTTTTTTAATTTTAATTGTTTAATTTAACTTATTTCTGCCTCTTTGTAAAGCGGTAACAAGGCAGGAAAGAATTTGAAAAATGCTTGCCAACTTCCTTACTCCCTTGTTTGGATTCGATATCCACTTTTTGTAGGATGCTTTTTTGGCGTTAGGCACTTTAATGGTGTCTTTAACTCACCACCGCACCCATACTGATCACTGTTCTGTCTTTCTTTGGCATTTTATAACATGTGGATTACATTTTATCTGGACTCCATGACAGTATTTTTAAACTAGCTCCATGCCTCATGCAAACTCGTGGAGGGGCATAATCGAAAGGAACGTCTAAGTTCGTTTTCATCTAAACTGAAAGTCATCCAAAGTAAAAAACAGCTTAGGACACATTTTCAAAAAAATATGTTCAAATTTTTTATCAATTTGAAAATCGTTTAAGTATGTGTCCTGCTGATCTGATCGTCCAAGTCGCTAAATCGTCCATCTTTATACCACATTTTCGTCCAACTTTTCGTCCAAGTCAAAAACGCCTAGAACAAGCCCTGTTGGACGTGGGGAGGGGTCTGAAAAGTGATGGACTGAACACCCAGACATGGCACCTAAATAGTGGGGTACATAAGAACATAAGAAGTTGCCTCCGCTGAGGCAGACCAGAGGTCCATCTTGCCCAGCGGTCCGCTCTCGTGGCGGCCCATCAGGCCCACTGCCTGAACAGTGGTCTCTGACTAATTTTACAATTTACCTCTAATCCTATCCCTATAACCTTACCTCTACTCTTATCTGTACCCCTCAATCCCTTTGTCCTCCAGGTACCTGTCCAGACCTTCTTTGAAGCCCTGTAGCGTGCTTCTGCTTATCACATCCTCCGGTAGCGCGTTCCATGTATCCACTACCCTCTGGGTGAAAAAGAACTTCCTGGCATTTGTTCTAAACCTTTCCCCTCTCAATTTCTCCGAGTGCCCCCTTGTACTTGTACCTTACAGGGCACTGCTGTGAACTTCACAAAAAGGGTGCCATGTCTTCATCTCACTACAGCTCCCTTATAGGTCATGGTGAGCCCCCCAAACCACCTCCAGAATCCCCTAGACCCACTTTTCTACCACCGCAATAGCCCTTATGGCTGCAGGAGCCACTTATATGCCAGTAAAAAAGGGTTTTGGGGTGTATAGAGGAGTGCACATGTTTCAGTAACAATGCAGTGATTACAGGGGCTTATGGGCCTCCTCTCCATGGGTCCCTAACCCACCCCCAAGACGACTTAAGCCGACTCTGTGCAGGACGACTAGGCTTTCCTATGCCAGGCTGCCAGGTGATGATGTTCTGGAGACACAATTTTCAAGTTATGATTAATATTATTATGGGGGGGGGGATCACTGGGGTAGTGTGTGGGGGTCTGTATTATGTGTTTGCAGTGCTTATATTGTTACTTTAGGTGGGTTTTTGTGACTTAGACCATGTTTTAAATGGTCTAAGTAGTCACAACGTCCAAGTTCCGTCGATCCTGTGCTATATAACTTTTGGTTATACATGCAGTACGACTAAGTCTATGCCTACCCACATCCCGCACAAATCCCGCCCTCAACACTCCTCCTGACACGCCACGTTTAGCTATGGTCATTCAGCGGCACTATGAAGGCCTAGGTCGTTTATAAATACGTCCAAATCCCGGTTTTATTATCGGTACTTGGACGTTTTTGACTGATGATCGTCTAAGTGCCGATATAGGCCAGTTTTTGGACATTTTTCTCTTTCAATTATGAGCCCCATAACCTTTGTAATTGCTCCTTTTTCTAATTTTCTCAGAGTATTTCTTTTTAGAGTTTAATGCTTCTGCAGTGATTATGTCAAGTTGGATTATACTATGATCACTATTGTCAAGTGGCCCTCTCTCCCTGTTACCCATCACCTCAGATCCTGTTTCCACTGAGGAGTTCCTCCCTCATCAGTCTTAGAAGCAGCTGCTCCACAAGGCTGTTACTTATGACATCGAAAGTCGAAACGAAGAATCCTCATGGATATCAAAAGATGTAGAAATGAGCCAGAAATTCCCAGTGTGGAACTGTGAACCCAAAGCTGCCTATCCTGCAAGCTTTCTCCACTAACTGAAACACCCAGCAGCACCATTTTCTCGAAGGGTCCATATAGGAGGGAACGGAGGAGACTTCAAACCTTTCCCTCTTTCATCTTGTATCTTATGCAGTCTTTCTCATAGCATTTCTGCTTTCATCTTCTTCCCTTTGCTGCTAAGGAATCATGAAGCAATGATCCAGCCTTGGCGTAGGGCCAGAGTGCTGCTTCTGCTGAGGCTGGAGGGCTGGGAGTGAGAGTGGGAGGTTTCCTGGGAGGGCTGGTCTGGGCCAAGCTATAAATGAAGGAGAACGGCCCTTGGCGCTCTCCATCTTTGCCTTGCTGCTGCGCCAGATTCTCCTCACTTACTCTGGTAAGATTTGAGCCTTCTCTTTTGTTTCCTGTTGCAGGGAGTCTGTAATTTTCCTTCTTCCAGCTGCAGAAACTCTGTCCTGGGGTAAGAGACCAGTTCTGAGTCAGCACAGCCCTGGAGTGTTAGACTGGAGTGTGATGAGGCTCAGAAGATAAGGGCGTTTCCCCTGGCTGGCTTCTAAAACAGCTCCCTCTCAGACTCAGTGATAGAGAATGACATGGGGCCAAATTTGTCCCTGTCCCCACAGGAACTCAATTTCTCCGTCCCATCCCCATGAGTTTTGTTGCTGTTCCTGTCTCTACCCCATTCCTTTAAGCTCTGCAACTGCACAAGCCTCACACCCTTATGATTTTAAAGTGTTTGAGGCTTATGCAGATGAGGACAGAGCTTGCGGGAATGGGGCAGGGACAGGAAAAGAACTCGCCGGGATGGGACGGGAAGATGAGTTCCCGTGGGGACGGGAATAAATTTGTCCCCGTGCCATTCTCTACTCAGTGATACAGAACTGTTTAGTGACTGATGAAGAAATCAGCGAGGGAGAAGTCGGTGCCAAAGATAGGACTCGTAAGCTCTTATCAGCTTAGGGAGGGACGGTACTGAGTCTGTGCCATGTTATTTGGCTCACAGGAAACGCTCAGTCATTTCTGGATTTCTTCTGTCCTCAGGCTTTTCTTCATTGGTCTGCATCTGATATATTGAAGAATAGGTTTCCTCCACAAGCCTGCTGTAATAAATTTAACTGCATATTTATTTCTGGCATTCAAGGTTGCAGCTGCATTAAATATACACGTTAGAGCAATTTGTGACATTATTTTCCAAGCCAATCTGGTGCCAGCTCTTCCCTTCGCACTCCACCCAGATAACACTAGCTTCCCGCCTTTTTCCTTGGTACCTATTTCTTTCTCCCTCAACCCTTTTCTTTGGGTTCTTGATTACTGGCTCAGGCTCCCCCAAAGGCCCCTCGCCTTAGATCCCTGCGCACATCCGCCATAGGGATGGAAAAAAAGGTCGAGCCTTTTAACCTCTACCTGCTGGTCTACCGCCAACCTTGACCCTCCCCCCACCCTTGCTCTTCCCCTTGCCCAGGTGTCACTGCTCACTGTCCACAGTTCAGCACTTGAAAGAGAGTAGTGAAGACTCTGCCCATTCTTCCCGTTCTTGGGAGGGGCAGCAAGGCCCGGTTAGTTGTCGCCTGGACACGTCAGCCCGGAAACTTTCTTGTTTTGTGCCAAACTCAAGAGATGCCAGCTGTTCTTCTTCCCTCTTCCTTTCCCTGTTTGACGGATCCTAATTTTCCTTTGGTCGAGGCACACCGTGAATAATAATAATAACTTTATTTTTTCAATACCGCCATAATCTTGCGACTTCTAGGCGGTTTACAGTGAAAGAGAGCTGTACAATCAGCGAATTACAAGGTGAGAACAGGTAGGAAGTCACTGAGTAATCGGTGTTTACTGGTTACACTCATACACTTTCTTTCTCACGTCTCTCTAAATGTGGATTGAGTCATAGAAAACATAGAAACATGACGGCAGATAAAGGCCAAATGGCCCATCTAGTTTGCAGGAGAAGGCCAAAGGGATCTCCTTTCCTTAGGGACAGAGACCTTCTTACCCTGCTGATCCCACTTGGTGCATTGTTTGTGAACAGACTGAGCCAGTCCTTTTACCCCCACCGCAAGGAAGAATAGTTCCGGAACTTGGGTATGAGCCAAAAGGTTTTAGGTTCTAGGGTAACACTGTATTTGTCTTTGCAACCTTTCTGTTTATTTTACCCTTTGTTTTTTTGTTTCTGCCTTGCCTTTTTGTGCTTTTTTAAAAATCTTAATGTCCAAAGGAGAGGAAGAAGTATGAGAAGGCCGAGTTCATCTGTTGTTTCCTTCTGATAACTTCTTATCTGGGATCCTATTCATGCCAGATTTTCAGATGTTGGAACAGATAGCAGGACTCTGACAAGGCTAGTGTTTTTGCAAATGCACTCCTAACAGAGCAGGTGCCTTTAGCTCAGTGTTGTATTTTGTTTTCGCTTGTATGTTTCTTTGTTTTATTCTTGTCCGTTGTTTGCACCTCTTGTGTTTATACTTTTCCTTTCAGCCTTTCTATAAGACAGCCAGGCAGCAGCTTCAGGCTCTGACTGCGCTGGCTGTCTTTGGCTTTGGTTTTGCTCCAGGCACCAGAGGGGTATTTTAGAACACCTGCGTGGATATAGAGAAAGAAGCAGCCAGAGAAATCATCTCCCCACTGAGCTATTTTTCCCTGACAAAAGGGCCAAAAGTTTAGAGTTTAGAAACAGTGCAATTGTTCCTAATTTCCTGCAACATCAGGAAGAGGAGAAAGTGTCACAGGAGGGGGAAAAAAAAAAAGGATTCAAGGAAAGGCCTTTACAACAAGTGGTGCCACATATCTGCTTGGCAGATCCAAATGTAAAGACTGGGTAAAGGTTCCCCATGGCTTTCTCATTGGTCTTTACACACCTGAATTTGGGGGGCGGGACTGGGGCAGGGATGGGTGGAACTGGGTGGGTCTAAGGGGTCCGGATTTTCTGAATGGAAAATCTGGTAACCCTAGGCACGTGGGATCTCTTAGAGAGAAGAGATAATGGTTATTGTGGATGGGCAGGCTGGATGGGCCATTTGGCCTTTATCTGCCATCATGTTTCTATAACCATAAAGCTCTATGACCTCACAATGCAGGTGTAAAGAACCTTAGCCTTAGCCTATAGGAAGAAGAGATGCAAATGTTAGGAGCCTTAGCCAATAGGGAGAGGAAGAGATAATGGTTACTGCGGATGGGCAGACTGGATGGGCCATTTGGCCTTTATTTGCTATCATGTTTTTATGTTCCTACATTTAAGTCACTTGCCCAGAGTTGCAAGGAGCCGCAGTAGGAAATGAACTCAACCTCAGGGAGCTGAGGCAGCTGATTTAACCACTAGGCTGCTCTTCCACTCTGCTGCTGGGGGGGGGGCTGGCTTGGGACTGCATAGGGCTGAGCTCAAGGCACTAGACAAGTATTGCTCCTAAACTGTGCTATTTTTCAGTAAACGTGTCTCTCTTTCTCATTCCTCTGCCTGCCAGGTCTAAGACCCCACAACATGGCTTGCCAAAACCTGGAATCTTGTCTGGCCTTCATACATCAGAAGTTCTGTACGTATGCTGGAACTGACGGCGATGCCAGTACCCTAAGCACCAAAGAACTAAGTGCCTTGGTCAGGAAGGAGTATCCCACCTTCTGCGTAAGTAACTTGTCCCAGCACCACATGATCTATCGCAGCTGTGTGTTTGCTTTTAAAGGCTGTAGGTGAAAGGAGATGCCCTCTGCCTTCTTTTGGCTTCTCTGTTCAGGAGTGCCAGTGCTGCAGCTGGAACAATTCTTTCTCTCCAGGTAGTCTGCTGGGGGTTCCATATAGTTAATATAGTAATATAGTGATTTGATAATGCTTGCTTTGATATTGTATTATTTTTTTCTTGGGGAGGATGGGAAATTTATATTTGTCTATTGTTTGTGTCACATGTTTAGCGACTCAAGGGCGATCAGGATAATATGTATTTAAGTAATGTGTAAACCGCATAGTTTTATGCGGTATATACATTGTTAAATAAATAAATTGGGCTGCAACTAAGGCAATATATCAAGTTTAATAAATGATAAAATCAGAGGGTAAGGGACAGGTGGCACAGGGAAGGCAAGCATGGAATTCCACTGTCTTTGTCTATAGGGTGACTCGTCAAAAGCGCGCCAGACACTGGCGTGCCAACAATCACACCCCAATATTTGCATGCAGGAAACATGCGCGCCACCGCTTTCACTACTCTCTGCCCTTTCCATTTGCGCTCTGAGGAGGGTGGGGTGCAATTGTCCTGCGTGCTATTTACGGTGTACCAGTGACCCGTCAAAAGCGTGCCAGACATTGGTGTGCGCCAACAATCACGCCCTGACATTTGTGCGTAAGCCACATGCACACCGCCACTCTCACCGCTTTCTGCCCTTCCCGTTTGCACTCTGTTGGTGGGGTGGGGGGGGTTTCCCCCCAATACACTTAGAAGTCCTCATGCTCCTGTTCAGGGAGGGCCTGGGGGGGACCCCCCCAGTACACTTAAAAGTCCTGCTCTCCTCCTGAAGCCTAGCTCTTCCGCTCTGAGGGTGTGTGTGCGGGGGAAACCCCCCCCCCCAGTAGACTCACGCTGTCCTTCGGGAGATGCTGACGCGGTCTTAATTTTAACATTGCTGCAAAACCCCCCCAGTACACTGACAATTGCGCCCCAAAAATCCCGCTCCCTTCATGCGTGCATTTGTCGGTGCATGCATTTGTTGGAGCGGAATTGGCAAGACGCACTATTTACGGTGTACCGTCTATAGAAGTGCAAGCCCTAAAATTTAAAAACAAAACAGAAATATGTAAATGCACTGAAAAAAAGGGGAAGAGAGGCTGAAACACCTGGTGTGCCGAGGGGGGCTGGATTCAAAGTAGAGAATGACACGGTGACAAAATTCTTCACCGTTCCCGTCCCCGCGGATAATCGCGGGAAATAATCCCATGTCATTTTCTAGTGTCTATTTCAACCTCAGTCCTTTTACACCAGCATTCTTCAAAGCAAAGCTCGAGGGTCAGTGGTTGTGGCCATTCATACTCTGATTCTTATGTGAGCCAAGGATAATGAAGCCATTGTGACATCACTGATGTGATTGGCTCTTAGGCACTGGTGGAATGAGGCATTATGACATCACAATATCTGCTCTGGATACCAAAGACTGTCATTCGGTAGTGTCTGTTTCAATCTCAGTCCTTCTACACCAGCATTATTCAAAGCAAAACTTGCGGGTCAGTGGTTGTGGCCATTCATACTCTGATTCTTCCCTCTCTTCTTAAAGAATGACATGAAGATGGTTTCCCGCAGTTATCCGCAGGGACGGGAACGGTGATGAATTTTGTCACCGTGTCATTCTCTAATTCAAAGCTCTAAGCTTCCTTGCACATTTCCTTTCTGACATTAGCTCTTTTGTTTGTTCCTGTCACAGAAAGACCCCAAGGGAGAGGACATGTTGAAGAAATTGTTCATGGAGATGGACATGGATGGTAATAAGGAGATCGATTTCAAGGAATTTGTTCTTTTCCAAGCCTGTGTGTTGATGGCATTGAAAGGATGTAAGTGAGGGAAGAGACAGATCGGCTGCACTTCCCTTCCATCCATTCAGCTGGGTTTATATCTAAATAAAAGATTCTCTTTTTTTCCAATTATGCGTGTTGCATTTGTTTCTAGACTGCAAGGAAGGAGAAGGTAGGAGAGAGAAGGGAGGGATCTGAGCCTGTGATCCATAGCCTGGGCTGGGGTTACCAGATTTTGGAAAATCTCCCTACCCCTGTGTCTTTCTTCTTTTCTTTCTGTCTCCCTTCCTCCCTCTGTCTGTCTGTCCAAAGCAGCATTCCATCCCCCTCCATTTCCCTCCCCCCACACCAGTTCCCTGTGCACCTGCCCCTGTGTCTTTCTTATTTTCTTTGTGTTTCCCTTCCTCTCTCTGTCTGTCTGTCCAAAGCAGCATTCCCTCCCCCCCCCCTAGTTCTCTGTGCAGCAGCATTAGCGTTTCCTCTACTCCCCCCCTTTCCCTTCCCGCGGTCCGGACTACAAACGTGGTGATTCCAGCAGCGGTTGCATCAGTCTCCACAAGCTGCTTCGGGTCCTTCTACTGCCCTGATTTACTCTGGCACGTCCCTGATGACATCATCAGAGACGCGGCAGAGCAAATCAGGGCAATAGAAGGGCCCGAAGCAGCGTGTGAAGACTGATGCACACGCTGCTGGAATCGCCATTCGGGCCTGCGGGAAGAGAAGGGGGTGGGTGGCAAAGGAGGAACAGACTTCGGCGGCGGCAGGAGGAACGGAGATCGTCGTCTGGCTGCGGTCCGGCTTGTGTAGAGCAGGGTGGTGACGTAAAACGCGCGCATGTGCACTCGTGTTTCCGCGACGGATCGGGGAACACGACTTTTGAGTGCGCATGCGCGGCCTAGCATTTTATTATATTAGATACCAATAATTGATGGAAGGGGGGGCGGTTAAAGTTATGATTCTAAACTTTCTGCTTGTAATAGTGTTTTCTTATAATATTTTCATGTTGTCAATTTACTGTATTACACTATTATAATTTAATAAAATAATAAAAATTATTAAAAAAAAAAAAATGTGATAAAATGCTAATCATAAATTCTAAGCGTTTTACAGTAAAAATTTTAAAAAAGGGGTCCTAATATAGGACCAGGTCTATGCAGAGGGTAAGCAGCACTTACATAGGGTTACCAGAGGTCCAGACTTCCCAGGACACCTTCTCTTTTTACAGGCCATGTCCGGGCATCCAGACAGCTTTTCAAAACCTGGCACTTTGTCCGGGTTTTGAAACGCTTCCAGCAAGGAGCGACGTCGGGACAGATGCACTGCAGTGATGTCATGCACCTGCGTATGATGTCATCGCATCACACCAGCGCTTGCACGGGTGCCCTCTCAACAAGTGAACAAGTTGAGGGGGGGGGGCGAGTCTGTGGGGTAGAACAGGGCGGGGCCACGGGTCTGGGTTTTAGTTCCAATCCGAATTTGGATGTTTTGCGGAAGTTGCACAAAAATCCAGTAGCGAACATGCCCATTTTTTCAAAACTGCAAAACATCTATCTTGTTCTTTTGAAAATGAATGTGTTTGTAATGAGACTCAAAGCGAAAAAGGTCTCAAACAAAATATTACCCACAAGGGCTAAATAAACAAGAAAAAAGGGGTAATAATTAACCAAATAACAAAAATGATATTTTTGTATATAAACGGCAAAAAGTTTTTGCTTCCTCAATAAAAGAATAATAATAATAAAGGAGGAAGCAATTATTATTATTCTTTTGTTGAGGAAGCAAAGGTTTTTTTGCCGTTTATATACAAAAAAATCTTTTTTGTTATTTGGTTAATTATTACCCCTTTTTTTCTTGTGTTTGTAATCAGTGCATCTATCTTTTGAGCAATTAAAAAAAAACAACCCAAGTCCAAACATGTCCAAAAGAAAAATAATAATAATAATAACAGTTTATATACCGCAATACCGTTAAGTTCTATGCGGTTTACAATAGATTAAGCGAGGTACAAATTGACAAAAGAAACCACTGGGATGTAGGAGGGGCCAGCATTCCTAGTAGACTGGCCACACAGAGGAGTGGGGCACCTCAGGGGTCACTGCAGTGAACTTCACATCAAAGGTCCCAGGTAGAGAATGACACGGGGACAAATTTTCCCGTCCCGTCCCCGCGAGTTCTTTTCTTGTCCCTGACCCATTCCTGCAAGTTCCGTTCTCATCTGCACAAGCCTCAGTCACTTTCAAATCCTAAGTAGCCACATTCTAGAGCTCAGATTGTGATGTCATAATGCCTCATTCCACCAATGCCTAAGCTCCATCCTCATTTGCGCAAGCCTCAAACCCTTTAAAATCATAAGTAGCCACATTCTAGAGCTCAGATTGTGATGTCATAATGCCTCATTCCACCAGTGCCTAAGCTCCGTCCTCGTCTGCACAAGCCTCAAACACTTTAAAATCATAAGTGTTTGAGGCAGAGCTTACAGGAATGGGGAAAGGACAGGGACAGTGACAGTGACAAAACTTGCAGGGATGGGACGGGAAAATTGAGATCCCATGGGGACAGGGATAAATTTGTCCCCGTGCCATTCTCTAGTCCCAGGTATGCATCTCACCATAACCCCCTCATGGTACATGGTTATCCCTCTAAAACCTATGGGACCCAACTGTACGCCTCCCCCAATCGCCCTTATAATAATAATAATAATAATAATAATCGCCCTTATGCCAGCAGGTGTCACCTACATGATAGTACAGTAGGCTTTTGGTGGGCAAACATAATTCACCATAGTAGTTAGAGTGGTATATGGCCCTGGGTTCCCTTCGCTGGAGTCCACTGCACTGACCACCAGGCTACTCCAGAGACCTGCTTGTTGCTCTCATAGGACTGACCATAACATCTGCAGCTGTCATACAGGCAGGTATGTACTGTTTCATTTACATCTTTGGGGGTGGGGGGTGGAAGGGGGTCAGTGACCACTGGGGGAGTGTAGGGGGTCATGCTTTCATCCCTCTAGCGGTCAGCTGGTCAGTTTGGCATTTATTTGTTGTTAAAATAGATCCAGCCCCAAACGTCCAAATTATTCCCTGGACGTTCTCTAAAATGTTCGATTACTGCAGAAAAATATTCAGGTCATAAGACTGTCCAAACCACAACCCCAACAACACTCCTTCAGATTTAGACACACTCCAGCCAGCCATCTTTGAAATCCGTCTCCAAAATCTGTTTCGAAAATAGCAAATCAAAAGGTTTAACAAGAGAAACATATGCCCCTTTATGCCACATTTTGCACATTTTTCTTTTATGAAAATGAGACCCATAGTAAAGTAGTAGATGACGGCAGATAAAGACCTGTACACTCCATCAAGTCTGCCGAACAAGATAAACTTATAGCATAAGGGTGGATGCGATGCTACATTTGCATAATCGATCTTGATTTATCCTTGCCATTTTAAGGGCACAGACCATAGAAGTCTGCCTGGGTCTGGCCTTGTTCTTCAACTGCTGAAACTGAATCTGTCCAGCCATCCTCTAGGGCCCAACATTGGATTTTATTCCCAAATACTGGAGTTGTCATCTAATCACTTCTAAACTTGTTTGGTTCCATGCCATCCATACAGGATTCCTTTGTGTTTATCTCATATATTTTTGAATTCCATTACAGTTTTCATCTCTACCAGCTCCCATGGAAGGGTATTCCTGGTATCTACCACCCTCTCCCTGAAAATGTATTTTCCAAAGTTATTCTTGACTCAGCCCCCCTGCAACCTATATTCATGTCCTCTAGTTCTACTACCTTTCCATTTCTGGAAAATGTTTGGTTGTATATTAATACCTTTCAAGTATTTGAATCTCTGTAACATATCACCCCTGTCTCCTTTTCTCCAGGGTCATCAAATCTCTCCTCATACGTTTTGTGGTACAAACCCCACCATACCATTTTTGTTGCTTTTCTCTGAACCACTTCAAATCTTTTTACATCCTTAGAAAGATATAGT
The DNA here is from genome assembly GCF_902459505.1 of Geotrypetes seraphini. Lineage (NCBI taxonomy): Eukaryota > Metazoa > Chordata > Amphibia > Gymnophiona > Dermophiidae > Geotrypetes > Geotrypetes seraphini. The sequence goes on along the minus strand of NC_047099.1, from coordinate 26,000,836 downwards.
CTTCAAAGATGAACACAACTCGCCAATGACTTGTGAAAAGGCATCAATACCTCCTTTCTTCCGCTCTTCTTCTCTATGCAGCCCAGCATCCTTCTGGCCATGGTCACTGCCTTGTCACATTGTTTCACCACCTTGAGATCCCCAGACACCATCACCCCAAGACCTGTCTCCTGAATTGTGTCCTTCTATCTGGTACATCTCCTTTGGATTTCTGCCAACAGACTAATAATCTCGATCAATGCAGACCTTGTAAGGATTAATCTGAAACCAGGAGCACATCATCTTAAACCTTTTCCTTTACTTACCACCTCCTTTACAAAGCCGCGCTAGTGTTTCTGGCACTGGCCACCGCGGTAACAGCTCTATGAGCGTTGGAGCTGTTACTGCAGTGGACGGCACTAAAAACGCTAGTGCGGCTTTGTAAAGGAGGGGGTAAGTAAAGGAAAAGGTTTAAAACTGATGATATGCTCCAGGTTTCAGATTAATCCTCACAAGGTCTGCACTGATCGAGATTATTAGTCTTTCGGCAGAAATCCAAAGGAGATGTGTCAGATAGGAGGACAGAGACCAATAAGCAAAATTGAAGGGGGTAAGCAAAACATGAAAACTAAACAAAAGATCAAAATATGCCTGGGGAAAATCTTTGAATAGCTCCAAACAAATGGACTAGTAGCCAACAAGGAGAAAACGGAACTATTACTAATTAACAAATGGGGAGGAAATAGCTCAAGATACCAACTAACATTGAATGGCAATACCATAAAATCTTCCATGGAAGAAACCTAGGGGTGTGGTTGAACCCAAACCTAGACATGCCAACACAGACCAAATGCATCGTGAAAAATGCATATGGCAAACTCTACTGGGTCAGAGGACTCAAACCCTACCTTACCCTCCAAACAATGCCCAATGTAATAATAATCCTGGCATGTTGATTTTTGACTACTGCAATGCAATCCTACTGGGCGTTCCAAAATACATGATAAAACAGATTCAAATGGTACACAATGCAGCAGCATGATTTCTGCTGGGAAAATCGAGGCATATGAGTGCCACCTTGCTACTGAAAGAACTACATTGGCTCCCGATTGAAAGCAGGGTGAAATCCAAGATCCTACTGCTGATGCACAAAATCATTCATTTTTCTGAACCACAATATCTAGCGGCCAGAACAACACGTGCACTACGCTTGAGCCAAAATCACCTGCTGGAAATTCCCTTCTTCAGAGACATCAAGTACAAAAGCATCAGGAAAAGAATGTTATCAGTGATGGCTCCAAGCTGGTGGAATGCTCTCCCAAAGGAACCAAAACTAGAAAAGGATACCAGAAAGTTCAAGAAAGGGATAAAGACCATCCTCTTCATAGACTACTGTAGCCAATAAAACAACATAGAGGAGACAGTTGGCTAGCCCCCCCCAAAAAAATAAATCAGGAACTCAATAGGAAGCACATAATAGGATATAAATAGACCAAGGGCTGAAGCCCATAAAACTAGACTGAGGAAGATAATACTTCAAAGATAAAATAAAACACAATACAGATACATGTATATAGACTACCGTATTTTCGCGGATATAACGCGCACCTGTGTAAAACGCGCACAGGGGTATAGCGCGCAGAAATCACGATGATATGTACCAAAACTTTTCTATACCGCGCTCAGGCATATAACGCGCATGATGCCCGACGCTCCTTTCGCCCGCCCTGACTTTCCGTGCGCTGTCCCGACTCTCCGTTCACCCCCCCTGACTTCCGTGCACTGCCCTGACTTTCCGTGCGCTGTCCCGACTCTCCGTTCCCCCCCCCTGACTTTCCGTGCACTGTCCCCCCTTGAAGTCCTGTCCCCCCTTGAAGGTCTGTCCCCATCCTGAAAGCCTGATGCCCCCCCCGACGTCCGATACATCCCCCCCCCCCCGGCAGGACCACTCGCACCCTCACCCCGAAGGACCGCCGACTCCCCAACAATATCGGGCCAGGAGGGAGCCCAAACCCTCCTGGCCACGGCGACCACCTAACCCCACCCCGCACTACATTACGGGCAGGAGGGATCCCAGGCCCTCCTGCCCTCGACGCAAACCCCCTCCCCCCAACGACCGCCCCCCCCAAGAACCTCCGCCCGTCCCCCAGCCGACCCGCGACCCCCCTGGCCGACCCCCACGACACCCCCACCCGCCTTCCCCGTACCTTTGTGTAGTTGGGCCAGAAGGGAGCCCAAACCCTCCTGGCCACGGCGACCCCCTAACCCCACCCCGCACTACATTACGGGCAGGAGGGATCCCAGGCCCTCCTGCCCTCGACGCAAACCCCCCTCCCCCCCCAACGACCGCCCCCCCCCAAGAACCTCCGCCCGTCCCCCAGCCGACCCGCGACCCCCCTGGCCGACCCCCACGACCCCCCCACCCCCCTTCCCCGTACCTTTGGAAGTTGGCCGGACAGACGGGAGCCAAACCCGCCTGTCCGGCAGGCAGCCAACGAAGGAATGAGGCCGGATTGGCCCATCCGTCCTAAAGCTCCGCCTACTGGCGGGCCCTAAGGCGCGTGGGCCAATCAGAATAGGCCCTGGAGCCTTAGGTCCCACCTGGGGGCGCGGCCTGAGGCACTTGGGCCAAACCCGACCATGTGTCTCAGGCCGCGCCCCCAGGTGGGACCTAAGGCTCCAGGGCCTATTCTGATTGGCCCACGCGCCTTAGGCCCCACCAGTAGGCGGAGCTTTAGGACGGATGGGCCAATCCGGCCTCATTCCTTCGTTGGCTGCCTGCCGGACAGGCGGGTTTGGCTCCCGTCTGTCCGGCCAACTTCCAAAGGTACGGGGAAGGGGGGTGGGGGGGTCGTGGGGGTCGGCCAGGGGGGTCGCGGGTCGGCTGGGGGGGCGGTCGGAGGTGCTTGGGGGGGGGCGGTCGTGGGGGGGGGGGGGGGGTTTGCGTCGAGGGCAGGGGGGCCTGGGATCCCTCCTGCCGGTAATGTAGTGCGGGGTGGGGTTAGGGGGTCGCCGTGGCCAGGAGGGTTTGGGCTCCCTTCTGGCCCAACTACACAAAGGTACGGGGAAGGCGGGTGGGGGTGTCGTGGGGGTCGGCCAGGGGGGTCGCGGGTCGGCTGGGGGACGGGCGGAGGTTCTTGGGGGGGGCGGTCGTTGGAGGGAGGGGGGTTTGCGTCGAGGGCAGGAGGGCCTGGGATCCCTCCTGCCCATAATGTAGTGCGGGGTGGGGGTAGGGGGTCGCCGTGGCCAGGAGGGTTTGGGCTCCCTCCTGGCCCGATATTGTCGGGAAGTCGGCGGTCCTTCGGGGTGGGGGTGCGAGTGGTCCTGCCGGGGGGGGATGTATCGGACGTCGGGGAGTCGGCCGGGCAAGAGGGCTTGGGCTCCCTCTTGCTCCGATCGTGGATGCGGGTGCGGGTGGGAGCGCGTGCGAGCGGTCGTTCGGGGTGGGGGTGCGAGCGGTCCTGCTGGGGGGGTGAATCGGGCGTCGGGCGGGGTGGGAACTATGTTTAAAAACTTTTCTATACCGCGCTCAGGCATATAACGCGCGAGGGGTATGCGCGGTACGTAAAATCACGTATAACGCGCGCGTTATATCCGCGAAAATACGGTATATTTAGTTGAATAGGCCAAACTCCTTACGAGGTATGTAAATATTGTGTACTTAGCTGCAATAGTAAACCTAGTATTAGATGTGAAGACAGGTAGGACAATTGATTTGGTATGAACATATACATATTACATTACATTACATTAGTGACTTCTATTCCGCCTTTAACTTGCAGTTCAAGGCGGATTACATAAAAATTGTTATGATCTTAATACATAAGATTATATAGGAACATTTTCTAATTTGCTAAGGAGTAGGTGCTCTGGATTGACTTCCCAGTCATTAGTAACGGTATGGAAGCTAACTGGTGAGAGAGAGGCTACCTTCATGTCATCTGCAAAAAAGGCAACCTTTTCCTTATCATCCTTCAGCATTGTCTCTCACAAGTATATTAAACAGAATCGGCCCTGGTATCGACCCTGAGATGCTCCTCTAATTTCATTTACCATCATCCTCTGTCATCGGTTGGTCAACCAGTTTCTGCTTTGAGGAACCATGAAAAGCTCTGCTGAAATCCAAGTTGATTAAATCTAGCATATGTCCTTTATCAAGTTCTTTGATTACCCAGTCAAAGAATTCGATTGGATTCTTTTGGCAGGATTTTCCTTTGGTAAAACTCTCTTGCTCCAATTCTGCAACCTGATGATTTCTAGAAAGTTAACGATCTTTTCCTTCCGCCGTGACTCCATTATTTTTCCTACCGCCAATGTGAGGCTTTGCACTGCAGCCTCTGGTTGCTCACTTCTTCCCTGTCTCCACTTTTGTGATGAGGGCCCATTTCTGCTCATCTCCAATCCTGTGTAGAACTTCTCTCATCTCTACAGATCTATTAATTTATTATACGAAACAAGGTACATACAAAGCTGTCTCTCCCACTCCAATTAATGATTCAGACCCTGAACCCAGCAACACACAGTGCTCTCTCCTACTCCTGCTGATGTTTCAGACCCTGAACTCAGGCTAGCTCTCCCTATTCTGAGGTTTACTATATCCGCCTACAAAAATAAATCTGTCAAGATGGAGTACAAGATTTAAAATATCAAGAAAGTAAAAAGAACTCCATTATCTATAGAAAGCAGGAAAGTATGCCTACTGTAGTTCCCAGACAGTCTGACCATGATAGAGCTAAAAAGAAATCCCCAATCCACAGCAGTCTATTACAGTTCAACAGAGAAATGTGCCTTAAGGTGTTGCTTAAATGAAGCAAGAGAGTGCTCTAGCTAATGATTTGTATTCTGAAACCAGTGACACACAGAACTGTCTCTCCCGCTCTTGTTAATGATTCAGAATCTGAACCCAGGGACAAACAGCTGTTTCTCCTTTCTCCAGCTAATGATTCATGTTCTGAAACCAACATACAGAGCAGTCTCTCCCACTCCAGTTAATGATTCAGACCTTGAAAAATACAAAGCTGTCTTTGGCTACTCCAGCCTATGATTCAGTGAGCTGTCTCTCCTTTTTCCAACTAATGATTCATTTTCTAAAACCAGCGTCACACAGAGCTGTCTCTCTTGCTCCATTTAATAATTCAGGCTGGGCTGGAAAGGGTGGTCAGACCTTAGGATGCTGCAGAATCAAGATTTACATACCCAAAGAGAAATATTTGTGGTATTTCGATGGGATCGGACACTATAGCAAGAGGAAGTCAATCAAAGTGCAATACTGACACACAGTGGACCATTTTTGCAGGGTTCTTGAAAGAGCTGTGGTGTGTGGCTCTCCATAAAGGACCTCTTATTATTTTGTGTTAAAAGAGCTGAAAAAGGCTATAAAATAGAGGAATCATTTCAGGGGTGTTTACGCTGTAAATTCCAGCCTTGGTTCAGAGTGAATCAGAAGCCTAAATGAGATGGAATGCGTTAGATGCCATCGACTTGTTTTTGAGTCCTAGTGACTTGATCAATTACAATACAGATCTAAAAATAGATTGGTTTTGTACTAGTCCACTAAGGTCCCTTAGTTGTTTTGAGCATGTCCAGCCATATGATTGCAGGTTTTCCTCTTTGCCTGGTTCCTTTGATCTTGCCAAATATGGTGTCCTTCTCCAGTGATCTGATGGTGTGACCAAAATAAGACAGTCATAACTTTATCGTTTGGGCATAGCTGGTTTGATCTCTTCCATCATTCATTTGTTAGTTCCTCTAGTGGTCCACGGCATGCATAAAACCTTCTCCAACACCAAAGCTCAAATGAGTCAGTCTTCTTTCTGTCTTGTTTCCGTAGTGTCTAGCTTTCACATCTGTAATTGAACACTGAGAAAATGAGTGAGTGGACACGTTTGATCTTCATTTGGAGTGTTATTTCCTTGCCTTTGAATACTTTGTTGAGAGCCTTCTTTGAAGAGCGACCAAGTTATATTTTGCAGAGTGTTTCTTCCTTGCTAGTTGCTTCTTTGTTTACAAAAGAGCTCAGGAGACTGAAATCCTATACAACTTCTATTTTATTGCCTTCACGCTCAGAATCATCATTTTTCATGTTCACGATCTTTGCCTTGTTTATGTTCAGTTCTAATCCCATGTTATGACGTCTGGCTTTGACTTTTCTCAGTAGATACAGCGTATCTTCTTTGATGAGTGTTGTATCATCTGCATAACGCAGGCTGTTTATATTTCAACCACCAGCTTGGAAACAAACACTCTCTTTTTCCAAATTTGCTTTTCTGAAGATGGCTTTTGCCATAGAGGTTGAACAGGTAAAGTAACAAGATGCATCCTTGCTTGACATCACGTTTTATTGGAAACCAATCAGTGTTCAGTTTGCACTGCAGCTTCTTGATTTTCGTAGAGGCTCTTTATCAGCTGAGTTATGTGTTTGGGTAGTCCCATTTGCGTTTGAGTTCTCCATAATTTATCGTGACCCACACAGTCAAAAGCTTTGCTGTAGTCAAGAAGCAAAAGTATAGGGGCTTTTGGTATTTTTTGCTCTTCTCCATCTAACATTGGCAATAATGTGTCTTGTTCCTCATTCTTTACTGAACCAGCCTGAACTTTGGGTAGTTCTTGTTCAACGTATGATTGTAGCCTTCATTATATTATTTTCAGCAATATTTTGCTGGCGTGTGGAATTAATGCAATCGTTCTGTAGTTGTTACAGTCTTTGGTGTCGCCTTTCTTCAGTATAGGTCTGAGCAGTGATCTTCTCCAATTGGTTGGCCATGTTTTTCCTTCCAAATCTGATGAAACAGTCGAGTGTGGGCCATGATAGTACCTTCTGAGCCTTTGATTAATTTAATTGGAATACTGTCGATACCAGGTGACTTGTTTTTCGATAAAACTTTAATTGCTGCTATGACTTCTTCTTTTAAAATATCTGGTTCTTCTTCAGTGTCAGTTTCCTGTTCATTTTCCCCAATTCTATTTTCATTGCCTTTTTTGTATATATTTTCCGTATATTCTTTCCATCTCTGTTTAATGCTTCTTGGATCATTCAATATCATTCCATTGCATCTTTATGCATCCCCAATTGAGGTCGGAATTTCTGCCGCAATTTCTTAATATCCTGATACACTAATCTGGGGTTGTTTTTTTTTCATTTATATGTTCCAATTAAATTTTCTAACAAATATGCTTGAGATATGGTTCTTTGTCTTGCTGAACTCAAGGGTGGCACCCAACACACATACATAAGGTATTACTTTATGGATGATTATAATGGACTGATTGTAACTGTTCTAGTTTGTAAGATGCCATTTGATTGTTTGCAATGTTTTGTAAAACTGTTCAATAAAACTAAAGTTTAAAACCCCTCCCCCAGCAGCAAGACTGATATTCTACAAATTGAGATTTGATCATCACACCACTACTAATTGAACCACATTGGCTCCCTGTTGACAAACAAAATGAATTCAAGACATGCCGCCTAGTATTCAAGATCCTACATGGAGAGTCCACTGAAAGCTTCCCCAGATATACAGAACTACTGGGAAGACTGATTGAACAACGCGACACTAACTGCTTGATATTATCCTTTCCATCTCTGAAAGGAATAAAGTATAAGAGACAAGTTGCAAAAACATGGAACACGTTACCTGCAGAGATCCGCGCTACAACCACATATGCTCTGTTCTGCAAATCTCTAAAAACATGGCTCTTCCAAAAATCTTGGCAAGGAGCCTAGCCTGACCCATGTCTGAACTACATACTCCTAAGTACGAGGTGAACATACCACACACCAACCTGCTACACTGGAAATCTATGCTAAGAGTAAATCTGATACCCACAATGTACAGTATACTTACACCTGGAAGGTAAAAATGAATACAGTACAACTCATGTTGCATTGACCACTGGAATCTAGAGTCTAGACCAGTGGAGTCTAGAGTCTAGACCAGTGGAGTCTAGAGTCTAGACCAGTGGAGTCTAGAGTCTAGACCAGTGGAGTCTAGAGTCTAGACCAGTGGAATCTAGAGTTTAGACCAGTGGAGTCTAGAGTCTAGAGTCCTGTTCAAGTTTTTCTGCATTAGTTACAAAGCAGTTTTTGGGATGCTACCTGATTATCTTGCCTCCATGAATAGTTCCATGAATAGTTCCAACAGGAGTACTTGTAGAATAAAGCTATTTAATTATCCTTCTTTTAAATTATGCCAATGCAAGAAGTTCTTTGATATAATTTTATCATTCCAGGCCGCTAAACTGAATACATGGCTTGGAAGATTAATACTTGAGGCCACTTCCTACTTTGATTTTAGAAAATCACTAAAAACACGCCTGTTTGACATGTTCTCTTCTTAGTCTATTATGAATTTTAACAGCTTTTTACTTACCAATTGAGCTATTGTCTTAACTTTTACTGATTTTATCTGATGCACTCTTTTTACTGATTGTTTTTATTCTGTATTAGACTCCAATTGGTTATTCTGTATTTGAAATATTGGCTGTATGTATCCTTTGTTGTGAACCGCTTTGAACTTTTGGTATAGCGGTATACAAAAAATAAATAATTATTATTAGTAGTACGGGTGAGTGGTGCCCCTCCCCGCCCTCTTCCCCGCCCCTCCTGCCGCGCTCATGCCCCCGTCCCTTTTCCCATCCCTTTTCAACTTCTCCGGCGTGAGTGGCATGCCCACGCCAGTGTTGGCTCGCCCTTTGATGTCGCTTCCTAGGCATGGATCCCGGAAGTGACATCAGAGAGAGAGAGCGTCGATGCCGACGCGGGCAGTGACCTTGCGCTGGGGAAGTAAAAAAGGTACAGGGAAGGCAAAGGGCCTGCGCAAGAAGAGGAGCGGGGGGCAGAGAGGCCAGGAGAGGTGCTACGCTCTTAGGAAGACCGCACCTGGAGGCGGACCGCTCCCCACCCTCCTTACTACATCACTGATCACTATTGTTGTTACACTGGTGATTTACTGTAACCATTACACTGATTACAGTTATTGCATTGACTGCTGTTATATTAAGGATTATATTGCATTGATTAATTGCTGTAACCCTCCCCAAACTCTACGTAGAAGGATTTGGTGGGATGTAAGTCTACAAATAACAACCTCCCCTGAAGCAACCCACTCTACTTTGTAGCTCCCCTGGAAATGTCCATATAATCTCTTATGTATTCTGCCTTGAACCAAATTATCTATCTTGTAATGAACCCAATACAATATCTAAATCTCCCCCGAAGTAACCGGCTCAACTTTGTAACTCTCCTGGAAATGTCCAGATAACCTCTTATGTAATCTACCTTGAACCGCAAGGTAATGGTGGAATAAATTTGCTTGACTTCTTTGAAGGTGTGAATAAACATGTGGATAAAGGTGAGCTGGTTGATATAGTGTATCTAGATTTTCAAAAAGCTTTTGATAAAGTTCCTCATGAGAGGCTCCTGAGAAAATTAGTGTCATGGGATAGGTGGCAAAGTTCAGTTGTGCATTAGGAATTGGTTATCGGATAGAAAAAAAGAGGGTAGGGTTAAATGGTCATTTTTCTCAGTGGAGTGCCACAGGGGTCTGTACTGGAACGGTGCTATTTAACTTATTTATAAATGATCTGGAAATTGGAACGACGAGTGAGGTGATTAAATTTGCAGATGACATTGAGCTGTTTAAAGTTGTTAAAACGCATGCAGATTTTGAAAAATTGCAGGCGGACCTTAGGAAATTGGAAGACTGGCAGATGAAATTTAATGTGGACAAATGCAAAGTGATGCACATTGGGAAGAATAACCTGAATCACAATTACCAGATGCTAGGGTCCACCTTGGGGATTAGCGCCCAAGAAAAGGGTGTCATCATAGACAATACGATGAAATCTTCCGCCCAATGTGCGGCAGTGGACAAAAAAGCAAATAGGATCGCTAGGAATTATTAAAAAAGTGATGGTTAACAAGACTAAGAATGTTATAATGCCCCTGTATCGATTCCTGGTGTGACCTCATCTGGAGCATTGCGTTCAGTTCTGGTCTCCTTATCTCAAGAAAGATATAGTGGCACTAGAAAAGGTTCAAAGAAGAGCGACCAAGACGGTAAAGGGGATGGAACTCCTTTCATATGAGGAAAGACTAAAGTGGTTAGGGCTCTTCAGCTTGGAAAGAAGATGGCTGAGGGGAGATATGATTGAAATCTACAAAACCCTGAGTGGAGTAGAACGGGTACAAGTGGATCGATTTTTCACTCTGTCAAAAATTACAAAGACTAGGGGACACTCGATGAAGTTACAGGGCAATACTTTTAAAACTAATTGGAGGAGATTTTTTTTCACTCAGAGAATAGTTAAGCTCTGGAATACGTTGCCAGAGGATGTACTAAGAGCGGATAGCGTAGCTGGTTTTAAGAAAGGTTTGGACAAGTTCCTGGAAGAAAAGTTCATAGACCTGTATCGGTAGCATGGAATATTGCTACACCTTGGGTTTTGGCCAGGTACTGGTGACCTGGATTGGCCACTGTGGGAATGGGCTACTGGGCTTGATGGACATTGATCTGACCCAATGAGGCTATTCTTATGTTCTTGATGTAATGTAATGTAACTTAGCACGAGTCTCCTAGAGCTGGGCAGGAGCTGCTGTCTTTCATTTTACCACCAGAGGGCAGCCCAATGTTGTAATACCAGTGGAAACGGAAAGCTGCAACTGAGAATATTTCCAAACTTGCTACCCAGAGATTTTATTCCATGAGATTACTTGAGGAATGTAGACTGCTTACATGAAACACTCTAACGAGTATTCAGTTTGAGTTTTTCTTAAAACAGATATAATTGCTAGCAATTGGGACATTCAGATGTAGACTGACAAAAGTTTCAGATTCCATATGTGAATATCCTGTTAAGCGGCAGATAGGCACAGAGTGACCCATGTGGAGTAATCAATCAATCCACCAAATCAATGGAGTAAGTAACCAATCTTTTGGAAACAGAAGTGTTAGTCTGTTAGTTACCTCTTTGTTAGTTTCAACCACTGACCTTTATAAATCTTACTGTTAACCACTTTAGTCAAGTTATGTGGTAGCTCTGTGGCATCGATTGGCTCTACCTCTTTGTAAATCTATACTGCCATTCTCTTTTGTAATTTCACTGCTAACCTCTTTTGCCAAGATATGTGGTAGCTCACTGATTTTGGTCAATTGTACCTCTTTTGTAAACCCCATAGAACTGAAAGGCTTATGTGATATGTAAATAAAAATTTATATTAAATTAACACCTGATCATACCAGGTGGAACTCTGGATGTCTGCTTATAGATTAAAACTAAATAAAGAAAAGACCAAATTTTTTCTAGCAGCCCCTAAGGATAAAATCAAGGCTACTATGATACAGGTAAATGGGATGAATTATAATATTGAACAATCTCTAAAAATACTAGGAGTAACTTTAGATAAACATCTCACACTAGAAAAGCATTCTGATTTAGTGTTTATAAAAGCTTTGCAGTGCTCTGGAAACTCCGTACTATTAAAATATATTTTGACGAAGTTTCTTTTCGCCTACTAGTCCAATCCTCTATCCTTAGTATTCTCGATTACTGCAATATTATATATGTAGGCGCTCCCAAGAAAATTACCAGAAAATTAAGGGTATTCCAGAACACGGCTGTTCGCCTTATTTACGGCCTAAAAAAAAGGGAACACATCACCCCTTTCTATCAAAAACTCCATTGGCTGCCATTTGAATCCAGAGTTCTGTTTAAGTTCTCCTGTTTCTGTTATAAAATAACATTCGGTATGCTTCCGAGTTACCTAAACTCTCACTTCAATCTAAGTTATACAAACAAGAGTTCTCAAACATTGCATCTGTTCGCCTAGCCCTCAGTTAAATTTTACCATATAAAAGGTTTTGTGAAAGAATCTTTGCCTTTCAGGCAGCCAAACTAAATATTTGGCTTGTCCGGTGTGTGTTAGAGGCCTCTTCTTATTTGGATTTTAGAAAACAGATAAAAACTCAATTATTTACTTGCTATGTAAAATTTTCCGCATTCTTTTTATGCATTTTATAATTTTATGTATTTCTCTGTTTACTGGTTTTTAATTGCTGTTTTATAAAACTTGTACTGTTTGTATCTTATTCAATTGTTGTGAACCGCTTAGAACTCTCGGGTATGGCGGTACATAAAAATAAATGTATTATTATTATTATCTTTCAAACAAAGACTGATAGTTATAATTTCAAATTCAGTTAACACAAAATTTTCCACATTCTACAAGGATAGTTGATTAATGCAACCTTCGGCTTCTGTTGGCCCCCTGAACAGGCTTTCCTCATCTTTCTTTTTTCATCCTTATTCCAGGGGGCCCATTTTCCTCTAAGCACTGCATATTTTGTTACATCTACTCCGGATTCTGTACGAATGGTGTTCAATCCCAACCTGCACACCAGGTCATAGAAACATAGAAACATAGAACATGACGGCAGAAAAGGGCCAGGGCCCATCTAGTCTGCCCACACTAATGGCCCATACCCTAACGACCTCCATGAAGAGATCCCACATGCCAATCCCATCTTTTCTTAAAATCTGGCACGCTGCTGGCCTCAATTACCTGGTTGTGGAAGATTATTCCAGCGGTCAACCACCCTTTCGGTGAAGAAATATTTTCTGGTGTCGCCATGAAATTTTCCCATCCCTGATTTTCAACAGATGTCCTCTTGTTGCCGTGGGTCCTTTAAGGAAAGAGAGATCCTCTTCCACCTCGATACGGCCCGTGACATATTTGAATGTCTCGATCATGTCTCCCCTCTCTCTGCGTTCCTCGAGTGAGTACAGCTGCAACTTACTCAGTTGTTCCTCATACGGGAGATCCTTGAGTCCTGAGACCATCCCGAGGTCTTGCAGAAGTGACACAGCTTTCAGCACCTCCAACATTGCCCGGAGTATAGTGTCCCCTTTAGTTTTTCCCTTCTACAAGCGAACTGTGCAGAGGTGTGGGATCTGCTTTGCTTTATTTTTCCATCAAAAGTTTGTCCTTATCAGTGGCTTCGGTGCTTAGACTCCTTATTCCGGGGATCTCTGCCTGGAGAAGGATGCAGGTTCCATGGAGCTGGACTGCAGTGGGCAAGCCTTCGGGTGGACCTGTGGGACCAGCCTGCTGTGTGCCACTTCGGTGCTCAGGGTTTGTTCCCTTGGAAGCCAGCTCGCCTTGTCAATTTTTTCAGAGGCTTTAGCACAGGCTGAGGGTGCCCCAAGTAAGAGCCCCTGGGGTATTAGGGTGCTGGCTGTGTATTTCCCACCCCGTAGCATTTTATTTTATTTTTTTTCATGCTTTGCTAAAGCTGGCATCAGTTAATAACTCACTAAAGACAATTTTTAAGCTTATTTGATTCAAGCAGTTTAAGCCTACCTTCTCTAGACTCACACTGACATATATTTTACCAGTGTGGAGGCCGTGGGAAGAGGGGGCAAGTTTAGGACTGGAGATTACTCATACTGTCCTCACATGCCCCTGCTCGCATCTCTCTGCCTCCTCTGTGGACAGACTCCTGCTTGTGTGCATATCTCTAAGACAGCAAAAGAGAGCCTCTGCAGGGAATCCAAGGTTTAAAACCTGCTGCTACACAGGAAAATACCTTTTGCACCTTAATGTAGCTCATTCTGGTTACTGTGGGTGAAAAGTGTTTTACTGCGGGACAAACAATGCATAAAGAGTTTCAACACAAGTGTTAACTTGTGTGGAATCCCTGACTGCATACTGCCCAAAAATGAATTCAGATCTGGTGTTTAGCTGTTCTGTAGCAGGCACAATTAAAAGTTTGGCCACATGGCTACCATGGCAAAAAAAAATTACTCCAGGGCTGGGACAGCCTAGAAGGGTCAGTTGAGAGTCTACTGGCATCACTTCTCTCTTCCCAACCTGAGTAACCTGTCCTGGTACTTTTCTGCATCGCCCCCCCCTCTTTGACCTAACTAAAAATTATTTCTTTGGAGGGGCAATTTTTGATAGGACATTTAATGGCCATTTTCAAACCTGCAAGACATATAACTTTTTTTCCCCCCTCAAAAATAACTTGCTATATTTTTTTGGCCATTTTCGAAAAATAGGACGTCCAGATGAAACGTGTCCAAAGCAAGTCATTTGCATGTAGGAGGGGCTTGCCTTTTTAATGAACTTGCCCCACGGACATGCCAGCAGAGCAGTGGGGCACAAGCAATTGAAAAAGTGTATAATGTATTTGATGTACTGTATCTACTTTGTAGATCTTAATTTTTTTTTTTTTAATAACAAGGTTATTTTATATTTTACCCTTTACCTCTTGTTGTTTCCCTTTATGTTTTTCCCAACATTACATTGTAATTCTCAACCATATTGTGTCCTGTATGTTTTCCTAGATATGGCATATTCATTATGTCAGTTTTTTGTGGTTTTTATTTTGGATTTCCCTTTTCCCCTGGTTTTTCTTTATTAACCGTACACCGCTTTGGTTTAACTTGTTTTGTCAATTAATTGCGGTATATCAGATAAATGTAACTGTATCTTCCCTAGAGACACAACTTCCAGACATTTCAAACCCACAGATTGCCGTGCACGCGCTGGTCGATATGCCTTCAGAGCTGTCAAAAATACCATGGAAATGTCTCATAAGTCACCGGCTGAATAAGGGTCAATACTAGTCACCGGCAACCTGTGTCATTGTTTCAATATGGGAGCCACTTTACACATGCCCAGAAGCCCCGGTAATTAAACACCTGCTATAGTACTTTCTGAGGAGTGGTTTGGGGGGGGGGGGCAGAGGAGGGCTGGAAATTGAGGGAGTGAAAGTGTGTGTGAAGGTTTACTTTTCCATGCAAAGTCACAGAGTTACTTGGCCCTCTTTTACTAAGCCGTGGTAAAGGCTTCTACCGCGACCTAGGGCGCTAAATGCTCCGGTCCACGGTAGAAACTTCTACTACGGCTTAGTAAAAGGGGGGGGGGGGGGGGATTTGCAGGCTGGACTTTTAAAGGGAAATGCCACGGGGAGCAACTCTTATGATTGTGCAGCCCACGGGTGCTTCTAAGGCACGATCTTGTGTCGGCTCTATTTTGAGGTAGAATCTAATTTTAATATTTTAGTCGGGGTTGATTTTGCACTTGGTATCCCCAGCATTTTTATATTTATATACAAATTGTCTTATACCCTCTCTGGGTATGATGCATTGCTCGGTCTTCACGATTTTTTTTTATCCGCAATGTCTCTCATGATACGTCCCTTGATATTATATATTTTTAATTTTTTTTTTTTCCAATTTTTAGGTTTACTTGTGTTTTTTAAAAAAAATAAAGTTCTCTGCGTTTTTGTACTGTTTACATACCGGTATGTATTCAAAATAGAATTTCTTCTCCTCTTTCCTTTTTCCTACCCTGTCACGTCAGCACGGCTGTTGTCTTACCCACACTTTGATCTCTGATCCTCACATTAATTCATTTGATACACAGGGCGAACACCAGTTTATTACATTTTTATACACCATTACTTTTAGATCTTCACGTCTTTACCCTATTATTTTCAGTCATTCACTTATCTCCATAGTTCACTATGTCGAGTGCACTGCACACACTATTCACACCCATGTCACATCTCATAATCGCAATTTTATCATAGAACCCCTGAGGAAGGAGTATTTTCCAAAACACGGACCGGGTTGGGTCCTGTGTACTCACACAAGAGAACCATTTCTTTGGAATGCTACGTTTTCTCCAATAAAGACAAGACTTTTTCACACCTTGCAGATCGTATCTGCTCTTTCTTTTCTTGTTTCAGCCCCGTCACGGGTGCAAAATATTTTCTGGGCAATTGGAATCTTACCCCCAAAGTGATTACAAACAAAGGCGAAAACAGCCCATAACACAACAAATGCCAAAGTGCCCTCCCCCTCTCTCTGCCTCTCCCAGTGTTTGCTGAAATGGGTTCTCTGTTCTCTTTTCGTGCCGCCCTGGCCCTGCCCAAGTTGTCTCTCCTGTAATCTTATGTAACATTAGAACTCGATTTCCAAAGACTCCACTTTTTAATTTTTTTTCTTGGAACAAAGTCTCTATATAGGTTAATGAAACTGACCCCTATTCCAGAATACGTTGGAGTTGAACCTGCCCCTATTTCAGGGTGTGTTGGAGGTGAAACCTTTCTCTATGCAACAGTAACCAAATTGTAAAGAATCTTATATCTCAAGTAAGATCTTAAATGTAACTATCTGTTCAATTTTGTATTGTATCAAGATTTGTCTTACAAAGACTAAGGTTGACACTCGATGAAGTTACACAGTAATACTTTTAAAACCAATAAGAGGAAATATCTTTTCACTCAGAGAATAGATAAGCTCTGGAATGCGTTGCCAGAGGATGTGGTAAGAGCGGTTAATGTAACTGATTTAAAAAAAAGGTTTGGACAAGTTCCTGGAGGAAAAGTCCATAGTCTGCTGTAGACATAGGAGAAGGCAAAGCTTGCCCTCGATCAGTAGCATGGATGCTGCTACTATTTGGGTTTTTGCCAGGTACTTGTGACTTGGATTGGCCTCCGTGAAGACAGAATACTGGGTTAGATGGACCATTGGTCTGATCCAGTAAGGCTCCTGACTTCTGTTCTGTGTTTACGGAAGAAGATCCTGGAGAAGGACCAAGATTGTCTGACAAAGTTACACATGAGAATGGAGTAGAAACCATGTCGTTCACGGAAGAAAGTTTTTTATGAACAACTTGAAAAATTGAAGGTGGACAAAGTGATGGGACCGGACGGGATCCATCCCAGGATATTGAGGGAGCTCAGAGAGGTTCTGGCGGGTCCTATTAAAGATTTGTTCAACAAATCTTTGGAGATGGGAGTGGTTCCTGTGGAATGGAGAACAGCGGATGTGGTCCCTATTCACAAAGATGAAGTGGGAAACTACAGGCCAGTAAGCTTTACTTCGGGTTTTGGAAAAATAATGGAAGCGTTGCTGAAAGAAAGGATAGTGAAATTCCTAGAATCAAATAGGTTACAGGAACCCAGGCAACATGGTTTTACAAAAGGTAAATCATGCCAGATGAATTTGATTGAATTCTTTGATTGGGTGACTAGAGAATTGGATCAAGGGCATATGCTAGACGTAATTCACTTAGATTTCAGCAAAGCCCTTGACACGGTTCCTCATAGAAGGCTCTTGAACAAACTTGAAGAGCTGAAGTTAGGACCCAAAGTGGTGAACTGGATTAGAAACTGGCTGTTGGACAGACGTCAGAGAGGGTGGTTAATGGAATTCGCTTGGAGGAGGGAAAGATGAGTAGTGGAGTCCCTCAGGAATCGGTGCTGGGGCCGATCCTGTTCAATATGTTTGTGAGCGACATTGCCAAAGGGTTAGAAAGAAAAGTTTGCCTTTCTGTGGATGATACCAAGATTTGTAACAGAGTAGACTCCGAGGAGGGAGTGGAAAACATGAAAAAGGATCTGCAAAAGTTAGAAGAATGGTCTAATATCTGGCAACTAAAATTCAATGCAAAGAAGTGCAGAGTAATGCATCTGGGGATTAGAAATTGGAAGGAGCCGTATGTGCTGGGAGGTGAGAGGCTGATATGCACATATGGGGAGAGGGACCTTGGGGTGATAGTGGCTGAAGATCCAAAGGTGAAGAAACAGTGTGAGAAGGCAGTGGCTGTTGCCAGAAGGATGCTAGGCTGTATAGAGACCAGTAGAAGAAAGTAGGTGTTGATACCCCTGTACACATGGAATATTTGGCGAAGGACATAAAAAGACTTGAAGCGGTTCAGAGGAAGATGATGAAAATGGTAGTAGGTATGTGCCAGAAGACGTATGAGAAGAGACTGGAAGCCCTGAATATGTATACCCTTGAGGAAAGAAGGGACAGAGGAGATATGATTCCAGAATTCAAATACTTCAAAGGTATTAACGTAGAACAAAATCTATTTCAGAGAAAGGATAATGGTAAAACCAGAGGTCATAATTTGAGGTTGAGGGGTGATAGATTCAAGAGTAATGTTAGGAAATTCTTCTTTATGGAGAGGGTGGTTGATGCATGGAATGTGCTCCCAAGGGAGGTGGTGGAGAAGAAAATGGTGATGGAGTGTGTGGCGCAGTGGTTGGATCTACAGCCTCAGCACCCTGGGGTTGTGGGTTCAAACCCCGCACTGCTCCTTGTGACCCTGAGCAAGTCACTTAATCCTCCATAGCCCCAGGTATGTTAGCTAGATTGTGAGCCCACCGGGACAGAGAGGGAAAATGCTTGAGTACCTGATTGTAAAACCGCTTAGATAACCTTGATAGGCGGTATATAAAATCCTAATAAACTTGAAACTTGATGGAGTTAAAAAAGAGTATGGGATGAACACAGAGGATCTAGAATCAGAAAATAATAGTAAATATTGAAGAACTTAGGCCAGTACTGGGCAGACTTGCACAGTCTGTGTCTATATATGACTGTTTGGGGGTGGATGGGCTGGGGAGGGCTTCAATAGCTGGGAGGGTGTAGATGGACTGGAGTAAGCTTTGACGGAGACTTCGGTAGTTGAATCCTAAGAACAGTACCGGGCAGAGCTTTAGATCCTTGCCCAGAAATAGCTAAAGAGAAGAAGAAGAAAAAAAAAACCTAGCGTGGGATGAACACAGAGGATCTCCAATCAGAAAATAATGGGATATACATTGAAGGAATTAAGGCCAGTACTGGGCAGGCTTGCACGGCATGTGACCCATATATGGACATTCAGTTGAGGACGGGCTGGGATGGTTAAGATGGGTTGGAGTGAGCTTTGACGGAGACTCCAGTAGATGGAACCTAAGCACACTACCGGGCAGGGCTCTGGGTTTCTGGCCCAGAAATATCTAAGAAAAAGGACCATTTAAACTAAATCAATTTATGGAGCATGTATGGTTGGGCAGACTGGACGGACCACTCGGGTCTTTATTTGCCGTCATTCACTCACGTTACTATGCATCAAGTTTATTAGGATTTTATATACCGCCTATCAAGGTTATTTAAGCAGTTTTTACAATCAGGTACTCAAGCATTTTCCCTATCTGTCCCAGTGGGCTCACAATCTATCTAATGTACCTGGGGCTACGGAGGACTGAGTGACTTGCCCAGGGTCACAAAGAGCAGCGCGGGGTTTGAACCCACAACCCCAGGCTGTAGATCCAACCACTGCACCACATACTCCTCCTGCATCACATCATTCAGCAGATATTTTCTATCAGAAAAGAGCTAAACCCGTTTAAATACTCTTACTACCCCCCTTACACCTATTCCATGCAAACGATTCAAAATAATTTTATGATCAATTGTATCAAATACGGCTGAGATGTCTAGTACCACCAAAAAAAAAAATCTCCTACCCCTATCAAAACCAGCTCTAATAATTAATCAAATAATGATAACAAGCAGTGCTCAGTATCGTGCATCTGTCTAAATCCAAATTGATTGGAATCCAAAAGATCATTCACTGACAAGAAATGCAGATAGAAACATAGAAATATGATGGAAGATAAAGACCAAATGGCTCATCTAGTCTGCCCATTCTCAGTTACCATTATCTCTTCTTCTCCCTATTGGCTAAGGCTTTTAACATTTGCATCTTCTCTTCCTAAAGGCCAGGGGTAGGGAACTCTGGTCCTTGAGAGCCATATTCCAGTCGAGTTTTCAGGATTTCCCCAATGAATATGCATGCGATCTATTTGCATGCACTGCTTTCAATGCATATTCATTGGGGAAATCTTAAAAAACCGACTGGAATACGGCTCTCGAGGACTGGAGTTTCTTACCCCTGCTATAGGCTAAGGCTCTTTACACCTGCATTGTGAGGTCATAGAGCTTTATGGTTATAGAAACATAGAAACATGATGGCAGATAAAGGCCAAATGGCCTATCTAGTCTGCCCAGTCGCAGTAACCATTATCTCTTTCTCGCTCTGCGAGATCCCACGTGCCTATCCCAGGCCCTCTTGAATTCAGACACAGTCTCTGTCTCCACCACCTCCACTGCCCTCTCTATGATTTTTGATAGAGATGGTAACAGGCTTATAAATTCCCAAATCACGATCAAGACATGACTTTTTTCAAAACCAGCTTCACACTTGCTAATTTCAGCGGGTTAGGTAAAATCCCCTCACTTAAACATGTATTAATGATTATACAAGAAGGACTCTAGTACTATTATCTTTCATGAAAAGGGGACCAAAATTGATCTGAATCTGGCTGCTATGCCAGGGTATGAGCCTTTGGTGATAAGTCTACCAAGTTTCCAAGTTTATTCTCTACTTGATATACTGACCATCAGCGAGTTCCTGGTTGATTTACAATTTTAAAAGAAAGGGGAACTTTTCATAGGTATAACATAAGTGACTGATGAATCATAGACAATTTAGGTACGAGAGGTTCTGGGCAGTGTGAAATAAAAATACATCGAAATAAAAATACATTTCAAAAGGAAGGTATCAGGGGGAAACCAAAGGAGGGGGTGTCGCTTCTTAAAAGCGGCTCTCATTCATCACTGTACTTAAGTGGAATTAGCAGGAGATATCCCGATCTCATATTTAATATGCGTCCCTGAATATCAGGCTCAGTTTGAGCCTCCAGTCATCCATCTACCGTATGAGCCTCCTGTGATCCATCTATAATATGAGCCTCTAATGACCAATCACAGTTGGCGCCTCCATTGACCAGTTGCAATATGAATGTCCAATGACCAGTGACAGCAGACATGACCCACTCAATCGCTTGCTGGAGAAAAGAAGAGCTAAAACCTGCGAGACAGAAACATTGCAATCCTGGGCTGACCGGTGAAATATAGGAAGGTGACATTTTCCACAGAGTAGAAAATTGAAGGACAGAATCAGATGATGGAACAGTGCAGGGAGGAAAGTTGAGAGCACGACAGATGCCGGGAATCACCACCAAATTTAATGACAGGTGAAATCACTACAGAATCCAAGAATGATTCTGGCAGGAAGGGAGATTATGTTCAAAGCTATTCATGTGGGTAAATTAATTGAACATCTGAAAATTGCTGTCTTTCAGGGTTGAGACATTCAGTACCATGCACAGATCCTATTCCACACCAAAAGGGAAGTAGAAATGTTCAACAGCACAGAGCATGTGGGGCAGTTGGGCAATTTCTCCCCAGACGGAGAGCGATAGGACCAAGGAGCAACCTGCTTTCCATTTCCCAGGGCTGCTGTTGCCCTGAACCTCCATTCCATAGGGGGTCCTAAGTTTGCCTAAAGTAGGAGAAGGACTGTCAGGGGGCTTTAGGGCCTCTTCCCCAATTTTTGCCTAGGACGCCTATTGATAAGGTGAAAAAAAGGTGCAATTTTGGAAGCACAGCTGCAGGTCAGGGAATGGCTGGTGGGACTCCCCACGTGCTTTAGATCTTAACAGCCAAACTACGTCCTCAATGCAATATATGTAAGACTTAGGGCTCCTTTTACTAAGCTAAGTTACTAAACCCGTTCTAAGCGGCTAGAACTAACGCCAGCTCAATGCTGGCATTAAGGTCTAGCGTGTGCTATTCCACGCGTTAAAGCCCTAACGAGGGCTTAGTAAAAGGAGCCCTTAGTGGTCCAAATCATATAATAATCACAATGATACAATCTGCTGTAATAATCTATTTACTTAGCAGGTATTTTATATCTGTAGTGATCACCTTCTATTATTCTATTTTCCTTCCCTGGTCTAATACTATTTAGGGGAAAAGAGCCTCAGAGTTTTGAGCCATTAACCCCTACAGGTCACAAGAGGTGATGAATTCACCCAACTCACTTTTCAGTCATAGGCAGAAAAAAATTCTTAACTACTTTTAAAATATATTTTATTCCTTCTATTCCTTTCACCATTTATCTTACTTACTTTTTATTTCTTTCATTTTTTAAAATAAAAAAAACACGTTAGTCTTGTACCCGTGTTTGTGTGCAATAGTATGCAGTATAATCAGACACACATTATAGTCAGAAAAACAAGTGGCTGAGAAATAAACAGCACAGATGATGTACAAATGGAGTCCCGCACTGTCACAATGCCACATTCCTTTCCATTCAGGGGCAGGGCCTGGATCTCTGAAAACCATTTACTGTACTTTCAAGAGCTCTGGAGCAGGCAGTGCTGGAATTTCTCGTATTTCTAGTGGCTTCACCTGCTGGATCTAGCTGAGGATGATTCCAGGGCCCCACCTTTATCTGCAGAAAAGCTGCTAACGCCCTGTCCCACACAGCACCCTCTCCTTCTCTTTATTGAAGTAGCTGAGTGGCAGAAAGAGATATTTTAAGAGAGGAGTGCAGGGTGTTTCAGGGTTGGGGAATCTATCTGATGTTAGTGGATCCACTCTCGCTTCCCCAGTTCCACCATGAAGGTCTTTCTGTGCCTCTTAACTCCCTCCTCCCCACATTATGTCCAGGGCTTGTCTGCACCTTCTGCTCTCTGATGCTTTGTCCAGTATGATTTCTCTGAATTTGATGTCTTCTCAGCCCCCTTTAAGGGCTCTGTGCCTTTTGCCCTTCCCTACCTCCCCCTCCATGCCTCTCTCGGAGTCTTGCTGTATTTCTCGATTTGACACTCTTCCTCCACTCCCACCTTCCACAGAAGAATCATCAATTCCAGTTTCTTTTGTGTTTGCGCTGCTGTTTTCCTTGTGGAATCTCTTTGGTGGAACCCTTTTTTTGTTTCTGTTCAGGTAATTAACTTATAACCCCCTTTTTTTACTAAGGCTGAAGTGTCCATTATATTATATGGACGAACCCTGCTTCCAAAGCCTTCCATCCCCATGGGAGTCCCGTTGGCTAGAGGGGGGTCCCCATGGGAGTCCTGTGGGTTAGGGGGGATTCTCACGGGACCCGCGGGATTCCCGCGATCCCCGTTCCTGTGCAGACCTCTAGTCTAAAACTGCTTCTCCTATCGCTTTGAGAGGCTGACCCTGCTGAAATTCTTTTCGTAGAAGTATGGCAGTATTCAGACTGATTTTAAAGTTTAACCAGCATGTGCCATCCTTACAAGGATCCGATATACCCCACTCCGCTCTATTTCAGGACCCTGTAGCTCTGGGGACAAGGAAAGGGAAGAGAGGGGTACAAGGTGCCAAGCATGCCATTCAGCCCTCACCAGGCACTCTTGTGTTCAACACTCATTCACCTGGGGGACATTAGAGGGAAACCTCAGGGCCTTCTCACTGCCTGCCTCTATACTTTAGTCAAGTGACTCAGGGGATTCCCCAGCCACCGACCTTTACTGGGCACAGCCCAAGCAGATTAAAGGACAAAGTTGGCATGTTGGTACAATTGCCTGAGAGATATTTCACGCTTTCCCCACCCATAAGTTTGCCTGCCAAGAAACTTATTTCTGTTTTGGTGGAAGACACCTACCTAACAATCAGGTTTTAGGAAATATCATAGCACAGAAACAGTCATATTAGACATCATAGATGACTGCTGAAAATTTCTAGATACAGGGAATGACGTATTGCGGATTCTTTTGGACCTATGTGCTGCCTTTGATGTGGTTCCCTACCCTGTCCTGGAGGACTACCAGCCAGCCAGATTTGAAGGAGAGCCCTAATGAATATGCATGAGAGAGATTTGCATATAATGGAGGTGACAGGCATGCAAATCTGTCCATGCATATTCATTAGGACTATCCTGAAAACCTGGCTGGCTGGTGGTCCTCCAGGACAGGGTTGGGAACCACTGATCTAGACTACTCTCTTCTCTTGTCCAGGCTGAATCACATTGGAATCTGTTATGCTGTATTAGGGTGGTTTTCTTCCTTCCTAAATGAAAGGTCTCAGAGAGTACTACTAGGACAGACCATATCTAATCCAAAACCAATTAGCTATGGAGTACCACAGGGTGCCTTACTATCTCCGCTACTTTTCAACATATATGTCAAACCAGTGCATTCATCCTTCTCCTGCATCCCAGTCGTTTCTTTAGATGATTCAGGCATCTTCAAGGTGATGAGTAGAAAAGTTGTAATGGAGAGCTGTAGAAAATCCGACCGATGGGAACGGGCGGAAACTAAAGACTGGGGATTAGGGGGAAATGGATAGGGCTCGGGCATGCCCAGTGGGGCCCGGACACTGCACGTGCTCAGAGAAAAATAAAAAATCTCTTTGAGCTATTGGAGAGCTTATCCGCAAATTGGGAGCTGTTGGGACAACACCCATATGTGGCTGACTCATCCTGCTTGTCCTAGGAGAAACACCAAATTTGAAACCATTCATTTGCCGATGATATCCAACTCTATCTCTCCCTGGGTCCAAATCGAAATGAGCAAATGAAGAAACTACAGTGCTGTTTATCTGAAATAAAAGACTGGATGACCATAAATTAACTACAGCTAAACGCATCAAAAACAGAACTCCTCTGGGTACACAAAGAAAACTGTACATCTGCCTTTCTTGAGGAAATGACACCTTCACAGCCAAAGACAGTATCCACAGCCTAGGAGTACTACTGGACTCAAGTCTATCACTCACAAACCACGTCTCCCAAATAGTGTCAACTTCTTTTTACTACCTCCGCCAGCTGAGGAACAACCGTGCATACTTCTCAGAACCAGTATTTGCCCAGCTACTGTACACTTTTGTCTTGTCTCGCATGGACTATTGTAATGTATTACTAGAAGGTCAATATGCCAAAAACCTATCCCGCCTCCAGTGTATGCAAAATGCTGCAGTCCGCCTATTGATAAACGTGAGCATCTATGACCATGTCACCCCAGCGCTGGCATTGGTTCATTGGCTGTCTATCAAGAAGTGCTATGATTCCCAAGCTAACAATCTATAGCCCTGACTGTTAAGGTCCCAAAAAGAAAGACAATTGTTCCTACCCCCTGGACATGGCCTCAGAACAGAATCAGCCCACAGGCACACCTACTCGCATTTCATGCTCCCATCTATTAGAGAACTGGCTTTGGAACTTTAGGAAGGCCATGAAAACCTTCCTCTTCACATATCCAGCTCCATGAAAAGACCAAGCCTTAAAGAACTCAAATAAATTCACCAAACTAGGCCATATGTCTAAGTTCCACACCAAAGCATGTATTAGTATAGCTCAGATGTTTCTATCTACTATAACTCGGTTATTGTACCTCTTGCTTTCCGAATACATCTTGTTTGTATTGTCTTTGACCATATTGTGTATGTATTCCTGTAACCCGTTCTCTTATGGGAGGACAGGCTAAATAAATAAATATTCTGACCACTGAGGAGATGTAATTATGTATTTATTGAGATTTACACAGCCAATTTTGGGAGGCCATACAATTTTCTTTGCCCCTACCTCAAAATATAAATACTTTAACTAATAAGGATCCCCAAGCTCTTGTCAGCTGAATACTTTCTCTGAAAGTGGCTAGAACTCCCTTTTACTAAACTTGGCATGGCAGCAGCCTAAGCCCACAGGCCACTGATGCTGGCACTTCATACACATTTAGTTGCAAGTGGCTCAAGGATGTTGTTGTTGATTGGGGAGATCTGGGCCATCTTTGGAGGAGGTCCCCAGCTGGGGATGCTATACGGCAAGAGTTGCTAGGGCCCAGGGCAGAGAATAAAGGTGGACATCACTCCTTAATCCCTTCTCCTTCCTGCCTGCCCTCTGATTTCCCCACCTGCCATTACTATCATACCAAAAGACTCTAACCAAATACAGAACAAGGGATTACAAATTAGAAATAAAAGTATTTAGACAAAAATTGAACTGGGAACCCCAATATATTAAACTTAGCATATACTGTAACACTGGAAACATCAAAACAGAAATGCATTTCCTCTTTACTGCATTTAATAGTCTCAAGTGTACGTGTTTCAAGCAATAGAACCTCAGTAACACCACTCTAGGCTCAAACTAAGCTTCACGTGTCAAATTGTCACTGGTTCTTTATCTTTACATTTTCTACATAATATATACAATATAATACAATATAAAAAATATGTTTAACCCCCTTCTTTACTAATGCATAGCACGAGTTTTAGTGCCGGCAGCAACTGCTCTGACACTCATAGAAATTCTATGAGCGTTGGAGTAGTTACCGCTGCTGCCGGAGCTAAAACCTGCGCTACACGTTAGTAAAGGAGGAGGTTAAACATACCTTTTGCATTGTATTATATTGTATTTATTATATATCTATCTATCTATCTATCTTATATATAAATATTGAAGGTAAAGGAGGGGGTAAATTACTTAGCTTAGCAATTTTGTAGTCTGGGAAGTTATAACCAATGTGTTTCCTTAATGCTTTTTCAAGGACGCTTCCCAGCATTACTGAAACTATCCAGCCTACTCCCTTTCCTCTTTTACTGAACACAGTGCAAAGACATAAGTCATGCACATTTCCAAAACCCAATATATCCCATTACCATATTTCTACCTTCTGTAATCACTATCCTCTCATTCATTTCTTTGCCACCCCCTCTTCCCCTTCTTGACCTCTCCCACAGGGTTCCACCATTCCTAGCATCTTCCTCCTTCCATCTTTCTAACCCAGCATTGCTCCTTCTTTCTCCCTTCCCCGTTTTCATAGCCGACAGTCTCCCTGTCTCTTTTCTCTTCCTTCCTGCCTTTCCCCCATGGTCTAGCATTTCTTCTTCTCTCTTTCCTCACTCCCTTCTGCTCCTGGATCCAACATCACCCTCTTTCTCACCTCTCCACCTTCTGTATATCTCTCCACCATCTCCCCTCTCCACCTTCATCTGTATATCTCTCCTTCATCCTTCCCAGTGTCCAAGCACTCTCTCTCTCTCTCCCCCTCCCTAGGTCCAACATCTCTCTTTCCTTTCCCCCTATACAGCATTCTTTCCCTTCCTCACTTCCACTGCCATGTCCAACATTTCTGCCTCTCTCCCACTGTCCATCATCTTTATCCTCTTTCCCAATCATCATGTCCAACATTTCTCCATCTTTCCACATGCACAATCTTATCATCTCCTCCACCCCTAGGTCCAACATTTCTTCTCCCTCTCTCGTCCCTCTCCATTTAGAATCGCTCACTTCCCTTCACCCCATTTGCAAGATTTCTCCCTTTATTACCGCTCTCCACCCCTTTGCTGCTTCTCTCCCTTCCTCCCTTCCACCTCATGTCCAACAATTCTCCCTCTGGCACACTTCTCTCCCTCCCCATGCAGTATCTTTTCTTCCTTCCCTTCCCTCTCCCACCCCACTCCACCTCTTGCTTCCATGGGTCCCTGGCAGCAGTGGCAATTCCCACACATTGCCTACTGCTAACCAGGAAGCCTCCCCTCTGCTGCATCCTGCCCACGTAGAAACAGGAAGTTTCAACAGAGAAGGTGGGACACGGCAGAAGAGAGGCTCTGGGTTAGTGGTAAGCTGTGTGTGGGAATCACTGCCGCTGCCAGGGAGCCACTGAAGTAACACTTTAGGGATGGAGATGCAGGCTTATGGGAAACAGCCTGCTCCCTGCACACCAGCGCTGTCAAGTTGCACTTCTGCTGGGTGGGCCCAGGCCTACTCGTGGCTATATGCCCCTGAAAATCTAGATATAACTAATCAACCTCAATATTAAATATAAAATATTTGGTACATAATAATATATACCAGAACCAGTGGATAGCGTAGCTGGTTTTAAGAAAGGTTTGGACAATTTCCTGGAGCAAAAGTCCATAGTCTGTTATTAAGACAAGGGGGAAGCCTCTGCTTGCCCTGTATTGGTAGCATGGAATGTTGCTACTCTTTGGGATTCCGGAATCTTGCTATTTTTTGAGATTCTGCATGGAATCTTGATACTCTTTGAGGTTGTGGAATGTTGCTATGCCTTAGATTTTGGCCAGATACTAGTGACCTGGATTGGCCACCATGTGAATGGGCTACTGGGCTTGATGGACCATTGGCCTGACCCAGTAAGGCTATTCTTATGCTCTCCCTCCCCCCAACTCTCACTATGCAAGATTCCTAAAAGCTGATTTATAAGGATCACTCATCTCCTTCCCCATTGGTTTCTTCCTGGCCAGCAAAATACGTACAGCCTCTCCCCATGTCAGCATGTCCCAAGAGGCCTAAATGTATTTCATTATAATTTACATTTTATACCGCTCCCTCTATTAAGTTTTGGGCGGTGCAGCACTTGTAATTAATTTATAAGAGGGGGATGAATTCTCCGAAAGTGCCCAGAGAACTATGTGCACTCATGTAATGGGTGCAAATTATCTCTGGGAAAGCAGGCATGGACATTTTCAAATGCAGTCCCTGCCTGTGCTTCTCCTGGGCCTCTCATGTTGAAAACAGTCTTTCTCTTGTGTGCTTTCCTCCTGCAGTTGTTTCGGAAGGCTTTAAACTTTGCATTCATTTCACTATAATTTGAGGTTGAGGGGTGGTAGATTCAGGGGCAATGTTAGGAAATTCTACTTTACGGAGAGGGTGGAGGATGCCTGGAATGCGCTCCCGAGAGAGGTGGTGGAGAGTAAAACTGTGACTGAGTTCAAAGAAGCGTGGGATGAACACAGAAGATTTAGAATCGGAATATAATATTAAATATTGAACTAGGCCAGTACTGGGCAGACTTGCACGGTCTGCGTCTGTGTATGGCCGTTTGGTGGAGGATGGGCAGGGGAGGGCTTCAATGGCTGGGAGGGTGTAGATGGGCTGGAGTAAGTCTTAACAGAGATTTCGGCAGTTGGAACCCAAGCACAGTACCGGGTAAAGCTTTGGATTCTTGCCCAGAAATAGCTAAGAAGAAAAAATTAAAAATTTAAAAAAAAAAAAAAAAATTTAAATTGAATCAGGTTGGGCAGACTGGATGGACCATTCGGGTCTTTATCTGCCGTCATCTACTATGTTACTATGTGTCCTACCTTTAAAAGTGGTGCTTGTCTGTTTTTTGGTCTTTGGTTGTTTTGTTGCATTATTTTTCATTGTGAACTGCCAGAGTGTTTATGAATAAAGAGGCGGCATGTCAGATTACAAAACCCAACAGCTTTGTTTTCCCTACTTAGGGAGGTGGAGAGAGTTTTCAAAGGGACTTCTCCATGGGTAAACAAGTACTGTACAAATCCTTTAATTCAATTGAACAGTCTAATCCAAACAGAATTATCCATGGTCTAGAAATGTCTCTAGGAAATGGACTTGTACTACGCATACTTCCTTCCCAAGGTCAGATTCTGAACTATCTATAAAAGAAGCCCCTTTGCCAGATGGTGCCTTAGTGCTGCTGCCTCTGCCCCTCCCCTGGTGGAGGATTTGGGGTTGTCCTCCCCTCTTTTCCTTTTCTGGTTTATCGGGAGATAAGGTGGCTTCCCTTCACCACTGGGCAACTGGCCAGTGGGAAAAGTCAAGGGGGAACCCGATAGCCAGGAGGTGAACAAGAGGGATGAAGCCTATTACTAGACAGCTTACAAATAGCAACAATCATAAAATAACTAAAAACATACAAAAAATCAAAATGTATACAATCAATAAACATTTCAAATCATTCAGTAACAACAATTTATCCACAGTGCTCTAATATATAGCAATCCAGAACCAAAGTAAACAAGAATCATCGTTCATTACAATGCTTCTACAAAGAGTGTGGTCTTAAAGCATTTTCTTGAACCTATGAATATCAGTGAGAGCTCTTGGTGGTCCAGTTGTTCCACAGAGTTACTCCCATGATGGAAGAAGCAGAAGCTCTCGTATTCTTATAGTGCACTTTTGAGAAGTCCATCACTGACAGTCGCCTTGCACCCTCAGACCTCAAAGTTCTAAGTGGTTGGTAAATTGCCATAACCTGCGACAAATACCAGGGAATCCCATGATAGATGACTTTGAACACAAGTACCGGTAGCCAGTGGAGTTTCCTCAACCAAGGTGTTATAAGTGTTCAAACATTCTAATAACACAAATTAACCTTGCAGCAGCATTTTGTATCATTTGTAGTTCCTCCCTCCATTTCCCTCTCGTCGAAAGTATGTCTGTGATTCCCCCCCCCCCCAATTGTTTGTCTCCCCCATTTTTTTTTATTGCTTTGTAATGGTGTCAGGTCAAAAGCG
Organism: Geotrypetes seraphini; assembly: GCF_902459505.1. Classification (NCBI taxonomy): domain Eukaryota; kingdom Metazoa; phylum Chordata; class Amphibia; order Gymnophiona; family Dermophiidae; genus Geotrypetes; species Geotrypetes seraphini. The sequence continues at coordinate 25,970,920 of NC_047099.1, read as the reverse complement.
CGCCCAGACAATTGAGCGCAGCGCGGGGGTGCACGCCACAGAAAATTACTGTTTTTAGGGCTCTGACGGAGGGGGGTGTGTGTGGGGGGAACCCCCCCACTTTATTTAATAGAGATCGCGCCGCTTTGTGGGGGCGTTGTGGGGGGTTTGGAGGGTTGTAACCCCCCACATTTTACTGAAAACTTCACTTTTTCCCTGTTTTTAGGGAAAAAGTTAAGTTTACAGTAAAATGTGGACGGTTACAACCCCCCAAACCCCCCATAACGCCGGCGCGATCTCTATTAAATAAACTGGGGGGGGGGGCTCCCCAACAAAACCCCCCCGTCGGATCCCCTAAAAACTGTAATTTTCTTCGGCATGCGCATCCGTCTTGCGCTCAGTTGTCGGCGCGTGCCTTTGTCTTTCACGGGGTTGTCTATGAACCCTTTGTAATCTATGAAAAAAGCGATTTAATCGAATCCTAAATAAACTTGAAACCTGACTGGCCTGGCTGACGCAGGACAGCAGGCTGAGGGCTGGGATTCCACATGGTCATGGTCAATTTTCTATACCATTCTCCCAGGAGAGTTCAGAACGGTTTACATGAGTTTATTCAGGTACTCAAGCATTTTTCCTTGTCTGTCCCAGTGGACTCACAATCTATGTAATGTAGCTTTAACCACTTCACCACACTCTCCCCTCAGTGTACTTTGTACACTGAATAAAGTTGCGACTTTGTATGCCACAGTAATGTCTGTGTGGTTAATAATGTAGCAGATAAAGATCCGAACCGTCCACCTAGTCTGTCCAATAGTTGCACTCATTAATTCAAGATTAAATTGTTTTTCTTTGGCTTTTCTGGGTCATAGACTGGGTCACAGATGCTGTCGAAGCACACTCCAGTCTATCCAAACCATCTTGTTATTTGCGGGACACAGGCTGTAAAAGTCTGCCCAGCACCGTCCTCATGTTCCGATTACTGGAGTTTCCGTCGAAGCCCTTCCCAGTTCATCGTAAACCGAACTGTCATTTACAGTATGGGGCACAGACCATGCAAGTCTGCCCAGTACCAGCCTTAGTTCTTCACTGCCGGAGACACCATCTAAGCGCCATTCGACACATCAAACACACATGCAACCATTTAAGTTTTGTTTTATTCCATTCATTTTCTAATTAGAGATCATCTGAATTCGTCCCATGCTTTTTTTGAATTCCATCTCTGTTTTCATCTCCTCCATCTCCCACAGGAGGGCATTCCAGGCATCCATCACCCTCTTTGTGAAAAATAATTTCTTGACATTACTCCTAAGTCTACCACCCCACAACCTCAATTCATGTCCTCTAGTTTTACCATTTTCTCTTCTCTGGAAAAGATTTATTTCTACATTAATACCTTTCAAGTATTTAAACATCTGTTCTGTATCTCCCCTGTCCCTCCTCTCCTCTAGAGTATACATATTCAGGGTGGCAAGGTTACTCACCTGTAGCAGGTGTTCTCCGAGGACAGCAGGCATGTATTCTCACACATGGGTGATGTCATCCACAGAACCTGGCATGGACAGTCAAATGTGTACTGTCACTTTAAATCTTTTAGGACCGCCCATACTGCGCACATGCTGATGCTGGCTCATGGGACCTGCAGTTCATTAAGAAAGCTAAGAAGCCAACTAGGGGAGGTGGGTGGGTTGTGAGAATGTATACCTGCTGTCCTCAGAGAACACCTGCTACAGGTGAGTAATCTTGCTTTCTCCAAGGACAATCAGTTATATATTCTCACATATGTGATTCTTAAGCTATTAGGATCATGCCTCTAGGAAGAGGGTTATAGTTAACAAGCACGGAGCCTGGGGTTGGAAGGTAAGTTGGCATTTAGGAAGAGAATACAATTTTCAGAATTACTTTCCCAAACCGACTATCTCATCTGGAATGATTCTCCAAACAGTAGTGGGAAGTGAAGGTATGGATTGAGGCCCAAGTGGCTGCTTTACAGATGTCCTTGATAGGTGTGGAGCAAAGATGGGCTACCAAGGTTGCCATGGCTTGACCTTTATGAGCACTGACGTGGCCTTCAAGCGTCAGTCTAGCCCGAACATAGAGGAACTTATCTCACCAGCCGAGGAGAAAAGTGTCCGACTCCAAATGATTGGGAGTGTAGAGTCTGGAGCAGAAAAGTGGACGTTTGTTGTAGTAAAAAAGATTTTATTCTGCCTATCCTAGGAATAAGCAGTGAGTTCCCCAAGCCACCTCAATAATGACCTATGGACTTCTCTTTTAGGAAAGTATCCAAACCTTTTTTAAACCCTGCCAAGTTAACTGATTTCACCACATTCTCTGGTAATGAATTCCAGAATTTAATGACACGTTGTGTGAGAAATAATTTCTCTGCTCTGTTTTAAATCTACTATTAAGTATCTTCATCGCACGCTCCCTAGTCCTAGTATTTTTGGAGAGAAAGTAAACGACACTGATGTTGGGGTCCAAGATATTTGACCATATTGTAAGTGAATTTGCATTATATGGGGGTCCAAAGAATAATAAATAATAGCAAATTGAGCTGTGCTATATATATCTTTATTTATTTGTTCAATTTTCTATACCGTTCTCCCAAGGGAGCTCAGAACGGTTGACATGAATTTATTCAGGTACTCAAGCATTTTCCCTGTCTGTCCTGGTGGGCTCACAATCTATCTAATGTACCTGGGGCAATGGGGGGATTAAGTGATTTACCCAGGGTCACAAGGAGCAGCGTGGATTTGAACCCCGAACCTCAGGGTGCTGAGGCTGTAGCTTTAACCACTGTACCTCTCCTCCTCTCCATATAGGGTCTGTGGTGTATTTGTTGAGAGCACAGTGGTTCAGAATTGGGCAGAGACCTCTGGCTGTATTTGGTATCAGAAAATACTTGAAGTAGAACCTTCAGCCCCTCTCCTGCAGAGGAACTTATTCTATTGCATTGAATTGGAGGAGGGCTGAGAGTTCTGAGTAAAGACGGCTCTTTTGGAGGGAGTTGAAAAGAGACTCTCTTGGAGGGTGGTATGGAAACTTTTGAAGTAAGTGTAGGGCATAACCCTGAGCCCCCACCTGGTGAAGTTTCCAAGTTTATTAAAATTTTGATAAAACGCCAATCATAAATTCTAAGCATTTTACAATAAAAATATGGGGGAAACAATCAAGAGTCCAGTTAAAAACATTAATAATAATAATAATAATAACAGCTTATATACCGCAATACCATGAAGTTCTATGCGGTTTACAGAAGATTAAGCAAAGGTAACAAATTGAATTGACTTTAAGAGGGGAGGAAGAAAGAGAATTAATAGGACAGGAAATTCATTGTTGAGGAGAGAGTGATCAAAAGGACAAGTTAATATAGAGGGGAGAGAGAAGAGAGGATCAGTTGTCTAGATACTTTAGGAACAGGTATGTTTTCAGACGTTTCCTAAATTCCTCATAAGTAGTGGGCGAAAGCAATTGCTCTAGGTCTTTACCCCATGATGCTGCTTGGTGCGAGACAAGATGTTCATGGTGTTTTTTCAGTTTACAACCTCGAACTGGGGGGGAAACGAAATTGGAATGTGAGCTTCTCTTGTGTCTGTTGGCTGAGAAGAAGAAAAGGTCAGTTATGTATTTAGGGGCAAGTCCATGTAGTGCTTTAAAGCAGAAGCAGGCAAATTTAAACTTTACGCGTGCCGCAATTGGCAGCCAATGCAGCTGCCGGTAGTAGGGTGTCACGTGGTCAAACTTCCTCAGCCCAAAGATCAGCCTGACTGCTGCATTTTGCATCAGTTGTAAACATTACACATTACAGACATACCATACGATAAAGCAAGAGGAGAGTGGGGAGAACTACAAAATTTAAAAGAAAAGCATATGAAAAAGGTAAAAACAAAAGGGGGTTGAGGAGAGATCAGAAAATACTAATAGATCAATGCGATTATTTGACAGGGTCAGCTTTTGTAAACATCTTTGAAGAGGATGCATTTTAAACTTCCTTTGAATGTATGTAGATTATTTCTGCCCTTATATGAGTTGGTAAAGAGTTCCAGATTGTGGGAGCAGTAATGGCAAATGATGTGGCCCAAGTACTGATGATGTTTAAAGAGGGCACGTGAAGAAGATGTTGGATAGTGGATCTTAGTGTTCTAAGCAGGTCATGTGGGATGAGAAGCTCAGTGCTCTGATGTTATGAGGGTTCAACGATGGTAAAAAGTGATGCATCCCACCCCCTACTGGAAGATCTGGCGGGAGAGAGAGTGAGATGTTGGCTTGTGCGGTTGAGGCAGGAATGGGGGAGGGACAGGGGCAGCAACAAAACTTGTGGGGACGGTATGGGGAAATTGAGTTTCTGTGGGGATGGGGACAAATTTGTCCCCGGGTCATTCTCTACTTCAAACCTGCCTCCTCCCCCCTCCCCCGTGTCTCTTCCTCCTTCCATAGCATGCGGAAAGCCCACAAGCTGGATAGGGTTCACCTTTGATATGACACCTCCCACATCATAGAGAGTTAGCAAGCAGCCAAAACTTAGCTAACATGAGAAAGCAGTCCAGCCATTAATCTTTGCTTTGCATCACATTAATAGATGTCAGCTTGGTAATTGCTGTTCCCATGTGGCCAAATGGGTTTGGCAAAGGCAATGAAAGTGCTGCGTTGTTTCTCTTGTATGTTTCTTCTCACATCCCACATCTTTCCCATCCTTCAAAACTGGGTAACTGTTCCTGTGCCTCTGCCTCTAATCAGGCATCACACCACTTCTAATTCAACCTCTCCAACACTGCAGGCACTTCTCCTCTCCTCCCCCCCTCTCCAACACTGCAAGCACTGCACCACTCCTGCTCTCCAACACTGCAGACACTGTACTTCTCCTCTTCTCCAACACTGCAGATACTGCACCTCTCCTCTTCTCCAACACTACAGGCATTGCAGCTTTCCTCCTCTCCAACACTGTAGACACTGCACCTCTCCTCTTCTCCAACACTACAGGCACTACAGCATTCCGCCTCTCCAACACTGCACCTCTCCTTCTCTCCAACACTGCAGATACTGCACCTCTCCTCTTCTCCAACACTACAGGCATTGCAGCTTTCCTCCTCTCCACCACTGTAGACACTGCACCTCTCCTCTTCTCCAACACTACAGGCATTACAGCATTCCGCCTCTCCAACACTGCACCTCTCCTTTTCTCCAACACTGCAGATACTGCACCTCTCCTCTTCTCCAACACTACAGGCACTGCAGCTTTCCTCTTCTCCAACACTGCACCTCTGCTTCTCTCTAACACTGCAGATACTGCACCTCTCCTCTTCTCCAATCCAACAGATACTGTAGCTCTCCTCCTCCTCAATATTGCAAACTCTTCTCCTTTCTTTCTGTCCAATACTGCAGGCACTACTGCTCTCCTCCTCCACAATGCTGCAGAAATTGTTCCTCTCCTTCTCGTCAATATTTTATTTATTTATTAATTTAAGAATTCTTAGATGCCACTCTATCTACCAATCTGGGTGGTTTGCAAGATACACCCATAATAATTATACAAACATCAAATAATATCATACCCTTAAAAAATACTAAAAGAGAAACATACTGTAACCAAAAAAAGTACTAATCATCTCTACGTATTAATCAGAAAATGCAACTTGTAAAAGATGTTCTTTCAGATGTTTTCAAAAAGTCAACAGGGAAAAAAGTAGAATGAATGTAACTGGTTATATCTCATAAAGGTTTGTCCACATACCATAAACCAGGGATCTCAAAGTCCCTCCTTGAGGGCCGCAATCCAGTCGGGTTTTCAGGATTTCCCCAATGAATATGCATTGAAAGCAGTGCGTGCACATAGATCTCATGCATATTCATTGGGGAAATCCTGAAAACCCGACTGGATTGCGGCCCTCAAGGACCGGAGTTGCCCATGTCTGGTCTAGGCCAGGGATCTCAAAGTCCCTCCTTGAGGGCCGCAATCCAGTCGGGTTTTCAGGATTTCCCCAATGAATATGCATTGAAAGCAGTGCATGCACCTAGATCTCATGCATATTCATTGGGGAAATCCTGAAAACCCGACTGGATTGCGGCCCTCAAGGACCGGAGTTGCCCATGTCTGGTCTAGGCCAGGGATCTCAAAGTCCCTCCTTGAGGGCCGCAATCCAGTCGGGTTTTCAGGATTTCCCCAATGAATATGCATTGAAAGCAGTGCATGCACCTAGATCTCATGCATATTCATTGGGGAAATCCTGAAAACCCGACTGGATTGTGGCCCTGTCATAAATGATGCTTCCCAATATATACCTAACCAAACTTGTTTAAACGATGGTACATCCAGCAACCCTTTATTCGATGACCGTAAATTACACATAGGGGTGTAAATGTTTAAAGCAGCTGTAATCCATGTAGGTATCTCATTGTATAATACCTTAAAGATTAATGACGGTACTTTAAATTGGATTTTCTATATAATTGGAAGCCAATGTAATGTAATCAAAGATGGAGAACATAAGAAGATAAGCAATGCCTCCACTGGGTCAGACCCGAGGTCCATCGTGCCCAGCAATCCGCTCACGCGGCGGCCCAACAGGTCCAGGGGATACCCCTCTATCCCCTTTTCCAGCAGGAAGTTGTCCAATCCTTTCTTAAACCCCAGTAACGTTCTCTGCCCTATTACGTCCTCTGGAAGCGCATTCCAGGTGTCCACCACACGTTGGGTAAAGAAGAACTTCCTGGCAAATGTGATCAAATCGGGAAACATTACAAACAAACCCTTGCTGTAGTATTTTGCGCAATTTACAACGCACATAGAGATGAAAATGGTAACCCTAGCAACAACAAATGACAGTAACCAAAAAGAGGGAAAACAAAGGCCTACAATTTATTCAAGTGGCCCACCCACTGGCTAGGCTTCCACATAAAACTCTTAAGTGACTTGAAAGATAAATATGAAGATGCCAATAACAAAGTCCAAATACATAAATTCATTTAATACCAATCCCTCAAAATGACAATAGTAGGGCAGCTGATATCCTTCAAATTCGATGAAAAAAGAATCTGGGTTTTAGCTACATTGAAGAACAACTCATTCGCTGCCCACCAAGTTTTAACTGTAGTTAAATATAATGCCACAAAAGCAAAACTCTTGAGTGAGATTTTTTCAATGGGAAAACATTTGTAAATCATCAGCATATAGACAATATCCTACTCCTAAATATCCAAAAATTCACCCTAAATATATGAAAGAGAGAGAGAGAGAGAGACAGTGATGCTGGAGCTTGTACAGAAAATGCTAAAAACAGGGGGAAAAATGAACAGTCAAAACCAAAATTTACAGCAAAAATCCTAAGTTTTTTTGTAAAATGGTCTACCTCAATGAGGCATTTAAAATTCTTTGTATGCTTTCGGGCATATATACCCATTTTGATAAATGAAGCATTCTATATTTGCTAGTGAATAAATCAACAAAATTGGCTTGTTAATTGCTTCGATACTCCTTGAGTGAAGTGGTGTGGTGGCCATGTTAGTCCACTAGTCAAGGTAATTTTAAAAGAACTGCCTGAGATTTTGGAAAATCTGAAAATGCAGACTGATCCAATGCTCGAGCAGTCTGGATTTATGAACTTGTACTGGCAATGATCTATGCAGTGGGATTGTGGGGAACGAGGAGACTTTCGTCCTATGTGGTGGACATGTTGTAAAGTGAAATCCTTTTTGGCTAAAACTACTAGATAAATGGAAAGAAGTTACACAAATCCCTCCCCCTCCTCCCGACTGTTGAATGTTGCTAATTACGTTTTCGAGCACCAGCTATAAACAGAGATGTTTATAAAACTGACCATTCACTTTTCAGCAGTTGGAAACTAGAAAACACACCAACCATGGATGTAGCACTCTTCAAGCTTGAAGAATGGAAGAATAAGAACATTTTATAAAGTTTGGGAAATGTACATTACCTGGAGGAATCCCCCAAAAGGCAGGCTGATGACTGTGATTTGTATGACTTTGCATTTTGTTTACTGTGATGTCAAAGAAGGGAGGGGAGGGAAAGGAGAATGGGGAAAAGTTTGTTTTTTCACAGAGACATTACAGATAAACACTATCAAACACCTGTGAGATAGATGAGTTTATTATTATGGAGTTCTTCTTGCCATTGGCTATTACAGCTATAACTGTTATGTTATGTTATGTTACACAAATTCTATTCCGCCTTTACCTGTTCAAGGATGGATTGCAAAATCAATAACCAGGCTAATTAACCCGGGAATTGCAATAAATGGAGCGGATTACTCCAAAATAATAGAGTAAATTACTCCAAAACAGTACAGATTAATCCATAATTGATTCAGTATCTTGAAGCAAAGAAGATTTTAGCAATTTTCTAAATTAAAGAGACTGACCACACAAGTGTGAGCTCAGTGGGAGATGATTCCATAAATTTGCAAGTTTGTATTAAACAAAGATAGATATTGAGTCAATCTCAGATTCTTTTTTTTTGTTTATAATTCTTTATTGATTTTAAACAAGAACAGTGTTATATAAATAAAAGAACAGCATATTATTGCATTCAGTCATAACACTAATATCTATATAGATAACAGAACTATCATTCAATAATTACATTATTTTGCATATAGTAATAACATAAGAACCAAGTAAATAATATAATATGAAACCAAGTTACCTAAAATATCATTATCAATATTTCCTCCCAACCACCCGACCCCCCCCCACCCTCCCTGGATGTGTAAAGATAAATAAACCAAGAAAAAAGTAAGACAAAATACAGTATTATATTTGTACAAATGTAGTCAATGGGCACCAAATTTTGTTGAATATTCCACTAAGTCCCCTACACTCTGCATTAATTTGTTCATATTTGTATATAGTACACACATTCACCCACCAGAAAGTATAATTTATTCTATCATGATTCTTCCAATTACTTGTAATCAATCTCAGATTCTTAAACATTGGAGATTTGAATTGGAAAGAGTTTCTAGTAGAATATTTAGCAAAACTTTGAAGAAGCTTAGAAGATCTCTATGGTTTAATAAAATGATTAAAAAATGATTTTAAAATGAGGTGAACCAGTCTAAAACTGCTCTCCCGATCTTAAACATTCCAATCAAGTCAGAAACAAAAAACGATTAACAGTATTGAATGTGGCTGTTCTATCAAGGGTCACCATCAAATTTTTGGTGCCTCAATCAAAGCCACTATGACTAGTGTCCAAGACTGAGATTAATAATGTGTCAGTTACGCTTGTAGTGAAAACCAAATTGCCACTTATCTAACACATTCTTTCCTTCTACAAAGTTTTGCAATCGTGTCAGCACCATTTTTTTCAAAAACTTTTGCTACGAAGGGTAACAATGGGTCTATAATAATCAGTTACAAGTTGATCTAATTTATTCTTTTTTTTTTAAACCAAAGGCTTAACACTAGGGGCTGTGCTAGCGGTTTTAACACGCGCGCTAAACTAAACTAAACCTTACGTTTGTATACCGCATCATCTCCACAATCGTAGAGCTCGGCACGGTTTACAGGAATTGGTATAGAGAAGGAACTCCAATGAGGGTTATGGACAGTATAGAGAATGTTTAGAGCAGTGGTTCCCAAATCTGTCCTGGGGGACCCCCAGCCAGTCAGGTTTTCAAGATATCCCTAATGAATATGCATGAGAGAGATTTGCATACCTGTCACTTCCATTATATGCAAATCTCTCTCATGCATATTCATTAGGGATATCTTGAAAACCTGACTGGCTGGGGGTCCCCCAGGACAGGTTTGGGAACCACTGGTTTAGAGGGACTTAGTATAACAAAGAGGAGGAAGTATTACATTTTTGAGAATAGCCAAGTTTTCAGATGTTTTCGGAAAAGTTGGAGGGCGCCCAGATTCCGAAGTGGGGTAGAAAGGTTATTCCAGAGCTCTGTGATTCTGAAGGAGAGGGATGTCCCTAGTTTTCCTAAACTAAACTAAACTAAACTAAGCCTTAGGTTTATATACCGCATCTTCTCCACTGAAGTGGAGCTCGACACGGTTTACAGAGTTTAAAAAATATGGGAAGAGAGAAGAGGAAGAGTTTACAAAGCATAAAAAGAGGGGATGTAATCAGGAGAAGAGATTATTATATGTTAGAGAAAAGCCAGGATTCCTGCATGGGATATGCCTTTTAATGTTAGTTTTTTCATGTAGCGTGGGGGTTCGCATGCACTAAAAACTCTACCGCAGCTTAGTAAAAGGAGCCCTAGGTCTTTTCAATGTGGTAAGAAATTTACCTTCTTTAAAAGATTTATTTACAGTGGAAACAATGGGCTTGGCAATTTCAAGGCGGAGAAACCTCCTCTCAGCTGTTGGACAAGCATTCATTCTACAAAGTGAATTATGGACATTTCAAATGGTTTCGGTAACTAGTTCTTTAGTCACTTCGTGAAAGCAAAACCCACCAAATTTGAAGCATCAAAATCTGCCACCACGTTAGGTAAAATGATGCGTCAAAAAAAAGTTCACAGTATCAAGAACCTTCTTCTCAAAGCATATAGAGGAGTACACTAAAATGCTCTTTCGACCATCCACTTGCAGACTGCACTGCCCCTCTCCAATACTTCAGGCGCTATGTTTATCTTTATCTTTATTAATAAAACTTGATATACCGCTACGGAGGTGACTAGCGGTGTGCCTCAGGGCTCATTCCTGGGACCATCCCTTTTTAACATATTCATAAGGGACTTGACCCGAGGGCTTCAGGGTAAAGTAGCACTGTTCGCCGACGACGCCAAACTGTGTAATATAGTGGGTGGAAGCAATCCCACGGATGGTATGACGCAGGATCTGATCAAGTTGGAAAAATGGTCCACGACATGGCAGCTGGGCTTCAACGCTAAGAAGTGTAAGGTCATGCATCTCGGCAGCAGAAATCCATGCAGAACATACACCTTGAATGGAGAAACACTAGCTAGGACTTCAGAGGAACGGGACTTGGGAGTGATCATCAGTGCAGACATGAAGGCTGCCAAACAAGTGGAGAAGGCCTCATCCAAGGCGAGGCAAATGATGGGATGTATCAATAGAAGCTTCGTCAGCCGCAAACCTGAAGTCATAATGCCACTGTATAGAACCATGGTGAGACCTCATCTAGAGTACTGTGTGCAATTCTGGAGGCCACATTACCGTAAAGATGTGCTTCGAGCTGAGTCGGTCCAGCGAATGGCCACTAGGAAGGTCTCTGGACTCAAGGGTCTCTCATACGAGGAAAGACTGGGCAAATTGCAGCTGTACTCTCTAGAGGAGCGCAGGGAAAGGGGTGACATGATTGAGACTTTTAAGTACGTCACAGGTCGTGTCGAGGTAGAAAACGATATATTCCTTCCCAAGGGACCCTCGGTCACAAGGGGGCACCCGCTCAAACTCAGGGGAGGGAAATTTAGAGGTGACATCAGGAAATATTTCTTCACAGAAAGAGTGGTAGATCACTGGAACAAACTTCCGACGCAGGTAATCAAGGCCACAAGCGTGCTCGACTTTAAGAATAAATGGGACATCCACGTGGGATCCCTACGTGGGTCGAGCAGCACTCAGACTTAATGGGGTGGGTCAGTAGAGTGGGCAGACTTGATGGGCTGTAGCCCTTTTCTGCCGTCACCTTTCTATGTTTCTATGTTTCTATGTTTAATAAAAGGCCAATTAGGCAAATGGGGTGGGGGGAGGAAGGTGCGTATTGTTCTACTTGACTGTATTGTTTGGTTGCTTTTGTTGTGTTTTCTTATGGTTATAATAAAAATGAGTATAAAACGAAAAGGAATTGACCCTGAAATATCCATAAAGAAGAAAATCTAGAGAAAACCAAAAAAACTCTGGAGTGACGATGTTCCTAAATGGACTTTATTTGAAAGTGTCAAAGTTCCAAAGGTACACTGAAATCATCCACATAAAATAATTCCATCCACATAAAAAGAAATCATCCACATAAGAGCCTTAAAGGACCTAGTCCGCTAGGGATACAGGACCCAACACGGTCCGTGTTTCGACAAAAAGTCTTCTTCAGGGGTCCCTGGGGATCCTATAAAGGTGGGTATGTGGGAAACAATTGTGTGGTCAGCCGGAAGTGAGACACTGCTTGTGTTTGCAATAGAAAGGGTGTAAGCAGTGTCTCACTTCCGGCTGACCACACAATTGTTTCCCACATACCCACCTTTATAGGATCCCCAGGGACCCCTGAAGAAGACTTTTTGTCGAAACACGGACCGTGTTGGGTCCTGTATCCCTAGCGGACTAGGTCCTTTAAGGCTCTTATGTGGATGATTTCTTTTTATGTGGATGGAATTATTTTATGTGGATGATTTCAGTGTACCTTTGGAACTTTGACACTTTCAAATAAAGTCCATTTAGGAACATCGTCACTCCAGAGTTTTTTTGGTTTTCTCTAGATTTTCTTCTTTATGGATATTTCAGGGTCAATTCCTTTTCGTTTTATACTCATTTTTATTATAACCATAAGAAAACACAACAAAAGCAACCAAACAATACAGTCAAGTAGAACAAGGACCCCAGGGACCCCTGAAGAAGACTTTTTGTCGAAACGCGGACCGTGTTGGGTCCTGTATCCCTAGCGGACTAGGTCCTTTAAAGCTCTTATGTGGATGATTTCTTTTTATGTGGATGGAATCATTTTATGTGGATGATTTCAGTGTATCTATAAAAATGAGTATACCATAAGAAGCCAAACTTTACAAACAATAAAAGAAAAGAATACAAAAAAAACCCCAACAAAAAAACACCGCAGGAAAAGGAACTCCAAATGAAGATAGGAAAGTCAAAATTCACACAAGAAGATCATATCACAGTCATCAACAACAGTAAGGGGGTCTTTTACTAAGCCGCATTAGCCGATTTAGCGTGCGCTAAATGCTAACTTGCCCATTATATTCTATGGATGCTTTAGAATTTATCACGCGCTTCATCGGCTAGCGCAGCTTAGTAAAAGACATGATAAAATGGTAATAATTCACCAGTGTGTCAACCTTGCTCCACACCGAATGCCAGCCTAAAATAAGGGGGTTTTCGGTAGAACTTTGAAATTAAGCAGAGAAAGTTGCGAACTGGCCACAGATAGTGGTGGTGGAGGGAGGTCATTCCATAATCTAGGGGCAAAAATGAAATAAGCAGAGCTCCTAGTTGTCTCGTACAATGCTGCTGTAGGGGAGGGGGTGGGGGCAGAACCAGCCGATGAGCATCTAATGAACGTCAAGAGCGATGAGGAGTGTATAGAATAGTGACAGAAGTAAAAAAAGATGGATCACCCACATAAAGTACCTTATGAGTGATGACGATAATCTTAAACCAGGCTCTAAATTTTATTGCTAACCAAATGAAATTTAACCAACAATGGTGACACATGATCAGGGCTGGATTAAAGGGTAGGCCCAGTAGGCACGGGCCTAGGGCCTGAAATGGCCCGGGAGACCCGCTGGTGCGGTGCTTTAGGGCCGTTTGGGTAGAGTGAGGCAGTTGAAAGGTGTTGTAAACTTGGTTATTAATATAGACTTATATTTCGGATAGTATTACTGCTTTACAATATAATTGAACACTTTTATATATGTTTGGAAAGGGTTCAGAGTTAAAGTCCTGGGTATGTAGGTGGGAAGAGAAGGAAAGGGGATTTGTTCAGAGATGTTTGGGGGTTGCATAGAAGAAAACCTGTGTACTGGTGACCAATATTGGACACAGTACTCCAGATGCGGGCGCACCATCGCGCGATACAGCGGCATGATGACTTCCTTCGTTCTGGTTGTAATACCCTTCTTAATAATACCCAACATTCTGTTTGCTTTCTTGGAGGTCGCTGCGCATTGTGCCGTTGACTTCATTGTTGTGTCCACCAGCACACCCAAGTCTTTTTCAAGGTTACTTTCCCCTAGTACTAATCCCCCCATTTTGTAGATGAACATCGGGTTCTTTTTCCCTATATGCATGACCTTGCATTTCTCTACATTGAAGTTCATCTACCATTTATTCGCCCAACTGGAGAAATGGGCTAATAAATGGCAGATGATGGGCCGCCGCGGGAGCGGACTGCTGGGTGCGATGGACCTCTGGTCTGACTCAGCGAAGGCAACTTTTTATGTTCTTATGTTCTTGGTATGCTAATCTTTGTTTGTTTTGAATATATAAAAAAAAAAGAAATACAAGTGGAAATAAAGAAGTAAATAAGAAAACAGATAAATGGGGACAGAGCAGGGCCAGGGGGGCCCAGTGTATTTGTGTGCCCAGGGGCCCTTGAAGAATTAATCCTGCCCTGCACATGATCAAACTGTTTAGTACTGCACAATAACCTGGCTGCAGAATTTTGTAATGTTTGCAATTGTTGAAGTTGATAGTTGGGGATACCACAATAAATAACAGTAACAATCCAGGCGTGAAATAATAAATGAATGAATGAATGTATGAAGCGACTGAAAATCCAGGAACTTTTTTTTTATAGAGCGAAGATGACATAACATTAAAAAAAAGCCTAACTCTGACATAATGAAAATAATTTCCAGATCATTTATCAATGAGTTAAATAGTATCGGTCCCAATACAGATCCCTGTGGCACTCCACTAGTTACCCTCCTCCATGGCCATTTAACCCTACCCTCTGTTTTCTGTCTAATAACACGCACAAACAGCTACTGGCAGTTCTAACCTGTAGCAAAACTTTGCATGGTAAGAGGCAGACATTCATTTCTGCGCATTACAAGGAGTGCTCATTTTAATACTAATGAGCTCCTTGTAATGCGTTTGCATAGGATTCTTGGTGGCTGCTACCGTGATTGGTAAAAGCCCCTGAGAACCCTTTTGAACAGAGGCTGAGCTGCCTTACATGTAAGACTGGCTACAATGGTCTTGCTTCCAGGGCACACTATTGAGCGTCTCCTCCTCACTGAGGGCATTACAGACCTCGCAGTTCACAGTTGGGAAGAGAGTTTATAACTTGCTCTGATACAGGGTCCAGTCGCATTCCTGCAGCATTAGAGAACATTGCACAGTACAGAGTGCAGTTATAACAGTGTGAGATATGATACCATCATTCAATTCGGTCCTCAAGGTTTATAAATGATGAGCTGAGGCATGTTTTCATTGATATTAGCAAACTTTTAAAGACATTGGCAGGATCTATAATCACAGGTACCAAAGGAGTGTGTGTTCCCTGCAGTACCACTATCACTATGTCCCAGAACCCACAATTAATTAGCTGCCCTCAATGAGAAAAAATGGATTCGTGCTCTTAGCTGGACACATTCCAGGGTGGTATTTTTCCCAGATCATTCTCATTCTTTAGTGAACACACTCTATGCCACACTCACTGCTTTTTATCTTCATACTACAGAGACATTAGTCAGTGAGTTCCACCTTAATTCAGAAGGTTTCATGTCTTAATATATTTAATCCTGGAGTTTAAATACAAAGAGTAGAAGAGGGGTGTGTGTGCTTGTGAGCGGAGTATCTTTGCCTCCGACCATCCCCTCGTTCTATATCATCTCCTCATTTCCACAACTCAGGATTTTATCTCTGGGAGCTTTCTGGGTGGAAGCCCTGGCCTCAGGTGTGGCAGGTGCCAGAAGGGACGGGCTGCTTTGCAAACAACAGCTGAGCCAAAAAGGGAGGCTCTAGGAGCCCGAGCCCAGGATAAACCAATGGGGCAGGGATGGAACTGGTTTGGGTTGGGATACAGAAGGGTCTAAATACTTGAAGGGTGTCTCCTGTTATAGCCTGAGAACTCAGAGTATAAAGGGCTTTCTCACCCCTTTCTTGCAGACACCAGATTCAAACCTCTCTGCTGCGGTTAGGGTAAGTGACAGCAGGCTTTGTCTCTGTTAAATTGTATGGCATAATAACCAAAAACAGGACCCAAAAAGCACCAGGAAATGATCACCTGTTTTGGTACAAGTATATTTGGTGCAATGGGCATGCACTGGTTTGTTTTTGCTGGAATCTAGTGGTGGGTGCAGGAAGCTTTGGGATGATAGATCCCTTCTATCCTCTGGTGCAGGTCTCTTATGTTTCTGCTCCTTCCTCCCCTTCCAGGGGAGGCTGCTGTGAGGGCTCTTCTGGGCATTTTATGATGCACTTATTATTTTTTTTTCCCATTTAGTTCAAGGCTTTTCCCAAGGACAGTTGCATTGCCCTGAATTATGCTGAAACCCAGTGACCAGTGCAGTAAGCTGTGTGGGTAGATCACATCCTCACTCACTGTCCTCTGGTGCAGTCTCTGCTGCTCCTCCCTCTATCTCCGAGGAAGGCTGCTGCACTGGCTCTTCTGGACATTGCATGTCCACCTCATGGCTTCTGCCCCCTGCTCAGGAGGATAAAAAATGAATTCTAAGGCTTTCTCTTGTCTGTACTTGTATCTCTAGAACATATCTGAACATTGCAAGTTTTTCCCAAGCATATCAGCACTGAGCAGGGAGACTCCCTTTCCGAGCTCTGGGAAGCCCTGAAATCAGCGACTGTTCCAAAAGAGAAGAAAGAGTGGGCACAGCCCAAACTATCTGGTTAAAAAAAGAATTAAATGCAATGAAGGGTCAGCAACATAGTATCCTGCATTTCAGTTGCAGTAAATTAGTATTTAAAAGTTCAAGGGAGAGCTTTCAAAAGTTATGAGTTTATCTGGAGCCTCCCCTTACGTCTATTAAAGAGCTGGGGAGGGGGGAGCAAAGGAAGGCCACCTGAACCAAACTTCAACTCCCACAAGTCAGCTGGGGGTGGGGAGGCATAAGCCAGCCAGGTACCTGCAGGGGCTATGTCTTCAAACACTTCAACTCTTCATACATCTTCTGTCTTAAATCTCCCTGATTCTGCAAAGATCAAATAGGAATGTACCGGAAGTATCGCATTATTTTAACTATCTGATCTCCCCCTTCCTATCCCCCAAACTTGGAGCCTAATGAGACTTTTAAATACAGTATCTTGCATACGTAAAGCACCGATAAGGAAGATTTTATTGCTTATAAAATATACATATGCAAGGCGTATCTTGTCTGCACAGACATTTCAAAAAGTCTGACATGTTGAAGTGCCTTGAAGTGTTAAAACTGTGAAAGCTGGTCCTGCAAGTCTGGTGTTCCGAGGAAAGACTTTATGTGATAGGACAGTTAAAAAGTTGTGGAAAATTTGAGACACTCTATGCATCAGGCTGTCTGCAAGTCGGCAGAGCAGAGAGGTAAACTTCAGGGAGAGGGACCCAGCCCTTTGGGAGGAAGGTGTGGCTGTCAGAGCAGAAAACCAGGATAACTCCTGGGAAAGGAGTTTCGATTCAGCTCCCACTACTGTAAAGAAAGAGGCAGATGGGAAAAAACCCCCGCATTCATTTATTTAAAACATTTCTAACCTGCCTATTACCTAGGTGAGGCATAATAAAACACACCATAACTTCCACAGCCATAAAAACACTGAAAATATCAAATCTAATCTGAATTTCTATATAATTTTTTTTCCAGTACAGGTTCAAGGCGATTTACAAGTGAAGGGACCCTTACGATATTATGAAGAATTACAATGGAAGAGCATAGTGATTATCTCTGCTACTATTAATGATTTCTATAGCGCTACCAGATGTAAGCAGCGCTGTACAGAGTCAAAAAGACAGTCCCTTACAATCTAAACAGTCATGACAGACAAATAGGATGTCAGGGTGGCGATAAAGTTAGGCGCATTGCTTTATTATACAAGGGATCTTCAAAACGTTTCTGCACTTTTATTTTTTTTCCAACACTATTTATTAAATATCTTATTACATAATTTTTCCACAGGGCGAACCAATTTGCCTGACTAGTCACATGACATTCTATGACTCGGCCCTTTTACCACTTTTCCCACCCCAACCATTTCCCGCGAAAATGTGAAAGTGCGGAAACGTTTTGAAGAACCCTCATACACACAAGGCACATTCAAAAATAGGATAGCAGAGACTGAGAACCCTGGAAAAAGAAAAGCGCTGACAAAATCTACACATAAATCGCTAAAGAATACTTAAAAAAAACACAATAAATAGCGCGGAAGAAAATATAACCCAACTAAAGATTAATAATGAACTTATGTCCAGCCCATTTCCAGACAGAAAAACTCCCCAAATATACTGTATAAAGCCATTGAAATGAATCAAAAACAGTACAAGGAAATTTAAGAAGGAGCTGTCAAAACATTACTTACCTAATTCAATCCAAAGCTCATCCCAACCGAGTCTATGACATAAAAAAAGATACAATTAGAAATAGGGCTGCACCGAAGAGCATATTTTATTATTCAGCCAAATATAAATAATGATGGGCTTTAACAGAAGCAACCCCCCCAAAAAAAAAACCCAACAACTGCAGAATGGATGTATAGAAACATAGAAACATAGAAATAGACGGCAGATAAGGGCCACGGCCCATCTAGTCTGCCCACCCCAATGACCCTCCCCTACCTTTCTCTGTGAATAGATCCCACGTGTCTATCCCATTTGGCCTTAAAATCAGGCACGCTGCTGGCCTCAATCACCTGACATGGAAGACGATTCCAGCGATCAACCACCCTTTCAGTGAAAAAGAATTTCCTGGTGTCCCCGTGCAGTTTCCCGCCCCTGATTTTCCACGGATGCCCCCTTGTTGCTGAGGGACCCTTGAAAAAGAAGATATCTTCTTCCACCTCGATGCGGCCCGTGAGATACTTGAATGTCTCGATCATGTCACCCCTCTCTCTGCGTTCTTCGAGTGAGTACAGCTGCAACTTATCCAGCCGTTCCTCGTACGGGAGATCCTTGAGTCCCGAGACCATCCGGGTGGCCATTCTCTGGACCGACTCCAGTCTCAGCACATCCTTACGGTAATGCGGCCTCCAGAATTGCACACAGTATTCCAGGTGGGGCCACAGGAACTTTATTGGAATGAATAGATTATAGTAATCCAACAGGTGGTTCTCATTTGTGAGAAGACGGGACCCGACATGAGTTTCCTCACCATTTGCCACTCACATTGCACATCCCAATTTATTATTTCTGCCAATAGGGACCCCAGAGGAAGGAGTGTTCTTCGAAATGCGGAGTGTGTTGGGTCCCGTCCTCTCACAAATGAAAACCACCTGCTGGTTTACTACAATTTATCTGTTCCAATAAAGTTCCTGTGCTTTGTACGTCCATGCTGTAGTTCATTTTTTTTGCTCCTGTCGATTGAAGAAGGACACGGTACTACTCGAAAGGGTCCAGAGAAGAGCGACTAAGATGGTTAAGGGGCTGGAGGAGCTGCTGTACAGCGAAAGATTAGAGAAACTGGGCCTCTTCTCCCTCGAACAGAGGAGATTGAGAGGGGACATTATCGAAACATTCAAGGTACTGAAGGGGATAGACTTAGTAGATAAGGACAGGTTGTTCACCCTCTCCAAGGTAGGGAGAACGAAAGGGCATTCTCTAAAGTTGAAAGGGGATAGATTCCGTACAAACATAAGGAAGTTCTTCTTCATCCAGAGTGGTAGAAAACTGGAACGCTCTTCCGGAGGCTGTTATAGGGGGAACTACCCTTCAGGGATTCAAGACAAAGTTAGACAAGTTTCTGCTGAACAGGAACGTGCGGTGGTAGGGCTAGTCTCAGTTAGGGTGCTGGACTTAGACCAGAGGGCCGCCGTGTGAGCGGACTGCTGGGCATAATGGACCACTGGTCTGACTCAGCAGCGGCAATTCTTTTGTTCTTATGACTGTCACTGCAGACCTGTTGGATCCCTTTTGTTTCTGCTATCTGAGCTTTCACATAAAAAATAATAGAAGAAGCAACATGAAATCAGAGATGAAGTGTTTAGTTCAGGTGGATTTAGCACAGCAGAGCCCCGGATTATTTGCATTGAAATTTAAATGGTGACCCGTCAAATGCGCGCAGGACAAATGCGCCCTGACAATTGCATGGATGATAAATAGGAGCATGCGCATTGAATGGTGACCCATCAAATGCGGCCCAATGTGGATACTATTTTGCCTTTTTGAGGGAGGTGGGGGGGACTTCCCCCCCCCACTACACTGAAAATATTCACTTCCTATCTAGTGTTAGGGTAAGGTTTACAAAATGATCATGGGAACCCTATCTGGAAGGTCCTGATTTGCTCAGACTCCTCATGCCCCGTCCGTTGGGATGGGCCTGAGGCGCCTCAGCCATTCAGGGCATTAGGTCCGTCATGTTGTCGTCCAGGGAAGATTCATATGTATACTGTATTTATGGGGGAACGCATTTCATGGGGCGCAATTGTTCTGCGCGCATTTGTCGGTGTAACAATTTAAATCACTATTCAGCCTGATACAGATAATGTGATAAGCAAATTAATGGAAACGCTTTTAAAACAGAGAATGATCAAGTTTATGGAATCCTGTGGGTTACAGAACCGGAGGCAACATGGATTCACTAGAGATAGGTCTTGTCAGACAAATCTGATCAATTTCTTTGACTGGATGACCAGAGATTGGCGCTAGATGTGGTGTATTTAGATTTTAGCAAAGCCTTTGACAGTGTTCTACACAGACATCTGATAAATAAACTGAGGGCCCTTGAGATGGGTCCCAGTCTCCCAGAGTGGCGTGCTGGGTCAGGAACTGGTTGAGTGGAAGGCAACAGAGGGTAGTGATCAATGGAGATCGCTCTGAGGAAAGGGATATTACCAGTGGTGTGCCTCAAGGTTCTGTTCTTGGGCCTGTTCTTTTAAACATTTTTATAAATGATATTGCTGAAGGGTTGTCAGGTAAGATTTGCCTCTTTGCAGATGATACCAAAATCTGCAATAGAGTAGACACACTGGATAGTGTGAATAACATGAAGAATGACCTGGCAAAGATTGAAGAATGGTCTGAAATTTGGCAGCTAAAATTTAATGCTAAGAAATGCAAGGTCATGTATTTGGGCTGCAAAAACTAGAGGGAACAGTACAATTTAGGGAGTGAAGAACTTATGTGCACGAAGGAAGAGCGGGACTCAGGTGTGATTGTATGTGATGATCTTAAGGTGGCCAAACAGGTTGAAAAGGTGATGGCGAAAGCTAGAAGGATGCTAGGCTGCATAGGGAGATGTATGTCCAGTAGGGAAAAGGAGGTATTGATGCCTCTGTATAAGACTCTGATGAAACCTCATTTAGAATATTGTGTACAATTCTGGAGGCTGCACCTTCAAAAAGATATAAAAAGGATGGAGTCGGTCCAGAAGAAGGCTACTAAAATGGTGTGTGGTCTTCGTGATAAGGCGTAAGGGGACAGATTTAAAGATCTCAATTGGTATACTTTGGAGGAAAGGCGAGAGAGGGGAGATATGATAGAGACATTTAAATACCTACGTAATGTAAATACACGAGTTGAGTTTCTTTCATTTGAAAGGAAACTCTGCAATGAGAGGGCATAGGATGAAGTTAAGAGGTGATAGGCTCCGGAGTAATCTGAGGAAATACTTTTTTACGGAAAGGGTGGTAGATGCGTGGAATAGTTTACCGGAAGAGGTGGTGGAAACAGAGACTGTGTCTGAATTCAAGACGGCCTGGGATAGGCACGTGGAATCTCTCAGAGAGAGAGAAAAAGAGATAATGGTTACTGCAGATTGGCAGCTCTCTGACCTCACAATGCAGGTGCACAGAGCCTTAGCCTATAGGAAGAGGAGATGCAAATGTTAAGAGCCTTAGCCAATAGGGAGAGGAGGAGATAATGGTTACTGTGGATGGGCAGACTTAGATGGGCCATTTGACCTTTATCTGCCGTCATGTTTCTATGTTCAGTACAGCCCTAATTATAATCCCAGTAATAACAAGGCCGGGTTCCTGCCTAGCTTAATATCATGCCAAGCACAGGAAGACTAGCTCTCAAAGGGCCAGATTCTATAAAAGATGCCTCTGTCAGGCGCCTCTAGGCAGTGGCGTAGTAAGGAGAGAGTGGGGGGGAGGGCGGTCTGTCCTGGGTGCCGGTGCCCATCCTCCTCTCTTTGCCCCCGCTCCTTCCCACTCCTCTCCTCGCCGCACACGCCATCACTTCTCCTCTGCCGTACTTCTATCTCTTCGCTGGCGCAAGCAGCAACTCCAATCTGCTCCACCGTCGGCTCTCCCTCCAATGTCACTTCCAGGTCCCGCACCTAGGAAGTGACATCAGAGGGAAAGCCAACGTTGGGCAGTGAGTTGGTGATGCTGCTCGCACCGGGGAAGTTAAAAGAAGTACGGGGTAGGGAAGGGGTGTGCAGCAGGGAAGGAGTGAGGGGAGGGGGGGGCGGAGAAGCGGGTGGGCATTTCTCACACTCGCCCCAGGCGTTTCTCACACTCGCTACAGCACTGCCTCAAGGGGCCCTAAATCAGAGCCCATATTAACAAGCTAAACAAGCTTTAACAAGCTCATATTTGGGAAAAAAAAATATGAATTGGCTGATAGGCGCCTATCCGATTCTATACAAGGTATGCACCTATCACATGGCACTTAGCGACGCCTAATGCCTAAATGGGCGTGTTTGGGGGTGGAGACAGAGATAACAATATTAAAAATATTCTGTACATGTACATTAAAAATATTCTGTACATGGCGCCTAAGCATGACTGACAAGTGGCCGGCACCTTTTCTCAAGGCGCAGGCACCGTTTTCAGAATCTGGCCCATAGTGCCCCAAAAAAGGAGAATGGTATAAAATGTATAGTGGCTCGTTGGTCTCTAGGGGTATGATTCTCATTTTGGGTGCGAGAGATCTTGGGTTCCATTCCCAGAGAAGCCTCTCACTTTCTAGGGCAGATTCAAGGTGGCAGAAGGGCATGGCTCGGTACTAGTCAGACTTTCATCAGTGGTTAGAGCTACAGCCTTAGCACCCTGAAATCCATTGTTGGATCAAATCCCTCACTGCTCCATGTCACAAAATAAAAAAAAGATAAATAAATAACATATAACGGTTCATAGACAACAACGCGGAAGACAAAGGCGCGCGCCGACAACTGAGCGCAAGACGGAGGCGCGCGCCGAAGAAAATTACAGTTTTTAGGGGCTCTAACGGGGGGTTTTGTTGGGGAGCACCCCCAGTTTACTTAATACAAATTGCGCCGGCGTTGTGGGGGGTTTGGGGGGTTGTAACCCCCCACATTTTACTGTAAACTTAACTTTTTCCCTAAAAACAGGGAAAAAGTGAAGTTTTCAGTAAAATTTGGGGGGTTACAACCCCCCAAACCCCCCCAACGCGGCGCGATCTGTATTAAGTAAAGTGGGGGCGCCCCCCCCGTCGGAGCCCTAAAAACAGTAATTTTCTTTGGCACGTGCCTCTGCGCTGCGCTCAATTGTCTGCTCGCGCCTTTGTCCCGGCGCGCTTTTAACCTGACACCACATATAACAGTGTTTATGTGGGCAGACTAGATGGGCCATTTGGCCTTTATCTACCATCATGTTTCTAATATATATGGAAATACATATATTCTTTCAATAATTTCGGCCTGATGTCTTTTGTAGATTTTTTTACTATTGTATCAAATGCACATCCAGAGGGAGGGTGGTCTTTTCTTTTAAATGAATCTTTGATTTTTCTTTTGATTTGATGGGGAGAGATGGTTAAATCCTGGTTATTAAATATGTATACAAGTGCTTAATTTTTCCTTATGATTATGTAACATATGTTATGTGCACTTTTTTGAAAAATATGAATACGAATTATATTAATTTTAGATGGGTAGGATAGAGGGAGAGGTATTGATATGTTTGTATATTGTAAGGATATTAAGTGATGTCTAGAGTGTAAATTGCATTTTATCTTGTATTCACTTAATGAAATGTTAAAAAAGAATAAAGATATTTTAAAAAAATAAAAAATAATTTCAGCCTCCTCCTCAAGCTAAGAGCCAGGCACAATAAGTTTGGAACCTGAAAAATCAAAACCACAGCCCCCTAAGACAAACAAACAATCCTCCCCCCCCCTTTATTCCTCTTTCTTGGAACTCCTTTCACCCCAATTCCACCAGATCCACCCAAAAACTGAAACTTTCCTTTCCCTCTCTAAAAGGCGTCTCCCTTGTAGGAAAACTAGGTTCCTCCCTCCCTTTTAGAATCACTGAGCTCTGGAACAACCTTACCTCCCCACTTAGGAATCTGAGCTCCCTCCAACTCTTCCGTAAACATCTGAAAACCTGATTATTCTCAAAAATGTAACTCTTCCTCCCTCTCTGATTTTTCTAGTCCTCTAAATTTCCTCTTCATCCTTCCCTCCTCTGGAGTTCCTTTCCACCCTAATTCTTGTTAACCGTGTCGAGCTCTGCGAATGTTGAGATGATGCGGTATACAAACCTAAGGTTTCGTTTCGTTTAGTATGTAAATCAAAACAAAAAAATAAACCAATGCCAAGAGAAAGGTATACGAAATGTGTCAAAAAGATACGAAAACCATTAAAAAGGTTGTATTTGATCTTTTCTATGTAATTCAAATCTTTTCCATCATAAAGAATATGACGATACCAAGTCACCTGCCTTGGCTGCGTTCCAGCATTTTGGCATGCATTTCACACTCTTTGACAGGCCACGATTCAAAATCAAAATCAAAATCAAAATCTTCCTGTGTCTTCGTACTAATCCCAGCTCTGATACTGGCTCTCTGTGTGAGCCTAGACAATAATTTTGGGATAAAGGTTCTGCATTGCATCGAACTGCACAAGTATCTTCATAGCTTTAAGCCTATATAATAAAAGCCAGTTTTCACATGAAAGGTCAGCTCTGGCTTTTTGGGGTTTGTGACGGCACAAAGCTCCTTGCAGGAGAACTAACCTTCCTTTTGCTGTTTACACCACTGACAGTTTTGTTCCCCCCAAAGTGTTCCTTCCATAGCCCTTCCCTTCACAGCTGACAGCAGGTTTCATGTTTATTCAAGTGGTTTTACACAGTTAATTAAAAAAAAGAAGGGAACAACAAAACAACACAAATGCAAAAGACAGCATACCAACAGACAGACAGTGACAAACTGGAACAAAAGGAGACGGTGAGGAACTACAATATTTGGAAAGAAAAGAACAATGAAAGGTAAAAAACAAAAGGAGGGTAAAATAAAGTGCTCAACCAAAAAGGCTGGACTACCATAGACTTAAAACATCTCTAAAAGGACGATTATGATTCAAACGCATCTTTAAAGAGAAATGTTTTTAAACTGGATTTATACTTGTCGAGGACCATGATTTCAAAGCGAGGGGGCCGTGACAGAAAAGATGCTGGTTCTCAAAGTATCGATGTGCTTAAGTGAAGGGACAGCAAGAAAATTTTGGTTAGCAGAACGGACGGAACGTTGAGAAGAAATTCTGGCTGACCTGCAATCTTAATTTTAAAAGTCAGCAACATAATCTTGTAGGTAATTCGGTATTCAGTGGGCAGCCAGTGAGCTTTAACCAGAAGAGGAGTGAGGTGGTCATATTTGTGAGCATCTTTTGTGACCCGTATGACCCATCACACCTTTGACCCATGACCTGCAGTACATTTTCTCGGCTCCAGAAGCAGTGTCAGCAGATAATGCTACAAATGACGAATATAGGCCTCTTGCTGGCACTGCATTGTTACCTGCCAAATTAATTCTAATTGTGGCAGCAATTGTGCAAGTTCTCTTCTTGTTTTATTTTTACTATTATTTTATTTTTTTATGATTACTGTGTACAATTTCCATTCATTCATAAACCAAAAAATCGGGGTAAATACTTCAAACTACAACGTTGTAAATTGCAGAGTGACCAAAGAGATGTAGTAATACTTGAAAAAGTCACTTCAGTACCATCAGAACAAAATATATTCAAAGGTAAACTTATTAGCAATTTTTCTTTTTTGAACTCTGCTCAGAGACATGAAGGCTGATTACTCCGCCTCACCACCCAATCATTGCAGTGTTCAAGAAAAACTGACTCTGTGAACATTCAATAACTTAAGTGCTAGCCCAAAAAATTGCTATGCTGACATCGTAAAATGTATAAATATCTTCAAATATGAACTTAACTTTGGAAAAAATGTGACTGGTTCCGACGTGCCACGTTTCCTTGCTGCGTCAGGGAACCGACAAAACAGCTATCTTAAAGCTGGAGGTGAAGTCAGTGGATTCTGAGGTAGCTGCTTTAATCCCATCAACTACTTAAACTCACACACCACTTTCCATCTACCTGGCTGCAAGCCGAATTCCTTAAGCATTCATAAACGGCACAAAACGGCCACAGTACCACTACGTGCGAGTCGTGTGTCGTGTGATTGCAACTGTAATAACAAGAACTATTACACACCCTGTCAGCCTGAGCCGGTCGTTGTTCCAAAATCACTTGATCAGCTTATTTTTGTACCCCTCAAGCACACGTTGAAATCAAGCGTGGGGATGACGCTGGAGGACCTTTCCGGACTAGCACAAAACTGATTTCTTTTTAGAGCCGCAATTCATGAAGTCATTGGGACTACTCGAGTATGAGTTGATGGCACCTAACAACGACAGGAAAACCAAACAAAAACTGCAGACTATGTACAAGATACAGGCAAATTTTATTGTACCAAAATTAAAATGCAGTAATATAAAACCTTTTTTTAGTTCAAAGAGTTTTATTGATTTTATATAGAATACAATTCCAACACAGTCCATGTTTCGGACAACACGCCTTTGTCAGGGGTCCTAATGAATGCAAACAAAATACAAAACTGATATAAACAATATTTAAAAATCCTATGTGAGATAACGTAGTGGTGTTGTCATGCCATGCCAACAGAAATGTGACAATATTTAGGTTCATCTAGACATCTTTTATTCTTTCTCTGCATGTTTCTGTCCTGTCTTAAATTCGTGAGTCATTATTATTATTTTTTAACTTTATACGTGTGTTTATTCACACTACTTATTCACTTACGTCATATTGTCACATTTCTGTTGGCATGGCATGACAACACCACTACGTTATCTCACATAGGATTTTTTAAATATTGTTTATATCAGTTTTGTATTATGTTTGCATTTATTAGGACCCCTGACAAAGGCATGTTGTCCGAAACATGGACCGTGTCGGGTCCCTTGGTTGGTAAAAAGGTTTTATATTACTGCATTTTAATTTTGGTACAATAAAATTTGCCTGTATCTTGTACATAGTCTGCAGGTTTGTTTGGTTTTCCTGTTGGTGGCTTCACTGCAGATTTGGTCGGATTTTTTTCTTGTGGCACCTAATGACGACAAGCACAATCCAAATAGCCTCAGCGGTTTCAGGATACGTGCTAGTGCGTTGTGACATAATTATGTGTTGAGCACTGAATGCGCTAAAGGGTCTCCCACATTTAACTGAAGACGATGGAATTACATAGAGTCATCTAGCGATGGCTGATAACAATGGAAACGTCTTGCAATGGAGACCCCCATCACTGCAGCGGGTCAAAGTGAGGTGGGTACGCTTCTCTCTCGCAATCTCTCATTTCATTGTTGACTCTCTGTTCCAGTGTGTACCTGGATACTCAGCTCCTGTCACTTAGGGTTACTAGACTTCTAGATTTCCCCAGACATGTCTTCCTTTTGAGGACATGTCTGGGGATCCAGATAGCTTTTCAAAACCCGGCACTTTGCATGATGCAGGACCCAGTTAATCACTCAAAACACAGTGAAATTACTGTAAGAATTCTTGTTGACATCATCGGTCGTCATATCTGTGTAGAACAACACAGCTTTGTGGACAGAACTAGCCACAACTTGTTTCTTGATCTCCTCGCGGCATTGCTTCATTTTTTCACAGACCGCTTCCCTTACTGATAGGCATCAATACAATATATCAGCGATTCTTAAATCTGTCCTGGGGGACCCTCAGCCAGTTGGGTTTTCAAGATATCCCAAATGAATATGCATGAGGCAGATTTACATATAAGAGGTGACAGTTATGCAAATCTATCATGCATATTCATTAGGGATATTTTGAAAACCCGACTGGCTGGGAGTCCTCCAGGACAGGCTTAAGAACCACTGCAATACATCATCAACAAACCGATCAAATATGGAATCTTGGGGACATGCTTATGATATGCATGTGCAACTTAATTGGCTAATGAGCTGTTAAACCATCAATCATTGGATACTAACAACCAGTTAGTGATGTTAATTAACATCAATGAAAGATTAGGTTATTACCTGGATAATCCCCTTTCTCCTTCCCCCCTTTTAAAGGAACTAAACGCAAAAAGATGTATGACAACTTACTTGCAACACATGCAGCTAAATTGGACCCCTCCATCACCAACCTACTGACAGCATCAACTGACCTCAAGGCTTTCCGCAAAGAAATCAAGACCCTACTATTCAAGAAATTCACCCAAACGTCCTAATCCCTTCCTTTTCCCCTCTCTCCCCCTCTTAGAATCTACTCATCAAAATTTCTTTAGACCTTACGCCTTAATTGTAATTTGTATTTCTCTTCCTGGAAATGTCCAGTTATCGTTCTGATGTAATCCGCTTAGAACTGAAAGGTACAGGCGGAATATAAGCCAGTAATGTAATGTAATGTAATGTAATAATCTTCTTTCTGTTAATCTTCTCAGGAGTCCATGCGTTAGGTGATCAATCTATTCCCGTGAACTGGGTTTTGCAGAAGGGCGTTATTCACACCTTTCAGCACTTCCCACATTGCCAATGGAGTGGATTTCCTCCTTCAGTACATTCCAAAGCAATCGACCTGCGTTGGAATAAAATATAAAGAAGGAAGGGTACATTGAACTTCCCCAGAGACATCATACAATTCTGTTCTGCAAATTAGTAAAAAAAAAAAAAAAAAAAAGAACAATTATCAACAGTGATAGTGAACCAACCTGAAGGGGCACTCCACTCCACTGGCAATGTGGTAGGTGCTGAAAATTTTGGGTAACACAAAACCCAGTTCACGGGAATGAATTGATCACTTAACGTACAAACTCCTAGGTAGATGTAACGGAATGAGGATTTGTACATGCATCTGGCTGCGCCTACATCCCATAGTGTGTAACCCAAAAGGGGGCATGGCCATGGAAGGGAGCTTGGGCTGATCACAGGCACTCCAAAAGCTTTCACTATTGGGCTTCTGTGCACCCTTTATAAAATAGCACTTTGCGCCGATCTTTTGATGTTTGATTGCCATTTTTAGACTTGTTTAGTTTATAGTTTATTACTTCTATTCCGATTTTGTCCAAAGTAGATATTACACACACATTAAAAAACTTAACAAGTCACAAGTCTCATCCGAAACCTATCAAAGACTTCTCATCATGGTGCTGTAGATCTTTATCAATACTTCAATCAAAGCTATTACTGAGTAGCATACTGTACTTCATTGGACAAAAAAGATGTTTTTTCAAGTTTATTCAAGTGTATTTAAAAATTTTATATACCACCCAATTGGCCTTCTAGGCGGTGAACATTGTCTTAAAAACATCTATGAAATAACAATACATCCTTTAAAACAATAATCATTATTAAAAACATTTAAAAACAAAACAAAAACAAACAAAAGCAAAAAAGGGAAAAAGGGTAGAACTACAATTTATCAAGTAAAAAGAGAGAACATATAGGGACAAAACAAAAGGGAGGGTGTCTAAAAGTAGAATAAAACTATGTAGCCCTAAAAAGGGTATTTAGGTCTCGAAAGCATCAAGAAAAAGAAATGTTCTTAAATTTGTCTTAAAATGGTGAAGAGTTGATTCTTCCCCTAAGTGGACTGGAATATTATTCCAAAAAGATGGAGCACTGACAGAGAAAGTAGTAGACCTCATTGTATTGATAAACTTCAGAGATGGGTCAGATAAAATATTTTTAGAAGAAGATCTTAAAGTCTTAGAAGAACTATAGGGAATAAGAAGGTTATTAATAAATTATGTCTAGTTTTAAACTGATACAAATCTTTCCGTTGCCGCAAATACACCAGCAGGCTTTTCCACTTTGATGGTCCAGCACATGAAAACACATTTTTCCTTATAGATTCATAGTGCAAACATTTCTGAGTAGGAACAAGGAGCTGAGGAGCGCAGGGTTCTTGAAGGTACATAAGGCATCACACAGTCTTGGGTGACATTCGATTGAGGCTCAAATAAACCATCAATAACAATTTATACTTGACATGAAACTCCATAGATAACCAATACATGGCTATAAAGTATTTAGCAGTGTGCTTAAGTCTGTTAATCCCACATAGCAAACATATTATGGAATTATGCAAAATCCAAGACATGCCCTGGATATGCTCATATGTGCAATTGTGAATTTAAGCATCTAGTTTTTAAGGGATAGAAAATTCACTTTAACACATCTGCAGGTATCTTTATTGTAGGATTACCAGATGTCCTCCTTTTCGAGGACATGTCTGGGGGTCCGGACAGCATTTCAAAACCCGAGTTGGGAGGGGGCAGTGCGTGATATAGGCGGAACAAGAAGGAACCAGGCAGGCCTGTGGGCTTGGCCATGGGTCCGGATTTTCCTGGTAACCCTACTTTATCGTGCATGTACATCCTGACTACGCTTTTGAAATTTACCCCTTACTCTCCCTGTGCTCTAGTGCCAGTCCCTGCGTGACTCTCTTTATCCATTTATTCCATGGTGCCTGGGTGGTTATGATGTTATTCTTTGGAAGTTCTTGTGTAATCTGTGGTGCACCTCTCTAGGCAACGTGTCCTTCCAAAGGTGCTGGTGATGATGGTCATCCTGCCTCTTTCCTTTTTGTTTTCTAGACCTGACCGAATCCCGAGAAGATGCCTCAGCTGCTCAATGCGATCAAAAGTGTGATCGACACCTTTGAGAATTACTGCAGTAAAGAACAAGGTTATGGCAAACTCAACAAGGCGGCCTTCAATCGGCTCATCCAAAGTGAATTTGCCGATGTCATTGAGGTAAATTTCTTAGTGCTGATAACAGTCACTCAAGCTCTTTGCTATTTCTGAATGTTTTCTGGCCTTCACACTCATTCGTAGACCATGTCACCTCCAACTAATTCAAGATAGTTCAATGTGAAGAACTGATAACTTATGAGGCTTAACCTAAGGAGTCACAAAAAACGTGAAAGCAGAAAACACACAACGAAGGTGACTACTGGTAATTGATGTTCAATTTCTTTTATTAAATAAAATGACTTGACATGATCGTGTTTCGGCCCCTAAGAGCCTGCCTCAGGAGTCTGAGTACTAATTGATGAAATGAATGTAAAGATACAGTCTTCTATTTCAGATGCTCTAGTGCAATCTTAGACATTCGCATCTGCAGTCAAAAGTGTATGCCGCTGTCACCTTTGTTGTGTGTTTTCTGCTTAACCCAAGGAGCACATTCTAGGGCAGGGGTGTCAAAGTCCCTCTTCGAGGGCTGCAATCCAGTCGGGTTTTCAGGATTTCCCCAGTGAATATGCATGAGATCTATTTGCATGCACTGCTTTCATTGTATGCTAATAGGTCTCATGCATATTCATTGGGGAAATCCTGAAAACCCGACTGGATTGTGGCCCTCGAGGAGGGACTTTGACACCTCAGCTCTAGGAAGAAGTCCATGTCCACGAATGGTGCCTTGATGGACGGTCTTGTATCAAAGTTCACAGTAACATGAATCTGAGGAGAGTTCTGTCTTTCATGCGGTAGTGATAAGGCTTTCTTTTTGATCTGGGACAGAATCCCAGTGATTCCACGGCTGGGGGTTAATGAAAAAAGAGGAAAGGCCAAATGAGATTCCTTATTTTGATTCTACACTGTGTGTCTGTGCAGCCTTTCCCCACTGAGTGCCTGCTTCTGATTTGGCAAGCCGGAACGTCACAGCTGAAACAGCAAAAGGGCTCCCGCAGTGGAGGTGTGTAATTGGGGGACAACTGGGCAGAATGATTCAATTAGATGCAGGGATTTGGAATTCTGACTGTCCCCTTATTTTCCCTAAGACAATAAGAACTACAAATCCCTGCATGTGATGAGCAAATTCAGGACTGGATTGGCCTGCTCAGTTGTCTTGGGGTGAGAGGAAAAACCTTTTTTGTAATCCAGTCAGGGTTTAAAAGCAATAAACACCAGTAGTTGAACCTCTTCTCCACAGTTACACAGTAGAATTGCTAATATTAAAGGTCTATGTATATTCATTAAAAAAAAAAAAGATAAGACGTCCGAAAGACAGCATAAACTGGCACTTGGACGTTTTACTAGTCAAAATGTCCAACTGGGCATCTTCGAAACTGACTTTCCAGACATCTTTCTGGGTTTTTTTTTTTGTCTTCAGTGCATCTAAATCTTAAAGGGGCATGTTAGAGGTATATTTTGGGCAGGCTTAGGTCTTGGATGTTCCGCAGGGATAATTAAACTTTTAACAAAACATCCAGGGCATCATTTAGAGATTTGGAGCTAGACCTGTTTTAAAAATGAATAAGGATCAAAAAGGTGCCCAGATGACCACTGAACGGACTAAGTCACGATCCTATCCCTTACTTACCCCCTCCCATCACCCAGAGATGTGAAACCTCCCCCCCCAAATACATTCCAGTCTGTATTACAGATCAGTTAGCTACACAGACAGCTGTGCACAGCAAGTAGAGCAGCGGGGCACACTACGGGACAATGTCACATTAAAAGTCCCAGGTACACATGTCACTATAACTTCTTTATATTGTATGGTGAGCCCTCCAAAACCTACTGTACCTACATAAAGATGACACCAGCATTCTTAGAAAGATATCTAATACCGTACGCCCCCCATGAAATCTTTAAGATCTGAAGATAAATCTTTACTAGTAGTTCCTTCACTAAAACTTATATATTCTAGGAGAGATATGATCTTTTCTGTCACAGCCCCGCAAATTTGGAACTCACTTCCACTCAATGTAAGAGAAGAAAAATTACTGAGCAAGTTTAAAAGTCTCCTAAAGAGTTGGTGGTTATTTAAGGACACTTTTTAATGGATTCATTCTAAGTTACAATAGACTAGGAAGATGATCTAGTAAAAATTAAGCAGGTATTTGTTCCCCTACCTTTTGTGTCACTAGACCTTCCTTTTTTATTATTATTATTTTTTTCTTTTTAGAATTGTACTTAAGCCAATTGTTATCGGCCTCATTTCCCTAAATACTAAGTCTCTCTAAACTTGTACTTAAGCTAATTGTTATCGGCCTCCTTTCCCTAAATACTAAGTCTCTCTAAACTTGTACTTAAGCTAATTGTTATCGGCCTCCTTTCCCTAAATACTAAGTCTCTCTAAACTTCTCTGTACCAAGTTCTTCTACTTTTCTTTGGAGTTCCTTTCTACATCAATTCCTGTAAACCGTGCCGAGCTCCACTTCTGTGGAGATGATGCGGTATACAAACTTAAGGTTTAGTTTAGTTTAATTAGTATTAATTGTTATGTTTGTCTTTTATTTTAACCCAACTTTTAACTTATGTAAATCGCATTGGATTTGGAGTATGCGAGTAAATCAAAGAACTTAAATAAACTTGAAACTTGAAACATAAGGGCTATTGTTGTGGTGTACAGGTGGGTACAGTAAGTTTTGGATGGGTTTTGGAGGGCTCACCATACAATATAAGCAGGTATTAGTGACATGGGTACCTGGGGCTTTTTATTTGACGTTCACTGCAGTAGCTCTTAAAGTGCTCCTCTGCTCTGCTTGCTGTGCTCAGCCGTCTGTGGCCAGTTTGCTAAGAATGCTGGCAGCTTGAATGTCCAAAAAACTTGCTTTTGTGTGTTTTTCATGGGGATTTAGTATTTATATACCATTTATAGCCTTTATATTCGAGATAAACCAAAATTACATTACATTACATTAGAGATTTCTATTCCGCCATTACCTTGCGATTCAAGGCGGATTACAAAAGAGTTATAAAAGCTGGGTTATAAAAGAAGATTATTGGTCATTTCTGGTAATAATAATTTTATTTCTTATATACCGCTATACCATAAGTTCAAAGCGGTTTACAACAAGTTACATACAATGAGAATAAGAGATGTTTACAACAAGAAGTAAGAGATGTTTACAACGAGATACATACAATGAGTGTATGAGATGTAAGGGGAACAGAAAAAGTACTTTCTGGGATACAAATTGCAAATGGAAGAGAACCAAGATGGTTTGAATCAAAAGGAAGCATCTAGTCAGAGATTGGAATACAGGGGAAAACAATTTGGGTGAAATACCTTTACAAATGGGAAGAAGGATGAGTTAATCTAAAATCAAGAGAATTGGGGATTGGGATGAGGATAGCTGAGGGGGATTGGGCAAGAATTAGGAATTAGAATTTGTTAAAGAGACGGGTCTTCAGTGATTTTCTGAAGTCGGCGTAAGAAGTAGATCAGGTAGTATCGGTGAGTCGGGAAGAGAAAGGTATTCGTGGTGTCAAGACTTTTTCAGGGATGTCTACATAGGTCATTTAAAAAAAGAAAATATAGACGTCTTGCTGTTTTAGCGAATGGAGATTTTCTCTACTGGATTTCTGGACTTCTTTCCCAAAACGTCCAAACTCAGACTTAGACATACTATCAAAAATGCTTCTCCGCGTGTTTAAGGAGAACAGCTGAACAAACATACTTTTAAGAGGGTCATTTTATTAATGACACTAAACTGTTCAAATTTGTTAAAACGCATGCGGATTGTGGAAAAATTGCAGGCAGACTTTAGGAAATTGGAAGACTGGGCGTCCAAGTGGCAGATGAAATTTAATGTGGACAAATGCAAAGTGATGCACATTGGGAAGAATAACCCAAATCATAGTTACCAGATGCTAGAGTCCACCTTGAGATTTAGCGCCCAAGAAAAAGATCTGAGTGTCATTATAGACAATACGATGAAACCTTCTGCCTAATGTGCAGCGGAGGCCAAAAAAGCAAACAACATGCTAAGAATTATTTAAAAAGGGATGGTTAACAAGACTATGAATGTTATAATGCCCCTGTATTGCTCTATGGTGTGACCTCATCTGGAATATTGCGTTCAATTCTGGTCTCCTTATCTCAAGAAAGATATAGTGGCGCTAGAAAAGATTCAAAGAAAAGCGACGAAGATGATAAAGGGAATGGAACTCCTCGTATGAGGAAAGACTAAAAAGGTTATTGGAAAAGAGACGGCTGAGGGGAGATATGATTGAAGTCTACAAAATCCTGAGAGGAGTAGAACGGGTATAAGTGGATCGATATTTCACTCCGTCAAAATTTACAAAGACTAGGGGACACTCGATGAAACTGCTAGAAAATAATTTAAAAACCAATAGGAGGACATTTTTTTTCACTCAGAGAATAGTTAAGTTCTGGAATGCGTTGCCAGAGGTTGTGGTAAAAACAGATAGCATAGTTATTAAGACATGGGGGAAGCTTCTGCTTGCCCTGGATGGGTAGCATGGAATGTTACTACTCTTTGGTATTCCGGAATCTTGATACTCTTTGGGGTTCTGGAATGTTGCTACTTCTTGGGTTTTGGCCAGGTACTAGGGACCTGGATTGGCTGTGAGAACAGGCTACTGGGCTTGATGGAACATTGGTCTGACCCAATAAGGCTATTCTTATGTTCTTAAAATATTTCTGCATATAATGTCCCTTTTTTTATAAAGCTGCTGTCCTAATTTCTATGGACAGTTAGTTATCTAGGTACCAGGGCTGAATACCACTGATATCCGGGTGGAACTGAGCAGGCCTGGGGGGGAGGTCTAGGGGTCCGGATTTTCCAAACGGAAAAATCTGATAAGCCTACTTATGCAGATATGGCTTTTACAATTACCCTATAGAATGTTTTCAAATGCAAGCAGTGTCTCACTTCTGGCTCACCACACAATTGTTTCCCACGTACTCACCTTTATAGGACCCCCAGGGACCCCTGAAGAAGACTTTTTGTCGAAATGCAGACCGTGTTGGGTCCTGTATCCCTAGCGGACTAGGTCCTTTAAGGCTCTTATGTGGATGATTTATTTTTATGTGGATGGAATTATTTTATGTGGATGATTTCAGTGTACCTTTGGAACTTTGACACTTTCAAATAAAGTCCATTTAGGAACATCGTCACTCCAGAGTTTTTTTGGTTTTCTCTGGATTTCCTTCTTTATGGATATTTTGGGGTCAATTCCTTTTGTTTTTAGCTGGCCTTTCTCCACCATGCAAGTGATACCAATTTGATGAAGCCCTGCCAGTACCTGTGATTGCACTATAGATACTAGATCTTACTCTACTACACCAGAATGCAGGGCTGAGCCCTAGCTGAGTGTCACTACAGTGCACTGACACACTTAGGAGGGGTTGGGTGGTGCCAATGAACTTCTAGGAAGTCTTCCATCTCTGCTGACTCTGATGGGCTTGAAGCCAGAACAAGTTAAGAGTTGACATACTAGTACAGACTGAAGGTCCATCAAGCTCAGTATCCTGTTTCCAATAGTGGCCAAATTCAGGTCACAAGTACCTGACAAGATCCCAAGCAGTAAAATATTTTATGCTGCTTATCCTAGGAATAAGCAGTGGATTTCTCCAAGTTTCATCTTAATGGTTTATGGACATTTCTTTTAGGAAGCTATCCAAACCTTTTTTAAATCTTGCGAAGCTAACTGTTTTCACTACATTCTCTGATAACGAATTCTAGAGTTTAATTAACCGTTGAGTGAAGAAATATTTTATCCGATTTGTTTCAAATCTACTACTTAGAAGTTTCATCACATGCCCCCTATTCCTAGTATTTTTGGAAAGACTAAACAAGTGATTCACATCTGCTCATTCCACTTCACTTAGTACTTTATAGACCTCTACCATGTCTTCTCCAGGCTGAAGATCCCTAGCCACTTTAGCTTTTCCTCATAGGGAAGTCATCCATCCCCTTTACCATTTTAATTGCTCTTCTCTCTACCTTTTTTAATTCCACTATATCTTTTTTCAGATGCAGCAACCAGAATTGCATACAGTATTCGAGGTGCGGTTGCACCATGGAGCAATTATAACATTTTCATCTTTGTTTTCCATTCTTTTCCTGAGAATTCCTAACATTCTACAGTATTTGCTTTCTTAGCCACTGTTGCACACTGAGCAGACGGTTTCAATGTATCATCAACTTCGATTTCCAATCAGAACCTCACGAACAAGAAACAAGAGTAGACATGCTCTGGAACCATTTTGAACCTCCAAACTGGCACCAATTCCTAACCCTATACAACAAATATACCAAATCAAACTGCCTACTGGACGTATGTCCTTCCAAGACCATGACAGCAGCTACTCTAGATTTTAAAAAGGATCTTTTTACCTGGACAGCAACCACTCTCACTGAAGGAACATTCCATGAGGAAATGGGACACATACTAATCACACCCATTCCAAAAGACCAAAAAAACTCACTAGCCCATAAAACCAACTACAGACCGATAGCAAGCATCCCCTTATTCACCAAGCTGCTCGAAGTACTGGTCAATTTGGAGCTAGTAGGCTATCTAGACAAATTTAACATCCTCAGTGAACACCAATCGGGATTCA
The DNA here is from genome assembly GCF_902459505.1 of Geotrypetes seraphini. Classification (NCBI taxonomy): domain Eukaryota; kingdom Metazoa; phylum Chordata; class Amphibia; order Gymnophiona; family Dermophiidae; genus Geotrypetes; species Geotrypetes seraphini. The sequence goes on along the minus strand of NC_047099.1, from coordinate 25,933,579 downwards.
GAAAAGGATTTAGCACTGAGACAGTCCTAACCTCGATCCTTAATCACCTATACGGCTTATTCAGCAAAGGAACAAGTGCTCTGATTTTACAACTAGACTTCAGCAGCGCTTTCGATCTGGTTGATCACGAAATAATGCTACACTGCCTAGACGGAATAGGAATCACAGGAAGAATAAGAAACTGGCTAAAGGGTTTCCTAACAAAGAGATCTTACCGGGTGATTAGTGGAGGGACGTACTCAAACACCTGGAAAAACCCCTTGGGAGTACCACAAGGTTCACCGCTGTCACCTACTCTATTCAACATCTACATATCATACCTAGGACACTTCCTAAAAAAGCTAAACCTAATCCACTACATATATGCAGATGACATTTCCAATTTAATCCCAATAAACAGCATAACGAACGAGACCTCAGAATACATTTCTCATATTATGACCGAAATAGAACACTGGACAATAAACTTCAAGCTGAAACTAAACACAGAAAAAACAAAAGTCTTCCTTGCAAGCCCAACAGACAAAATTACCAATACAACGTTACATATAAAAGATCATTCATACCCGATTACTAAAACAATAAAAATATTGGGAGTCACACTAGACACACACTTGACAATGGTGGAACACATGAACATAGTAGTAAAAAAATGTTTCCTGACACTGTGGAAATTAAGGTCCATTAAAAAATATTTCGACCCCCTATCATTTAGACTACTAGTGCAATCACTAGTGCTTTCAACACTGGACTACTGCAATATTGTTTATATGGGTATACACAATAAAACTGTAAGGAAACTTAGGATTGTCCAAAACACAGCAGTCCGTTTGATATTTGGATTAAAAAAGAGCGACCATGTTAGTCCCTACTACAAACTGCTTCACTGGCTACCAATGGAGGCACGAATAATTTTCAAGTTCTCTTGCATATGTTTCAAGCTGGTTTGGGGACTAGCTCCTACATACCTGCTACCTCACTTCATTCTATACAGCCCTACGAGACAAACCAGAAACAGCAACCTATTTGCATACCCAAGCATTACCGGCTGCAAATACAAAACCTTCCTGGATAGAACTTTTAAGTACCAAGCAAACAAACAACAACACTGGTTGGACAGCTACATAAAAGGAGCAAGACTGACATATAATGCCTTTAGAAAAGCCATAAAAACTGCCTTATTCAACAAAATCATCACCTAAAAAAGTATCTACACTTAACACTACATATGTCCACTCCTGCTTTTAAGTCTGAAATATCTAACATTATATTTTGCTGCCTTTTTAAGATTCTGTTTGCTGTATTTCACTGCCTTTTGTAAGATTCTATATGCTGTATCTCTCTACCTTTCTGTAAGACTCTAAATGCTCTTTGTAAGATTCTATGTGCTGTATCTCAGACCTTTTGTAAGATTCTATATGCTTTTTGTAAGTTTCTATATACAGTGGTGCCTCGCATAACGGACGCCTCGCACAGCGAACGCTGCGCACAACGAACTTTATGTCTTGATTCGTACAACGAACTTCGTTTCACACAACGAAGTCGCCCGAGCTGCATCCTTCCGCGCAGGCACTGCGCTTAACTGCCCTCTCTCCGCCTGGCTCCCTCTTGCCCCCCCCCCCCGACTCCCCGACACGATCGGGGCAAGAGGGAGCCCAAGCCCTCTTGCCCCCCCGACTCCCCGACACGATCGGGGCAAGAGGGAGCTCAAGCCCTCTTGCCCCCCCGACTCCCCGACACGATCGGGGCAAGAGGGAGCTCAAGCCCTCTTGCCCCCCCCGACTCCCCGACACGATCGGGGCAAGAGGGAGCCCAAGCCCTCTTGCCCCCCCGACTCCCCGACACGATCGGGCCAGGAGGGAGCCCAAGTCCTCCTGGCCACGGCGACCCCCTAACCCCACCCTGCACTACATTACGGGCAGGAGGGATCCCAGGCCCTCCTGCCCTCGACGCAAACCCCCCCTCCCCCCAACGACCGCCCCCCCCAAGAACCTCCGACCGCCCCCCAGCCGACCCGCGACCCCCTGGCCGACCCCCACGACACCCCCAACCCCCTTCCCCGTACCTTTCTGTAGTTGGCCGGACAGACGGGAGCCAAACCCGCCTGTCCGGCAGGCAGCCAACGACGGAATGAGGCCGGATTGGCCCATCCGTCCCAAAGCTCCGCCTACTGGTGGGGCCTAAGGCGCCTGGGCCAATCAGAATAGGCCCGGGAGCCTTAGGTCCCTCCTGGGGGCGGGGCCTGAGGCACATGGGCCCAACCCGACCATGTGCCTCAGGCCCTGCCCCCAGGAGGGACCTAAGGCTCCCGGGCCTATTCTGATTGGCCCAGGCGCCTTAGGCCCCACCAGTAGGCGGAGCTTTGGGACGGATGGGCCAATCCGGCCTCATTCAGTCGTTGGCTGCCTGCCGGACAGGCGGGTTTGGCTCCCGTCTGTCCGGCCAACTACAGAAAGGTACGGGGAAGGGGGTTGGGGGTGTCGTGGGGGTCGGCCAGGGGAGTTGGGGGGAGGGGGGGTTTGCGTCGAGGGCAGGAGGGCCTGGGATCCCTCCTGCCCGTAATGTAGTGCAGGGTGGGGTTAGGGGGTCGCCGTGGCCAGGAGGACTTGGGCTCCCTCCTGGCCCGATATTGTCGGGGAGTTGGGGAATCGGCGGGGCAAGAGGGCTTGGGCTCCCTTTTGCCCCGAGCGTGTCGGGGAGTCGGGGGGGGCAAGAGGGCTTGGGCTCCCTCTTGCCCCGATCGTGTCGGGGAGTCGGGGGGGCAAGAGGGCTTGAGCTCCCTCTTGCCCCGATCGTGTCGGGGAGTCGGGGGGGCAAGAGGGCTTGAGCTCCCTCTTGCCCCGATCGTGTCGGGGAGTCGGGGGGGCAAGAGGGCTTGAGCTCCCTCTTGCCCCGATCGTGTCGGGGAGTCGGGGGGGCAAGAGGGCTTGGGCTCCCTCTTGCCCCGATCGTGTCGGGGAGTCGGGGGGGCAAGAGGGCTTGAGCTCCCTCTTGCCCTGATCGTGTCGGGGGTGCCAGGGACCACACGGAGTCACCCACCGTACCACCCGATTCGGGTAAGCGCAGGTATCGGTGGGTGGCTTATTTGCGGGGGGGTGCCTTATTTTACATTTTTTTCTAAAAAGGGGGGGGCTGTCTTATTTGATGGCCCTGCCTTATCATCGGGGAAACACGGTAGAAAAAAAAAAAAATGAACAGTTAAGTCCCAGTTTTTGCCGCTGAGACTCTGCCCTCTCTCACTGTAAAATTAGACTCTACTTAGTCTGTCTTTAAATTTAAAAAATGTGTGTTGTTTTAAAAAACAATTATGTTTTTAGATGTATCTAAATAAAAATAATAACCAAAAATTTATCTTTTTTTATGTCATCTTAGCATATTTTATGCTGCAGAACGAATTATTTTTTTTTACATGTATTCTTATGGGAAAACGCGTTTCACATAACGAACGTTTCGCATAACAAACTTGCTCCTGGAACCAATTAAGTTCGTTGTGTGAGGCACCACTGTACTGTATCCCGGACTTCAACATATTGTAACTCGCTGATTGTCCAGCTCTCTTCAGTGTGAACCGCCTAGAAGTCTCACGACTATGGCGGTATAGAAGAATAAAGTTATTATTATTATTTATCACTTATATGGCGCTGAAAGGCTATATAAGGGGAGAGTGTGGCGCAGTGGTTAAAGCTACCCTGAGGTTGTAGGTTCAAACCCACACTGCTCCTTGTGACCCTGGGCAAGTCACTTAATCCCCCATTGCCCCAGGTACATTAGAAAGATTGTGAGCCCACTGGGAAAAATGCTTGAGTACCTGAATAAATTTAATGTAAACAGTTCTGAGCTCCCTTGGGAGAACGGTATATATAATTGAATAAGTAAATAAGGCATGTACTGTACATTTATAGACGGTACCTTCTCAGAAGAGTATACAATCTAACTTAGACAGTCATGACATATAGGATTGGGGATGCAGAACCCGAGTTAGGAGTCACTTACGGTAGATCTTTTCCTAGGCAGTGACTCCTAATGTGGAACCCTCCATCACGTAGCTATAGTTTGGGATCCTTTTTCTCACATGTATCATTTTGCACTTGTTTCAAGCGGCAATTCTTACCCGACAACCCTTCAGCAATATAGCTTATAAAAATGTTAAAAAGAACAGGCCCAAGAACAGAACCTTGAGGCACACCATTAGTAATATCCCATTCCTCAGTGTGATCTCCATTGACAACTACCTACTGTTGCCTTCCACTCAACCAGTTCCTGACCCAGTCTGTCACTTTGGGGCACATCTTGAGGGCACTCGGATTATTTTTTTTAGATGTCTGTGTGGAACACTGTCAAAGGCTTTGCTAAAATCTAAGTACTGTACATCACATCTAGCTCACTCCCTCTATCCAATTATCTGGTCACCCAGTCAGAGAAATTGATCAGATTTGTCTGCCAAAACCTACCTCTAGTAAATCCATATTGCCTCCCCGGTCCTGTAATCCACTTGATTCCAGAAACTTCACCATTCTCTGTTTTAAAGTGTTTTCATTAATTTGCTTACCACAGAAGTCAGACTTACCAGCTTGTAATTCCCTACTTATTTCTTTACTTCTACTTTTGTGTAGAGGGACCACACCAGCCCCTCACTAGTCCTCCGGTACCACTCCTGACTCTAGAGAAGCACTGGAAAGGTCAGTCAATGGAACCACCAGAACTTCTCTAAGTTCCTTCAGCACTCTCGGATGTACACCATCTAGCCCCATCGTTTTGTCTACCTTTAATTTAGCTAGGTCCTCATGAACACAACCCTCTAAAAATTAATCAGGGTCTACTATTCCTCCATCCTATTTGTGTTTGTCTTCTGCAGTCCTGGTCCTGGCACTTCAGCCATGAATACAGATCAGAACTATTTGTTATGCAATTCAGCCTTTTCTTTATCAGCTTCTATATATTTCTCCCATTCATCTTTGAGTTTCACAATGTCACTTTTGCACTTCTTCCTATCACTGATATCTAAAAAATGTCTTGTCTCCTCATTTTACCATATTAGTTATTTTTTCTTCCATTTGTATCTTCACTTTCCTGACTACTCGACCAGCCTCTCTTAACTTTTCCAGATATTTTTCCTGTCTTCCTCCTTCTGCGATCTTTTATAGTGTATGAAAGCTAACCTCTTATTCTTTACCTTTTCAGCTACTACTTTTGAGAACCAAAGTGGCCTTCTTTTCCTCTTACTTTTACTTACTTGCCTCACAAAAAGGTTTGTCGCCCTTACAATAACTCCTTTCAGTTTTGCCTACTGAATTTCTACTCCTTCCAGACGTTCCCATCCAGACAATTCCTTGATATAATCCCTCATCCAAACAAATTTCAGTTTTTTTGAAAGTCTAGAACCTTTACTTTTGTATGAGCCCTCTCTATATCTGTCTTAATGTTAAACCATACCATTCAGTGATCACTGGATGCCAGTTGATCACCCACTGTAACATCAGAAACATTTTCCCTGTTTGTAAGCACTAAGTCCAGTATGACTCCATCCCTTGTGGGTTCCATTATCAACTGCTGGAACAGTTCTCCTTGTAGAGAATCCAGGATCTCCCTACTTCTAGAAGACCCTGCAATAGGGATACCCCAATCAACATCTGGCATGTTAAAATCACCTATTGGTAAGACTTTCCTTTTTTTAGATATATTCTGAATGTCTACTATTAAATCTCTGTCCACTTCTTCCATTTGTGAAGGAGACCTGTATATCACACCAATGTAAATATATTCACCATTCCCTCTTTCCAAATTGATCCACAGTGCCTCTTCCTTGCCTGCAGATCCTGCAATTGTGTGGCTTTAATATGATCTTTAACATATAACACTACTCCTTTTCTTCCTTCCCTGTCTTTCCTGAACAGATTATAGCCTGGAATAACTATATCCCAGTCATGGTTCTCCATGAACCATGTCTCCATGATCTCTACTATATCCTACTCATCTTCTTCTATCACAGCTTCTAGATCCAGAATCTTGTTTCCCATACTTCGAGTATTGGTATATTTTGCTTTCTAGACATTGCTCCTTTTCCCATCCAGGTAGAGGTATTTAGTGATTTACTTACCTGAGGTCTTGTACTCACCTAGGAGCTTTTATCATCCTGCCCCATCGCTTTTCTAGTTTAAAGCCTTCTTCAGTAGATTAGTCAGCCTGCTACTGAAGACACTTCTTCCCTTCTTTGAAAAATGCATACCATCCCTGCTCAGCAGCCCTTGTAAAATCATCCCATTGTCCCAGAAGCCAATACGCTCTCAACAACACCATTCACGTAGCCATGCATTCATCTCCAGGATGCAATATAATCACTGTCTCAGTTCATCCTCTTAGTATATACAGTAACTTCCACAGCTTGTTTAATTGGGTTTGAAGCATTAAACCCATTCAGCTTCCTAAAAAGTATATTCAGAGGGGATCTACTGTCTGGGATAAGTATAGATTATTCTCAGAATATATGCAAAACCTGCCTAACAGCTGCACACAATAACTAAGAAGAGAAGAGGTTGAAGCAGCATAAGCTTGAAATCCGTGAGAGAAGTCACAGCTTCAGCCCTGCTGCTACTGTACATTGAAGAAACTTTGCATATCATGTGAAAGTCTTAGTAAGTCTGTGCTTTGGATATATAAAATGTAACTCATACCTTTTGAGTCTGTGAATTGAACTCAGGCACAGACATTTGTAGATGCCAGTAACACACTCCCTTTTCAAAAGCCTTTCAAAGCATGATATAAGTTTCCTTAAATAGAGAGAAGTCGACTCTTTCCTCAGTAATTCGTCTAAGATATTAAGCACTTTAAAAGATAGTAATGTATGTTTGCAAAGTACAGTACTCCTAGATCCTCTGTGAATTATTTTTTAACTGTTATATCTTTATCTTATGAGTAATTTATAAGATATTTGAATATATTGCTATTATTCTGTTTCAGGATTCAGAGAATCCCAAGACAATTGAGGCAATAATGCAGGTTCTGGATGAAAATGATGACGGAGAAGTTGATTTCAGAGAGTTTCTTGACCTCTTTTTCAAAGTGATTGTAGCGTATTATGATGCCTTGCAAGCATATAAACAGAAAAAGCATCAACAACCATCAGATTCAGATTCAAAACAAGAAAAAACACCTCAACGAGATTCATCCAAAAAACAAGAAACTCCACAGCCACAAACTTCCATTCTAAAACAAGAGCCATGTATGAAAGCAGACATTCTACAGCCAAAATCCCCTTCCCAGAAACAAGAATCAGCTCTACTTCAAACTCCTACTACTGCATCCCAGAAAAAAGACCATTCTAAGAAGGAAGATCCATTACTTTCTTCACAGAAACAAGATCCATCTCAGCCAAAATCCCTATCTCAGAAACCAGGTCCATTCCAGCCTCAGTCTCCATCCCAGAAATCAGAAGCCTTCCAGAAAAAAGATCTATCCCAGCCTCAATCTCCTTCACAGAAACAAGACTCAGTTCAATCACAAACTCCTTCCCCAAACCAAGACCTATCAAAGAAGCAAGAATGTTCTCAGTCACACTCACAATCTCTTTCACAGAAACAAAATCTATTCCCGAAAAAAGAGTCATCTGAAAAACCAGACTCATCACAGTCACAAACTCTATCACAGCCACAATCTCATGAAAAAAAGGATACCTCAAAGAAGCAAGATGTATCAAAGAAACAAGATCTATCACAGCCACATTACTCCTCCAAAACTCAAGACCCTTTCCAGCATCAAAATCCATCTAAAAAACAAGATCAACATCAACCACAATCTCCTTCTAAAAAGCAAGATCCAACTCAAATTCAATTTCCTTCCCATCAACATGATCCTAAGAAAGAACCGTCAAAGGTAAAAGAACCATCCATTATACAAAAATCACCACTTCTAGAGTCTACAGCCCTGAAAGAAGAAGCTTTTAAGAAACAAGATATATCTCAGCCACAATCCCCATCCAAAGATCCTTTACATCCACAGGACTCATCTAAGAAACAAGATCCAAAGCAAATATTGTCTTCTTCTCATAAACTGGATTCCTGTAAGAAACAAGTTACATCACAGCCACAGTCTCCTTCACAAAAAGAGGACACATCAAAGAAACAAGATCCATTAAAATCACAATCCCTTTCTAAACAACATGATCCTCTCCAGCAAAAGGACACATCTAAGAAAGAAGGCTCAACACTAACATTGTCTTCTTCTGAACAACAGGACAAATCAAAGAAACAAGATCAATCACAGCCACATTCCCCTTCCAAAACTGAAGATCCTATCAAGCATCAACATCCATCTAAAAAACAAGATCAATATGAACCACAATCTCCTTCTAAAAAGCAAGATCAAACTCAACATCAATTGCCTTCCCATCAACAAGATCCTAAGAAAGAACCATCAAAAGTAATAGAACCATCTATTTTACAAAAATCACCACTTCTAGAGTCTACAGCCCTGAAAGAAGAGGCTTTTAAGAAACAAGATATATCTCAGCCACAATCCCCATCCAAAGATCCTTTACATCCACAGGACTCATCTAAGAAACAAGATCCAAAGCAAATATTGTCTTCTTCTCATAAACTGGATTCCTGTAAGAAACAAGTTACATCACAGCCACAGTCTCCTTCACAAAAAGAGGACACATCAAAGAAACAAGATCCATTAAAATCACAATCCCTTTCTAAACAACATGATCCTCTCCAGCAAAAGGATACATCTAAGAAAGAAGGCTCAACACTAACATTGTCTTCTTCTGAACAACAGGACAAATCAAAGAAACAAGATCAATCACAGCCACATTCCCCTTCCAAAACTGAAGATCCTTTCAAGCATCAACATCCATCTAAAAAACAAGATCAATATGAACCACAATCTCCTTCTAAAAAGCAAGATCCAACTCAACATCAATTGCCTTCCCATCAACAAGATCCTAAGAAAGAACCATCAAAAGTAATAGAACCATCTATTTTACAAAAATCACCACTTCTAGAGTCTACAGCCCTGAAAGAAGAGGCTTTTAAGAAACAAGATATATCTCAGCCACAATCCCCATCCAAAGATCCTTTACATCCACAGGACTCATCTAAGAAACAAGATCCAAAGCAAATATTGTCTTCTTCTCATAAACTGGATTCCTGTAAGAAACAAGTTACATCACAGCCACAGTCTCCTTCACAAAAAGAGGACACATCAAAGAAACAAGATCCATTAAAATCACAATCCCTCTCTAAACAACACGATCCTCTCCAGCAAAAGGACACATCTAAGAAAGAAGGCTCATCACTAACATTGTCTTCTTCTGAACAACAGGACAAATCAAAGAAACAAGATCAATCACAGCCACATTCCCCTTCCAAAACTGAAGATCCTTTCCAGCATCAACATCCATCTGAAAAACAAGATCCATATCAACCACAATCTCCTTCTAAAAAGCAAGATCCAACACAAATTCAATCTCTTTCCCATCAACAAGATCCTAAGAAAGAACCATCAAAAGTAATAGAACCATCTATTATGCAAAAATCACCACTTCTAGAGTCTACAGCCCTGAAAGAAGAGGCTTTTAAGAAACAAGATATATCTCAACCACAATCCCCATCCAAAGATCCTTTACATCCACAGGACTCATCTAAGAAACAAGATCCAAAGCAAATATTGTCTTCTTCTCATGAACTGGATTCCTGTAAGAAACAAGTTACATCACAGCCACAGTCTCCTTCACATAAAGAGGACACATCAAAGAAACAAGATCCATTAAAATCACAATCCCTTTCTAAACAACATGATCCTCTCCAGCAAAAGGACACATCTAAGAAAGAAGGCTCAACGCTAACATTGTCTTCTTCTGAAAAACAGGAAACATCAAAGAAACAAGATCTATCACAGCCACATTCCCCTTCCAAAACCGAAGATACTTTCCAGCATCAACATCCATCTAAAAAACAAGATCCATATCAACCACAATCTCCTTCAAAAAAGCAAGATCCAACTCAACATCAATTTCCTTCCCATCAACAAGATCCTAAGAAAGAACCATCAAAAGTAATAGAACCATCTATTTTGCAAAAATCACCACTTCTAGAGTCTACAGCTCTGAAAGAAGAGGCTTTTAAGAAACAAGATATATCTCAGCCGCAATCCCCATCCAAAGATCCTTTAAATCCACAGGACTCATCTAAGAAACAAGATCCAAAGCAAATATTGTCTTCTTCTCATAAACTGGATTCTTGTAAGAAACAAGTTACATCACAGCCACAGTCTCCTTCACAAAAAGAGGACACATCAAAGAAACAAGATCCATTAAAATCACAATCTCTTTCTAAACAACATGATCCTCTCCAGCAAAAGGACACATCTAAGAAAGAAGGCTCAACACTAACATTATCTTCTTCTGAAAAACAGGAAACATCAAAGAAACAAAATCTATCACAGCCACATTCCCCTTCCAAAACTGAAGATCCTTTCCAGCATCAACATCCATCTAAAAAACAAGATCAATATGAACCACAATCTCCTTCTAAAAAGCAAGATCCAACTCAACATCAATTGCCTTCCCATCAACAAGATCCTAAGAAAGAACCATCAAAAGTAATAGAACCATCTATTTTACAAAAATCACCACTTCTAGAGTCTACAGCCCTGAAAGAAGAGGCTTTTAAGAAACAAGATATATCTCAGCCACAATCCCCATCCAAAGATCCTTTACATCCACAGGACTCATCTAAGAAACAAGATCCAAAGCAAATATTGTCTTCTTCTCATAAACTGGATTCCTGTAAGAAACAAGTTACATCACAACCACAGTCTCCTTCACAAAAAGAGGACACATCAAAGAAACAAGATCCATTAAAATCACAATCCCTCTCTAAACAACACGATCCTCTCCAGCAAAAGGACACATCTAAGAAAGAAGGCTCATCACTAACATTGTCTTCTTCTGAACAACAGGACAAATCAAAGAAACAAGATCAATCACAGCCACATTCCCCTTCCAAAACTGAAGATCCTTTCCAGCATCAACATCCATCTAAAAAACAAGATCCATATCAACCACAATCTCCTTCTAAAAAGCAAGATCCAACACAAATTCAATTTCCTTCCCATCAACAAGATCCTAAGAAAGAACCATCAAAAGTAATAGAACCATCTATTATGCAAAAATCACCACTTCTAGAGTCTACAGCTCTGAAAGAAGAGGCTTTTAAGAAACAAGATATATCTCAGCCGCAATCCCCATCCAAAGATCCTTTACATCCACAGGACTCATCTAAGAAACAAGATCCAAAGCAAATATTGTCTTCTTCTCATGAAGTGGATTCCTGTAAGAAACAAGTTACATCACAGCCACAGTCTCCTTCACATAAAGAGGACACATCAAAGAAACAAGATCCATTAAAATCACAATCCCTTTCTAAACAACATGATCCTCTCCAGCAAAAGGACACATCTAAGAAAGAAGGCTCAACACTAACATTGTCTTCTTCTGAACAACAGGACAAATCAAAGAAACAAGATCAATCACAGCCACATTCCCCTTCCAAAACTGAAGATGCTTTCAGGCATCAACATCCATCTAAAAAACAAGATCAATATGAACCACAATCTCCTTCTAAAAAGCAAGATCCAACTCAACATCAATTGCCTTCCCATCAACAAGATCCTAAGAAAGAACCATCAAAAGTAATAGAACCATCTATTTTACAAAAATCACCACTTCTAGAGTCTACAGCCCTGAAAGAAGAGGCTTTTAAGAAACAAGATATATCTCAGCCACAATCCCCATCCAAAGATCCTTTACATCCACAGGACTCATCTAAGAAACAAGATCCAAAGCAAATATTGTCTTCTTCTCATAAACTGGATTCCTGTAAGAAACAAGTTACATCACAACCACAGTCTCCTTCACAAAAAGAGGACACATCAAAGAAACAAGATCCATTAAAATCACAATCCCTCTCTAAACAACACGATCCTCTCCAGCAAAAGGACACATCTAAGAAAGAAGGCTCATCACTAACATTGTCTTCTTCTGAACAACAGGACAAATCAAAGAAACAAGATCAATCACAGCCACATTCCCCTTCCAAAACTGAAGATCCTTTCCAGCATCAACATCCATCTAAAAAACAAGATCCATATCAACCACAATCTCCTTCTAAAAAGCAAGATCCAACACAAATTCAATTTCCTTCCCATCAACAAGATCCTAAGAAAGAACCATCAAAAGTAATAGAACCATCTATTATGCAAAAATCACCACTTCTAGAGTCTACAGCTCTGAAAGAAGAGGCTTTTAAGAAACAAGATATATCTCAGCCGCAATCCCCATCCAAAGATCCTTTACATCCACAGGACTCATCTAAGAAACAAGATCCAAAGCAAATATTGTCTTCTTCTCATAAACTGGATTCCTGTAAGAAACAAGTTACATCACAGCTACAGTCTCCTTCACATAAAGAGGACACATCAAAGAAACAAGATCCATTAAAATCACAATCCCTTTCTAAACAACATGATCTTCTCCAGCAAAAGGACACATCTAAGAAAGAAGGCTCAACACTAACATTGTCTTCTTCTGAACAACAGGACAAATCAAAGAAACAAGATCAATCACAGCCACATTCCCCTTCCAAAACTGAAGATGCTTTCAGGCATCAACATCCATCTAAAAAACAAGATCAATATGAACCACAATCTCCTTCTAAAAAGCAAGATCCAACTCAACATCAATTGCCTTCCCATCAACAAGATCCTAAGAAAGAACCATCAAAAGTAATAGAACCATCTATTTTACAAAAATCACCACTTCTAGAGTCTACAGCCCTGAAAGAAGAGGCTTTTAAGAAACAAGATATATCTCAGCCACAATCCCCATCCAAAGATCCTTTACATCCACAGGACTCATCTAAGAAACAAGATCCAAAGCAAATATTGTCTTCTTCTCATAAACTGGATTCCTGTAAGAAACAAGTTACATCACAACCACAGTCTCCTTCACAAAAAGAGGACACATCAAAGAAACAAGATCCATTAAAATCACAATCCCTCTCTAAACAACACGATCCTCTCCAGCAAAAGGACACATCTAAGAAAGAAGGCTCATCACTAACATTGTCTTCTTCTGAACAACAGGACAAATCAAAGAAACAAGATCAATCACAGCCACATTCCCCTTCCAAAACTGAAGATCCTTTCCAGCATCAACATCCATCTAAAAAACAAGATCCATATCAACCACAATCTCCTTCTAAAAAGCAAGATCCAACACAAATTCAATTTCCTTCCCATCAACAAGATCCTAAGAAAGAACCATCAAAAGTAATAGAACCATCTATTATGCAAAAATCACCACTTCTAGAGTCTACAGCTCTGAAAAAAGAGGCTTTTAAGAAACAAGATATATCTCAGCCGCAATCCCCATCCAAAGATCCTTTACATCCACAGGACTCATCTAAGAAACAAGATCCAAAGCAAATATTGTCTTCTTCTCATGAACTGGATTCCTGTAAGAAACAAGTTACATCACAGCCACAGTCTCCTTCACATAAAGAGGACACATCAAAGAAACAAGATCCATTAAAATCACAATCGCTTTCTAAACAACATGATCCTCTCCAGCAAAAGAAAGAAGGCTCAACGCTAACATTGTCTTCTTCTGAAAAACAGGAAACATCAAAGAAAGAAGATCTATCACAGCCACATTCCCCTTCCAAAACTGAAGATCCTTTCCAGCATCAACATCCATCTAAAAAACAAGATCCATATCAACCACAATCTCCTTCAAAAAAGCAAGATCCAACTCAACATCAATTGCCTTCCCATCAACAAGATCCTAAGAAAGAACCATCAAATGTAAAAGAACCATCCAGTATGCAAAAATCACCACTTCTAGAGTCTACAGCCCTGAAAGAAGAGGATTTTAAGAAACAAGATACATCTCAGCCACAATCCCCATCCAAAGATCCTTTACATCCACAGGACTCATCTAAGAAACAAGATCCAAAGCAAATATTGTCTTCTTCTCATAAACTGGATTCTTGTAAGAAACAAGTTACATCACAGCCACAGTCTCCTTCACAAAAAGAGGACACATCAAAGAAACAAGATCCATTAAAATCACAATCTCTTTCTAAACAACATGATCCTCTCCAGCAAAAGGACACATCTAAGAAAGAAGGCTCAACACTAACATTATCTTCTTCTGAAAAACAGGAAACATCAAAGAAACAAGATCTATCACAGCCACATTCCCCTTCAAAAACTGAAGATCCATTTAAGCATCAACATCCATCTAAAAAACAAGATCAATATGTACCACAATCTCCTTCTAAAAAGCAAGATCCAACTCAACATCAATTGCCTTCCCATCAACAAGATCCTAAGAAAGAACCATCAAAAGTAATAGAACCATCTATTATGCAAAAATCACCACTTCTAGAGTCTACAGCCCTGAAAGAAGAGGATTTTAAGAAACAAGATACATCTCAGCCACAATCCCCATCCAAAGATCCTTTACATCCACAGGACTCATCTAAAAAACAAGATCCAAAGCAAATATTGTCTTCTTCTCATAAACTGGATTCCTGTAAGAAACAAGTTACATCACAGCCACAGTCTCCTTCACAAAAAGAGGACACATCAAAGAAACAAGATCCATTAAAATCACAATCCCTCTCTAAACAACACGATCCTCTCCAGCAAAAGGACACATCTAAGAAAGAAGACTCATCACTAACATTGTCTTCTTCTGAACAACAGGACAAATCAAAGAAACAAGATCAATCACAGCCACATTCCCCTTCCAAAACTGAAGATCCTTTCCAGCATCAACATCCATCTAAAAAACAAGATCCATATCAACCACAATCTCCTTCCAAAAAGCAAGATCCAACACAAATTCAATTTCCTTCCCATCAACAAGATCCTAAGAAAGAACCATCAAAAGTAATAGAACCATCTATTATGCAAAAATCACCACTTCTAGAGTCTACAGCTCTAAAAGAAGAAGCTTTTAAGAAACAAGATATATCTCAGCCACAATCCCCATCCAAAGATCCTTTACATCCACAGGACTCATCCAAGAAACAAGATCCAAAGCAAATATTGTCTTCTTCTCATGAACTGGATTCCTGTAAGAAACAAGTTACATCACAGCCACAGTCTCCTTCACAAAAAGAGGACACATCAAAGAAACAAGATCCATTAAAATCACAATCTCTTTCTAAACAACATGATCCTCTCCAGCAAAAGGACACATCTAAGAAAGAAGGCTCAACACTAACATTATCTTCTTCTGAAAAACAGGACACATCAAAGAAACAAGATCTATCACAGCCACATTCCCCTTCAAAAACTGAAGATCCATTTAAGCATCAACATCCATCTAAAAAACAAGATCCATATGTACCACAATCTCCTTCGAAAAAGCAAGATCCAACTCAACATCAATTGCCTTCCCATCAACAAGATCCTAAGAAAGAACCATCAAAAGTAATAGAACCATCTATTATGCAAAAATCACCACTTCTAGAGTCTACAGCTCTAAAAGAAGAAGCTTTTAAGAAACAAGATATATCTCAGCCACAATCCCCATCCAAAGATCCTTTACATCCACAGGACTCATCTAAGAAACAAGATCCAAAGCAAATATTGTCTCCTTCTCATAAACTGGATTCCTGTAAGAAACAAATTACATCACAGCCACAGTCTCCTTCACAAAAAGAGGACACATCAAAGAAACAAGATCCATTAAAATCACAATCTCTTTCTAAACAACATGATCCTCTCCAGCAAAAGGACACATCTAAGAAAGAAGGCTCAACACTAACATTATCTTCTTCTGAAAAACAGGAAACATCAAAGAAACAAGATCTATCACAGCCACATTCCCCTTCCAAAATTGAAGATCCATTCCAGCATCAACATCCATCTAAAAAACAAGATCAATATGAACCACAATCTCCTTCTAAAAAGCAAGATCCAACTCAACATCAATTGCCTTCCCATCAACAAGATCCTAAGAAAGAACCATCAAAAGTAATAGAACCATCTATTATGCAAAAATCACCACTTCTAGAGTCTACAGCCCTGAAAGAAGAGGATTTTAAGAAACAAGATACATCTCAGCCACAATCCCCATCCAAAGATCCTTTACATCCACAGGACTCATCTAAGAAACAAGATCCAAAGCAAATATTGTCTTCTTCTCATAAACTGGATTCCTGTAAGAAACAAGTTACATCACAGCCACAGTCTCCTTCACAAAAAGAGGACACATCAAAAAAACAAGATCCATTAAAATCACAATCCCTCTCTAAACAACACGATCCTCTCCAGCAAAAGGACACATCTAAGAAAGAAGACTCATCACTAACATTGTCTTCTTCTGAACAACAGGACAAATTAAAGAAACAAGATCAATCACAGCCACATTCCCCTTCCAAAACTGAAGATCCTTTCCAGCATCAACATCCATCTAAAAAACAAGATCCATATCAACCACAATCTCCTTCCAAAAAGCAAGATCCAACACAAATTCAATTTCCTTCCCATCAACAAGATCCTAAGAAAGAACCATCAAAAGTAATAGAACCATCTATTATGCAAAAATCACCACTTCTGGAGTCTACAGCTCTGAAAGAAGAGGCTTTTAAGAAACAAGATATATCTCAGCCACAATCCCCATCCAAAGATCCTTTACATCCACAGGACTCATCTAAGAAACAAGATCCAAAGCAAATATTGTCTTCTTCTCATGAACTGGATTCCTGTAAGAAACAAGTTACATCACAGCCACAGTCTCCTTCACATAAAGAGGACACATCAAAGAAACAAGATCCATTAAAATCACAATCCCTTTCTAAACAACATGATCCTCTCCAGCAAAAGGACACATCTAAGAAAGAAGGCTCAACGCTAACATTGTCTTCTTCTGAAAAACAGGAAACATCAAAGAAACAAGATCTATCACAGCCACATTCCCCTTCCAAAACTGAAGATCCTTTCCAGCATCAACATCCATCTAAAAAACAAGATCCATATCAACCACAATCTCCTTCAAAAAAGCAAGATCCAACTCAACATCAATTGCCTTCCCATCAACAAGATCCTAAGAAAGAACCATCAAATATAAAAGAACCATCCAGTATGAAAAAATCACCACTTCTAGAGTCTACAGCCCTGAAAGAAGAGGATTTTAAGAAACAAGATACATCTCTGCCACAATCCCCATCCAAAGATCCTTTACATCCACAGGACTCATCTAAGAAACAAGATCCAAAGCAAATATTGTCTCCTTCTCATAAACTGGATTCCTGTAAGAAACAAGTTACATCACAGCCACAGTCTCCTTCACAAAAAGAGGACACATCAAAGAAACAAGAGCCATTAAAATCACAATCTCTTTCTAAACAACATGATCCTCTCCAGCAAAAGGACACATCTAAGAAAGAAGGCTCAATACTAACATTATCTTCTTCTGAAAAACAGGAAACATCAAAGAAACAAGATCTATCACAGCCACATTCCCCTTCCAAAATTGAAGATCCATTCCAGCATCAACATCCATCGAAAAAACAAGATCCATATGAACCACAATCTCCTTCAAAAAAGCAAGATTCAACCCAAATTCAATTTCCTTCCCATCAACAAGATCCTAAGAAAGAACCATCAAAAGTAATAGAACCATCTATTTTGCAAAAATCACCACTTCTAGAGTCTACAGCTCTGAAAGAAGAGGCTTTTAAGAAACAAGATACATCTCAGCCAAAATCCCCATCTAAAGATTCTTTACATCCACAGGACTCATCTAAGAAACAAGATCCAAAGCAAATATTGTCTTCTTCTCATAAACTGGATTCCTGTAAGAAACAAGTTACATCACAGCCACAGTCTCCTTCACAAAAAGAGGACACATCAAAGAAACAAGATCCATTAAAATCACAATCCCTTTCTAAACCACATGATCCGCTCCAGCAAAAGGACACATCTAAGAAAGAAGGCTCAACATTGTCTTCTTCTGAAAAACAGGAAACATCAAAGAAACAAGATCTATCACAGCCACATTCCCCTTCCAAAACTGAAGATCCTTTCCAGCATCAACATCCATCTAAAAAACAAGATCCATATCAACCACAATCTCCTTCCAAAAAGCAAGATCCAACACAAATTCAATTTCCTTCCCATCAACAAGATCCTAAGAAAGAACCATCAAAAGTAATAGAACCATCTATTATGCAAAAATCACCACTTTTAGAGTCTACAGCCCTGAAAGAAGAGGCTTTTAAGAAACAAGATATATCTCAGCCACAATCCCCATCCAAAGATCCTTTACATCCACAGGACTCATCTAAGAAACAAGATCCAAAGCAAATATTGTCTTCTTCTCATAAACTGGATACCTGTAAGAAACAAGTTACATCACAGCCACAGTCTCCTTCACAAAAAGAGGACACATCAAAGAAACAAGATCCATTAAAATCACAATCCCTTTCTAAACCACATGATCCGCTCCAGCAAAAGGACACATCTAAGAAAGAAGGCTCAATACTAACATTGTCTTCTTCTGAAAAACAGGAAACATCAAAGAAACAAGATCTATCACAGCCACATTCCCCTTCCAAAACTGAAGATCCATTCCAGCATCAACATCCATCTAAAAAACAAGATCAATATGAACCACAATCTCCTTCTAAAAAGCAAGATCCAACTCAACATCAATTGCCTTCCCATCAACAAGATCCTAAGAAAGAACCATCAAAAGTAATAGAACCATCTATTATGCAAAAATCACCACCTCTAGAGTCTACAGCTCTGAAAGAAGAGGCTTTTAAGAAACAAGATATATCTCAGCCACAATCCCCATCCAAAGATCCTTTACATCCACAGGACTCATCTAAGAAACAAGATCCAAAGCAAATATTGTCTTCTTCTCATAAACTGGATTCCTGTAAGAAACAAGTTACATCACAGCCACAGTCTCCTTCACAAAAAGAGGACACATCAAAGAAACAAGATCCATTAAAATCACAATCCCTTTCTAAACCACATGATCCGCTCCAGCAAAAGGACACATCTAAGAAAGAAGGCTCAATACTAACATTGTCTTCTTCTGAAAAACAGGAAACATCAAAGAAACAAGATCTATCACAGCCACATTCCCCTTCCAAAACTGAAGATCCTTTCCAGCATCAACATCCTTCTAGAAAACAAGATCCATATGAACCACAATCTCCTTCAAAAAAGCAAGATTCAACCCAAATTCAATTTCCTTCCCATCAACAAGATCCTAAGAAAGAACCATCAAAAGTAATAGAACCATCTATTATGCAAAAATCACCACTTCTAGAGTCTACAGCTCTGAAAGAAGAGGCTTTCAAGAAACAAGATACATCTCAGCCACAATCCCCATCCAAAGATCCTTTACATCCACAGGACTCATCTAAGAAACAAGATCCAAAGCAAATATTGTCTTCTTCTCATAAACTGGATACCTGTAAGAAACAAGTTACATCACAGCCACAGTCTCCTTCACAAAAAGAGGACACATCAAAGAAACAAGATCCATTAAAATCACAATCCCTTTCTAAACCACATGATCCGCTCCAGCAAAAGGACACATCTAAGAAAGAAGGCTCAATACTAACATTGTCTTCTTCTGAAAAACAGGAAACATCAAAGAAACAAGATCTATCACAGCCACATTCCCCTTCCAAAACTGAAGATCCATTCCAGCATCAACATCCATCTAAAAAACAAGATCAATATGAACCACAATCTCCTTCTAAAAAGCAAGATCCAACTCAACATCAATTGCCTTCCCATCAACAAGATCCTAAGAAAGAACCATCAAAAGTAATAGAACCATCTATTATGCAAAAATCACCACTTCTAGAGTCTACAGCTCTGAAAGAAGAGGCTTTTAAGAAACAAGATATATCTCAGCCACAATCCCCATCCAAAGATCCTTTACATCCACAGGACTCATCTAAGAAACAAGATCCAAAGCAAATATTGTCTTCTTCTCATAAACTGGATTCCTGTAAGAAACAAGTTACATCACAGCCACAGTCTCCTTCACAAAAAGAGGACACATCAAAGAAACAAGATCCATTAAAATCACAATCCCTTTCTAAACCACATGATCCGCTCCAGCAAAAGGACACATCTAAGAAAGAAGGCTCAATACTAACATTGTCTTCTTCTGAAAAACAGGAAACATCAAAGAAACAAGATCTATCACAGCCACATTCCCCTTCCAAAACTGAAGATCCTTTCCAGCATCAACATCCTTCTAAAAAACAAGATCCATATGAACCACAATCTCCTTCAAAAAAGCAAGATTCAACCCAAATTCAATTTCCTTCCCATCAACAAGATCCTAAGAAAGAACCATCAAAAGTAATAGAACCATCTATTATGCAAAAATCACCACTTCTAGAGTCTACAGCTCTGAAAGAAGAGGCTTTCAAGAAACAAGATACATCTCAGCCACAATCCCCATCCAAAGATCCTTTACATCCACAGGACTCATCTAAGAAACAAGATCCAAAGCAAATATTGTCTTCTTCTTATAAACTGGATTCCTGTAAGAAACAAGTTACATCACAGCCACAGTCTCCTTCACAAAAAGAGGACACATCAAAGAAACAAGATCCATTAAAATCACAATCCCTATCTAAAGCACATGATCCTCTCCAGCAAAAGGACACATCTAAGAAAGAAGGCTCAACACTAACATTGTCTTCTTCTGAAAAACAGGAAACATCAAAGAAACAAGATCAATCACAGCCACATTCCCCTTCCAAAACTGAAGATCCTTTCCAGCATCAACATCCATCTAAAAAACAAGATCCATATCAACCACAATCTCCTTCCAAAAAGCAAGATCCAACACAAATTCAATTTCCTTCCCATCAACAAGATCCTAAGAAAGAACCATCAAAAGTAATACAACCATCTATTATGCAAAAATCACCACTTCTAGAGTCTACAGCCCTGAAAGAAGAGGCTTTTAAGAAACAAGATATATCTCAGCCACAATCCCCATCCAAAGATCCTTTACATCCACAGGACTCATCTAAGAAACAAGATCCAAAGCAAATATTGTCTTCTTCTCATAAACTGGATTCCTGTAAGAAAGAAGTTACATCACAGCCACGGTCTCCTTCACATAAAGAGGACACATCAAAGAAACAAGATCCATTAAAATCACAATCCCTTTCTAAACAACATGATCCTCTCCAGCAAAAGGACACATCTAAGAAAGAAGGCTCAACACTAACATTGTCTTCTTCTGAAAAACAGGAAACATCAAAGAAACAAGATCTATCACAGCCACATTCCCCTTCCAAAACTGAAGATCCTTTCCAGCATCAACATCCATCTAAAAAACAAGATCCATATCAACCACAATCTCCTTCAAAAAAGCAAGATTCAACCCAAATTCAATTTCCTTCCCATCAACAAGATACTAAGAAAGAGCCATCAAAGGTAGAAGAGTCATCCCTGATACAAAAATCACTGTTTCTAGATTCTACACCCTCAAAACAAGATACCTTCCCATTACAATCTTCTTCTCAGAAACAAGATTCATTGCATTCCCAATCTTCTTCTCTTAAAGATTTGTCTAAGAATCAAGATTTAGGTCAGGCACAATCTCTTTCCCCAAAACAAGATCAATCTATGAAGGATGACCTAGTTTTGAAACCAGATGATCCACTGAAGAAAGATCAAGTAATACATGAGCGATTTTCAGAGCAAGACACGTGCCAAAAACCCCAGGACCCAGGGCAAAAGCATGATTCCCAATCACAATCACAAACTGGAATATGGCGACAGGTCTTTCCATCTACCCACCAAGAAAAGCATAGTTCTGAGCAGGCAGGACAGTCAGTTTTTTATTCATACCTCAAAGAATTTGAGCAGAAACAACAATCACAGTCATGGGGATGGAAACACATCTTTCCATTTTCTCAACAACAAGACCCATCCCAGAAACATGACACAGTCAGGGAACAGCTAGCCTGGTCAAGTGAGCAGCACCCTCAACACTCAGCTGCACAACAAGCAGAATCAATGTTCCCATCACAATATGAATCTCCATCTGCATCTGTAGGGACTCCTCAACATTCATGGAGCCAGGCACAGGGACAAGGGCAGCTGAAGAAACAGGATCCAGCTCAACCTGATCAGAGGCAGGAAACACCTCCATCCCATGCAGCCCCTAAAGAAAATCCATCTCAGCAGCAACAGCAGCCAGAAAAACAGCCAACCAAACACTTTCGATGGCCATGGCAAACATAAAGCGATGAAGTAAATCGCGCTCATAACGATGTGGCGCGAACTGAAAGTCTTCTTAACTTTGTTGTGCATTGCTTAAGTGTTTGTGGTTCATGAAATTCAGCTTCTCTTATGCTTTGGCCCAGTGTTACGAGGAAATAGTGGAAGGGGGTAATAATTCCAATGCCTCCAGGTGATGTAGAGAATACTGTCATGATGTTATAATTGCAAAGCAACAGCAATATCTCTTGAAATGATTGCATGATCACAGCAGTAGTGATCTCTCTGCTTCTTTATTAAATGGTAACAGTCTCAGTTGAGAAACACATCTGAAGGTTTCAGAAGCTTCATGAAGCTATACGATTAAGCATCTCCATTTAAATGTGAT
Source organism: Geotrypetes seraphini (assembly GCF_902459505.1). Lineage (NCBI taxonomy): Eukaryota > Metazoa > Chordata > Amphibia > Gymnophiona > Dermophiidae > Geotrypetes > Geotrypetes seraphini. The sequence continues at coordinate 25,910,901 of NC_047099.1, read as the reverse complement.
GCCACTGTAAAGTACAATACCCGGTAATTGGTTCTGCACTTCAGGACAGATGAGTAGAACATAACTGGCCTGGTCTGAATATTTTAAAATGGACTCCAACAGGGGAGGGCAAAGGAGAATTATTTTCACAGATCTGAACTTTGAGATAAGTGATTCAAATGCACTAGTGTGCTGCCTACAATAGCTGTACGTGTGGAAAGGGTGATGGTAGCTTTCATCGACATTAAACCATCCTCTGTCATCTGAGTCTTTTCATACATATATCATTCAAAATCTGAATTTTTTTTCCCTGTGAATAACTAACTCTAGGGTGGTCTCTTGGGCTCTGTGTAATCTCTGTACTCACATATAATGTAAATAAATGCATCAGCAATCTATTTGTCCTCATATAAAGTCAGTATTTATGGTCTGTATCCCCCCTTATCATCATTTTTTTATTTTTTATTTTTAATGTGGATATTTCAGCAATAGTGTCTGGTCAGTGGCTGCCAATGAATATCCAGATAAAGTGGCAATGTGGCAGCACTGTGTGGATAATGGCCACATTCAGATAGACTATCCCATCGCACTAAGCACATTCTCTTTGCTGAATACTGCTGCTTTCAGATATCCTCTGGCTTTATCCAAGCTCCAACCACCGAATGCCATGGTTAACAAGAAGCTCACAGTTACACCCGACTCCATGTGTCAACGTACAGAAAACTGGCGCTTACCCTGCGCAAGTAGCGCTGAAGCAACTGAGCGTTATTCTGAAAGTGGCAGAACCGTAGGTGGAGCAATAGGGGGGGCCTGGGCAAGGCTACCACTTACTTGCAGCTCACAGCATACAGTTAATTATGAATGCCTTTACCGCAATGCAGATATCTGCAGTAGAGAATGATACGGGGACAAATTTTTCCCCCCTCCCCGCAGGAATTCAATTTCCCCATCCCGGCCCCATTCCAGTAAGCTCTGCCTTAACCACACAAGCCTCAAACACTTATGATTTTAAAGTGTTTGAGGCTTGTGGAGATGAAGACGGAGCTTAGGCATTGGTGGAATGAGGCATTATGACATCACAGTCTGAGCTCTAGAATGTGGCTACTTAGGATTTTAAAGGGTTTGAGGCTTGTGCAGATGAGGACAGAGCTTGTAGGAACAGGGTAGGGACAGGAAAAGAACTCGCTGGGACGGGACAGGAAAATGAGTTCTTGCGGGGACGGGGAAAATGTGTCCCCGTGTCATTCTCTAATCTGCAGTTACACCAAATCTATAGCTGATATAACTGGGGCATGTACATGTAAGTCAAGCCAATACTGGATATACTTATAATAATAATAATAATAATAATACATTTATTTATATACCGCAACACCTCACGGTTCAGTGCGGTTTACAATAAGAGGTAAGAACTGTAAAAACACAGCGAATTTACACCACAAAGCACAGTACATTATATATAAAATATAACAAGAAATTATTAACTTATCTAGATTATACATCTTTATCAAACAGATAAGTTTTTAACAATCTTCTAAAAGCCTGGTAATTCTATTCATAAGAACATAAGAACATAAGCAGTGCCTCCGCCGGGTCAGACCATAGGTCCATCCTGCCCAGCAGTCCGCTCCCGCGGCGGCCCAAACAGGTCACGTCCTGTCTGAATCACCAGAAGGGGCTCTCTTGCCACCTTGGTTTCTCATTTAAGTCCTATCTTCCCATCGAAGTCCTAACCCTCCGGTCTTGCACATGCACGACCTGTTGGGTTTCTATACTTATTACCTGGTTAGCTTTCTATACTTGTGTTACATCCCAGCTCCTCCCTCAGTATCCCACGATCCCTTTATCCCTCAGGAATCCGTCCAATCCCTGTTTGAATCCCTGTACCGTACTCTGCAGGGATTCAAACAGGGATTGGACGGATTCCTGAGGGATAAAGGGATCGTGGGATATTCAATTTCTTATATTCTGCACCTTGTTCCACAAGATTCTGGGTGGGTTAAACTCAAAGAAACCTTGACAAAAAGAGAATAACATATCATAATAGAATACATAAGAACATAAGATTTGCCGCTGCTGGGTCAGACCAGTGGTCCATCGTGCTCATGTGGCGGCCCATTGGTCAAAGACCAGTGCCCTATTTGAGTCTAGCCTTACTTGTGTATGTTCTGTTCCAGTATGAACTTATCCAACCTTGTCTTGAATCCCTGAAGGGTACTTTCCCCTATAACAGCTTCCGGGAGAGCGTTCCAGACCTCCAGCACTCTCTGGGTGAAGAAGAACTTCCTTACGTTTGTACGGAATCTTTTCCCTTCTAACTTTAGCAAGTGCCCTCTTGTTCTCTACGCTCTCTAGACGCTTGCTAAAAAGTACATGCCCGCTTATAGAATTGCTCCCATAGTGCTGAGCTGGTGAGAGGAAATATTCTGCATCACTATTTCCGTAGACCTGCTGAAAGTCCCTCTCACCAGAAAACAGTGAGAAAATTAAGAATGGTATAGAACACGGCTATTCGCTTGATATTTGGATTGAAGAAAAGCGACCATATTAGTCCCATATTAGTCTCACTGTTGCACTGGTTCCAATGGAAGCACGAATAATGTTTACGCAGGCCTGGGGACTAGTTCCTTCCTAGCTCCTACCTCATTTCGCACTATACAGCCCCATACGGACAACCAGAAACTGTAACTTATTTGCATACCCAAGGATCACTGGCTGTAAATATAAGTCCTTTTTGGATAGGTCTTGGATAGGTAACTACATCAATGGAGCTAGACTGACTTACGGCGCCTTTTGGAAAGAAATTAAAACCGTACTGATTGACAGATTTCTCTTGTAAACAGAAACCACACTAAATTTATATTTTCCTTCTGTCTATTTCTTGTGTAATATGTTGTACTTTCACTATTTGCATTTTGTAATTCGCTGATTGTCCAGCTCTCTTCAGTGTGAACTGCCTAGAAGTCATCTGACTATGGCGGTATAGAAGAATAAAGTTATTATTATTATTATTATCTCAGAATACCAGGAATGGCTTCATACTTGTAGCACCTCCTGGGTTCAGCCACTCACTATATGTCCTGTTCCCTTCACTTCCTTTCTGCCTCAGTCCAGGTGTATGACCTGACAGTACAAACATGGCCTTAGATATTCCAAAACTCTCCCTTTCTTCTTTCATGGTATTTCTCAGATCAAACACTGTTCAATTCAGGAATTACAATCTTGCATATTGAACAGGGATCATCAGACCACCACTGCGTAATATGTAATGTAATGTAATGTAATTTATTTCTTATATACCGCTACATCCGTTAGGTTCTAAGTGTATATATATATATATATATATATAACTTCAAGTGGTTTAAATCTTCATCGATCCCGGCGAGATTGTTCTTAGCTTTACTTATTTTTCATTACTTTTTTATATGTTTCTTTTCATTGTTTATAATAGTACTTAGCTTTAATATGTATTTTTCCTCCTGCCGATGCATTTCACAAGCCTTTTGCAGCAGTGAACACCTAGTTTATCTCTTTTGCGTACCTCCCCTCCTTGAAAAAGGCATGTGAAATGTGTCAGCAGGAGGGAAGAATGCATATTAAAGTTAAGTACCACTATAAAGAATGAAAAGAAATATATAAAAAAGTAATGAAAAATAAATAAAGCTAAGAACAATCTCGCCAGGATTGATGAGGATTTAGACCACTTGAAGTTAAATTACGCGGTGGTAGTCTGAGGATCCCTGAGCATTTGTAGCTATTCTTTGTCTCATTCAAATATAGGAAATTTCTCAGATGATACATATGATAGAAATATTAGCAGGAAGAGTCTCTGGTTTAGTAGAACTTTTTTCTGCAGGGATGAGAAACAGCAATCCCTACTAACTGAAGAAAAGTTGAAAGAGGAGATTTCTGTGAATCAAGTTTGACTTCTTTTCAGGTAAGGGACCTTTGCTGTACTTGAGAGAGAGGATCAACTTTAGGGTGCCAGTGGGATCCTGAGCATCTATGTGAAACAGGACGACCCAACCTGCCCCAAGAGCATGCCAATGAAAAACACCAGGCAGCAATGTGTCCCCCCTCCCTGTTGACACATCCCTACTTCTTTCATCATGAGGAATGTACCATGAAGAGCAAGGGTAGCATTTTCCCTACTGCTGGCTCCGATTATGGACTCCTATTGAACGGAGAAACTTTAAGTAGGACTTCAGCAGAACGAGATTTAGGAGTAATCATCAGTGCAGACATGAAAACTGCCAATCAACTGGAGAAGGCTTCATCTAAGGCTGTATCAATAGAAGTTTCGTCAGCCGAAAGCCTGAAGTCATAATGCCGTTGTACAGGGCCATGGTGAGACCTCATCTGGAGTACTGTGCGCAATTCTGGAGGCCACATTACAGTAAAGATGTGCGTAGAATTGAATCGGTTCAGCGGACGGCCACCAGGATGATCTCGGGGCTCAAGGGTCTCTCGTACGAAGAGAGACTGAATAAATTGCAGCTCTACACTCTTGAGGAACGTAGGGAGAGGAGAGACATGATCGAAACATTTAAGTACCTCACGGGACGTGTCGAAGTGGAAGATGATATTTTCTTTCTCAAGGGACCCTCGGCCACAAGAGGGCACCCGCTCAAACTCAGGGGTGCAAAATTTCATGGCGACACCAGAAAGTATTTCTTCACAGAGAGAGTGGTTGATCATTGGAACAAGCTTCCAGTGCAGGTGATCATTAGGGCATAGCAGGGGGTGGGTAAGCAGAGTGGGCAGACTTGATGGGCTGTAGCTCTTTTCTGCCGTCATCTTCTATGTTTCTATGTTTCTATTATAGCTCTGGGTCTTTAGATTTGCCAATACATGACTCAGGTTCCTGCTGAAGAGCTGTATAATTCCCTTACAGACACTAATCATTATCTCTACTCAGAGGAAGTAGGAATGAGTCATGTGCTCCACCCCAACCGAAGAAGCCTGGCTATTCACTTTATCACCTTAGCAAACTACTCTGAAAATCTCATTCAATTGGTTTACTAGGAACTGGTTATTGGACAAATAAGGATAGTGGTGTTACCAGTGGTGTACAATTCTGGAGACCGCATCTTACCGAGTAGAGCTTTGGATTCTTGCCCAGAAATAGCTAAGAAAAAAATTATAAAATTTAAATTGAATCAGGTTGGGCAGACTGGATGGACCATTCGGGTCTTTATCTGCTGTCATCTACTATGTTACTATGTTCAAAGATATACCTGTATAAACAGGATGGATTTGATTCCAATGGTAGCTATTAAAATGGTCAGTGATCTTCATCATAAAGCGTATGGGGAAAGATTAACAGATCTCAATGGGGTTGATATTCAATCCGAGTGGTTAATTTAAATTTAATTTAAAGAAGGTATTTATTTAATTCATTTTCAATCCTGTTCTCCCCAAAGAGCTCAGGACGGGTTACAGGTTTACATACATAATGTACAGTTAACAAATTACAATTTGCCATAGTTACAGTACAAGTTTTTTTGATACAAGTTTTTTTTATCCTAATTTGACATATTCTAGGGATCTAATATCAATATATTTGGAGGGCCATAATCAAAAGAAATGTCTAAGTCTGATTTAGACATAGGGTGCTAGTCGCCCAAAGTCGGCAGCGGAAGAATCTCCATTCTTGAAAAGTACATCCAAAATATTTTTTTTAGGAAATTGTCTACTTCTACATCCAGCCGTCTGATTGCCAAGACCGCTAGTACATCAAGTTTATTATTATTTGATATTCCGCTAATCAAGTTACATCTAAGCGGCTGTTTATACCACATTCTCATCCAAAAAACTGTCCAAATCCCAAACACCTAGAACAAGATCTTTGGGATGTGGGAGAGGCCAGCAAAGTGATGGACTGGCCATCCAGACACAGCAATGGGGCACCTTACAGGTCACTGCTATGAACTTAACAAAAAGGGTGCCACATAAACATCTCTCTCCCCCAAAACCCGCTATACCTGCCAGTCTACAACCCCAATAGCCCTTATGGCTGCGGGTAGCACCTATATATCAGTACAGTAGAATTTTGGGGGCCTCACATTTTCCACCATAAATGTAGTGGTTAGAGTGGCTTATGGGCCTGGGTCCTCCTTGCTATAGTTCACTAACTCACCCCCAGACTACTTAAGCCACCTCTGTGCAGCTCTACCAGGCTTTCCTATACCAGGTGCTGATGTTCTGGATGCAGGTATGTAATTTCAATTTTTATGGCGGTGTGAGGGGGGTCAGTCATCACTGGGGGAGTGTGTGTAGGTCTATACTTTGTCCCTGCAGTGGTTATCTGGTCACTTTGGATACCTTCTGGGCACTTATACCTGGTTTTAAATCGCCTAAGTCATAATGTATAAGTTCTGCCCAGGCAGCCTCGTAAAACTTTCGATTATCCCTGCAATACGACTAAGTCTAGGTCGGCCCACATCCCGCCCTAACCACTCCTTCAAAAATGCCCCTTTCAGCTCTGGGCGCACAGCAGAATTCAGAGGCCTAAAAAAATCCCTGGATAAGTCTAAAAACCCATTTCGATTATCAGCACTTGGATGACCTGTTTTTGACTTGGGCGGGTTTTTAGACGTATTTCTGTTTCAATTTTGAGCCCCATAATATGCAGTTTACAGGATACATTTGACATAGTTACATAGAAAGATTTATCAGTATAAGCTTTTATCCTAATGTGACACATATCGATATACATTAATATTTCTTTGCAATCTATAGGCCTTAGGCAGGGGAGTTACAATTCTATGTTGACACTAATACATCACATTTCTTAAAACATATAAATACAAAGTCAGTGATTCACATCAATCTTCTGGAACAATTTAATATCATTGAAACACCAGGGAAAATAAATATGTTTTTAAAGATTTTCTAAAATCATTCAAGGACTCAGTCAATCTTAAGTTCTTTGAAGTGTGTTCCATAACTGAGATCCTAGTACCATAAAATTGAATCTCTATACATCTCAAGTCTTATTTGCTTGGAATCTGGAATGTCAAGTAATGTCTGATTACCTGAACACAAAGGCCTTCCTTCCACAAGAACTTTAAAATATCCTCTTTGAGGCTAACTGCCAATTTTAAGAGGCACTTTAACTAGTTAGTACCGCTGAAAAGAACCAGTTAGTGTCGAACTGAAAAACCAGGTATTTTGGGGGTGTTGTGGGGGCAGAGTCATCACTTGACCATTTAATGCTGATATAGGATTGCATAAAATCCTTTCTTTATGCAGTAACTCACAGCCGGTGAAGTGATGAATATCACTCTTTACCAGCTGTTAGTCAGCTCCAGACAACTGGAAACTCAATGCTGGTGCCCAGACATAGCCTGGCATTGAACATAAGAACATAAGAAATGCCTTCACCGGATCAGACCCAAGGTCCATCCTGTCCGGCGACCCGCACATGCGGAGGCCAAGCCAGGTGTTCCCAAATGGACATCTTGATCACCCGTATCCCTCAACGTGATTTGCAAGAAGGTGTGCATTCAACTTGCCCTTGAATCCCAGAATGGTGGTCTCTGTCACCACCTCCTCCGGGAGAGCATTCCAAACATCCACCACTCGCTGTGTGAAACAGAACTTCCTGACATTAGTCCTGAGTCTGCTGCCCTTTAGTTTTAGTCCATGACCTCTTGTTCTAGTCACTTTTGACAATGTGAATAATGAAGTTTCTTGCTCTATTTTGTCGAAACCTTTTAGTATTTTTATGTTTAATGCTGGAAGCAGAGGGCAAAACGCTGATCGCCATTAGCTAAATATTGGGTCCAATACATGTACAGTACTTTGAAAGAAAGGCGGGAGAAGGTGGTAGATGCATGGAACAGACCCCCTCCCTCCCCCCCCGGTAGAGGTGGTGGAGACAGAGACTGTGATTGAATTCAAAAAAAGCCTAGGATAGGCACGTAGGATCTCTTAGGGAGAGGAAGTGATAATGGTTACTGCGGATGGCCAGACTGGATGGGCCAATATTGTTTCTTTTTATATTTTAATATAATAAGTTCAATATAAAACAATTCAAGGCTTGTGTGGATGAAATCAGGTGGTTTGTGGGGATGAGGACCGAGCTTACGGGATTAGTCCAATAAAATGGTATTTTCTTATTTCTCATTATTTGTTTTATTTTTATTTGTTAATTTGTAAAGTGGTGATTGTTATGTATCAGTTTTGTCAAATTTACATCTACTGTCTTTATATTTTGCACAGTATTAGAGGATATGTATTACTGTTTTTGTGGTGTTGTGGTGTTGCATTGTATGCAGAGTCTGGTTTCTTGGCAGTTCAGTTTAACTTTTGTCTACATATTTCTATTTTTAGTTTGTGATTATTCCATATTGGGCGAGGGTGTATCTGTCTGTGTGTATGAAAGGGACATGGCTTTCTGATAGCATCGACTGTACAGTATCAATTGACTGTGCAGGACCTGGTTTGTTTAGTTTTACAATGTATTTGTTGGTGTTCTAGTGCTCACTGCAGTGTTTAAGATGCTGCCTTTTCCTAGGTACACTCTTGTGAGTTATGTAGATTGTTATTAAAAATCATATTTTTCATATAGATGGGGGGAGGGTGTCAAAAAATGATGGACCCCAGGTGTCAAATATGCTAGGTACGCCACTGGTCCTCCTTTCCATAAGTCCTTAACCCACCCCCAAAATGACTTAAGCTGCCTCTGGGCTGGATGACTAGGCTTTCCTATGCCAGGCGGCCAGGTGATGATGGTCTGGAGGCTGAATTTTAAAGTTAGGATTAAAATTTTTAGGGGGGGGTCACTGGTGTAGTGTGTGGGGGTCTGTTTTATGTGTTTGCAGTGCTTATCTGGTGATTTTAGGTGTTTTTTTTGTGACTTAGGACATGTTTTACATGGTCTAAGTCACAACGTCCAAGTTCCGTCTAGGCTCTGTTCTAAAACTTTCATGCTGTACGACTAAATCTAAGCCAGCCCACCTCCCGCCCAGCTCCCACCCTTGACACGCCTCCTGAAATGCCCCGTTTAGGTTTGGTCATTCAGCGGCACTATGAAGTCCTAGGTCATTTAGAAATACGTCCAAAACCCATTTTTATTATCAGCACTTTTTGAGAAATGTTCGTCCAAATGCTGACTTAGGCCGGTTTTGGACGTTTTTCTCTTTCGATTATGAGCCCCTTAGTCTATAGGAAGAGATGCAAATGTTAAGAGCCTTAGCCAATAGGGAGAAGAAGAGATAATGGTACTGTGGATGGGCAGACAAGATGGGCCATTTGGCCTTTATCTACCATCATGTTTCTATAAATTCAAGATCATAATCGGAGCTGTGCACATGGGATGGAGAGGGACCAAATTGTTCCCTGTCCATTTTGTCCTCTTCTTGGCTATGGGGCTGTGGGCAGAGCAGGGGCACCAGGGCTTGCATTACAATGAGCACAAATCCGGCTCAGTACAGTCTTATATAAATGAGAGAACATAAGAATAGCCACACTAGCTCAGACCAATGATAAAATATGATATGATACATACTGCCATTACCACAAGGTTTACAATAATTAAAAAAAAAAAAAAGCGCCAAGACATTCCCTTGGAAATTACAATAACAGTTTACATATAAAATATCACACTCATTAAAGTGTTTTTCTAAATGAATGTTTCCTAAAACCAAAGTAAGAATCGGAACTATTCAGACTTAAATCCAAGGCCTGCCACATTTTAGGAGCTCTAATTGACATTCATACTTAAAGCCTCCAATTCTCTAATCAGCTAGTTTAGCAAGGTTTAAAAAGGGTTTGGATAATTTCCTAAAAGAGAAGTCCATAGACCATTGGAGAAATCCACTGTTTATTCCTGGGATAAGCAGCATAAAATCTATTTTACTTCTTGGGATCTAGCTAGGTGCTTGGACCTGGGTTGGTCACTGTTGGAAGCAGGACACTGGGCCTTTCGGTCCGTCCCAGTATGGCAATTCTTTATGTATTCAATATTCTATACCATTCTCTCAGGGGAGCTGAGAACGGTTTACATGAATTTGCTCAGGTACTCAAGCATTTTTCCAAAAGGACAATTACATAACCTTTTATTTTTGGGGGATTAAAAATAAATTCAAAATGTGAATACATGTAGCCTGGACAATCACCATTTAATATTTTAAACAATATACAAAACCAAACAGAATTCTCGCTTCAATAGGCAGCCAACGTAAATCAATATAATATCATGCTATCCTATCACATTCGTGTAGGGAGAAGATCAGTTGTACAGCAGTATTTGGTTTGTCTGTAACTTTTGTAGAGATTGGTTAGAAAGACCGATGTAGCACAGATTGCAATAATCTTAACCATTGCACCAATAATCTGAATTGATCTAATTCGAGAGAAAACCAAAAAAACTCTGTGGAGTGACGATGTTCCCAAATGGACTTTATTTGAAAGTATCAAAGTTCCAAAAGTACACTAAAATCATCCACATAAAATAATTCCATCCACATAAAAATAAATCATCCACATAAGAGCCTTAAAGGACCTAGTCCGCTAGGGATACAGGACCCAACACGGTCCACGTTTCGACAAAAAGTCTTCTTCAGGGGTCCCTGGGGGTCCTATAAAGGTGAGTACGTGGGAAACAATTGTGTGGTGAACCGGAAGTGAGACACTGCTTGCATTTGCATTTGATCTAATTCGAAACATTTCTGCTCAAATTCCCCCCTAAAAAGGAAAGAACTTTTAAATAATGTATTTAGTTGTGGTTCCAGTGACAAAGTTTGATCAATGTACAGACCCAGGCTTTAAAAAACTGGCAACAACATGTAATTAGTTTGTCCAATTAACAGTGTGTCTGGCTTGCTACCTAGTAAAGGAAATTTGGTCTTATCTGTATTGGGTTTTAATTTATATTCAATCAGCCATACTTCTATCGTTTTTAGAGAAACCTGAATAAGACTGGTTTTTTTTGTGCTAAAGATGAAATAATCAGTATCATGACAGTGAGATTTGTCAGCATAACTATAAATATGGAATCCCGCTTCTGACAGTGGCCAATCCTGGTCGCAGTACCTGGCAGAAACCCAGATAGTCGCGCCATTCAATTCTATCGATCCAGGACAAGCAGTGGCTTTTCCCACATCTGTCTCAATAGCACACTAGGGACTTTTTCTCCAGGAATTTGTCCAACCCTCTTTTAAACTCAGCTATGCTAATTTTTGTTCAGTGAAAAAAAATATTTCCTCCTATTGGTTTTAAAAGTATTTCCATGTAACTTCACCGAGTGTCCCCCTACTCTTTGTTCTTTTTGAAAGAGTGAAAAATCAATTAATTTTGACCTATTTTACACCACTCAGGATTTTGTAGACCTCCATCGCATTTCCCCTCAACTGTCTCATTTCCAGGTTACAGAGCCCTAACCTCTCCAGCCTTTCCTTATATGAGAAGAGGGGAAGGGGTAAAACGTGGACCTCACGGACCTTACGGACCTCGCGGATCTAAAACCGCACGTCCTTAAAAATCTGAGGTCCCTGCCACTTTTAGTCTTTGGCTCTGACAGAGCTCTATGACAATTTAACTCTGACGAATCCTAATGCTTTTCCCTCCCTATGCTAGGATCTGTCAGAGTTAAATTGCCATAGAGCTCTGTCAGAGCCAAAGGCTAAGGGCCTGATTCTCCAAAGTGCGTCCCGATTTTAGGCAGCTGTAGGCATCCTACAGCTGTCTAATCAGCCTTTCGGGATGCACGTTATTTAAAATAATGCTCCCCAGGAAGGCCGCCTATATTTAAGGCGCCTCCGGGAGCCTAGGGAGACCTGCAAGACGCCTAAGCTCGCCTAAGGGCCTTAGGCGAACCTAGGCGGCCCTACGCGTCTCCCTAGTAAAGGAAGAGACGCTTAAAATGTAGGCCAGCAAAATACTGGTCTACATTGTAAGTAGACGCGGCCGCTATACTTATGGCAGCAAGGGATCTCCCTGCTGCAATAAGTATAGCGGCCGCGGTCGCAGCCGCCTGTCCCATCGCCGAGGCAATCGCCGGCCATCGCCCATCGTCCCATCGCCGCCTGTCCCATGGCCCAGGCAAGGCGCCAGGCTAGGCACCTGGGCCAATCAGGCCTTAGGATTAGTGGGGAAGGGCGGACCCGCTATGCCTAAGGCCTGATTGGTCCAGGCTTCTAGAGCCTGGGCCAATCAGGCCTTAGATTTAGCGGGGATGGGCCAGGAAGGGGCGGGCCCGTCTCATTTTCACGAGGCGGGCCCGTCGGCTGGACGGCAGCAAGACCCGTCCAGCCGACCAACATGTAAAGGTTAGTTGGGGGAGGGAGGTTAGTTTTTGGGGGGGTCGTCGGGCTTTCCGGCAGGAGGATTGGGCATCCTCCTGCTCGCGATTACCAGTTTGGAGGAGAGGGGGGTTCCAGGGGGTTTCCGGCAGGAGAATTGGGCTCCTGTCAGCGATTACCAGTTTGGGGGGGAGGGGGGTTCCAGGGGGGTTCCGGCAGGAGGATTGGGCATCCTCCTGTCGGCGATGGGACAGGCGGCCGCAACCGCGGCCGCTATACATATTGCACCAGGGAGATCCCTTGATGCCATAAGTATAGCGGCCACATCTAATTTAACACGATTCTCTAATCGGCGTCTGTACCATGGACGCCGGTTACAGAAACGGGGTTTAGTGTAGGACCGATTCTGTATAGGACACTTCGCCTGGGCGTCCTATACAGAATCAGGGCATAAAAGTGGCAGGGACCTCGGATTTTTAAGGACGTGCGGTTTTAGATTCACGAGGTCCGTAAGGTCCGTGAGGTCCGCGTTTTACCCCTACCCTGAGAAGAGTTCCATCCCCTTTATCATTTTGGTCACCCTTCTTCAAACCTTTTCTAATTCCACCATAATATTTTTTTGGGAGGGGGGGAGACAGAGCACTCATAACTACATTCAATATTCAAGGGGGCAGATGCTCAAAACTTAGGGCTCCTTTTACGAAGCCGCGTTACCAGTTTAACGCGCGTAATAGCGCGTGCTAATTTTCCGGCCGCTCTAGCCGCTACCGCCTCCTCTTGAACAGGATGTAGTTTTTTGGCTAGCACGGGGGTTAGCGCGTGCGATAAAGCCACTAACGTGGCTTCGTAAAAGGAGCCCTTACTGTCCAAAACTGGTTTTAGGCAGTCTAGCTTGCATGTTAGTTCAGCCTCCGATGCACTAAAAGGTTCTGGTGGCTTTTAACATTCATGGTATCAGCTACCGAGAAGCCTATGCAAATGCATTACAAGGAGCTCATTAGTATTAAAATGAGCTCTCTGTGTAATACACTGCAAGGAAAGTTACATCATAGCCACAGTCTCCTTCACATAAAGAGGACACATCAAAGAAACAAGATCCATTAAAATCACAATCCCATTCTAAACAACATGATCCTCTTCAGCAAAAGCACACATCTAAGAAAGAAGACTCAACACTAACATTGTCTTCTTCTGAAAAACAGGATACATCAAAGAAAGATCTATCACAGCCACATTCCCCTTCCAAAACTGAAGATCCTTTCCAGCATCAACATCCATCTAAAAAACAAGATCCATATCAACCACAATCTCCTTCTAAAAAGCAAGATCCAACAAAATTCAATTTCCTTCCCATCAAAGTGATCCTACGAAAGAACCGTCAAAGGTAAAAGAACCATCCATTATGCAAAAATCACCACTTCTAGAGTCTACAGGCCTGAAAGAAGAGGATTTTAAGAAACAAGATACATCTCAACCACAATCCCCATCCAAAGATCCTTTACATCTACAGGACTCATCTAAGAAACAAGATCCAAAGCAAATATTGTCTTCTTCTCATAAACTGGATTCCTGTAAGAAACAAGTTACATCACAGCCACAGTCTCCTTCACAAAAAGAGGACACATCAAAGAAACAAGATCCATTAAAATCACAATCCCTTTCTAAACAACATGATCCTCTCCAGCAAAAGGCCACATCTAAGAAAAAAGACTCAACACTAACATTGTCTTCTTCTGAAAAACAGGATACATCAAAGAAACAAGATCTATCACAGCGACATTCCCTTTCCAAAACTGAAGATCTTTTCCAGCATCAACATCCATCTAAAAAACAAGATCCATATCAACCACAATCTCCTTCTAAAAAACAAGATCCAACCCAAATTCAATTTCCTTCCCATCAACATGATCCTAAGAAAGAACCATCAAAGGTAATAGAACCATCTATTATGCAAAAATCACCACTTCTAGAGTCTACAGCCCTGAAAGAAGAGGCTTTTAAGAAACAAGATACATCTCAGCCACAATCCCCATCCAAAGATCCTTTACATCCGCAGGACTCATCTAAGAAACAAGATCCAAAACATACATTGTCCACTCAAGAACTGGATATTTCCAAGATACAAGATATATCACAGCCACAGTCTCCTTCACAAAAAGAGGACACATCAAAGACACAAGATCCATTAAAATCACAATCCCTTCCTGAACAACATGATCCTCTCCAGCAAAAGGACTCTTCTAAGAAAGAAGACTCAATACTAACATTGTCTTCTTTTGAAAAACAGGAAACATCAGAGAAACAAGATCTATCACAGCCACATTCCCCTTCCGAAACTGAAGATCCCCTCCAGCATCAACATCCATCTAAAAAACAAGATCCATATCAATCACAATCTCCTTCCAAAATGCAAGATCCAACACAAATTCAATTTCCTTCTCATCAACAAGATCCTAAGAAAGAACCATCAAAAATAATAGAACCATCTATTATGCAAAAATCACCACTTCTAGAGTCTACAGCCCTGAAAGAAGAGGCTTTTAAGAAACAAGATACATCTCAGCCACAATCCCCATCCAAAGATCCTTTACATCCGCAGGACTCATCTAAGAAACAAGATCCAAAACATACATTGTCCACTCAAGAACTGGATATTTCCAAGATACAAGATATATCACAGCCACAGTCTCCTTCACAAAAAGAGGACACATCAAAGAAACAAGATCCATTAAAATCACAATCCCTTCCTGAACAACATGATCCTCTCCAGCAAAAGGACTCTTCTAAGAAAGAAGACTCAATACTAACATTGTCTTCTTTTGAAAAACAGGAAACATCAGAGAAACAAGATCTATCACAGCCACATTCCCCTTCCGAAACTGAAGATCCCCTCCAGCATCAACATCCATCTAAAAAACAAGATCCATATCAACCACAATCTCCTTCTAAAAAGCAAGATCCAACCCAAATTCAATTTCCTTCCCATCAACATGATCCTAAGAAAGAACTATCAAAGGTAAAAAAACCATCCATTATGCAAAAATCATCACTTCTAGAGTCTACAGCCCCGAAAGAAGAGGCTTTTAAGAAACAAGATACATCTCAGCCACAATCCCCATCCAAATATCCTTTAGATCCACAGGACTCATCTAAGAAACAAGATCCAAAACATACATTGTCCACTCAAGAACAGGATATTTCCAAGATACAAGATATATCACAGCCACAGTCTCCTTCACAAAAAGAGGACACATCAAAGAAACAAGATCCATTAAAATCACAATCCCTTCCTGAACAACATGATCCTCTCCAGCAAAAGGACTCTTCTAAGAAAGAAGACTCAATACTAACATTGTCTTCTTTTGAAAAACAGGAAACATCAGAGAAACAAGATCTATCACAGCCACATTCCCCTTCCGAAACTGAAGATCCCCTCCAGCATCAACATCCATCTAAAAAACAAGATCCATATCAACCACAATCTCCTTCTAAAAAGCAAGATCCAACCCAAATTCAATTTCCTTCCCATCAACATGATCCTAAGAAAGAACTATCAAAGGTAAAAAAAACATCCATTATGCAAAAATCATCACTTCTAGAGTCTACAGCCCCGAAAGAAGAAGCTTTTAAGAAACAAGATATATCTCAGCCACAATCCCCATACAAAGATCCTTTACATCCACAGGACTCATCTAAGAAACAAGATCCAAAGCAAATATTGTCTTCTTCTCATAAACTGGATTCCTGTAAGAAACAATTTACATCACAGCCACAGTCTCCTTCACAAAAAGAGGACACATCAAAGAAACAAGATCCATTAAAATCACAATCCCTTTCTAAACAACATGATCCTCTCCAGCAAAAGGCCACATCTAAGAAAAAAGACTCAACACTAACATTGTCTTCTTCTGAAAAACAGGATACATCAAAGAAACAAGATCTATCACAGCCACATTCCCCTTCCAAAACTGAAGATCTTTTCCAGCATCAACATCCATCTAAAAAACAAGATCCATATCAACCACAATCTCCTTCTAAAAAGCAAGATCCAACCCAAATTCAATTTCCTTCCCATCAACATGATCCTAAGAAAGAACCATCAAAGGTAATAGAACCATCTATTATGCAAAAATCACCACTTCTAGAGTCTACAGCCCTGAAAGAAGAGGCTTTTAAGAAACAAGATACATCTCAGCCACAATCCCCATCCAAAGATCCTTTACATCCGCAGGACTCATCTAAGAAACAAGATCCAAAACATACATTGTCCACTCAAGAACAGGATATTTCCAAGATACAAGATATATCACAGCCACAGTCTCCTTCACAAAAAGAGGACACATCAAAGACACAAGATCCATTAAAATCACAATCCCTTCCTGAACAACATGATCCTCTCCAGCAAAAGGACTCTTCTAAGAAAGAAGACTCAATACTAACATTGTCTTCTTCTGAAATACAGGATACATCAAAGAAAGAAGATCTATCACAGCCACATTCCCCTTCCGAAACTGAAGATCCTTTCCAGCATCAACATCCATCTAAAAAACAAGATCCTTATCAACCACAATCTCCTTCCACAAAACAAGATCCAACTCAACATCAATTTCCTTCCCATCAACAAGATGCTAAGAAAGAGCCATCAAAGGTAGAAGAGTCATCCCTGATAGAAAAATCACTGTTTCTAGATTCTACACCCCCAAAACAAGATACATCCCCATTACAATCTTCTTCTCAGACACAAGATCCATTGCATTCCCAATCTTCTTCCCTTAAAGATTTGTCTAAGAATCAAGATTTAGGTCAGGCACAATCTCTTTCCCCAAAACAAGATCAATCTATGAAGGATGACCTAGTTTTGAAACCAGATGATCCACTGAAGAAAGATCAAGTGATACATGAGCGATTTTCAGAGCAAGACACGTGCCAAAAACCCCAGGACCCAGGGCAAAAGCATGATTCCCAATCACAATCACAAACTGGAATATGGCGACAGATCTTTCCGCGGAAACAACAATCACAGTCATGGGGATGGAAACACCTATTTCCATTTTCTCAACAACAAGATCCATCCCAGAAACATGACACAGTCAGGGAACAGCTAGCCTGGTCAAGTGAGCAGCACCCTCAACACTCAGCTGCACAACAAGCAGAATCGATGTTCCCATCACAATATGAATCTTCATCTGTATCTGTAGAGACTCCCCAACATTCATGGAGCCAGGCACAGGGACAAGGGCAGCTGAAGAAACAGGATCCAGCTCAACCTGATCAGAGGCAGGAAACACCTCCATCCCATGCAGCCCCTAAAGAAAATCCATCTCAGCAGCAACAGCAGCCAGAAAAACAGCCAACCAAACACTTTCGATGGCCATGGCAAACATAAAGCGATGACGTAAATCGCGCTCATAACGATGTGGCGCGAACTGAAAGTCTTTTTAACTTTGTTGTGCATTGCTTAAATGTTTGTGGTTCATGAAATTCAGCTTCTCTTATGCTTTGGCCCAGTGTTACGAGGAAATAGTGGAAGGGGGTAATAATTCCAATGCCTCCAGGTGATGTAGAGAATACTGTCATGATGTTATAATTGCAAAGCAACAGCAATATCTCTTGAAATGATTGCATGATCACAGCAGTAGTGATCTCTCTGCTTCTTTATTAAATGGTAACAGTCTCAGTTGAGAAACACATCTGAAGGTTTCAGAAGCTTCATGAAGCTATACGATTAAGCATCTCCATTTAAATGTGATGCCACTGTAAAGTACAATACCCGGTAATTAGTTCTGCACTTCAGGACAGATGAGTTGAACATAACTGGCCTGGTCTGAATATTTTAAAATGGACTCCAACAGGGGAGGGCAAAGGAGAATTATTTTCACAGATCTGAACTTTGAGATAAGTGATTCAAATGCACTAGTGTGCTGCCTACAATAGCTGTACGTGTGGAAAGGGTGATGGTAGCTTTCATCGACATTAAACCATCCTCTGTCATCTGAGTCATATAGCATTCAAAATCTGAATTTTTTTTCCCTGTGAATAACTAACTCTAGGGTGGTCTCTTGGGCTCTGTGTAATCTCTGTACTCACATATAATGTAAATAAATGCATCAGCAATCTATTTGTCCTCATATAAAGTCAGTATTTATGGTCTGTATCCCCCCTTCCCAAAAATACTGTAAAATACCACTTATATAGAACAATACACATCAGTATTGTTAATCCCTAACACTGTAGGGCTTACTAAGCGGCCTCAGAGATGGAGCCTACGCACAGCCATACAATCACAAGCTGAGATGATCCGCGTAGATGTAATACTCCTGCTCCAATCATTGGCCAATAAATACTTATTTTAACTTTTTTTTGTGCTATTTTTTAAAGCTAATATAAACCCTTCACCAATCACTACTGAAGATATAGTGCGTTTTCAAAAAATCTTCAGCAAATACTGTGCATATTGTCCAAATTTGAAAAACTAGACCACACAACTTATCTTTTTGTTGAATAGTCTTCGCTGTGGGAGTCTTTTTTTAAAACCTCAGTTAGTTCATGTCCGTTTGCCGACGCGGCCAGCGTTTCGCGGGAAATACATACATCCGCTGCGTCAGGGCCACCGGGACATTAACAATCACACGCACACTGTGGGGAGAAAATAGCCTGGAATCCAGACTATTCAACAAAAAGATAAGTTGTGTGGCCTAGTTTTTCAAATTTGGACAATATGCACAGTATTTGCTGAAGATTTTTTGAAAACGCACTATATCTTCAGTAGTGATTGGTGAAGGGTTTATATTAGCTTTAAAAAATAGCACAAAAAAAGTTAAAATAAGTATTTATTGGCCAATGATTGGAGCAGGAGTATTACATCTACGCGGATCATCTCAGCTTGTGATTGTATGGCTGTGCGTAGGCTCCATCTCTGAGGCCGCTTAGTAAGCCCTACAGTGTTAGGGATTAACAATACTGATGTGTATTGTTCTATATAAGTGGTATTTTACAGTATTTTTGTGATTGTGACATATACCGCTGGGTTGTATGATTTTAGGTTTCATACTGTATCCCCTCTTATCATCATTTTTTTTTTTTTTTAAATGTGGCTGCCAATGAATATCCAGATAAAGTGGCAATGTGGCAGCACTGTGTGGATAATGGCCACATTCAGATAGACTATCCCATCGCACTAAGCACATTCTCTTTGCTGAATACTGCTGCTTTCAGATATCCTCTGGCTTTATCCAAGCTCCAACCACCGAATGCCATGGATAACAAGGAGCTCACAGTTACACCCGACTCCATGTGTCAACGTACAGAAAACTGGCGCTTACCCTGCGCAAGTAGCGCTGAAGCAACTGAGCGTTATTCTGAAAGTGGCAGATGCGTAGGTGGAGCAATAGAGGGGCCTGGGCAGGGCTACCACTTACTTGCAGTAGAGAATGATACGGGGACAAATTTTTCCCCCCTCCCTGCAGGAATTTAATTTCCCCATCCCGGCCCCATTCCAGTAAGCTCTGCCTTAACCACACAAGCCTCAAACACTTATGATTTTAAAGGGTTTGAGGCTTGTGCAGATGAGGACAGAGCTTGTAGGAACAGGGTAGGGACAGGAAAAGAACTCGCTGGGACGGGACAGGAAAATGAGTTCTTGCGGGGACGGGGAAAATGTGTCCCCGTGTCATTCTCTAATCTGCAGTTACACCAAATCTATAGCTGATATAACTGGGGCATGTACATGTAAGTCAAGCCAATACTGGATATACTTATAATAATAATAATAATACATTTATTTATATACTGCAACACCTCACGGTTCAGTGCGGTTTACAATAAGAGGTAAGAACTGTAAAAACACAGCGAATTTACACCACAAAGCACAGTACATTATATATAAAATATAACAAGAAATTATTAACTTATCTAGATTATACATCTTTATCAAACAGATAAGTTTTTAACAATCTTCTAAAAGCCTGGTAATTCTATTCATAAGAACATAAGCAGTGCCTCTGCCGGGTCAGACCATAGGTCCATCCTGCCTGGCAGTCCGCTCCCGCGGCGGCCCAAACAGGTCACGACCTGTCTGAATCACCAGAAGGGGCTCTCTTGCCACCTTGGTTTCTCATTGAAGTCCTATCTTCCCATCAAAGTCCTAACCCTCCGGTCTTGCACATGCACGCCCTGGTTGGGTTTCTATACTTATTACCTGGTTAGCTTTCTATACTTGTGTTACATCCCAGCTCCTCCCTCAGTATCCCACGATCCCTTTATCCCTCAAGAATCCGTCCAATCCCTGTTTGAATCCCTGTACCGTACTCTGCAGGGATTCAAACAGGGATTGGACGGATTCCTGAGGGATAAAGGGATCGTGGGATATTCAATTTCTTATATTCTGCACCTTGTTCCACAAGATTCTGGGTGGGTTAAACTCAAAGAAACCTTGACAAAAAGAGAATAACATATCATAATAGAATACATAAGAACATAAGATTTGCCGCTGCTGGGTCAGACCAGTGGTCCATCGTGCTCATGTGGCGGCCCATTGGTCAAAGACCAGTGCTCTATTTGAGTCTAGCCTTACTTGTGTATGTTCTGTTCCAGTATGAACTTATCCAACCTTGTCTTGAATCCCTGAAGGGTACTTTCCCCTATAACAGCTTCCGGGAGAGCGTTCCAGACCTCCAGCACTTTCTGGGTGAAGAAGAACTTCCTTACGTTTGTACGGAATCTTTTCCCTTCTAACTTTAGCAAGTGCCCTCTTGTTCTCTACGCTCTCTAGACGCTTGCTAAAAAGTACATGCCCGCTTATAGAATTGCTCCCATAGTGCTGAGCTGGTGAGAGGAAATATTCTGCATCACTATTTCCGTAGACCTGCTGAAAGTCCCTCTCACCAGAAAACAGTGAGAAAATTAAGAATGGTACAGAACACGGCTATTCGCTTGATATTTGGATTGAAGAAAAGCGACCATATTAGTCCCATATTAGTCTCACTGTTGCACTGGTTCCAATGGAAGCACGAATAATGTTTACGCAGGCCTGGGGACTAGTTCCTTCCTAGCTCCTACCTCATTTCGCACTATACAGCCCCATACGGACAACCAGAAACTGTAACTTATTTGCATACCCAAGGATCACTGGCTGTAAATATAAGTCCTTTTTGGATAGGTCTTGGATAGGTAACTACATCAATGGAGCTAGACTGACTTACGGCGCCTTTCGGAAAGAAATTAAAACCGTACTGATTGACAGATTTTTCTTGTAAACAGAAACCACACTAAATTTATATTTTCCTTCTGTCTATTTCTTGTGTAATATGTTGTACTTTCACTATTTGCATTTTGTAATTCGCTGATTGTCCAGCTCTCTTCAGTGTGAACTGCCTAGAAGTCATCTGACTATGGCGGTATAGAAGAATAAAGTTATTATTATTATTATTATTATTATTATCTCAGAATACCAGGAATGGCTTCATACTTGTAGCACCTCCTGGGTTCAGCCTGTTCCCTTCACTTCCTTTCTGCCTCAGTCCAGGTGTATGACCTGACAGTACAAACATGGCCTTAGATATTCCAAAACTCTCCCTTTCTTCTTTCATGGTATTTCTCAGGTCAAACACTGTTCAATTCAGGAATTACAATCTTGCATATTGAACAGGGATCATCAGACCACCACTGCGTAATATGTAATGTAATGTAATGTAATTTATTTCTTATATACCGCTACATCCATTAGGTTCTAAGTGTATATATATATATATAACTTCAAGTGGTTTAAATCTTCATCGATCCCGGCGAGATTGTTCTTAGCTTTACTTATTTTTCATTACTTTTTTTTATGTTTCTTTTCATTGTTTATAATAGTACTTAGCTTTAATATGTATTTTTCCTCCTGCCGATGCATTTCACAAGCCTTTTGCAGCAGTGAACACCTAGTTTATCTCTTTTGCGTACCTCCCCTCCTTGAAAAAGGCATGTGAAATGTGTCAGCAGGAGGGAAGAATGCATATTAAAGTTAAGTACCACTATAAAGAATGAAAAGAAATATATAAAAAAGTAATGAAAAATAAATAAAGCTAAGAACAATCTCGCCAGGATTGATGAGGATTTAGACCACTTGAAGTTAAATTACGCGGTGGTAGTCTGAGGATCCCTGAGCATTTGTAGCTATTCTTTGTCTCATTCAAATATAGGAAATTTCTCAGATGATACATATGATAGAAATATTAGCAGGAAGAGTCTCTGGTTTAGTAGAACTTTTTTCTGCAGGGATGAGAAACAGCAATCCCTACTAACTGAAGAAAAGTTGAAAGAGGAGATTTCTGTGAATCAAGTTTGACTTCTTTTCAGGTAAGGGACCTTTGCTGTACTTGAGAGAGAGGATCAACTTTAGGGTGCCAGTGGGATCCTGAGCATCTATGTGAAACAGGACGACCCAACCTGCCCCAAGAGCATGCCAATGAAAAACACCAGGCAGCAATGTGTCCCCCCTCCCTGTTGACACATCCCTACTTCTTTCATCATGAGGAATGTACCATGAAGAGCAAGGGTAGCATTTTCCCTACTGCTGGCTCCGATTATGGACTCCTATTGAACGGAGAAACTTTAAGTAGGACTTCAGCAGAACGAGATTTAGGAGTAATCATCAGTGCAGACATGAAAACTGCCAATCAACTGGAGAAGGCTTCATCTAAGGCTGTATCAATAGAAGTTTCGTCAGCCGAAAGCCTGAAGTCATAATGCCGTTGTACAGGGCCATGGTGAGACCTCATCTGGAGTACTGTGCGCAATTCTGGAGGCCACATTACAGTAAAGATGTGCGTAGAATTGAATCGGTTCAGCGGACGGCCACCAGGATGATCTCGGGGCTCAAGGGTCTCTCGTACGAAGAGAGACTGAATAAATTGCAGCTCTACACTCTTGAGGAACGTAGGGAGAGGAGAGACATGATCGAAACATTTAAGTACCTCACGGGACGTGTCGAAGTGGAAGATGATATTTTCTTTCTCAAGGGACCCTCGGCCACAAGAGGGCACCCGCTCAAACTCAGGGGTGCAAAATTTCATGGCGACACCAGAAAGTATTTCTTCACAGAGAGAGTGGTTGATCATTGGAACAAGCTTCCAGTGCAGGTGATCATTAGGGCATAGCAGGGGGTGGGTAAGCAGAGTGGGCAGACTTGATGGGCTGTAGCTCTTTTCTGCCGTCATCTTCTATGTTTCTATGTTTCTATTATAGCTCTGGGTCTTTAGATTTGCCAATACATGACTCAGGTTCCTGCTGAAGAGCTGTATAATTCCCTTACAGACACTAATCATTATCTCTACTCAGAGGAAGTAGGAATGGGTCATGTGCTCCACCCCAACCGAAGAAGCCTGACTATTCACTTTATCACCTTAGCAAACTACTCTGAAAATCTCATTCAACTGGTTTACTAGGAACTGGTTATTGGACAAATAAGGATAGTGGTGTTACCAGTGGTGTACAATTCTGGAGACCGCATCTTACCGAGTAGAGCTTTGGATTCTTGCCCAGAAATAGCTAAGAAAAAAATTAAAAAATTTAAATTGAATCAGGTTGGGCAGACTGGATGGACCATTCGGGTCTTTATCTGCTGTCATCTACTATGTTACTATGTTCAAAGATATACCTGTATAAACAGGATGGATTTGATTCCGATGGTAGCTATTAAAATGGTCAGTGATCTTCATCATAAAGCGTATGGGGAAAGATTAACAGATCTCAATGGGGTTGATATTCAATCCGAGTGGTTAATTTAAATTTAATTTAAAGAAGGTATTTATTTAATTCATTTTCAATCCTGTTCTCCCCAAAGAGCTCAGGATGGGTTACAGGTTGACATACATAATGTACAGTTAACAAATTACAATTTGCCATAGTTACAGTACAAGTTTTTTTTATCCTAATTTGACATATTCTAGGGATCTAATATCAATATATTTGGAGGGCCATAATCAAAAGAAATGTCTAAGTCTGATTTAGACATAGGGTGCTAGTCGCCCAAAGTCGGCAGCGGAAGAATCTCCATTCTTGAAAAGTACATCCAAAATATTTTTTTTAGGAAATTGTCTACTTCTACATCCAGCCGTCTGATTGCCAAGACCGCTAGTACATCAAGTTTATTATTATTTGATATTCCGCTAATCAAGTTACATCTAAGCGGCTGTTTATACCACATTCTCATCCAAAAAACTGTCCAAATCCCAAACAACTAGAACAAGATCTTTGGGATGTGGGAGAGGCCAGCAAAGTGATGGACTGGCCATCCAGACACAGCAATGGGGCACCTTACAGGTCACTGCTATGAACTTAAGAAAAAGGGTGCCACATAAACATCTCTCTCCCCCAAAACCCGCTATACCCACCAGTCTACAACCCCAATAGCCCTTATGGCTGCGGGGAGCACCTATATATCAGTACAGTAGAATTTTGGGGGCCTCACATTTTCCACCATAAATGTAGTGGTTAGAGTGGCTTATGGGCCTGGGTCCTCCTTGCTATAGTTCACTAACTCACCCCCAGACTACTTAAGCCACCTCTGTGCAGCTCTACCAGGCTTTCCTATACCAGGTGCTGATGTTCTGGATGCAGGTATGTAATTTCAATTTTTATGGCGGTGTGAGGGGGTCAGTCATCACTGGGGGAGTGTGTGTGGGTCTATACTTTGTCCCTGCAGTGGTTATCTGGTCACTTTGGATACCTTCTGGGCACTTATACCTGGTTTTAAATCGCCTAAGTCATAATGTATAAGTTCTGCCCAGGCAGCCTCGTAAAACTTTCGATTATCCCTGCAATACGACTAAGTCTAGGTCGGCCCACATCCCGCCCTAACCACTCCTTCAAAAATGCCCCTTTCAGCTCTGGGCACACAGCAGAATTCAGAGGCCTAAAAAAATCCCTGGATAAGTCTAAAAACCCATTTCGATTATCAGCACTTGGATGACCTGTTTTTGACTTGGGCGGGTTTTTAGACGTATTTCTGTTTCAATTTTGAGCCCCATAATATGCAGTTTACAGGATACATTTGACATAGTTACATAGAAAGATTTATCAGTATAAGCTTTTATCCTAATGTGACACATATCGATATACAGTAGTGCCTCACACAACGAACTTAATTCGTTCCAGGAGCAAGTTTGTTATGCGAAAAGTTCGTTGTGTGAAACGCGTTTTCCCATAAGAATACATGTAAAACAAAATAATTCGTTCTGCAGCCCTGTTTTCCCATAAGAATACATGTAAAACAAAATAATTCGTTCTGCAGCCCTACATTTCCCTCCCTCCACCTCACCTTATATGCAGAGTTTGCCAGCTTTCTTTTTCACCCAGCCGCACGCTTTCAAAAAGCTGTGCACGCGCAGCTGCTGGAGTTGATCAATGTTCTCCTCTCCTGCAACTTCCGGTTTCCGGTTGCGTCAGAGGAGAAGATTGAACAACAGAGCATGCGCGCATGTGCTGCTCTTTGAAAGTGTGTGGCTGGCCGAAAAAGAAAGCCGGAAAACTCGGCATCTAAGGTAAGGTGGAGGGAGATGATGGAACACTGCATTCAGACAGGAGGGTGCTGCTGTTCCCGGCTCACATTAGGAAGCGGCGAGAGTAGTTCCGCCCCCCCCCCCCGGGCCCCTCGGGCGACTTCGTTGTGTGAAACGAAGTTCGTTATAGGGAGCAAGACAAAAAGTTCGTTATGCGCAGCGTTCGCTGTGCGAGGCGTCCGTTATGCGAGGCACCACTGTACATTAATATTTCTTTGCAATCTATAGGCCTTAGGCAGGGGAGTTAAAATTCTATGTTGACACTAATACATCACATTTCTTAAAACATATAAATACAAAGTCAGTGATTCACATCAATCTTCTGGAACAATTTAATATCATTGAAACACCAGGGAAAATAAATATGTTTTTAAAGATTTTCTAAAATCATTCAAAGACTCAGTCAATCTTAAGTTCTTTAAAGTGTGTTCCATAACTGAGATCCTAGTACCATAAAATTGAATCTCTATACATCTCAAGTCTTATTTGCTTGGAATCTGGAATGTCAAGAGAGATATATGAAAAGAAGGGAGATGGATGGGAGCATAGAGACAGGGACACAAAGGGAAATGGGGGGAGGGGTGTTACTGAAGGAGAGTACCCAAGAAAGGAACTTGGGGGTAATGGTGGACACGACAATGAAGCCAACAGCACATTGTGCAGCGGCCGCTAAGAGAGCGAATAGAATGCTAGGTATAATCAAGAAGGGTATTACTACCAGAACAAAAGAAATTATCCTGCCGTTGTATCGGGCGATGGTGCATCCGCATCCGGAGTACTGCATCCAATATTGGTCGCCGTACCTTAAAAAGGATATGGCGTTACTCGAGAGGGTTCAGAGGAGAGTGACACGTCTGATAAAAGGTATGGAAAACCTTTCATATGCTGAGAGATTGGAGAAACTGGGACTCTTTTCCCTGGAGAAGAGGAGACTTAGAGAGGATATGATAGAGACTTACAAGATCATGAAGGGCATAGAGAGAGTAGAGAAACACAGATTCTTCAAACTTTCAAAAAATAAAAGAACAAGAGGGCATTCAGAAAAGTTGAAAGGGGACAGATTCAAAACGAATGCTAGGAAGTTCTTCTTTACCCAAAGTGTGGTGGACACCTGGAATGCGCTTCCAGAGGACGTTATAGGGCAGAGTACGGTACTGGGGTTCAAGAAAGGATTGGACAATTTCCTGCTGGAAAAGGGGATAAAGGGTATAGATAGAGGATTACTGCACAAGACCTAGACCTGTTGTGCCGCCGTGTAAGCGGACTGCTGGGCACGATGGACCTCAGGTCTGACCCAGCAGAGGCATTGCTTATGTTCTTATGTTCTTAAGTAATGTCTGATTACCTGAACACAAAGGCCTTCCTTCCACATGAACTTTAAAATATCCTCTTTGAGGCTAACTGCCAATTTTAAGAGGCACTTTAACTAGTTAGTACCGCTGAAAAGAACCAGTTAGTGTCGAACTGAAAAACCAGGTATTTTGGGAGTGTTGTGGGGGCAGAGTCATCACTTGACCATTTAATGCTGATATAGGATTGCATAAAATCCTTTCTTTATGCAGTAACTCACAGCCGGTGAAGTGATGAATAAATGGGATATCCACGTGGGAATAAATGGGATATCCACGTGGGATCCCTACGAGGGTCGAGTTAAGGAACTAGGTCATTAGCATTCAGACTTAATGGGGTGGGTCAATAGAGTGGGCAGACTTGATGGGCTGTGGCCCTTTTCTGCCGTCATCTTTCTATGTTTCTATGTTTCTATCACTCTTTACCAGCTGTTAGTCAGCTCCAGACAACTGGAAATTCAATGCTGGTGCCCAGACATAGCCTGGCATTGAACATAAGAACATAAGAAATGCCTTCACCGGATCAGACCCAAGGTCCATCCGGTCCGGCGACCCGCACATGCGGAGGCCAAGCCAGGTGTTCCCAAATGGACATCTTGATCACCCGTATTCCTCAACGTGATTTGCGAGAAGGTGTGCATTCAACTTGCCCTTGAATCCCAGAATGGTGGTCTCTGTCACCACCTCCTCCGGGAGAGCATTCCAAACGTCCACCACTCGCTGTGTGAAACAGAACTTCCTGACATTAGTCCTGAGTCTGCCGCCCTTTAGTTTTAGTCCATGACCTCTTGTTCTAGTCACTTTTGACAATGTGAATAATGAAGTTTCTTGCTCTATTTTGTCGAAACCTTTTAGTATTTTTATGTTTAATGCTGGAAGCAGAGGGCAAAACGCTGATCGCCATTAGCTAAATATTGGGTCCAATACATGTACAGTACTTTGAAAGAAAGGCGGGAGGTGGTAGATGCATGGAACAGACCCCCCCCCCCCCTCCGGTAGAGGTGGTGGAGACAGAGACTGTGATTGAATTAAAAAAAAGCCTAGGATAGGCACGTAGGATGTCTTAGGGAGAGGAAGTGATAATGGTTACTGCGGATGGCCAGACTGGATGGGCCAATATTGTTTCTTTTTATACTTTAATATAATAAGATCAATATAAAACAATTCAAGGCTTGTGTGGATGGAATCAGGTGGTTTGTGGGGTTGAGGGCCGAGTTTACGGGGATTAGTCCAATAAAATGGTATTTTCTTATTTCTCATTATTTGTTTTATTTTTATTTGTTAATTTGTAAAGTTGTGATTGTTATGTATCAGTTTTGTCAAATTTACATCTACTGTCTTTATATTTTGCACAGTATTAGAGGATATGTATTACTGTTTTTGTGGTGTTGTGGTGTTGCATTGTATGCAGAGTCTGGTTTCTTGGCAGTTCAGTTTAACTTTTGTCTACATATTTCTATTTTTAGTTTGTGATTATTCCATATTGGGCGAGGGTGTATCTGTCTGTGTGTATGAAAGGGACATGGCTTTCTGATAGCATCGACTGTACAGGATCAATTGACTGTGCAGGACCTGGTTTGTTTAGTTTTACAATGTATTTGTTGGTGTTCTAGTGCTCACTGCAGTGTTTAAGATGCTGCCTTTTCCTAGGTACACTCTTGTGAGATATGTAGATTGTTACTAAAAATCATATTTTTCATATAGATGGGGAGGGTGTCAAAAAATGATGGGCCCCGGGTGTCACATATGCTAGGTACGCCACTGGTCCTCCTTTCCATAAGTCCTTAACCCACCCCCAAAATGACTTAAGCTGCCTCTGGGCTGGATGACTAGGCTTTCCTATGCCAGGCGGCCAGGTGATGATGGTCTGGAGGCTGAATTTTAAAGTTAGGATTAAAATTTTTAGGGGGGGGTCACTGGTGTAGTGTGTGGGGGTCTGTTTTATGTGTTTGCAGTGCTTATCTGGTGATTTTAGGTGTTTTTTTTGTGACTTAGGACATGTTTTACATGGTCTAAGTCACAACGTCCAAGTTCCATCTAGGCTCTGTTCTAAAACTTTCATGCTGTACGACTAAATCTAAGCCAGCCCACCTCCCGCCCAGCTCCCACCCTTGACACGCCTCCTGAAATGCCCCGTTTAGGTTTGGTCATTCAGCGGCACTATGAAGTCCTAGGTCATTTAGAAATACGTCCAAAACCCATTTTTATTATCAGCACTTTTTGAGAAATGTTCGTCCAAATGCTGACTTAGGCCGGTTTTGGACATTTTTCTCTTTCGATTATGAGCCCCTTAGTCTATAGGAAGAGATGCAAATGTTAAGAGCCTTAGCCAATAGGGAGAAGAAGAGATAATGGTACTGTGGATGGGCAGACAAGATGGGCCATTTGGCCTTTATCTACCATCATGTTTCTATAAATTCAAGATCATACTCGGAGCTGTGCACATGGGATGGAGAGGGACCAAATTGTTCCCTGTCCATTTTGTCCTCTTCTTGGCTATGGGGCTGTGGGCAGAGCAGGGGCACCAGGGCTTGCATTACAATGAGCACAAATCCGGCTCAGTACAGTCTTATATAAATGAGAGAACATAAGAATAGCCACACTAGCTCAGACCAATGATAAAATATGATATGATACATACTGCCATTACCACAAGGTTTACAATAATTAAAAAAAAAAAAAAAGCGCCAAGACATTCCCTTGGAAATTACAATAACAGTTTACATATAAAATATCACACTCATTAAAGTGTTTTTCTAAATGAATGTTTCCTAAAACCAAAGTAAGAATCGGAACTATTCAGACTTAAATCCAAGGCCTGCCACATTTTAGGAGCTCTAATTGACATTCATACTTAAAGCCTCCAATTCTCTAATCAGCTAGTTTAGCAAGGTTTAAAAAGGGTTTGGATAATTTCCTAAAAGAGAAGTCCATAGACCATTGGAGAAATCCACTGTTTATTCCTGGGATAAGCAGCATAAAATCTATTTTACTTCTTGGGATCTAGCTAGGTGCTTGGGACCTGGGTTGGTCACTGTTGGAAGCAGGATACTGGGCCTTTCGGTCCGTCCCAGTATGGCAATTCTTTATGTATTCAATATTCTATACCATTCTCTCAGGGGAGCTGAGAACGGTTTACATGAATTTGCTCAGGTACTCAAGCATTTTTCCAAATGGACAATTACATATCCTTTTATTCTTTTGGGATTAAAAAAAAATTCAAAATGTGAATACATGTAGCCTGGACAATCACCATTTAATATTTTAAACAATATACAAAACCAAACAGAATTCTCGCTTCAATAGGCAGCCAACGTAAATCAATATAATATCATGCTATCCTATCACATTCGTGTAGGGAGAAGATCAGTTGTACAGCAGTATTTGGTTTGTCTGTAACTTTTGTAGAGATTGGTTAGAAAGACCGATGTAGCACAGATTGCAATAATCTTTACCATTGCACCAATAATCTGAATTGATCTAATTCGAGAGAAAACCAAAAAAACTCTGTGGAGTGACGATGTTCCCAAATGGACTTTATTTGAAAGTATCAAAGTTCCAAAAGTACACTAAAATCATCCACATAAAATAATTCCATCGGGGGTCACGTGATGCGCACGAAGTAAACGGACGTGCGTTGCTGGGCTCCGCGAACCGATCACCAAAAACCCTGATAAATATCCTACTTGGCAGCTGCGGGGGGTGCGCTGGACCGGCAGGCACGGAGCGTCGGGACCGGGAGGTTCGGCGGTGTGTTTTTCCGTGCGGAAGAAGCCCCGGTATGCCCATAAAAACAGCAAAAACCCCGAAGAGTAAAAACAGCACGCTGGAGCCAAAAATGGCGTCGGCTCCCGCCTCGCCGCCGCTGGAGCTGGGCGACTGGGCTCTCGAGATCTCTCGCCTGGTGACCACTGCCCTGGAGGACCGCCTAAATAAATTGCAATCGGCGGTGGATGGGATCAATGAAAAATTTGAGACCCAGGCTCAACGGCTCACAGAGGTGGAGAACCGTGTTTCAGCTGGGGAGGATGAGGCCCTTCAGACACAGCGGCGGGTGGATAGCCTGCAATCACAGGTGGCTGCCCTCACGGAAAAACTTGAGGACACGGAGAACCGCCAGAGAAGAAATAACCTGAGGGTTGTGGGGCTTCCGGAGCTGCAGGGCGCGGATGCACTGTACCAGTTTTTCCATTCCTGGCTGCCAGAACATCTTGGCTTGGAGACCTCGGCCATGTCTTTTGTGTGTGAAAGAGCACACAGGCTGGGAACCACGTCAGGAGCTAACTCGAAGCCCAGAGCGGCTATTGCCCGGTATGTGAACTGGAAGGAGAAGGAACAAATCTTGAAGGCGTATCGTCTGGCTGGTGGTCTGCAGTATGAGGGACAGCGGTTGCTCCTCTTTAATGACTATTCTGCGGGTGTGTCCTCTCGGCGGAGGGAAATGGCGCCCATCTGTACCACCCTGCATCGCAAGGGGGTACGCTTTGCTCTGGTATACCCTGCAAGCTTGCGGATCTGGAGAGAAGGCAAGGTGCATACTCTGCTGACCAAGGGGGAGGCGCAGCGCTTCTTGGATACCATCAACGCCGCTGATCCTTCTGGAGAGGGCGGAGGAGTCCCGGGCAGCTGAAGATCTGACGGGGTGGCCTGTTCGGCGTAGACGAGAATCCCCTGTTGGTCCCGGTGGTCCTCTTCTGGGACTGCATGATCTTCTGATTTGATGCCGTTTGGTTCTGTTCTGTCCTGTGTATCTTTGACCTGGACCTTCCTGGAGATTGCGAGGGGACTTGTGGTGGCTCCGCAGGGGAGGACGCGGCTGGCCCCTGCCTTTACCGTGGCAGGTGCGGCTGGTGTGCAGGGCCACCCTGTTGGGGAATTGGATGCCTTGTCTCCGTCCGGAGACTGTTTCTGTCCGGAGCTGGTGATTATGTTCTTGTTTTCTGTTAACAGGGTATATTGCTCTAGAAGCTGTCACTTCTAGCTAGTACTGGTTCGTGGGTTGCCCAGCTCACTAACCCCTATTCTTAGATTTCCCTTATGGGATTTTGTTTTCCTGTACTGGTTTTGTTGGGTCTGTGGGGGATTTGGGGAGAGTCCTGGGGGCAAATTCTTTGGGATTGGGGAGGGGGGGTGGGGGTGTGTGCTTGTTGGGATGTTTGGTAGTGGTTTGTGGGATGTTTGGAAGGCTGAATGGCAGTGTGGTTCGGGGCGGGTTAGGGGTGTGTGTGTGGGACTGACACCTTTCTATACTATCTTGGGGCCCGCGGCTTCCGGACGGGGCCGGAAGCACGTGGGGGCGGTTGTTTTCATGCCCTGCCGGCAGCGAGGGGAGGGTCTTAGCTGGGAGGGCCCTCTCCTCTTGACACTACTATTAGTATTTCCTGTCTTGTTCTTTAGGTTTCTATTTGATAATGGTTAACCTTCGCATTTCCACATATAATGTAGATGGTATCCATTCTCCTGTAAAGAGAAAAAAGCTGCTGAATTGGTTCAAGAAAAATCACATAGATATTGCTTACCTGCAGGAGACCCACCTATCGGGGGCTGAGCATGCCAAGTTGCGTCGGGAGTGGGTGGGGGAGGTATGCTCCTCTTCTTTTAATTCCAGACAGCGGGGGGTTGCGATTTTGTTTCACAAACAATTACCTATACATATCCATAAAACTCTGCAGGATAAGGAGGGGCGATATGTAATAGTTTTGGGGGAATTGTGGGGCCAGAAATGGATGTTTTGTAATCTCTATGCCCCTAATGTGTATAGTCACCGATTTTTTTCTGGGCTTTTGGCCCAGATAGCTCAGTATTCCGATTATCAACTTCTGGTGGGAGGGGACTTTAATATCACGGCTGATCCCTCCATGGACTGTAGGCCGGCAAGGGCGTGTTCGGGGGACCATGGAGCCAAGGGGGTAAATTTTTTGATGGACCAGTTGCATTTAATGGATCTGTGGCGGACTTTGCATCCTACTGAGCTTACATATACTTTTTACTCGCACCCTCATGATGTTTATGCTCGTCTGGACTACTTTCTGGCGTCGCCCTCGCTGCTCCCGCAGGTAGACCATGTCTCTATTGAGGAGGTTC
Source organism: Geotrypetes seraphini (assembly GCF_902459505.1). NCBI lineage: Eukaryota > Metazoa > Chordata > Amphibia > Gymnophiona > Dermophiidae > Geotrypetes > Geotrypetes seraphini. The sequence continues at coordinate 25,877,700 of NC_047099.1, read as the reverse complement.
CCTTATCGGACCATTCCCCGCTAATATTGTCGGTCAGGCTTACGAATGATACTCCGCGCAGGGGGTGGCGGTTTCCAAGCTATCTGTATAAAGATCTGGAGTTTCATAGATATCTCCGGGAACAATGGCAGGAGTATTGTCACCATAACGCTTCCCCGGATGTTGATCCGGTGACATTTTGGGAGGCATCTAAGGTTGTCCTCCGGGGATATATTATTGCTTATGTATCTAGGGCACGGCGGCGCCAGGAGGCTGATCTTTTGCGGCTATCTGGAGAACTGCAGGCTTTGAGACGGCGCCATGTCGCTTCGCTTTCCGTGGAGGACAAAAGCCGGCTGGGGGAGGAACGATCACAGTTGGAGGTCCTTCTGACGCAGCGGGCCAATAGGGATATCTATTTCCAACGTTATCGTTTGCATAGATGGGGGGGGAAGGCCGGACGGCTTCTGGCCAATTTGGTGCGCCCTCCTCGCAAACAACAGGTCATCCTGTCTATTAAAGATGGTGCGGGTCGCCTTTATACCGGGGCGGATGACATTCAGTCTCAGTTTGTGCAATTCTATGAGACTCTATACTCCCACCGCGACTCTTCCGAACCTGACCGCACGGAATTTTTCCGGGGTCTGGTTTTGCCTCAGGTGACTGCTGCCCAGCTTGACCTTCTGAATGCTCCGGTCACGGCGGCGGAGATCCAGCTGGGTATCAAAGCATTGAAACTCACGAAAGCGCCAGGCCCAGATGGGTTTGGGCCCGAATACTATAAGATCATGGCTGATTTGATTCCTTCAGCTTTGGGGGATGCGTTTAATGAGTTGCATGCAGGAAAGGGTCTAGGACCGCGCAATATGGCCCATGTGGTCTTGTTACCCAAACCAGGGAAGGATCTTGCCCAAGTGGGGTCATACCGCCCGATCTCGCTGCTTAATCAAGACGTAAAGTTGTTGGCGGCGATATTGGCCCGCCGCCTGAATGCTGTTCTCCCTTTGTTGATTCATGAAGACCAGGTGGGCTTCGTTCCGGGCCGGTACGCCTCCATGAATCTGTTTCGGGCGTTAATGGCCTTGCATTCGAGAAGAGGGACAGGGAGTAAATCGGCTATCGTGGGGTTAGACATGGAAAAGGCCTTTGACAGCATTTCATGGCATTTTTTATTCTGGGTTCTGCAGCAATACGGCCTGGTTGGCCGTTTTCCCGAATGGATTCGTAGTTTGTACCTTTGTCCGCAGGCGCGCTTGATGGTGAACGGGGGTCTTACTGCTCCTTTTCTTTTGGGCAGGGGTACCCGGCAGGGATGTCCTCTTTCCCCCCTTCTCTTCGTGTTAGCCCTAGAACCCTTGGCGGTAAAGCTGCGCACAGATCCTTCCATTCGGGGAATTCGGATAGGAGATAGGGAGAGTAGGATTAACCTTTTCGCGGATGACATCCTCCTCTATCTCGATAATCCCACAGAAGATCTGGAGAAAGCACTTGGGGTGGTTCGCACTTATGGAAATTTTTCTGGGCTGAGGGTTAATTGTGCCAAGTCTGAGCTGTTGCCTTTGGATTCTACTCACAAGGAGCCCTGGCACTCCGCTCTTTCTATACCGCCAGTAGATGGGCCGTTGCGTTACCTAGGTGTGTATCTGACACCCGATTTATCCCTCTTGTACCAGCATAACATTCGTCGCCCCCTCGAGCAAATCGCGGCCCAGTGTGATCGCTGGAGGGAGTTGCCGTTGGGATTGTGGGGGAGAGTGGCTCTCACAAAAATGGTTCTCCTGCCAAAGATCTTGTATCCTATTCAGACTATCCCTGTGTGGCTCGCCGCCCGGGATGTACGGGCTTTTCGGTCTACCATTTCTTCTTTTATTTGGAGACGCAAAAGGGCACGCATTAGCTATGCTAAATTGATGCTGGACCGATCTCAGGGGGGCTTGAATCTTCCGGACGTAAGACATTATAACGTAGCAGCGTTGCTTCGCTTCATTCATGAGGGATGGACTGGACAGTACAAATATGCTTCTGGGGAATGGCTATCCTCCTGGTGCGCGCCGCATTCTTTCCTGGCCCTTCTCCATGTGGCGCCTTCCGTGGTTCCCGGGGGTTCCTCGACCATGAATTTTCTTCAGCCACTTAGGATGGCGTGGCGGTGGTGGAGGCGCCATCAACAGAAAACGCCTGCTGCTTCGGCACTACTGCCTCTGTGTGGTAACCTTGCTTTTGTTCCGGGGATGGGACCTTCTCGACTTCGGGTGTGGGAGCAGCGGGGGTGTAGGACCTTGAGGGATGTGTGGGATGGGGGTAGTGGGGATGCATTCCCTTCCTTTGCCCAGATTCAGCGGCGCTGGGATGTGCCCGGGAATCATTTCTGGGTGTATCTTCAGATCCGCCACTACTATACTACGCTGGCTCGGAAATGGGGGGATGCTTGGCTCTGTGGTCCTCTGGATGCACTCTTCTTCTTGCTTCCTGCAGCCCAGAATAAACTCTCTACTTGGGGACGTCTGCTACGGGCGAATCTGTCTGAGGAGGCCCTTGATGGAGTAGCCTCTGTGTGGAGGAGGGAGCTGGGGTTTCTGGGAGATCGGAGCGAGTTTCTTGCTCTGTTTGGCCATCTCAGACTGTTGGGGGGCTCATCCGATCTCCAGGAAATGCAGTTTAAGATAATGCACAGGGCATATATTTCTAGGCACCGCGGGGCTCTTATGGGCCTCTGGGAGGGGGCTGTATGTATCAGGTGCAACCGCTCGGCTGGAACCTTGGTTCATCATTTTTTAGAGTGCCCATCCACTGATTTGTGGTCGAGGGTACTCCCTTTTTTGGAGCAGATTGTGCACCGTCCCATTCCACGTGACTATGGCATGCTCTTATTGGGAGATCAGAGAGTGTTGGAGGAGGCTGGTTTCTCGTTTCCTCAGCGGAAATTCCTTTATATAGCCATCCTCTTGGTGAAAAAACTTCTTTTGCAGTATTGGGTGTCTGAGCAGGTGGCTTCCTTTACTCATTGGCTACATCGGCTTGCTCTGGTGGCCCACTTTGAAATTCATCGTTCTTCCAAGGGGGGGGGGGGATTGAGCTTCGATGCTATGTGGGGTTCTGGAAGGCGGCCTTGATGCTCTGTCCTGGAGAATCGGTGGCGCAGCTGGTTACCCAGTCCTAGGGCCACTATTCCTTCTGTCTTCTTTTCTTTTCTTTTCTTTTCTTTTTCTCTTTCTCTCCTCGTTCTGTTCTATTTTCTCTCTTCCTTCTTGTATGGGGCTTTGGTGTAGACTGCCTTGAAAGGTGTGGGCTGGTGTGAATGGGAGGGGTGTATGTGGTGTGGTTGTTGTGGATAGTATGGTACGTATGGTGTTAGTGCATATGTGGTATGATTGGGGGGGTTGAGTTTGTTTTCTCTTTTCATAAAAAAAATTTTCGCAGATGGCGACTGGAGGGTGCAGAGCTTGTCCGGCTCGACTTTCTTTTCTGTGCTTGCAGTCTCGGTTTACAGTTTGAGTTGTATTTTCTCTATTTGGACTGTGTGTCCTAGTACTGTTGGATTTCTGTACTTTCTGTGTTGCATCTGTTAATAAACATTATTTCAAAAAAAAAAAAAAAAAAAATAATTCCATCCACATAAAAATAAATCATCCACATAAGAGCCTTAAAGGACCTAGTCCGCTAGGGATACAGGACCCAACACGGTCCACGTTTCGACAAAAAGTCTTCTTCAGGGGTCCCTGGGGGTCCTATAAAGGTGAGTACGTGGGAAACAATTGTGTGGTGAACCGGAAGTGAGACACTGCTTGCATTTGCATTTGATCTAATTCGAAACATTTCTGCTCAAATTCCCCCCTAAAAAGGAAAGAACTTTTAAATAATGTATTTAGTTGTGGTTCCAGTGACAAAGTTTGATCAATGTACAGACCCAGGATTTTAAAAACTGGCGACAACATGTAATTAGTTTGTCCAATTAACAGTGTGTCTGGCTTGCTACCTAATAAAGGAAATTTGGTCTTATCTGTATTGGGTTTTAATTTATATTCAATCAGCCATACTTCTATCGTTTTTAAAGAAACCTGACTAAGACTAGTTATTTGTGCTAAAGATGAAATAATCAGTATCATGACAGTGAGATTTGTCAGCATAACTATAAATATGGAATCCCGCTTCTGACAGTGGCCAATCCTGGTCGCAGTACCTGGCAGAAACCCAGATAGTCGCGTCATTCAATGCTATCGATCCAGGGCAAGCAGTGGCTTCTCCCACATCTGTCTCAATAGCACACTAGGGACTTTTTCTCCAGGAATTTGTCCAACCCTCTTTTAAACTCAGCTATGCTAATTTTTGTTCAGTGAAAAAAATATTTCCTCCTATTGGTTTTAAAAGTATTTCCATGTAACTTCACCGAGTGTCCCCCTCCTCTTTGTTCTTTTTGAAAGAGTGAAAAATCAATTAATTTTGACCTATTTTACACCACTCAGGATTTTGTAGACCTCCATCGCATTTCCCCTCAACTGTCTCATTTCCAGGTTAAAGAGCCCTAACCTCTCGAGTCTTTCCTTATATGAGAAGAGGGGAAGGGGTAAAACGTGGACCTCACGGACCTTACGGATCTAAAACCGCACGTCCTTAAAAATCCGAGGTCCGCGCCACTTTAGAGGTCCCTGCCACTTTTAGTCTCTGGATCTATCAGAACTTTATGACAATTTAACTCTGACGGATCCTAATGCTTTTCCCTCCCTATGCTAGGATCAGTCAGAGTTAAATTGCCATAGAGCTCTGTCAGAGCCAAAGACTAAAAGTGGCAGGGACCTCGGATTTTTAAGGACGTGCGGTTTTAGATCCACGAGGTCCGTAAGGTCCGTGTTTTACCCCTTCCTTGAGAAGAGTTCCATCCCCTTTATCACTTTGGTCACCCTTCTTCAAACCTTTTCTAATTCCACCATATTTTTTTTTTTTTGGGGGGGGGAGACAGAGCACCCATAACTGCATTCAATATTCAAGGGGGCAGATGCTCAAAACTTAGGGCTCCTTTTACGAAGCCGCGTTAGCAGTTTAACGCGCGTAATAGCGCATGCTAATTTGCCGGCTGCTCTAGCCACTACCGCCTCCTCTTGAACAGGAGGTAGTTTTTCGGCTAGCACGGGGGTTAGCGCGTGCAATAAAGCCGCTAACGCGGCTTCGTAAAAGGAGCCCTTACTGTCCAAAACTGGTTTTAGGCAGTCTAGCTTGCATGTTAGTTCAGCCTCCGATGCATTAAAAGGTTCTGGTGGCTTTTAACATTCATGGTATCAGCTACCGAGAAGCCTATGCAAATGCATTACAAGGAGCTCATTAGTATTAAAATGAGCTCTCTGTGTAATACACTGCAAGGAAAGCCTTCCTTTTAGTATTCAAATTTTCCAGCAAGCCTGAGCTCTTGTAGCCTTATTCTCCTGTCAGTGCCTGAGTGTTGATTGGCTCAGGCACTGACAGGAAAGTCAGGAATCACATAACCCTGACTTGCAAAAAAATCCCTGGGGGTCCAGCAGACCCCTCCCAAAACAACCTTACTTAAAAAGCCCCTCCTCCTGAAACCTCCAGGCTGGGTCCCCTAGCTTGACAGCTCTCCTTGCTCCTGCTCTTCCCTGACTAAAAAAACAAACCAAACAGTGTTCCAGTGGACCACCTCACCAGCCAACCCAACTGCCCCAGCCATAAAAATAATATCTCTGGTGGTCCAGTGGACCCTCTGACCCCACCTCAAATCCAAACACATTATCACTGGTGGTCCAGTGGCCAGGCTGGACCAGGCCAGACCCCCCCCCCCCAGCTCAACAGCCCTCCTTGTTCCTGCTTCTGTCCCACTCCTCCTCCCCCCAATGGTGGGTAGACGGGTGGGCCGGCTGGCCAGGACCCAAACTAAGCACTCCCTTCCCTCCTTTAGTACCTTTTCTGAAGTGGCAGGAGGAAGCAGCCTCTGGGCCCGCTTCTTCAAAATGGCAGTGTCCTGCCTCTGCCTGGTGCATCCTGGGATGCACCAGGAAGGGCCTAAACACCATATAAGGAGGCAGGAGGGAGGGATACTCATCATCTAGTAATTATTCATTTCATTTACTAAGGGGTCCTTTTATCAAGGCGTGGTAGGGGTTTAACGCTTGGAATACCCTGCGTTAAACCGCCTGCCGCGCTAGTCGCTAACGGCTCCATTGACCAGGCATTAGTTTTTTTGCTTGCCGCAGGGGTTAGCGCATGATGAAATGTCCGACGCACTAACCCTGCTAACGCAGCTTGATAAGAGGACCCCCTAAGTTCCTCTATAAACTGTCCTCCGATCCCCACCAAAATAAGCCAGACCTGTACGTGGACTAAATAATTGTGCTATAAAATACACATATTTGCTCCTGATCCGTCATGCCATATATAGGACAAAGATTGTAGAAGTCCATTCAGCATCGGTCACACTATCTGGGTTTCTTAAAGGAAATTATAGTTGTTGATCTGATGATCTGAGTTTTGTGTCGATACTACCCTCTTTCTATTTGGGGATCCTTTATGTCTATTCCACACATTTTTGAACTCCGTCAGTGTTTTTGCCTCAATCACCTCTGTAGGGAGGGCATTCCAAGCATCCACCACCCTCTGCATGGTCTAGGGGGGTCCGGATTTTCCAAACAGAAAATCTGGTAACCCTAATTACACATGCACAAAAGGAGTGACACTGGCTGAATATACTGGGTAGGACTTGCTTATCCACTTTTACCCACCTGAGATTATGTTCATGCACCTTTCTGACTTCAGGTGCAACTTTCTTTAAATTGCTGTCCTCTATTTTATCTACCTGTGCCCCACCTTCACTTACACCCTATGTTTTATGATGTATTGTGTTGACATTGGAATGTAGCATACTAGGTCATGTTTTTGTACTGTTATTTGGATATTTTTACTGCTGTAATTGCCTCTTGCCAATATTTGACTTATTCTTAATTACGCAGCCTTTTATTCAAAAAAGAGGCAAATAAAATCCTAATTATTAAATAAATAAGCACGAATGACTATAACCAGGGCCGGATTTTCCTATAGGCTAACTAGGCTTCAGCCTAGGGCCTCAAATCAAGAGGGGCCTACATTCAAATTGTTAGCAAAATTAAAATTACACTATTCTAAAAACAGTGAACACTAAAACACTGAACCAATAATAAGGAGAAATTCTACGCTTCGGGATCGGAACCGGCTCCAGCCACAATGGGGCGCCGACTTGGCTTCTCCCTTTCTTTTTCTCACCCTGGGAGGAGGATCGGGGAGGGAAAGACGTCAGTCCGGAAATAGCTGGGCAAAGCACAGCCCCGCGGGGAGAGAGGCAAAATGTGGATCCGTCAGGACAGGGCGGCCCAGACTGGCATGGGGGGGGGGTGTTTCAGTGGAAGGGGGATGGGAGGCAGGCAGGCTGGCATCGGAGGATAGTGTGGGGGGGTTTAATGGAAGGCAGGCAGGCAGGATGGCATGGAGGGGTGTTCAATGGAAGGGGAATGGGAGGCAGGCGGGCATCGGAAGGGGGGTGAGGTGAGGAAGGACGCACTGGGGGCACTATGGACATAGGAAGGGGCAATGTTGTGTGTTATGTTTGATTAGTTATTGTTACAAGTACTATATATGGTGCTGAGAATAAATGTCCAAATAAGTGTTCTCGACTTTTTTTTATTTATTATCCGTGTCACCTTTTTTATAAAGGTTAGTACCAATAACAACATGTTTCATTTAACATATTGATATATATCACAGTAATGATGTATTTTATTATCTCTCATGTAATTTACAAACTTAAAAATGGGAGGTGAAAGGGCCTCATAAGTGGAATAGCCTAGGCCTCTTTTCATCGAAATCCGGCCCTGACTATAACCTACACAGAAGGGTGAGTACGGCTCTGGCTGCATTGCTGAGCAAACTTAATGGCCCATGAGAACATAGGAATAGCCATACTAAAAGTGAAGGACTCCGTTTTTGCTTCTGAAACCAGAAGTTACTCTCATAGGAGGAACTTTCTATTTGAGATACCCATGCAAATGCATAGTGAAATATCAATCTTTGAAATATGTATTTTTTGAACCTTCTCATCTATCCATGAAACGTCTTGAGCTCTTAAAAAGACTGATGGTCTCTGGAAACCAGGAGTCAGATGATTTAATTTATTTTTGTCCTTCTAGTTTAATCTAGTAGTATGTTTAGATTTCTGCTCTATGTAATCTTGGATTTAATTGTGGACTTGTGCAGTGGATAGAGCTACAGCCTTGGCACCCTGAGGTTGTGGGTTCGAATCCTGCACTGCTCTTTGTGACCCTGGGCAGATCACTTAATCACTAAAACGACCAGTTGAAGATAAGTAGTGAGGTATACTGGAACACTCCACAATCCAAAGAATAACCTCACTTAAGGAGTAAATCTGTAATCAAATTCTTGAAATCCTCATAATGAAACAATCCAGAATCATTAATTATTCATTCAAATATTCTTTATTATATTCAAGTTGCTTGCTCCAATCGATAAGATACCCGACGGAACCCGCGGGTTCAGAGCTGAACCCGCGATAAAGAGGATGCCAGATTTCAGTGCTCCCAGTTGGAACCCTTGATAAAGCCCTTCAGGTGAAACGGGTCCCTTCAGGTATCTTATCGATTGGAGCAAGCAACTTGAATATAATAAAGAATATTTGAATGAATAATTAACGATTCTGGATTGTTTCATTATGAGGATTTCAAGAATTTGATTACAGGTCACTTAATCCCCATTGCCCCAGGTATATTAGATAGAGTGGGAACCCGCGGGACAGTAAGGGAAAAATGTTTGAGTACCTGAATAATTTGTAATCCACATAGAATTGTAGGATATGTGGAATATAAATTAGCAAATAAAAAATATTAAATAAAATATATTTTTGCTTTCCCGAAATGTAATGGACTGTATCAATCTTTTCTGTACAAGATTTATGCTTGATAAAATAATTGAAACTTGATTAAAAAAAAAAAAGAATAGCCATACTAGGTCAGACCAGTGGTCCGAGGAAGAGTACCCTGAAAGCAATGAGAAGTGTGCAAAAAGCATAGAAAACACTGAGACAGGCACAGACACCTGAAGAAGGTCCTGCAAAAATGAGGCTAGCGCTGACCAAAAGGCCTGTATCCCCGGACAACCCCAAATAACATGATAGTAAGAGTTGACCTCAGCAGAACATCTCCCACAAAGTTGAGTGTCCACACAGCCCATATAATATGCCTGGAACTGAGAGCCATAGGCTCGCAAAACAGTGCGAAAGTGACATTCCCTCAAATCTGCATTAGAGACCAGACCAGCGGTGCATTTCAGCACCCTCAACAAAAATCCCTCCCCCCAGATCCCTGCCAAAATCTCGCTGCCAAGCCTTCGAAACCCCTGGGAAACCCCTGGACGGGCTAAGGGTCCAAAGCTGTCGGTGAAAATAAGAGATCGAGACCCTAGTGTCTGGATCTGCCTTCAAAAAGGAATAGAAACTGGTCCCATAATCGCCTCCCAGGAACCTCCTCGGAAGGGAACTGACATAATGTCGTAGCTGACAGTAGGCACTACATTTTTTTCTGGACTGCTCCATTTCTGTCAGTTTGTGATGTCCTTTGTTTGTTTCCGGTCTCTCAGGTTCCCGGAGCTGAAAATAAAGTAGAATCTGTCATATGATGATACCCGATGATTCCCGCCTGTGCTGTGTAATATGAGCCTCATTCAGCCTAATATTGTAGCTTCTTAAGAAACTTTACCACCCAATGAAACTACTTACTGGAGGGAGGATTACACAAATTCACCACATGCATCACTTATCATTTCTCAGGTGTGCAGGGGGAAGAGAGGAATGCAAAACTAATTCTGACTAATTAGCTGTTCAGCACGCTTCTTTCCTGGTGTTCCATGACAAGGGTCAAAGTCACCACGGATCCTGGCACTAGCCCCACCTGCATCACACAATCTGGTGCAAAACTCCACCAATCTCTTCAAGGTCCCACTACACAGCCTGTTTTTGGAATCCTGTTTGGAATGTTGCTTGGCATGTATCTGTTGGAAACATTTCAAGTATGAACAGGCTAAAGCAGGGGTGTCAAAGTCCCTCCTCGAGGGCCGCAATCCAGTCGGGTTTTCAGGATTTCCCCAATTAATCTGCCTGAGATCTGTTTGCGTGCACTGCTTTCATTGTATGCTAATAGATCTCATGCATATTCATTGGGAAAATCCTGAAAACCCGACTGGATTGCGACCCTCGAGGAGGGACTTTGACACCCCTGGGCTAAAGTGAAACTATATTAAGCAAATTAAAGGAATGTTCATATATAGACTGATAAAGAGGTTAGGAGGGACATTTTCATTACAGTTGAGGCCCCACTTGGAGTTAACATAGAAACATAGAAACATAGAAGATGACGGCAGAAAAGGGCTACAGCCCATCAAGTCTGCCCACTCTGCTTACCCACCCCCTGTCTATGCCCTAATGACCCAATTTCCTTATCTTGACCCTCATAGGGATCCCACATGGGTATCCCATTTCTTCTTAAAGTCTGGCACGCTGTCTGCCTCGATCACCTGCACTGGAAGCTTGTTCCAATGATCAACCACTCTCTCTGTGAAGAAATACTTTCTGGTGTCGCCATGAAATTTTCCGCCCCTGAGTTTGAGCGGGTGCCCTCTTGTGGCCGAGGGTCCCTTGAGAAAGAAAATATCATCTTCCACTTCGACACGTCCCGTGAGGTACTTAAATGTTTCGATCATGTCTCCCCTCTCCCTACGTTCCTCAAGAGTGTAGAGCTGCAATTTGTTCAGTCTCTCTTCGTACGAGAGACCCTTGAGTCCCGAGATCATCCTGGTGGCTGTCCGTTGAACCGATTCAATTCTGCGCACATCTTTACTGTAATGTGGCCTCCAGAATTGCACACAATACTCCAGATGAGGTCTCACCATGGCCCTGTACAACGGCATTATGATTTCAGGCTTTCGGCTGACGAAACTTCTATTGATACAACCCAATATCTGCCTTGCCTTAGATGAAGCCTTCTCCACTTGATTGGCAGTTTTCATGTCTGCACTGATGATTACTCCTAAATCTCGTTCTGCTGAAGTCCTAGTTAAAGTTTCTCTGTTCAAGAAGTACGTCCTGCATGGATTTCCGCTTCCGAGGTGCATGACCTTACATTTCTTAGCATTGAAGCCTAGCTGCCAGGTTGAGGACCAACTTTCCAATGTAAGCAGGTCCTGCGCCATATAATTCTGTAAACTGCATTCTTTTACTATATGGAGGTTAAGGAAAGTTTTGGAGGTTAAGGAAAGTTAAGGAGGTTCAGTTTTGGAGGTTAAGGGAAAAAAAAAAAATATCAAACCCCCAACTTGAATTAGTTCAGAGAAAGGTGACATAAATGGTAAGGGCTTTGCGCCAAAAGACGTATGAGATGTTACACCACTTCCAAAATCAGAACACTGGCAACTAATTTCAGCGAAAATTCCATGCAAGATACAAGCTTTAGGGCTCCTTTTACTAAGGTGTGCTAGCATTTTTAGTGCACGCGCAAAATTACCATGCGCTAAACTGCTGGCTTTAAGGTCTAACGTGTGCGGCAATTTAGCCCACGCTATTTCACGCGTTAAGGCCCTTAGTACATAATATTCAAAATGTACAATGCTGCATATGTCCAGCAGTGCTTTACAAATGATAAGTAGTACCTCTTGTTTTGTTTCACCTACTTACCCATACAAAAACCAATCATATACTACTACTGATACTTATCACATACCAGCGCTGAAAGGCGTACACAGTGACGCATATTTTGACATTTACAGATGGTCCCTACTAGGAAGAGCTTACAATCTAACTTGGACAGACAGACATGACCTATAGGGTTGGGGATGCAGAACCCAAGGTGAGAGGAGTTAGGAGTTGAAAGCACTCTCAAAGAAGTGGGCTGACATGTATAGACGGTCCCTGCTTTGAAGAGCTTACAATCTAACTTGGACAGACAGACATGACCTATAGGGTTGGGGATGCAGAACCCAAGGTGAGAGGAGTTAGGAGTTGAAAGCACTCTCAAAGAAGTGGGCTGACATGTATAGATGGTCCCTGCTTTGAAGAGCTTACAATCTAACTTGGACAGACAGACATGACCTATAGGGTTGGGGATGCAGAACCTGAGGTGAGAGGAGTTAGGAGTTGAAAGCACACTTGAAGAGGTGGGCTTTTAACTGGGCCTTCTTCATTGACATTTCTTCATTGATCCATGGTGTCAATGGACCCACGTTATGGAACAATCTATTTCAAAATCTACAATTTGAACAATCCTTTTCAAAATTTAAAGCAGGATTGAAAACTCACTAAGTCATTTTTTTTTAAGTTATGTAAACTAAGGGACAGTAGTTCTCTGGGCTGCAGAGCACTAAAACAATAGTGGACTTATGCTCTGTATTGTTCTTTCCTATCTGGAGTGTGTGGCGTAGTGGTTGAAGCTACAGCCTCACCACCCTGGGGTTGTGGGTTCAAATCCCGTGCTGCTCCTTGTGACCCTGGGCAAGTCACTTAATCCTCCATAGCCTCAGGTACGTTAGATAGATTGTGAGCCCACCGGGACAGATAGGGAAAATGCTTGAGTACCTGATTGTAAAAACCGCTTAGATAACCTTGATAGGCGGTATATAAAATCCGAATAAAACTTGAAACATGTAGCATTCCTTTTTTTTTTTTAAATCATTTTAAAATTACTTTAATTTACTATAAACCATGAGGATAATGTTGAATAAACAGAATAAACATCAGACCGGTTTCAGAAAACATCATTCAACAGAGCATTCCTAATTGGTATGACAACAACCATATTATATCATTTGGACCATCATAAATCTGTAATACTCATCTTCCTAGACCTATCCGCGGCATTTGACACCATCGATCACGCCTTACTTCTAAATAGACTAAAGTCAGTTGGAATCTCTGGTCAAATTCTTGATTGGTTCCAATCCTTCTTTTCATTCAATGATTCCACATCTGAATCTTACAATAATAAATATGGCATTCCACAAGGATCCATCCTTTCGCCACTCCTCTTTAATATTTTTTTAACACTACTTATGAGCCTTTGCCAATCTTTTGGATTCTCTGCTTTTGCTTATGCAGATGACATCCAGCTCCTACATACCTTAGACTCCGAAGACGAAAGTGAAATAGCCATTATCAATCAAAAACATGAAGACATTAGACTCTGGTTAAACAACAACATGTTAGCTTTAAACGTAAATAAAACCAAAACCATGCTTTTTTTCTGGAAAGAAGGAATAACATTATGCACCCCCATCAACCTTGGCGGCAGTTCCTTGCGATTAGTTTCTACGATTAAAATCCTAGGAGTCATCTTTGATCAAAAACTCTCATACCATGATCATATCAGTAATATTGTTAAATCCTGCTTTCACAAACTTTGTCTGATCGGGTTGGTATCAAAATTCCTGAAATCAAAATAATTAAATATTCAGATTCACTCCCTAGTGATCTCTAAGCTTGACTACTGTAATGCGTTACTAAAAGGATAATTAATACAAAACGCTAAGACATTTTTTTCTGTTAAAGCACCACAACTTTGGAATGCCCTTCAACCCCATATCAGAGAGGAAAAGACCATAGACCGATTTAAAGGCAAACTCAAAAGCTTCTTATTCAAGGATGCCTTTAATCTATTGATAAACCGCACCCAATCAGGCCACAACCTTCCATATTCCCAATCCTTCTGTTTTTACCTTTATTGTTCTTCTATCCTGTTATGATTGTATTTCTCCCCCTTTCCTCCTGGTTTCAACTTGTTTGTATAGTTCAGCAGCCCCAAACTTTTTGCAGGGCCACATTTTGGATTTTTAGATACTTGGAGGGCCGCAGAAAAAATACTTAATATCTTATTAAAGAAATGACAACTTTGCATGAGGTAAAACTTGCTAGTAGTTTATAAATCTTTTCTTAATTGCTTCTATTATGGCTTTGGCGGTATATAAGAATAAAATTATTATTATTATATTATGATAATTTCAGCTATACACAGTTGAAAGTAGTGCAACATGCAGAAAGTGCCTTCAGCTCCCACCTCCTTACATCAAACAGTCACCATCAGGAGAGGTGCTGAATTTTGCGAGAGTTCATGAGATTACGTACACATGCACAAGCTGCACTGCTTCCAATGGTTAACTTACGTTCTGGAACGTTGCCCACCTCACTGCTGTAACCTCACGCAAGCACTTTCCTGCATCTGTACGCGATTGTCCTCTCCACTCCGCCTCACAATTGTGTACAGATGCAGGAAAGCCCTTGTGTGAGGTTACAGTAGTGGGGCGGGCAATGTTCCAGAACAATGGTAACATAACGAGGGCCTCAAAATAGTACCTGGTGGCCACAAATTTGAGACCACTGGTATAGTGTGTCTTTGTAATGCAAACAATGTATTGGTTTGTTTTCACTATATTTTATTTTATCGTATATCGCCTAGAAATTTGATAGGTGATTAAATCAAATTTTAATAAAACTTGATATCAAGTACAATAAATTTGAAGTATAGAAACCCAACCAGGTCGTGCATGTGCAAGACCGGAGGGTTACGACTTCGATGGGAAGATAGGACTTCAATGAGAAACCAAGGTGGCAAGGGGAGCCCCTTCTGGTGATTCAGACAGGTCGTGACCTGTTTGGGCCGCCGCGGGAGCGGACTGCCGGGCAGGATGGACCTATGGTCTGACCCGGCGGAGGCACTGCTTATGTTCTTAACTGAATATGTACCAGTATATCCGGAATGAGAGGAGGGATTAGGGACATATGAAACAGACATACTTGAAAGGTATTAATATACAAGCAAATCTTTTCCGGAGGCAGTGAAGTGATAGAACTTGAGGATGTGAGTTGAGGTTTCAGGGTGGTAGGCTTAGGAAAACAGGAAGTGCTTTTTTCATGGAGAGGATTATGAATGCCTAGAATGCCTTCCCAGTAGTGAGGACAAAAAAGGTTATGAAATTCAAAAACGCACAGGATACACACAAAGGATCTCTAATTGCAAAATAAGTTGCAATCAAAGCAACACTTATCTTTAGCACTTTAAACAGGGCAAGAGGGTTGAAAGCTGTTAGAAGGGGCAGGTACAGCTGGCTACCTTGCTGGGCAGGCTGGATGGACCATACAGATCTATCTGCCATCATTTATTGTGTAATTAAGTACTTATGTCTACAAATGGCTAATTAACCCCAACCCCTGGATTGATCTCTAATTTATAGTTCCTTGACCCAATTAGAAGGCTATAAACATAATTAGCTCTTAAGAAATTGTCTGAGAAATCCCTAGAGGGTAATTTACCAATTATAACATTGCTAAATAAAAAAAATTATACATTACCATAACCTACCATAACTAGCAATCTTAGGGGAACTTAGAATACATATTCCAACTCCTATAGCAACTTAAGAAAGACATCACCAATATTAATATGCAGGCAGCAGTCCAGCAGCAAGATGGGGGCTATTCAGTCTTTTACAGTGAGTGTCACATGTTTGACTATTTCCCAGTTGGTGAGAGATCATATGTGTGTGCTTGGTGTAAAGAACTCCTAGCACTCAGGGAATGGGTCCAATATCTTGAGGCTAGAGTAGCAGACTTGGAGGAGCTAAGGGAGACAGAGAAGTGCATAGAGGAGCCCTACAGGGACGTTGTAGAAAAATCCCACCTCCAGTATGGCAGTCTCTGTGCTGCTTCAGAGGATGGAGGTCTTCTTAAAGGAGAGCATCGCTCTGGTGAAGTAGGAGGCAATGCTGTAGCCAGGACCTGCCCACCAAGGGATGCAATGTCCTCTTGCACTGAGGATGTGTCTCCATGGGTTTCTGCCCAAGACAGAAGGGTTAGGGTAGCCGTTACAATGGGAGATTTGATCATTAGGCATGTAGTTAGCTGGGCGGCTGGTGGACATGAGGATCGCTTGGTTACTTGCCTGCCTGGTGCGAAGGTGGCAGACCTCGCATGTCACTTAGATAAGATTTTAGATAGTGATGGGGAGGAACCTCCTGTCTTGGTACATGTGGGTACCAATGACATAGGGAAATGTGGTAGGGAGGTTCTGGAAGCCAAATGTAGGCTCTTAAGTAGGAAGTTAAAATCCAGAATCTCCAGAGTAGCGTTTTCAGAAGTGCTTCCTGCTACACGCGCAGGTCCCAAAAGACAGGCAGAGCTCTGAAGTCTCAATGCGTGGATGAGGCGATGGTGCATGAAGGAGGGTTATAGATTTGTTAGGAACTGGGTGACATACTGGGGAAGGGGGAGCCTATTCCATAAAGATAGGCTCTACCTTAACCAGGGTGGAATTAGGCTGCTGGCATCAACATTTAAAAAGGAGATAGAGCAGCTATTAAACTAGAAACTGGGGGAGGCTGACAGTCACTCAAAAGAACATGGTTTGGGACAAGGTATCTTTAAAAGATATCATAAAAGGGAAGACAAAGCATCCTGATAGTGAGATTGCAATAGAGGCCACAGTAGACCAGGTTTCCTTAAATTCAGAGCAGTCTGATTGTAAAGATTGAAAATTATCCATGCCAACTGCTGAGCAAATTGTAAATAGATATGACAAACATTGTTTGAAATGGCTGTATGCAAATGCCAGAAGCCTAAGAAACAAGATGGGAGAATTAGAATATATTACACTAAATGAAAAGATAGATATAATAGGCATCTTTGAAACCTGGTGGAAGGAAGATAACTAATGGGACACTGTCATACTGGGGTACAAGTTATATCGTAGTGATAGGGTGGATCGAATTGGTGGAGGCATAGCGTTATATGTTAACAAGGGCCCTGAATCGAATGGACTAAAAATTCTACAGGAGCAGAAACACACCTTGGAATCCCAATGGGTAGAAATTCTGTGTGTAAGGTGGAAAAAAATAGTGATAGGAGTGTACTACCGTCCACCTGACCAGGATGAATGGACAGATGCTGAAATGTTATCAGAAATTAGGGAGGTGGAGGTAGTGATGCCGTTGTATATGACTCTAGTGAGACATCATTTAGAATATTGTGTACAATTCTGGAGACCACACCTTCAAAAAGATATAAACAGGAGTTGGTCTAGAGCAGCGGTTTCAAACACGCGGACTATTTTGCGGCCCACGATCTGTCCTCTCCACTTCACAAGTTTTCCGATTGTGGAGAGGACAATCGCGTACAGACCGCGACTGCTGTAATTGGACTTGCAGAAGTCTCTCTAGAGGGAATGTCGGCAAATAGATCGCGGCTCGCCTAAAGCAGGGGTCCCCAATCTGCTTCCCTTCCCTTCTCACTGCCCTCCCCCAAGCCACCACAATTGGGGAACAGGCCAGTGCCGAGGTCTTAGCTCTCCCTGCTTATCTTCCCCAGCTCGGAGCTGACCAATTCTTGCCACCTGACGTCAATTCTAATGTTGGGGACGAAGTTCCGGGCCAGCTAATCGCCGCCTGGCTGGCCCGGAACTTCCTCTCTGATATTAGAATTGACGTCGGATGGCGAGAACTGGTCTGCCCCACGCTGGGGAAGATAAGCAGGGAGAGCTAAGACCTTGGTGCTGGCCTGTTCCCCAATGGTGGTGGCTTGGGGGAGGGCAGGGAGAAATAAAGAAAGAAAGGGGGGACAGGGAGACAGAAAGAAAGAAGGGAGACGGGACACAGACAGAAAGGGGCATGGAGAGAGAGAGAAAGACAGAAAGAAAGGGTGGGCATGGAGAGAGAGACAAAGAAAGAAGGGGGCAGGGTGAAAGAAATAAAAAGTTGGGGGAAGGAAGGAGACAGATGCCAGAACAGGGGGAAGGAAGGAAGGAGGGAAGGAGAGAAAGGAAAGAAAGAGATGTCAGACCATGGAAATAGGGACGGAAGAAGAGAGAGATAGATTTTGAAAAGAAAGCAGAAAAATTGAATATTAAGTTAATGCCAAAGATGGATGCAAGGCAGAAAGTAAGACGGAGAGAAAAACAGTCAAAGGACAAGAAGGCCCTGGAAACATAGTTAAAAGCACAGAAAAATAAAGTCACCAGACAACAAAGGTAGGGAAAATGATTTTATTTTCAATATAGTGATTGAAATTGATAATTTTAGCAGTCTCCAAAATTGACATATATCTTTGCCAGCAATCCTTCTCTTCCCACCCCCTTATGTATTTACCTTCTATGTACTTTTTCTTCAAAATTGTAGTTCTCCCCCTTTTCCTACTGATTCTTGTGGCTTAATAAAGTAGTTACCCAAGTATGTCCCATAATGAATCATGAACGTTTAATCTCTTAAAATGTTAATGTCCTTATTATTTTTTAATCTTTGTACAACACTTAGTACCTTCAGATAAGCGTTTATTCAAAAAACATGAATAAACTTGAAAAACATGAATAAACTTTTTTTTTTTAAATTTATTTATTTATCATTTTAATGCATCCTATACAAGATGTTTAAAGAAATACAGAAATATATTGTTCTCTTAGTCATATTACATACTAAGAATTGAAATTTAAACATCCATATAAATCATATAATACAGTCCACAACTTGGGGAGAAGAGACAAGATGAAAATAAAACCCCTCGGGAAAAGGGAAATATACAAAGGAAACTGAAAACTTTAAGAAATAGAGCAGTCAGATCTTACCTATCCAAAATAAAATTAACCGCATTATTAACCTGTATCATTCGGACTGTGTAGAGATACCTTTACCTTCAAGGAAAAAACCTAATTGGGTAGGTTCAAAAAATATATATTTACTTCCCTGATAGGAAATAAAACATTTACAAGGAAATCGCAACTGAAAACTTGCCCCCAAAGCAATCACCTTTGATCTATGTAACAGAAATTCTTTCCTTCTGGATTGCGTCCACCTCGAAACATCATGAAATATATATACCCTTTCCCCCAAATAGGAAATCTGCTTTAAATTGAAATATAATTTCAGCAACATCTCTTTATCCTGAAGGAATACCAACGAGACCAATAAAGTTGCTCTTCCCTGAATTTCAATATCAGAAGACTGCAGAATAGCGGAAACATCTAATTGAGCATTTTCATCCACTAAAGCTTTTTCTTTCTGCACTTGTTTTAAGTAATAAATTCTTTGTATCGGAGGAAGGCTTACTTCAGGTACATTTAGAACGTTCAACATAAAGTTCTTAAAGAGTTCTTGAGGAGACATAAACTTGGCAACCGGAAAATTAAGAATCCTCAAATTTAAATTCTTCTGCTGATTTTCCAGGTTTTCAATCTTCCTCAAAGTCATCATTTTTTCTGTTGTTTGTTTGGCAATTAAATTCTTAGTCTCTGTTGTTGCTTTATCTAAATTTTTTTATTCCACTTGGTGTTGCTGGGTAATAGTCTCTAAGGAGCTTATCCTGGAGGTAGAATTCTGAGTCATAGTAACAAAGTTAGAACATACCAGGTGAAGATTCTCAATTGCAGACCAAATGGAGTCCAGGGTAACAGCCTGTGGTTTCACCAACGGTCCAAGGAGGGAGACACCAGCCGACTTAGGCACGGCTCCTGCTCCAGCGATGGAAATCTGGGCCCCTGCAACCTCCCCACCGCTGGCCACCGATGGCTCCTCTCCCTCAGAACGCTGCCTCTCCAACGTCGGGATCAGCGTATCTGCTGCGTGTTTCACTTCCGGGTCAACTTCGGAGAGAGAGCAAGCCTCACCCCACACTCCGGGGGAGCCCTCTTGCCAGTTCCGCTGCAGCGAAGATTCTCCGGGAATGGGAGGGGTGTGCAGTCCTCGCGGGCTCAGCGAGAGTGACATCTCGCTGTCCAAGCTGTGGATTTCCCGTTCCACAGCAGCGGAGACGCCCGATGTGGAGGTAGGGACTGTGTATGCTGTTATCACAGTCTGCCTCGGCGTCGAGAAGCCCGGGGTAGGTAGAGGGATACCCCTCGGTTTCCCTCTTCTTTTAGGCATAAGAATATCGTTGTTTAAGGGTAAAATAAAGAAATTTTCCCCCTCAAAGACGGGAGTGCTTCTCTCAGCGTCCTGCTCCTGGCGCCATCTTGCCCCCCCATGAATAAACTTTTGAGAAAGGAAAGATATTAAACTTTAAATGTGAGGGCTGCAGAAAAAATAGGGCACTTGGAGGGCCGCAGAAAAAATAGTTAATGACAATTTTGCATAAGGTAAAACTCTTTATAGTTTCTAAATCTTTCCTTTAACTGTTAAAGGAAAGATTTATAAACTATAAAGAGTTTTACCTCATGCAAAGTTGTCATTTCTTTAATAAAATCATATACTGGTTTGTCTTGATAAGTCTAACTTTAAGGAATAACAATAATAAATTCATCCACCCTTAAGGGTGTATTTCTCACATGTATGGACCTTCAGACAGCAGTCGGGTATATAACACCAGTTGCTTTATACTTCGTCGGTTTTAAAACATCTCTTCATCGAAAACCGACTGATGGAAACAGTCTATTACGCTACCATAGTTTTCACCCGGATCGGCTGAAGACTAGTTTGCCGATCAATCAATTTCTCCGTCTACGACGGATCTGCTCATCTTTTGAAGATTTTAAAATACAGGCTAATGAAATGAAGGAGAGATTCTATCAACGGGGATATCCTAAGGGGATTATACATCTGGCTTATACTAGAGCGAAATTTGCCCAATGTGAGCTGCTATTGACTTATCGGACAGGCAAGGACGATATGGGAACAATTTTTGTTCAAAAAAATACCCCTCTTTCCCCCCAAATCAACAAAATAATATTAAAACATTGGCATGTGGTCTGGCTAAGTATCCCTGACTGCCCTGAAAGACCTATCTTCTCCTACAAATGCAGTAGAAACATTGGAGAGCTTGTTATAAAAAAAACCCATTTTGGTGCCCTATAACAACAGTGGCACCTATATGGGTTGTGGTAGATGTCAATGGTGCCAGCTTACCATGTCAGGTCAGTATTGGGTGCACTCTGGCACGGGGGTTAAATATTATAGCCATACGCTCACTAATTGTGATTTCATGTGCGTGGTATACTTAATCCAATGTCCTTGTAATAAAATTTACATTGGGCGCACGAAACGTTCTATTAAAACCCGCCTCAATGAACATAAATCGCAGGTCCGCACTGAACGGGACTTTGGTTAAACACTGGCAGCTCATGGACCACAAGTGGTCTGACATCAAGTGGAGAATTATTGATGTTGTTACAGTAGGGTGGGAGGGAGGCAATATTCAGAAAGCTTTGGCTTTTAAAGAGCAGAAATGGATTTACAAACTCAAATCCTTGGCTCCCATAGGTTTAAATGAGATAGAATGGTTGTCTATCCTATGAGAGCCCGGGACGTCATTTCCGGTTCTGCCTGCGCTGAGCCCCGCGCTGGGAGTATGATTGCGTCATACGTCCTAGGCAATGTTCCCTCTAAGCTGAGCGCATGAGCGATCGCTCAATATTTTCAGTGGCGTCGCTCATACGTTTTCTCGTGTCGCTCAATCGAGGGCAGACGGAGGTGAGAGGAAGCGGCGAAGGCTGTCTGCCCTGCTAGCCTTAGTGTATTTTAAGTTAAAAGATGCAGTGGCGGCTCCTCTCAAGATCCCCGACTGCATCGGACTTCGACGCAGGTGGGGGACTCGTGAGAGGAGCCACTGCCAAAGATACCAGAAAGCTGGCGAAGCAAAAACTTTAAGTAAATTGTTATTCTTCTAAGTTTTGAGTATTTAACCCTCCCATAATCTCACGGGCACTCGTCCTCCGCGCCTGCTCATAAATTTGTGGAGTATGCAACTTGTCGCTCATGCATATTTTTTTTTGCACACACCTCATCAATCCTTAGAGGGAACATTGGTCCTAGGATGTGCTTTCAGCCAGCTGTATTTAATGAGTGATTCACAAACCGCGGCCATGTTACAAGGTATATGCAACTCCCTCAAATCGGTAAGCGCTGGGTTTCTGTTGTCCATTTTTTATTATGATTTAGGAAAGGCAGTAGCTGTTGTAGATTGCCTTATATTTATGAGAAAGTAAGGCACTATTTTATGTTTCTTACAGTTTCCCTCGACCCTGAAGAAAGGTTTCTTTTTCAAACATGCATGTCGGGAGAGGTGAAGACAGAACAGACTCACTATAAGTTAAGTGATGGTCTGCTATTGGAAAATAGAAAGGTTTTATATATACAAAATAATGTCACTGAAAAATATATTACTGAGACAAACAGGAGATTGGTACAAGGAATTAATAAAGGCTGGACCGACGAAGTATAAAGCAACCGGTGTTATATACCCGACTGCTGTCTGAAGGTCCATACATATGAGAAATACACCCTTAAGGGTGGATGAATTTATTATTGTCAGTCCTTAAAGTTAGACTTATCAAGACAAACCAGTATATGATTTGATTGATTTAACAACAATGGCTTTTTGTACATTTGAATTTCTTTAATAAGACATTAACTATTTTTTCTGCGGCCCTCCAAGTACCTACAAATCCAAAATGACCACTGGTCTAGAGGAAGGCTACTAAAATGGTTGGTGGTTCTCATCATAAGGCGTATTGGGACAGACTTAAGATCTGAATATGTATACTTTGGAAGAAAGGCAGGAGAAGGGAGGTGTAATAGAGATGTTTAAATACCTGCATGGCATAAATGCACACAAAGCTAGTCTCTGTCATTTGAAAGGAAGCTCCGGAATGAAAGGGCATAGGATGAAGTTGAGAATTGATAGGCTCAGGAGTAATCTAAAAAAAATACTTTTTTTACAGAAAGGGTGGAAGGTGGAGGTGGTAGAGACAAAGACTGTGGCTGAATACAAGAAAGCGTAGGACAGGCATGTGGGATCTCTTAGGGAGAGGAGGAGACAGTGGATGCTGTGGATGGGCAGATTGGATGAGCCATTTGGCCTTTATCTGCCCTCATGTTTGTTTATAGTAGGCAAGTCTTTGTATTATACGTCTTATGAAAATCTGATTGCATACAGTCGAGTATTTTAAATGTCTAGATATTCTTGAAGTTGTGAAACGATAAAAGCTTCAGAAAGCTTAGTCAAAAAGGAATAGTGGCTATTGGCTGTAATTGGAAGAGTTCTCTACTGATTTTGTTTGATCCTTCAGGATAGACATCAATATAGGGCTCCTTTTGCAAAGCCACGGTAGAGGTTTCTACCACGGGCCGGCGACGTTTATGCTCCGATGTTCATAAGAATTCTGTGAGTGTCGGAGCATTTACCTCGCCGGCCTGCGGTAGAAACCTCTACCATAACTTTGTAAAAGTCAATGATAGTGCTGATATTGTCTGGAGAATAGCCAGTTGAGGAGAGTTAAAATCAAATAACCATTTTATTGATGCTTGTAGGGAAGATTACAGATTTATTTAATTTGATATACTGCAAAATTATGAAGCAAGCTAAGCAGTTATAAAAAATCACATCCTAGAAAAGAACTCCATAAAACTGGATAGAAAAGACCCCGCCATAAAGTCTACAAAATCCCAATTCTTTTTTTTTTTTAACCCTCCTAAACATATTCACCACATAATTGTTCTGTATTTAAACCTTATTATACATTCCAGAAAATATTAATAAATCATGGAGGGACCCTCAGAAAGACACTGCAAGCCCACCTGCATCTGCTCATTTTGTTGCCTTCCTTTGGCCGTGGCTCCTCCAATCATATGAGCCTTCCAGTGTGTGCTTCTAGTGTTCATATTGCTTTACAATTGTATTGTATTATTGTACAGTATATCATTCCAAATATAATGTAAATCAATCAGCTTTATTTTTATTATAAAGTCTAAATTGATCAGTTGCTATCCAATATAAAAGTTCAGCGTAGTTCAAAATTGTGTAGATAACCTGCCAAGAAGATAAGAAAATGGAAAGGGATTGGGACTTGTATACCACCTTTTTGTAGTTTTACAACCACACTCAAAGTGTTTACATATCTCACGGAAACATGGTAGAACGAAGAAAACGTCTGGGACACTGTGCTACCGGGATACAAGCTATACCGCAGAGAAAGAGTAGGTCAAAAAGGTGGGGGTATTGCCCTATACATCAAAGAGAGAATTAAAGTCTACCGGAGAGAACATGCCGGTTTGAACCCACCGCAACCTCAAGGTGCTGAGGCTGTAGCTCTAATGACTGTGCCACACTCTCCTCCTGCTTATCTGTGCCTTTTTCTATTGGCCATTTTGTTGTCCTAAGGATAGCTGTCCAGTACCATCACTGAATATCGGTGGTAACTCCTGGTGCCATGCAGCCTCAGCACTATCTGAAGAATGTCATGGCGGTCAAAAAGATATTCCGAGGCATTCTCCAGTTAAATACCGATGACCATCTGCTCTTGGCCTGGTTAGCATGATTTAACTAGGCAGGAGCCTGTCCTGCTTAGTTAAACCACACTGAATATTGACCTCCATGTAGACAACCAGATTAGAGTAAGGCAGTAACTAAAGGAGTAGACAGAATGAGTGCTAAGACTTAATAGGAAAAAAAGAAGAAAACAGAGAATGTAATAATGTCCATTAATATATATATAAGTACACTGAAATATTATGATTTCAATACTCGAGAAACCTTATTAGCGTATGCCAATGATATGTTTATATTACTTGAGGTTGATCCAGACTTTACTAATCTGATATCCAATATTAACCATTGTTTGACAAACTTCGGTCCTGGGCAATGATGGTCCAGATGAAATTAAATGCTGCTAAGACTAAGCTTTTATGTCTTGACCCAAAATTAGATTCTCTTCCTTCTGTTGTGATCTTAGATTCAGGAGAATCTCTGAAAATCGAGTTTTCCTCGGTAATACTGTGTATTATCATTGATTCCTCCCTTACATTTAAGGATCAATTAAATTCTCTTGTGAAAAAGTGCTTTTTCAACCTCTGCATTCTGAGAAGAGTGAGAGCGCTTTTTCATCAGCAACACTTTTCTGTCTTGGTTCAATCAATCATTCTGTCAAGGCTAGATAATTGCAACTCAATGCACTTGGGTCTTTCAAAGGTCAGCTTGCAGAGACTCCAGCTGATACAGAATACTGCTGTTAAGTTTATTTTCGGCAAGAGTAAATTTGATCTTGTAACTCCATTGCTTAAAGAATTACACTGGCTTCCAGTATATCTTAGAATCCATTTTAAATGCATTTGTATTGCATTTAAGATCGTATTTGGTATTTTCATTACTCTGGTTCTTTAGACTGGCATGTGCATAGATCCCATCTCGCCAGAAGTTCTCAAAAATTAAAACTTATATTCCCTTCCCTTAGGGGTAAAAATAGATCTACTAGGAGACTCAGCTACTCTTTCACTTTCAAACTGACAGAGCTTTGGAATAATTTATCGCTTGCATTAAGAAGTTTAGGACCCTTCGTTTCACTCCGGAAAGCTCTGAAGACTTACTTGTTTACTAAGCATTTTGGACACTAACCATTTTCTTTTTATTTTAGATTTCCTGTTTTGGTTTTTTTTTTTCTATTATGTTTTCTTTATTGTTAACCAAGTTGAGCTCCATTTGGTTGATGACCCGGTCTATAAAACTAAGTTTTAGTTTAATCATCTGAAGTCTCTCCTGGATACTTTCTCCAGTGAAATGCCCCTAATACCTTGCAGTGTGCAGCTCCCTGATTCAATGTGCTTTTCCAACCTGCACTGCTTTAAATCCCTCCACTGTCCTATTTCTCTTCCAAATGTAGCAAATTCTTTAAATGTACAGTGGTAGTCTACTGAAAAACAGGATTCATGAGAAGAGACATGATCACAGCTAACAGGTCACATCGGACCTTTCACCTGTTCACCTGAACACCTTTCAGTTGTTATCACATCTGGGATATTAGTAGATTATCCACCCAGGGTGATTTGCATTCCATTTACTACACCTATTGCCAAATTAATCACAAAAAATGCAGGGTAAACCTGTAATTACTTCACTTGTAATAGATGGCTGCAGTTTGCCAAGAATGCATGGAAATTGAAGGAGTAGATTGTCATTCTCACCCGCACCCTCTCTCCTTCCAGCTATGCTATGCATTTTGTATATTGTTCTCTCTCTCTCACTGGGGCAGTTTTACAGCTGTGTCCAGTCCACACATCCCTACACGTATCTCTACAGCGCCCTCTCTCTGGGGAAGTTTTACAGCTCTGTGCTTGCACATCCCTATCTCTACAGCGCCCTCTCTCTGGGGCAGTTTTACAGCTCTGGGTCTGCAGATCTCTAACTCTTACAGATGGAGAGTGTTTACTGCCATATTGAGGATCATTTTATAACAGATACTTATGCATTATAAAATTCCAGCACAAAAACAGTCAAAATCATAAACAGCTCAGCAAGCAATCCCACCAAAACAAAATTATCTTCAGCAAAAAGAGCCAATTAAACTAAGTCAAGAAAAAGAAGAGCCAATTGAGCAAATTCCATGGAAAGATCAACAAGAGTCAGATAAAACTCAAGTAGATCAATCTCAACAAAATTTTTCCAACCAGGAAAACCCCTCAACAAGGTCTGAGTAAGGAAGTATAGCTAGAATGCAGTCATGTAACACAGGAGCTGAAGTGGTACCCAGGGGTGTACTTTATAACATATGTGTGTACTTTGTGACTCCACCCATTCTCCACATAATATTCCTCCCCAACCCCCCCCCAACACTAGTGGCATAGCCACAGGTGGGCCTGGGGTGCCTTTTCACCTTCAGCTGGGCCCCTCTCTGGTTTAATGGCTGTGGGGGTGTCAAACCCTGCTTGCTGAAGAGGTGTCGGGCAGGTGCACTTCAGCCTACGATGCTGGCTGTCTCACACATGCTCAGTTCAGCGACTGAGGGGTTTGGGAGAGGAGTATTGTGTGGAGTCACAAAGTATGCACAAGCGTATGTTATAAAGTACACCCATGTGTGCCACTTCAGCTCCTGAGCATTTGTAAGTGTACATGACTGTATTCTAGCCACACTCAGGAGACCGCTTCAGGTGACAGAGCTTGGCACCCCCACCAGCAAAGGTATGCCTCAATGTTGTGGCAGTGGCGGGGGGAGGGAGGGAAATAATACCTGGCTCCTCCAGTCCATTTTGAGTCTACCTTAGGTCCCCCCTCACTAAAATGAACTTCTCGCCACACCCCTGCCCCTAATCACATAATTTGTTTTCTACCTCCTGTCTCCCGGAATTTCTTGAGCTCTGTTCTAAAGAATGACACAGTGACAAAATTCATTACCGTTCCCATCCCCGTGGATAACTGCGAGAAACCATCTCCATGTCATTCTTTAAGGACAGAGGGTAGAATCAGAGTATGAATGGGCCCAACCACTGACCCTCAAGCCTTGCATTGAAGAATGCTGCTGTAGAAGGACTGAGGTTGAGCTAGAACTAGAGAAAGTCTCTAGTATCCAGAGCAGATGTTGTAATGTCATGTCTCATTCCGCCAATAAAAGTCAAGCTTATCAGTGATGTCACAATGGCTTCTTTGTCCTATACTTGGCTCAGATAAGAATCAGAGTATGAATGGGCACAACCACTGACCCTCGAGCTTTACATTGAAGAATTATCTGCGGGGACAGAGACGATGATGAATTTTGTCACTGTGTCATTCTGTACTCCATCCTGCAGCTTTTCTTCCTTCTATTTTTTTGTGTGCCACTACAGGGCTCTCTATTGTATCCTGAATTGTACTTTGGAGCAATGTGGCTTATTTCCTGGTTCATACTACATAAGAGTTGCCATACTGGGACAGACCAAGGGTCCTTCAAGCCCAATATCCTGTTTCCAACAGTGGCCAGTTCGGATCACAAAGTACCTTTCCCTTGGTATTCTAAGGAGACCCTGGGAATGGGACCAGTTTCTTGTGCTGGTGTCAGAGTGTGCCATATGCAGCCAGCTCTCACCCAGATGCCCAGCGCTGGCCATGGGTGTGGATGGGGCTGCCTAGGAGACAAATTCCTGATGACACAGAGAGAAGTGGTTGCACCTTTGACTGAAACTGGTCTGGGCTGGGAAGACAATTAGGAGGATAATAACACAGTGCTGAAAGAGGGCGAGAGGTGTATATAAAAGGTGCCTGGTCATGGCACTAAAGCCATCCATCCTGCCCACTGCACTTCCACTGCTTCTCTCTGGGGATATAGGTAAGTCCTGTACTGTTTATATTTTTTTGCGTTCATGTGGTTAAGAACTTTCTCAATGGAATATGTCATGTATTTATTCTAAATCTGGCTCTTTGCAGCCAGTAAATGAATTTCCAGGTTATTTTTGTTATATGGTTATCTGGCATAGTGTTAATACAGGGTGATTGAGGATCTCAGAACTCCTCTCAATTCAATGGTCTACAAGACTATCCTCAAACCAACATTGGCTTTGCACGTTGCAGTATCCTACAGAAATTTACTCTTGGGTCGGAAAAAGACTTCAAGCGTTCACAGGTACTACATGTTTAGAATGAACTTAGTGCAGCCCCTTACACACGAGCTATCATTAGTCTTGCAAAAAAAAACCAAAACAACCCAGGTAATTTAAATTTTTTATTTTTTAGTTGATTTATATTTTTCTTAGTGATAATTAATATGAAGACTGCCGGTTCAATGGAGGGGAGCTTCCGTTTCACTCTGGGAGCTGCTTCAGGAACCAGTCTTTCATAACAGTACTAAGCTGCTTATTTAGCGATGTATTCAACTGGAAGGGAACAGCAACGGCGTTATTGGACTCAGTCTAGAGCACTGACTAAATGCAATAGCTATCAGAGAATAAATTTCTGAGCCAAGACTTAACAGGTTCCAAATTTCCATCATTGATCCTTGAAACCTCCCCCTCCTCCTTTTAAAAAACTCTATGAATATAGACTCAATTTGCATCTATTGAAGATAAGTCGTTTTGTTATTATACTGTACTATGAGAAACGAGGACCCATCATTGAAGTATTTTAAAGAAAGAAGCAATAAAGAATTGAGTTTATATTCATAGAGTTTTAAAAGAAGGAGGGGGAGGTTTCGAGGATCAATGATGGAAACTTGGAACTTGTAAGTCTTTGGCTTAGGGCCTTAACCTTGTTCCCATCAGATGTGGGACTGGCTAGAAAGAAGGAATAAAAAACAAACTTTCCTCTGGACCTACAAATATGCAGCTTTCCAGGAAGTGGGGGGGATGTATTTTAGTAGTACTGTACTAAAAATGGGATTTAAGGGTTCTTGTAGGGAAGTTTTGTGGGTTTTTTTTTGGGGGGGGAGGGGGCGTAACTTGCACTGCTGCAATAGGTATATGCAAGAGAGAAAGAAGGAGGAACATAAGAATATCCAATATATACAACTGGGGAAAAATTTCAAAAAAAGATTTGTTCCCAAAATATCTGAATAGGCAAACAACTAGTAAAGGAACAGGCTACTTTAAATACCTTTTTAAACGAGTAAAGGTGCTCAGAATCCAAGATGGAAAAAAACTTCAATTTGGGGTACAAACCCCTAAAAAGCGTTTTTTGTAGAATCAATCATTGCACCATTTTGAGTAAAAAGGTAATAGAGAGTGCTTGTTGAGAAACACTCGAGTTAAATGTCCTTAAATGTCCAATAAAGTGAATATTCTCCAACTACTATATGAATTCTATGAGTTTTATTATTATATATTTTTTGAACTCAAACTCATAGAATTCATATAGTAGTTGGAGAATATTCACTTTATTGGACATTTAAGGACATTTAACTCGAGTGTTTCTCAACAAGCACTCTCTATTACCTTTTTACTCAAAATGGTGCAATGCTTTTTAGGGGTTTGTACCCCAAATTGAAGTTTTTTTCCATCTTGGATTCTGAGCACCTTTACTCGTTTAAAAAGGTATTTAAAGTAGCCGGAACATAAGAATAGCCTTACTGGGTCAGACCCATGGTCCATCAAGCCCAGTAGCCCATTCTCACGGTGACCAATCCAGGTCACCTGGCCAAAACCCAAGGTGTAGCAATATTCTATGCTACCGATACAGGAAGCAGTGGCTTCCCCCATGTCTTTCTCAATAACAGACTATGGACTTTTCCTCCAGGAACTTGTCCAAACGTTTCTTAAACCAGCTATGCTACCGCTCTTACCACATCCTCCGGCAACGCGTTCCAAAGCTTAACTATTCTCTGAGTGAAAAAAATTTCCTCCAATTGGTTTTAAAAGTATTTCCCTGTAACAGGTTTCATCGTATTGTCTACAATGATACCCAGATCCTTTTCTTGGCCGCTAACCCCCAAGTTGGACCCTAGCATCCGGTAACTGTGATTCAGGTTATTCTTCCCAATGTGCATCACTTTGCATTTGTCCACATTAAATTTCATCTGCCGCTTGGATGCCCAGTCTTCAATTTCCTAAGGTCCTAAGCTTATAGTACTGCTACTTGTGTGTGTTTATAAAAAAAAGAGGGGGGAAGCTTGCATTACTGCTGTGTGTGTGCACGCACATGTGTGTATGTGAAAGAGAAAAAGTAGCTTGCATTGTTGCTGCCCCTGATGTATTGCTCTCAGGTCAGACCTCCTGTCTTGTGTGGCAATGCAGGAGAGGCACAGAAGGCGACATCTCAATTGCTGCCTGTGCCTCTTGTTCATGCCTTCACAACACAGCAGCCTGACTTGATACATATAAGTATCAGGAAGATATATTAGAGAATGATAAGGGGACAAAATTTTCCCCTTCCTCATTAGAGCTTATTTTCCCGTTCTGTCCCCATAAGTTCTTTTCCTGTCCTTGCCCCATTCCTGAAAGCTCCGTCCTCATCTGCAGAAGCCTCAAACACTTTAAAATCCTAAGTAGCAACATTCTAGAGCTGAGATTGTGATGTCATAATGCCTCATTCCACCAATGCCTAAGCTCCGTCTTCATCGGCACAAGCCTCAAACACTTTAAAATCATAAGTGTTTGAGGCTTGTACGGTTAAGGCAGAGCTTACAGGGACAGCGACAAAACTCACGTGGACAGGGAAACTGAATTCCTGCGGGGACAGGGAAAAATTTGTCCCCATGTCATTCCCCATAATACGTGTGTGTACTTTGTGACTCCACCCATTCTCCAAACATATAAACAGTAAGGGGCTCATAATTGAAAGAGAAAAACATCCAAAAGCCGGCCTAAGTCGGCACTTGGACAATCATAAACGAAAGACGACCAAGTGCCGATAATTGAAACGGGTTTTGAACGTGTTTACAAATGACTTAGGCCTTCCCAGTGCCGCTGAACGACCAGAGCTAAACGAGGCGTTTCAGGAGGAGTGTCGAGGGTGGGATTTGAGCAGGAAGTGGGCCATGCTAGACTTAGTCGTACTGAATGTATAACTGAAAATTTTACAACATAGCCTAGATGGAACTTGGACATTGTGACTTAGGCCATTTAAAACATGGTCTAAGTCACAAAAACCTATATAAAGTGACCAGATAAGCACTGCGAACACATATTACAGACCGTCGCAACCTGCGGGCTCCTGAAACGCGCAGTGAGCCTGGGCCACAGCGACCGATACTATTCCCAGCGGGTTCCCTCCAACTAGGGAATCCTTCAGGCACCCTAGGCAACAGCCTAGGGTAAAACAGCAAGTAAAATGCCCACATTGCAAGCAAGTAAGGAATCCACACACACTCAAAGAGGTTCAAAAAAATAAAGTTAGACTTTTATTCCTGACTTGGAGTCAGGTTTGCTCTGAGGTTCTCAAGTAGTTTGTGATATTTTCCAAATAAATTCATACAAAAGCCAAAGTCAGAATAGCT
This sequence comes from Geotrypetes seraphini, assembly GCF_902459505.1. NCBI lineage: Eukaryota > Metazoa > Chordata > Amphibia > Gymnophiona > Dermophiidae > Geotrypetes > Geotrypetes seraphini. Next base: position 25,846,051 of record NC_047099.1, on the reverse strand, counting down.
CTTATTTCCAAAATCAGAAAAGAAAAACCAAAACTAAGGCTGGGCTTCAATTTCTACAGCTCAGTCCTCTTCACCAACCTAAATGGGACAAGGTAAGTTCAGCAATGAGGCAACATACACACAGGTCTTGCTGAATGGCAATGAACTTTTCATAAGCAAAAGATAAACTGTTCAAGCTGAAGTACTCTGACACTGACTGACTGCAGTCAAGGAATCTATCCAAACGGAGCTCCTCTGTGGCTGACATTCCCTGCAGTGGCTTATCAGACGTAATTAGTCTCCAGCTGTGCGGAGAGGAGCGTAAGCCAAAAGCTCCATAGTGAATTGTCCAAGCAGTTAAAGGTTATAAACACTGTAACATAACTCTGAAAAATGAGACAATTCTGTTGCACACCAAAAATAACACAGTCCCAAGCTTTCACCAAAAAACAACAGGTAAGAAAAAATATCAAACACTTCCACCTTTTCAGCTTGTGTCCATGACTTCTAGCCTCTCACTAGGCTCACTGGAAAAACCAGTATCCATCGGTTCACCACTTCCAAACTGCTTCTCAATGGTGGGTTCAGACTCTTCTGAAAGGTCCACCATCTCACACTCTTCCCCTGTCTCATCAGCATTTAGCCTGGGAGAGAGATCACGCTCCCATTTCCTCTGCTCCTCTCCCTCTCTGGGTCTCAGCTGCCTTCTTTTAACAGGCTCCAATTCGCCCCTCCCTGCTCTGAAGACGGGGAAGGGAGAAAGCTCCCTCTGCAGCTGTGGCTGCTTAACTGACAACTTCCTGCCAATTCTCTGGCCTTCTGGGAGATGTAGTTCCCTAGCTCCTGAGTTTCTATGAGCTCTAATAGCAGGCTTGGGAGAGTAACCTGCAACTGGACTGAACTCTCCCTGGCAGTCAGTGTCTGGCTCAATGTCGATACAAAGAAAGTCAGTGCTTCCATAATTGGCAGGGCCAACCTGGTCAGCTCTCCTGCATAGGGGTTTACTGCTCTTCCTATCTAACCCTGAGACAAAGCTAGCAGGAGAGCTAGATTTGTCACAACCCCTACACACTACCCCAGTGATCACCAACCTCCCCCCACCCCCATATAAATCATAATCACAACTTTAAATATCTGCCTCCATAACATGAGCACCTGGCAGCCTGCCATAGGAAAGCCTAGCAGAGCTGCACAGAGGCAGCTTAAGTCGTCTTGGGGGTGGATTAGGGACCCAGGGAGAGGAGAACCCAGGCCCATAAACCACTGTAATCACTGCATTCATGGTGAAACATGTGTACTCCCCAAAAACCCCCAAAACCCTTTTGTACTGCCATATATGTGGCTCCTGCAGCCATAAGGGCTATTGGGGTTGTAGACAGGTAGGCATAGTACATTTTGGGGGTGTTTTGGGGGGCTCACCATAACCTATAAGGGAGCTGTAGTGAGATGTTTATGGGGCACCCCTTTTGTGAAGTTTACAGCAGTGCCCTGTAAGGTACCCCACTATTCAGGTGCCATGTCTGGGTGTCCAGTCCATCACTTTGCTGACCCCTCCCACGTTCAACAGGGCTTATTATAGGTGTTTTTGACTTGGATGAATATTTGGATGAAAATGTGGTATATAGATGGATGATTTAGCAGCTTAGATGATCAGACGGCTAGCCGTATAGTTAAGATGATTTTCGGAAAAAAAAAATAAAAAAAAATTTTGGGACGTATTTTTCGAAAATGTGTTTTAAGCTGTGTCTTACTTTGGACGATTTGCGATGTAGGTGAAAACAGACTTAGAAATTTATTTCGATTATGCCCCGCCACATATATATATGGAGAATGGGTGTGTGGGTGTGGTTGTATATATATATATACACGTACACCCACACACCCATTCTCCAAATATAAATAGTATTTATTTATATATATATATATATATATACACATATACACACATATTACGTGATACCTTCTTATTGGGTGAAATACATTTCTTGACTTGTTTATGAGAGCTAAGACTTACTTCCTTGGGTCAGAATGAACAAAACCAACATTACCAGAAAATATAAACGAATCCTACAAAGATCTCTTCTGTTAGTCTAGAGGAGAAATGTATTGGGGTGGGAGGAGGAAAGGAAGAGGAGTTAGAGTTACCATATCGCTCCAAATAATGGAGAACAGATCGAGACATCCGGATTTTACTTCCATCCTTCTTTTTCTGGAGCCATATGGTAACCTTAAAAGGTGTACAAGGAGACTGATGTCATCTGGTCATGACTCCCTGTTTAGTGGGAGTTATAACTCCTGTCACTTAAGAGGAACCAAAGAGCACAAGCTGAGCACAGGAAGGTGAGAGTGCAACTCTGCAAGAAGTGACACTTTTGCCTGCAAGACTTTATTATAAAGGCTTTCCTTGGCGTTCTACAACATTTCAGAACATGCAGAACTAATTTTCTAGCACTCAGGTCCAGCTCTACACAGCACGTATCACAAAGGATAATGAGGCACAGAAAGTCCGTTTGACCATCAAGCCATCCTCAGGTCCTGCTTATCTGTTGCCTACTACTTCAGAGAAGAGGCAGTAGCAAAGAGTAGCTGCAGTCAGCACTGTCAGAGTTCAGAGTAGAGAATGACACGGTGACAAAATTCATCACCGTTCCCGTCCCCAAGTATGAATGGACACAGCCACTGACCCTCAAGCCTTGCATTGAAGAATGCTGGTGTAGAAGGACTGAGATTGAGCTAGACACTAAAGAGTGACATGAGATGGTTAGAACATAAGACCATAAGCATTGACAGATTGAAGATCCATCAAGCCCCGTTTCCAGCAGTGACCAATCCAGATCACAAGTACCTGGCAGAAACCCAGAGAGTAGCAACATTCCAGAGCTGAGATTGTGATGTCATAAAGCCTCTTTCCACCAATGCCTATGAACCAAACTCATCAGTGATGTCACAATGACTTCATTGTCCTATACTTGACTCACATAAGAATTAGAGTATGAATGGGCACAATCACTGACTCTCAAGCCTTGCATTGAAGAATGCTGGTATAGAAGAACTGAGGTTGAGACAGACACTAAAGAATGACAAGGGGATTGTTCCCCGCGGTTATCCATGGGGACATGAACGTTGATGAATTTTGTCACCGTGTCATTTCTCTAGTTCAGAGCATCCCACAGACCTGTACTTTTATCCACGGAGGACAGGAGGAAGGTTCATTTCCAAACAGCACATTTACCCTGGAGTGTCTATATTATTATACTGTATATATGTCTGTGTGTGAATATGAGAAGTTTCATGTCCAATTATGCCTGTTCACAGGATTGTTCTGGAGTGGCAGTAGTTATGTGACCATGATTGTTGAATTTTAATTGTTGGGAGCACAAGGCCCCCCCCCCGATACCTTTGCATGTACGTACACACGTACTATAGAAGTTAAGTCATTCTGTGCGGCCCTCTCTGCTCACAGCCATTGAAGCAGGAATGATTAACATGTGCTGCTTTTCATCTGTGCAGAGCTGACAGAAAGGCCGAAGGATGCCGTCGCTCATAAATGTCATCGAGGACACCATCCAGGTTTACTTCAAGTATTCCCAACGATCATGCAACCACCAGAAACTGAACAACGAGGAGCTGAAATCACTGATTCAAAATGAGTTTGCAGATGTGATAAAGGTAACTGCACGCATGCCTGACATCATCTCAGAAATAGAGATAAAACTTGTAAATATGCAGAACAAATCTCATTTCATTTCATAGTTCTCTGCCCCTCCAATTAGTGTTACCAGAAATCCGGATTTCCCCGGACATCTCCTCCTTTTGAAGCCATGTCCTGGGGTCCGGACGGCTTTTCAAAACCTGGCACTTTGTCTGGGTTTTGAACAGCTGTGTCGGGCAGGGAGGAAGTCCGCACATGCAGTAGGGGGGGCAGGGCAATGGTAGGCTTGGGGGTGGGATTAGGGTGGGGATGGGCGGAACTAGGCAGCCCTGGAGGTGGGGCTAGGGAGTCCGGATTTTCCAAAAGGAAAATCTGGCAACCCTAACCTCTAATGGCACTTGAGGGATTGGTGAAATATTATGAAAGCTGTTTGCACTGATCCATTTGAACTCTGATCTCTCCCCATCCCCCTTTTGTTTTTACCTTCTTTGTATGCTTTTCTTTTAAACATTGTAGTTCTCCCCACTTTCCTCTTGTTTTATTGTACGTTATGCCTGTTTTGTTTAATCAGACTCTTGATTGTTTCCCCTATATTTTTACTGTAAAACGCTTAGAATTTATGATTGGCGTTTTATAAAAATTTTAATAAACTTGGAAACTTCCTGCATATGCACAAACTATGAGAAATGGAGTGGCATGTGTGTGTCTGAGCTCGCTGTGGATATGCACGTGTGTGTCTGTGCTTAGAGCGGGCACATGTGTGTGTGATGGTAGATTCAGGGTGGTAGATTCAGGGGCAATGTTAGGAAATTCTACTTTACGGAGAGGGTGGTGGATGCCTGGAATGCGCTCCCGGGAGAGGTAGTGGAGAGTAAAACTGTGACTGAGTTCAAAGAAGCGTGGGATGAACACAGAAGATTTAGAATCAGAAAATAATATTAAAGATTGAACTAGGCCAGTTACTGGGCAGACTTGTACGGTCTGTGTCTGTGTATGGCCGTTTGGAGGAGGATGAGCAGGGGAGGGCTTCAATGGCTGGGAGGGTGTAGATGGGCTGGAGTAAGTCTTAACAGAGATTTCGGCAGTTGGAACCCAAGCACAGTACCGGGTAAAAGCTTTGGATTCTCGCCCAGAAATAGCTAAGAAGAAAAAAAAAAAAAAAAAAATTTTTAAATTGAATCAGGTTGGGCAGACTGGATGGACCATTCGGGTCTTTATCTGCCGTCATCTACTATGTTACTATGTTACTATGTTACTATGTGTGTGTGTTTCTGAACTCACAGGGGACATATGTATGTACGTGAACTTATAGAGGATTCATGTGTATGTGTTGGTATGTCATAGCTTACAGGGGCCTTGTTTATATATGTGTATAACTGAACTCATGGGGACATATCTGTATCTGAACTCGCAGGGGGCACATGTGTGTGTCTGAGTTTACAAGGGGCACATATGTGTGTACATGAACTTATAAAGGATCCATGTGTATGTGTGGGTATGTCATAGTTTACAGGGGACTCATTTACATATGTGCATAACTGAACTCATAGGTGATGTGTGTGTATATGAACTCACAGGGGGTACACATATGTGCCTGAGTTTACAAGGGGCACATATGTGTGTGTGTGTGTGAACTTGCAGGGAGTATGTTTAATATTAAGCCATGCACCAAACATATAATTTGGAATATTTAAATTAAATGGTTTCCAGTTATATATCCATTCAGCATCCCTCTCCATGACATGTAAGAGGCAAATTGTACAAACCAAGAGTATAGTGACAGAATGTAATTCTGAGACTGAGCATAACTTGAGTTAAGAGGGACCAATGAAAACTATAAAAGAGATAAAGTACTCTGCAAGTGATGTTAATGGGCTTATATTATAGAATGGTTTTGTGGTTTTTTTCCCCCCCAGAATCCAAATGATCCCCAGACTGCAGAGACTGTGCTGAAAATTCTAGATGAAAATAAGGATGGAAAAGTTGATTTTGAAGAGTTCATGGATCTACTGGCTAAAGTGGCCAAGGCCTACTTTAAGACTTTTCACAAGGATAAATCACAAAACACTTGCCAACAGGAACAAACGATGTCTGGACAGCAAAAAGAGATATTCACTGAGCAGACCGATAACTTCAGACAGGATACAACAAAACAGAAAATAATTCAACAAGATTCACTAGAACAGAACATGCCACAACCGCAGCATCCTCAGCAGATATCCCCACCAAAACAAGATTATCTTTCTCATCAAGAGCCTATTAAATCAGGTCAAGATAAGAAAGATCTAATTAAACAAACTTCATGGAAAGATCAACAAGAGTCAGGCAAAACTCAAGTAGATCAATCTCAACAAAATTCTTCTAACCAGGAATCATGGCAAAAACCCCAGCAAAATCAAGATACAGTCAGAAGACAAGGTCTAAGTATGGAAGACTCGCCCAAAGAATATCAGCAAAAACAAGATCCATCACAGCAACAAGAGTTGAATAAACAAACTTCATCTCAACAACAATGGTCATCTCAGCAAGGTTCATGGCAGGAAAAGCAGTACTCCACTGATACACAAGGTTTACCTCATGATGAAAAGCAGAAGCATCAATCCCAGCCACAACAACCATCATATCAAATAGATAGCAAACAAAATCAAACTCAAGACCATAATAAATCAGATCTAGTACAAGAAAGGCAGTCACAGCACCAACAATCACATCATCAAGTTCATCATCATGATGGGCAGAAATCAGATCTATCTCAACAACAAGGCTTTGATAAACAAACTACATCTCAAGAACAATGGTCATCTCAGCGAAGTTCATGGCAGGAAAAAGAGTACCCCATTGATAAACAAGGTTTATCTAATGATGAGAAGCAGAAACATCAATCCCAGCCACAACAACCATCATATCAAATAGATAGCAAACAAATTCAAACTCAAGACCATAATAAATCAGATCTAGTACAAGAAAGGCAGTCACAGCACCAACAATCACATCATCAAGTTCATCATCATGATGGGCAGAAATCAGATCTATCTCAACAACAAGGCTTTGATAAACAAACTACATCTCAACAACAATGGTCATCTCAGCAAGGTTCATGGCAGGAAAAAGAATACCCCATTGATAAACAAGGTTTATCTAATGATGAGAAGCAGAAACATCAATCCCAGCCACAACAACCATCATATCAAATAGATAGCAAACAAAATCAAACTCAAGACCATAATAAATCAGATCTAGTACAAGAAAGGCAGTCACAGCACCAACAATCACATCATCAAGTTCATCATCATGATGGGCAGAAATCAGATCTATCTCAACAACAAGGCTTTGATAAACAAACTACATCTCAAGAACAATGGTCATCTCAGCGAAGTTCATGGCAGGAAAAAGAGTACCCCATTGATAAACAAGGTTTATCTAATGATGAGAAGCAGAAACATCAATCCCAGCCACAACAACCATCATATCAAATAGATAGCAAACAAAATCAAACTCAAGACCATAATAAATCAGATCTAGTACAAGAAAGGCAGTCACAGCACCAACAATCACATCATCATGTTCATCAACATGATGGGCAGAAATCAGATCTATCTCAAAAAGAGCATCAAGAACAGGAAGGGCAACACCATTCCCAGAATTCTTCATATCAGCTAGCGAAGGATAAACATGATTCATCTAGAGAACATGAACATAAGTATTCTTCACGTCAAGACAAATATAAAGAAGATAATCAAGAACGGGAACAAAAATACCAATCCTCTTATCCTTCACGTCAACCAGACAAGGGTAGACAAGATCCATCTAATGAACAGGAGGGACAGCTGTACCAAACTCAGTATCCTCCACGCCAACAAGACAAATATAAACAAGATAATCAAGAACGGGAACACGACACGTCACATCAATCAGACAAGGATAGACGATTTCCATCTCATGAAAAGGAGGAACAATCGTATCAATCCCAGTATCCTCCACGTCAACAAGACAAATATAAACAAGATCCAGCTCAAGAAAAAGAACAGCAATACCAGTCCCAGTATGATCAGCATCAACAAGATAAGAATAAGCAAGGCCTAACTGAACATCATAGTTCAAATCTACCTCAAAAAGAACAGGGTCTAGGGCAACAGGAAGATTCAGGATCTGTTGAGCACCATGATTCATCTCAAAATCGACATCAGAAAATCCACCAACGCATTCAATATCAGTATCAGTATCTTTGGTCACCATACCAGCCCAAATTTCCATGGCAAAAATAATTAATGATACAACAGGTGTCACTCAGGATTTTAGGTTTCTATAAGCAACAAGGTACAAATAATGAAAAACCTTGTGAACCCAAAAGATCACCTAGTATATTACAACAAGAACATAGAGGTTTAGTACTCCAATTAGATAGCACAAAACTTCAATTAACCCAGAATGTTAGTGAATTAATGTATGAATTCAACAGCAAAACAAGAATAGAAAAAAGATGTAAATGAGTTATCAATGTCTTTGTAGTGTTTAGTCTTGGGTTTGTCTCAATAAAGCAATTCATGAAAATGCCTTCATGTGTTTGGCTCATCTATCAACTTATATTATGCAAGTTCTTCATTCTTGCCTTTTGTACCTGTCAGGTGATGGCAAAATTTGGTTTTAGGATAATGTCTACCACATGAATGAGTCAAATGCTTTCTTCCAAAATTACCACTCATATCAACACCTACAACAAACACATTATCTCTCACTGTTCTATACAAAATCAAGAGTACTTACTAATGCCCAACAAAGGATTGTGTTTCCCAAACTGAAGGGCATTATTACTTGTTAGGGATAAACACATGCAAAAAAACATTTTGGCTTCTTTTCAAAAACTTTGATTTTTATTTTTTTTTTCAAATTTTATTAATTTTTTGGTTCATTTCACAGTGTGGATTAGAACATTTCAATGCAAGCAAGTCAATTGCAAGTAATTCTGTAGATAGTTCATAGTTTCATAGTTTATTAAAATTTTGATTGAATGCTAAACATAGAATTCAAAGCATTGTACATTAAAATAAATGGGGGAATTAATATTAAAACAAACATGACTTAGTACAAAACCATTTGCATACTGGGATGGGATATAAAACAAGAGGAAAGGAGGGAGAACTCCATTAATTAAAGAAAAGAGAACAAAAAAGGAAATAACATCAAGGAGGGGAGGTAGGTAAGTTAAAAAGTGATAAAATATCCAAATGGTGACTCACTCATAAGCATATTTAAAGAAAAAACATTTTAAATTGCCTTTAAATTTATCTAGATTTTTTCTGCTCTAATGTGTAATGGAAGGGAATTCCAAATAGTAGGAGCTGTAACTGAAAAAGTGGAAGTGCAGCATATCCCAATAATTTTTAATGAGGGGACATAAAGAGTATGTTGAGAAGCAGATCTTAGAGTTCTAGAAGGCTCATATGGAATCAGCAGTCTATTAATAAATGCCGGCTCATTGGACTTTAAAGATTTGAAAGTAAGAAGAGCAATTTTGTATATAATTCGATAAGCAATGGGAAGCCAGTGCATCTTCTTAAGTAAGGGAGAAATGTAATCATATTTTTTTTGAATTCGTGATAATTTTTAACAGCTGTATTCTGGATCAATTGGAGATGTCTAATATCTTTTTGACTTAACCCTTTGTATAGCAAATTACAATAATCAATTTTAGAAATAACAAGAGAGTGGATCAAAATGTTGAAACTAGGGGCTCCTTTTACTAAGCTGCGATAGCGTTTTTAGCGTGTGCAGAATTGCCGCGCGTGCTAAACCTGTGCTACGCTGTTAGAACTAACACCAGCTCAATCCTGGCGTTAGCGTCTAGCGCGCGCACTAAAACCACTATTGCAACTTAGTAAAAGGAGCCCTAGGAATATCTAGGAGAGGGACTAAAGATCTTATCATTTTTAGTTTATAAAAACAGTTTTTAACGAGAGCACTAATTTGGGGACGATAGGTTAGTTTGTTATCGAGGATGACACCTAAAATTTTAATTGATGAAACGACTTCAATTGGGATATTTTGGATAGATAATGGAGCTGAAAGTTGAGGATTATCTTTCCATGGGAAAAGGATACTGCTGGATTTTGTGATATTTAACCAATCTCTGATTTTTTTCTAACTTAGAATTGATGGTCATAATATCATTGAGATTGGAGGGGTCAATAGTGTGAAGAATTTGAAAATCGTCAGCATAGGCAAAGATTGAGAAGCTGATTGACTGATAGAGAGTTAGTAGCGGGCAAGATAGATATTAAAAAGTAATGGAGATAGAATGGATCCTTGTGGAATACCGAAGTTATTTTGAAAAGGATTAGAAACAGAATTATTGAAATGTACAGTTGAAGTTCTGCAAGGAAAATAGGAACGAAATGTGGGCACCTAGATATAGAATTACCTTCTCCAAGTACATCAAGATCCTAAAGTAACTTTAAGAGTAAACAGCAACAAGCAAAAGGTGAGAATTTAGAACAGGCTTGGTGAAATAGCCAGGGTCTTATATGAACTCACTTGTCTAAGTTCAGATGGTAATGAGTTCCAAAGGGTTAAGAGTAACATAACTAAACACAGTTGCAGTTTGGATGCTGGAGCTATGACCAAATAGTTAGACTGTGAAGACTGCAGAGAATGTTGCGGACAGTAAGGAACAAGGGAAGACTATAAATAAATTGGAATGCCTATAAAGAAAGAAGAGTGAGCCATTTAAAACATAATCCTACTGTAAACAGGAAGCCAGGTGTTATTCAAATAATATTTAATCAATTAATTAAAATATTGATATCCTACACATCCCAAAATCTGTGTGGAGTACATAAAAACATACATAAAAAACACAAATCTAATACTTTATGCAGAAATAAAAACACATCTCAAAACATACAAATGGGAACTCCTGTCAACAATGAATTACAATAATCCAATCTATTAGCCATCCAAGCATGAATCAAAGGTTTCAAAGATATACATCCAGGAATGGTTTCAATGATCTGATCTGCCAGAGAGTAAAGAAACATTTTTCAATTAATATGGAAATGTAAGACCCAAATTCTGGAAGAGATCAAATGGGTTTTATCACGCGACGCCCAAATGATGAAGTTACAACTGTCTTATTTTGGTCACACTATCAGAAAAGAAAGATCATTGGAGGAGAACATTATGTTTGGGAAAATTGAAGGAACCAGGTGAAGAGGACGACCTGCAATCAGATGGCTGGACCTTGCTGGACTAGCACAAAACCGATCTCTTTTTAGATCTGTAATTCATCAAGTTGCTAGAACTGAAACATGAGTCAATGGCACCTAACACACAAGATCCAAATGTCAATTTGTTTCCTAATACAATCCCCAAATATATATTGTGATCCTTCATAGGAATTTGAATATGCTTGAATCCAGGACAAAATGAGAGAAGGTAATGTGTTTTGGAAATTTACATTGGCTCAGATATCCATGGATTAATGACCATTTTATGTAAAACAATCTAAGAAACAATTGGGCCTGATATTTAAAGAACATAAGAATTGCCGCTGCTTTGTCAGACCAGTGGTCCATCATACCTAGCAGTCTGCTCCCGCGTCGGCCCTTAGGTCACATATCAGTGCCCTAACTGAGTCTAGCCTTACTTGCGTATGTTCTGATTTAGCAGGAACTTGTGTCTTGAATCCCTGGAGGGTGCTTTTCCCTATAACAGACTCCGGAAGAGCATTCCAGTTTTCTACCACTCTCTGGGTGAAGAAGAACTTCCTTACATTTGTACGGAATCTAACTTTTAACTTTAGTGAGTGCCCTCTCGTTCTCCCTAACTTGGAGAGGGTGAACAACCTGTCTTTATCTACTAAGTCTATTCCCTTCATTACCTTGAACGTTTCGATCATGTCCCCTTTCAGTCTCTTCTTTTCAAGGGAGAAGAGGCCCAGTTTCTCTAATCTCTCACTCCTCCAGCCCCTTAACCATTTTAATCGCTCTTCTTTGGACCCTTTCGAGTGGTACCGTGTCCTTCTTCAAGTACAGTGACCAGTGCTGGACACAGTATTCCAGGTGAGGACATACCATGGCTTGGTACAGCAGCATGATAACCTTCTCCGATCTGTTTGTGATCCCCTTCTTAATCATTCCTAGCATTTTGTTTGCCCTTTTCATCACTGCCACACATTGGGCAGACAGCTTCATCGACTTGTCAACCAGTACTTCCAAGTCTCTTTCCTGTGGGGTCTCTCCGTGTACTGCACTGTACATCCTGTATTTGTGTATAAGATTTTTGTTATCGACATCACCTTACACCTTCCTTTTCATAGGAATAAGGGTAAGACATATTAACTCTAATTAAATCCTGGTGCCTATGGCACAGGGTGACTAAAGTAGGGAAAATCCTGTTATAAAGCCTGTGTTTTAGGGTAGCCACTAATTTGGTATAGTGCCTGCATTTCTGTTTAAAATCCTGTGTTTTAGGGTAGCCACTGATTTGGTATAGAGCCTGTATTTCTGACTTACTAGTTTTCAGCCATGGTTTTCTGCTGATTAGGTGTAGAAGGGAGGGGCTCTGATTTATTACTAAGGGACAGTGCTGTGAACAAGGCTGCCCTATGAAGTTCTAAAAGCTAAGTTACTCAGCATTTCATATTCTGTTCTTTTCACTATTTTCAGCATTATATCTGCTTAATTTCTCTTCTCCTCCTCCCTGTTTCTTACTTTAAAAAATGACAAAAAAATAAACTCTTCTCTTTCTTTTGTTAAATCTTATTTTCTCTTTCCCTTCATACGACTAAGGGTAAGACTTATAGTCCCACCCACCCCAGGGACCACTTTTCATATATAGAGACCCAAATAATCAGGACTAGTCAAATCAGGTCACTTCACAACCAATCAAGATGATCTTTATTCTATGCAATCACTCTGGTGCTTGAATTCCAAGACACATTATTTGGAGGCTTAATGCTTGCCCCATCTGTCTTCAACTTGCTAGTATTAAGGAGGAGCTCTGCAAACTTAAACAGGAATTGAATACAATTAAAGCAGCTTCCATCGCTCCACAAAATCATACCAACTTACCACCTCTACCTCAAAGAATAAAACAGCCCAGTAATAAATGGGTCACAGTAGGCTCAGGAAGACTGCGACATGTAACACAGAAACATCCACCTTCACTAATATTACCTCTACAGAATTCCTTCGCTCCACTAGTGCACTGCGATACTCAAGAAAACAGAAGGGAGGTGGAGCTGGAACCAATGAAGGTAACTCAAGAGAATAAGCATACCCTAAGCACAAATAAAAAAAGCCAAAAACAGAAAACTATTACTGTTGGGGGATTCCATCATCAGAGGCATTAACCTTAGAACACAAGGCGAGGAGACCAAAATAGTGAAATGTCTTCCAGGATCCTCAGCTACCAGGAATCCAGGCAAATACAGACTATAATTAAGGAAGAAAATAAGGATTTTAACACTGATGTTGTTATCCATCTGGGAACAAATGACCTGGCCAACAACTCCACACTTGCAGCACAGAAAGCTTTTCGGGAGCTTGGTGAGGGCATGAAACCTTTTGTAAAGACTTTAGCTTTTTCTGAAATACTGCCTGCATATGAAAAGGGAGAGCAAAGAGTAAAAAACACAGAGGACTTTAAGTTTTCAATATGAAGGACAATTATAGAGACCACCCACGGCAAAAGAAAAGATGTGATAGTAGTAAAGATCGCAACATAAACAATATCAGCAACTCATTTCTTAGTATTGCAACGGAAAGTGAAACGAAACAAAAATCTATAAGAAAAAGGAGATTACAACTGAAAAATAACTGGAAAGCGATGACCACAAATGACCACAAATGCTCGCAGTCTAAATAACAAAGTTCATGATCTGCAAGCCCTGATGTTAGAGGCAGATCTAGATATTGTCGCTATCACAGAGACATGGTTCAGTGAATCACATGGATGGGATGCAATCCCGGGATATAATCTTTTTAGGAAGGACAGAGATGGTCAAAAAAGTAGAGGAGTAGCTTTCTATGTAAAGATCAATATCCAAGCGACCGAAATGCAAGGGACCTGGGGAGAGGAAAAAGCGATATGGATTGCTCTGAAAAGAGAAGATGAAACTTCTATCTACGTGGGTGTAGTCTACTGGCCTCCAACTCAATCATAGCAAATTGATAAGGATCTGATTGTGGATATCCAAAAGTTTGGAAGGAAAGAGGCAGTGGCGTACCTAGCATATGTGACACCCGGGGCCCATCATTTTTTGGCACCCCCCCATCTGTACAAAAAACATGATTTTTAGTAACAAGCCACATGTCACACATGAGTACCTAGGAAAAGGCAGCATCTTACATACTGCAGTGAGCAGTACAACATCAATACACCCATTGTAAAACTAAACAAGCCAGACTAGTACAGATCAATCCTACACCGTCAATCCTAACAGAAAACCATGTCTTTCGAACACATAGAACACAGAAAATACCTTTGCCTAGTATGGAATATGTCATCACAAACTAACCCCTCCCCCTTTTACAAAACTGTAGTGTGAATTTTAGCCACAGTGGTAACAGCTCCGACGCTCATAAAATTTTGAGCATCAGAGCTCCTACCACCACGGCTGGTGCTAAAAAAATGCTCCACAGTTTTGTAAAAGGGGGGATAAAATAGAAATACATAGAAACATAGAAACATAGAAGATGACGGCAGATAAGGGCCATAGCCCATCAGGTCTGCCCACTCTACTGACCTACCCCCAAGTCTACTATCCTAGGGATCCCACTCCTGGTGACAGGTTCCCTTGGATTAACCCTCTAAGGGATCCCACATGGGCATCCCATTTGCTCTTAAATTCTTGCACGCTGTTTGCCTCGATCACCTGCACCGGGAGCTCGTTCCAAGGATCAACCACATAGACAAAGGTTAAATTGAACCAGCAAGAAGCTGGACTCTGCATACAATGCAACACCATAGAAACAGTGACACATGTCTCCTAAAGCAATAAATAAATAGAAAATTTTTGTTCTACCTTTGTCTTCTCTGGTTTCTGCTTTCCTCATCTTCTTGTTACTCTCTTCCTTCCATCCACTGTCCCTCTTCTCTCTGCATCTTCCATTTGCTCTGTTACTGTGCCTCTCCCTTTCTCCCTCCTTCCAAATTGGTCTGGCACCCATCTTCTTCCCTCCGTTCCTCCCATAGTCTGGCATCAATGTCTTCTTCCCTGCCAGTGTCTTCTCCCAACTCTCTCTTCCCCATTTCCCTTCAGCATCTTCTCCCCACTCCTCTTCCCCATTTTACTGCAGCATCTTCTCCCCACTCTCTGTTCCACATTTCCATTCAGCATTTTCTTCCCACTCTGTCTTCCCCATGTGCTTTCAGTGTCCTTCTCCCCCCTCTGTCTTCCCCATGTGCTTTCAGCGTCCTTCTCCCCCCTCTGTTTTACCCTGTTTTCCTCTCCACCCCACCTTTTCTTCCTTTCTCCCTCCCTGCCCCTTACCTTCGTGGCACTTTCTCCCCCCCCCCGGGCCGGACAACAGGCCCGGTCCGACAAACCTCCCTGCCCTGTGGCCGGCGATGTCTAAACTGCCTTCTTACAGCAGCCGGTGCGTTGTAGTTGCATATGGCTGCTGTAAAGGTCGTCTCCGATGCAATTTCCAGTTGCATCAGAGATGACCTTTACGGCAGAAACAAGCAACTTCAACGCTCTAGCTCAGGGGTGCCCACACTTTTTGGGCTTGCGAGCTACATTTAAAATGACCAAGTCAAAATGAACTATCAACAATAAAATTAAAAAAAAAAAAAACACAAAGCACATTGTTCGCTGAGAAAATGTTAATTATCATTCCTATTCTGGGGTTTTTTCAAAGAGGTCAAGGCAGATGACTCTATGCACTGTCACCTCAGTAACAACCATTCAAAAATAGACAAATACCCCCCCCCCTCCATTTTTACTAAAGCACAATAGTAGTTTTTAGCGCAGGGAGCTGTGCTGAATGCCCAGGGCTGCTCTCGACGCTCATAGGCTCCCTGCGCTAAAAACCGCTATTGCTAAAAGGGGGGCCATATAGACAGCAGATATAAATTCAGACACATTTTGATCACTAAATTTAAAATAAAATTATTTTTTCTACCTTGTCTGGTGATTTCATGAGTCTTCGGTTGCACTTTCTTCTTCTGACTGTGCATCCAATCTTTCTTTCCCCTTTCCTTCCTCCCTCCCGTGGTCTGACATCTTTCTCCTTTCCTTCCTCCCTTCCGTGGTCTGGCATCTCTATCAGCCCCTTCCCTTGGATGTCTGGCATCTTTTCTCCCCATACCCGCTTTCCAGCATCTCTCTTACCCTCCCCATGCTATTTCCCCCCCCCCCCCCCCCGGAAGGATCCGGTGCTTGCTTGTTGTTCTTCCCAGCAGCACTGCTGCAACTCTTTGGGCCACCGGCAGCCTATGCGGGGACAGGAAGCAGTAGCAGAAGAAAGCTTTTGGGTCGCCAAAGGCAGTATGTTTATTTCACTCACTCTGCTGGCGACCCAAAGAGTTACAGCAGCGCCACTGGGAACGAAAACAGTGAGCAAGCACCGAATCTTACTAGGGGATGAGGGGAACTCCGGATAGGTGCGCGAGCTGCCCAGAAGGTCTCCGGGCTGCCATTAGCTGGTGGGCCTTGAAATGAAGACCACTGTTCTACATTGTGAAACCTTGATGGATTTACTAATTGTAGAGTTTAATTTGGAATCTCCTGCATGTCTTGCTCATGGTGAATACACCACTGCAGGCAAAGAGCAAAAAAATTTATCCCTGCTGCCTTGAATGTTGGCAGTTTCTTCCTTCCCTGCTTGTGGCCCGCTTACTTCTGAATAGAAATGGCTAGTGATTTCCAAAGGCCTTTGTGGCATTTTTAGGGTTGCAAACCTGCTTTTTTTTTTTTTCTTTGAATTGCTAGGGGTTTTGCTGCTCTGTGGTTCCTCATTTCCTGATCAGTTCTGGCCTCCTTTTTTTTTTCAGTGACACATTTGTTTGCCCTTCTAAAGCCGCCGCTGCCGCCATCCCAAGCTCATCTTCCCTGTGTCGGGCCGACCAGCATTCCTCTCCCCGACGTCAATTCTGCCGTTGGAGAGGAAGTTCTGCCCAGCTAGGCAGCGATTGGCTGGCCCAAACTTCCTCTCTGACGGCAGAATTGACGTCGGGGAGAGGCAGGCTGATCGGGCTGGTAGAGTTTTCGGACCTGGCCGGCTGTGCACCCCCCTTAGGCTGCACCCGGGGCTGACCACCCCCCCCCACTCCCGCCCCCAACTTGGTATGCCACTGGAAAGAGGAGGTTCTGCTGTTGGGAGATTTCAACCTGCCGGATGCAGACTGGAATGTTCCGTCTGCGGAATCGGAAAGAAGTAGGGAGATTGTGGATGATTTTCAAGAGGCTCTGCTCAGACAAATGGTGAAGGAACCTACGAGGGAAAAAGCGTTATTGGATCTGGTCCTCACAAATGGAGAGAGTATCTCTAATGTTCGAGTGGGTGCTCACCTGGGAAGTAGCGATCATCAAACAGTTTGGTTTGATATAACGGCTAAAGTGGAGCGCGGCCGCACAATACTTAAAGTCCTAGATTTCAAACGTACAGACTTTAAAGCAATGGGAGAGTACCTGAAGAAAGAACTGTTAGGATGGGAGGACATAAGAGAAGTGGAAAGACAGTGGTCTAAGCTGAAAGGAGCGATAAAAATAGCTACGGACCTTTATGTGAAGAAAATCAATAAAAACAAGAGAAAAAAGAAGCCGATATGGTTCTCCAAACTAGTGGCGGAGAAAATAAAGGCGAAAGAGTTCGTGAAATATAAAAAAAAACCAAGAAGAGGAGTGCAGAAAGGACTACAGGGTGAAACTGAAAGAAGCCAAGAGAGAGATACATCTGGCGAAAGCACAGGCGGAAGAACAAATGGCTAAAAATGTAAAAAAGGGAGACAAAATTTTTTTCAGATATATTAGTGAAAGGAAGAAGATGAAAAATGGAATTGCTAAACTAAAAGATGCTGGGAACCGATATGTGGAGAGTGATGAGGAAAAAGCAAATGTGCTAAACAAATACTTCTGTTCTGTGTTCACAGAAGAAAATCCTGGAGAAGGACTGAAATTGTCTGGTAAAGGAACACGAGAAAATGGAGTGGATTCTGTGCCGTTCACGGAGGAGAGTGTTTATGAGCAACTTGAAAAGCTGAAGGTGGACAAAGCAATAGGACCAGACGGGATCCATTCCAGGATACTATGGGAGCTCAGAGAGATTCTGGCAAGTCCTATTAAAGACTTGTTCAACAAATCTCTGGAGACAGGAGTGGTTCCCGGGGATTGGAGGAGAGCGGATGTGGTCCCTATTCACAAAAGTTGTCACAGGGATGAAGCAGGAAACTACAGGCCGGTGAGCCTCACTTCGGTTGTTGGAAAAATAATGGAAGTGTTGCTGAAAGAAAGGATAGTGTACTTCCCTGAATCTAATGGGTTACAGGGCAACATGGCTTTACAAAAGGTAAATCGTGCCAAATGAACCTGATTGAATTTTTTGATTGGGTGACTAGAGAGCTGGATCGAGGACATATGCTAGATGTAATTTACTTGGATTTCAGCAAAGCCTTTGATACAGTTCCTCATAGGAGGCTGTTGAACAAACTTGAAGGGCTGAAGTTAGGACCCAAAGTGGTGAACTGGGTCAGAAACTGGCTGTCGGACAGACGCCAGAGGGTGGTGGTTAATGGAAGTCGCTCGAAGGAAGGAAAGGTGAGTAGTGGAATCCCTCAGGGATCGGTGCTGGGGCCAATCCTGTTCAATGTGTTTGTGAGTGGCATTGCTGAAGGGTTAGAAGGAAAAGTGTGCCTTTTTGCAGATGATACCAAGATTTGTAACAGAGTAATGTAATTTATTTCTTATATACCGCTACATCTGTTAGGTTCTAAGCGGTTTGAAGAAAATATACATTAAGATTATAAATGAGAAGTAAGAAGGTACTTAAAAATTCCCTTACTGTCCCGAAGGCTCACAATCTAACTAAAGTACCTGGAAATTAATAAAGAAGAGAAAATAAAGATGGTTGAAAAAAGAAAAATTCTATGTGAATTTATAGGATGGAAATTAAACTGACAGTGAAGAACTGTATGAAAAATACATATGGAATGCAGTTAGAGTAGACACCAAAGAGGGAGTGGAAAATATGAAAAAGGATCTGCAAAAGTTAGAGGAATGGTCTAATGCCTGGCAACTAAAATTCAATGCAAAGAAATGCAGAGTAATGCATTTGGGGATTAATAATCGGAAGGAACCGTATATGCTGGGAGGTTAGAAGCTGATATGCACGGACGGGGAGAGGGACCTTGGGGTGATAGTGTCCGAATATCTAAAGGCGAAAAAACAGTGTGACAAGGCAGTGGCTGCTGCCAGTAGGATGCTGGGCTGTATAAAGAGAGGCATAGTCAGTAGAAGGAAGAAGGTGTTGATGCCCCTGTACAGGTCATTGGTAAGGCCCCACTTGGAGTATTGTGTTCAGTTTTGGAGACCGTATCTGCCGAAGGACATAAGAAGACTTGAAGCGGTCCAGAGGAGGGTGACAAAAATGATAGGAGGCTTGCACCAGAAGACGTATGAGGAGAGACTGGAAGCCCTGAATATGTATACCCTAGAGGAAAGGAGGGACAGGGGAGATATGATTCAGATATTCAAATACTTGAAGGGTATTAACGTAGAACAAAATCTTTTCCAGAGAAAGGAAAATGGTAAAACCAGAGGACATAATTTGAGGTAGATTCAAAGGCAATGTTAAGAAATTCTACTTCACGGAGAGGGTGGTGGATGACTGGAATGCGCTCCCGAGAGAGGTGGTGGAGAGTAAAACTGTGACTGAGTTCAAAGAAGCGTGGGATGAACACAGAGGATCTAGAATCAGAAAATAATATTAAATATTGAACTAAGGCCAGTACTGGGCAGACTTGTGTATGGCCGTTTGGTGGGGGATGGGCTGGGGAGGGCTTCAGTGGCTGGGAGGGTATAGATGGGCTGGAGTAGGTTTTAACGGAAATTTCGGCAGTTGGAACCCAAGCACAGTACCAGGTAGAGCTTTGGATTCTTGCCCAGAAATAGCTAAGAAAAAAATTAAAAAATTTAAATTGAATCAGATTGGGCAGACTGGATGGACCATTTGGGTCTTTATCTGCTGTCATCTACTATGTTATTATGTTACTATGTTACACTTATCCCCATTAAACCTCATTTGCCATGTCGCAGCCCATTTCTCGAGTGTGTTTATGTCATATTGCAGGTCTTTGCAATCCTTCTGTGTCTTCACTACTCTGAATAACTTTGTATCATCTGCAAATTTAATCACCTCGCTCATCGTACCGATCGTTTATAAATATGTTGAAGAGCACGGATCCAAGCACCAAACCCCGTGGCACTCTACTCGTGATGCTTTTCTAGTCCGAGTATTGACCATTTACCCCCACTCTTTGTTTCCATGTGAGTATTTCACCCGTATTTCACCCTCAATTCCATGGCTTGCAATTTTTCAAACTAGTCGTTCATGCAGGACCTTGTCGAACACCTTCTGAAAATCCAGATATACAATGTCAACCAGGTCACCCTTGTCTGTCTGCCTGTTTACTCCCTCAAAGAAGGGCAGCAAGTTCATCAAGCAAGATCTTCCTTTGTTGAAGCCGTGCTGGCTGGTACTCATCAGATTGTGTCCGTCTAGGTAATCATTGATGCGGTCCTTTATCAGCGCCTCTACCATCTTTCCCGGTACCAAGGTCAGACTCACCAGTAACTGTTCATATTGTATCATCCTATAACTTAGGATAACATCCTGTATCTTATTGTAAACATCCTGTAACTGTTTTCTTGTTAATATCTTGTACCTTATTGTAAACACCCCAGTACCTGCTCACTTTGTATTATCCTGTATTCTACTGTTAACACTGTACTCTCTCTAGACACGACTTTCACTGTAAACCGCTTCGAACTTAGGGTATAGCGGTATATAAGAAATAAAATTATTATTATTATTACTATTATTATAGTTTCCCGGTTCTCCCCTCAAACCTTTCATGAAGATCAGTGTAACATTCACCACTTTCCAGTCTTCCGGAATCCTTCCTGATTTGATTGACAGATTGGCTATTAGTTAAGATAACTGCATAAACAAGACCACATAAAATTAAGTCCTATCTTGATGCAGTTCTTCATAGCTAGTTAAGTGCCAAACATTGCACTTAACTGGCCTTGCCTGTTCGTTCTGTATACCCAGAAACTGAATGCCAGAGTCTGGCCTTGAATTTCCAAGTATATGACCAGTGTCACAAACACTCCTCAGAGCGGAGCTCAGCTGTGACAAAACTTATGCTCTGGCGTGTCCCCTATGACCAGGGGTATCTTCAGGACTTTTGGTTGGCCCTAGGAAACTGCCTAGGCCTGGGAGAACACAAGGTAAGTACTGGCTTCAAGTCATCACACCTCAGACAGGGTTCTTCAAGAAAGAATAATGTATTTTATTCTGACCTTAGTGGTCCAAAAAGGTGTAACACAAAGGCAAATATCTGCAGCATTTCACAAATTTCAGGTTCAAAACAAAATAAAGGTACTAAAGAAAACCAAATACAGTCTGTCTTGCTTGAGTTCTTGCACTCTGGTTCAGCAATGAATTTATACTGATATTCAAAAAAACAAAAAAAACAAACTTCCTCTCAGCAGTATTTGTCTCTGAGGTATGAAAGATAGCTTTCCAGCAGACATATAAAGTTCAGATAATTCTTATAGCAGCAAAAGTTATATACTTAGTTAGACAGCAAGCCACAGCACAGCCTTGCTCAGAGATTACTTTCACTGTAGCTTCCTTTTGAAAGGCAGCACAGCTGTGGGAAATCAGGTGATTACACTACCAAGAAAACGGTAGCCACAGTAAGGTTTCAAAACAAAAACCCATTCATTCAGTTCCCAAGTTCTTCAGCTCCCAAACTTTACTTTAGGAAAGACAGTTATCAGCATTCAGGTAAGTATACTTCTCACAGCACAAATAATAATTAGCTCAAAGACAGGCAGTAATTTCCTAAGGCATTTCTTGCTCAGAAAGAAAGCAAGGAAAAAAAAAGAACCACCAGCTGCTTCTCAGCTACTCACTGTCTTTCAGTTAGTGTCCATGAGTTCTATCTGGCTCTCTAGCAAAGGGCCAACGTCTTGCACTTCCATACCTTCCACACATTCAGGGATCTGGAAGTCTGAGGTGGGGATGCTTTCTTCCACCTCCTGCATTGGCCAATCTGGAACCTCTGTCCTTCCTTCCTGGCTCCAAAGCTCTTGTGCTGCTTTGGGCTTCTGGAGTAACTCACCCTCGACACTCTCTCCTCCCCCTGCTGTTTGCTTCAGCCTGCTCTTAATCAGTCCACAGCCACTCCCCTTCAGCCTGTAGAGGGGGATGGGCTTTGGTGCTACTGCAGGCTTTTCTTGTTTGTTCTTCCTGAGTTTCCTAGGCTCACCTAGTTTATCTTTGGCTGCCCTAGCTGACTTATGAACAGCCTGCTGTTGCTGCCAGTCTGCCTGCCCCTGATCCAGATCACCACTGCTTTGGTCATATGGACAAGGGAGGTCAGCCTCAAGTTGGTTACCAGAATTAACCTGGTCAGCTCTTCTGTACCGGATCCTATTAGGGCAAAACTAGTGCTGGTGCTAGGTTTGTCACACCAGCAGCGGTCAGCAAAACACTGATTGCTTCCGGTTGAATATCGGGCCCAGTTCTTTCTAATTTATTCTCTAGGGCCTAGGCTTTGTTGGAAAGGTTGATCCAAGGTATCATGAATTATAAAAAGGTATAATCGGCACAGATATTGTCAACAGCTTAGACATCCTCATCAGTTAGATATCGTCCGTAAAATCTTGGATGAAAATAGCTGAGGAGGGACATCAAAAGATTAGGATCTTACCTTTGCTAATCTTCTTTCATGTAAATTCACATTCTATTCCGGGACCATTGGGTTATTTTCCTATACTCACCAGGTCTTGTAGGAAGCCTCATATTTCAGAGATTTAGGCTCCACCCCTCTTACCTCAGCACTGTCCCCTCAAGAACCAGTTTGTTGTAAAGAAGCTAGGAACATCTGTAGAGGGCAAGGACAAGAGGGAGGGGAATGGGGATATTCCCCAACAAATAAGGCAAATACTGTATGCTCATAATAAGAAATGTATAACAAACAGCAACAATTAATACAGGTCATTAAACATTAGGAACCTGAACAACAGAAACAGTGCTATAAAGAGACACGGCCTGCACTGTCTGAGGGAGCCTGAACCAGGGATCCCCCCCAAATCAAGTTCCAAACACATGCTGATTGCACTCCTACAAAGGCTGATCTGAAAATCAGCTTACCAGTACAAATAAAGAATCAGCAAAGCACAGGGCAAGTTCCCAGAACAGAGTGTGGATTTATAAGAAAGAAGATTAGCAAAGGTAAGAACCTAATCTTTCGTTCTTGTACAATCCCACTCCATTGGGATGTAACAGAACAGTCCCAGAGATACAGGGTGGGACTGATGAGTCTGCTGCCAAAACAGAGGAATCAAAAGCAGCATCCTGCTTGACTGCCACATCGATCCTATAAACTTGGTGAAAGTAGGCAAAGAGGACCAGGAAGTAGCCCTTCAAAGTTCTTTTAAAGAGATCGCTGATGACCCTGCCCACGAAGATGAGATGCCTCTGATAGAAAAGCCCTCACTGCGAGAGGGGGCTTCTTATCAGCCGCTGCATAAGCAGAGGAAATGGCCATAAGGATGTGTTTAAGTTTTGATTATGAGCCCCATAGTCTGTTGTTGAGACAGACATGGGGAAGCCACTGTTTGCCCTGGATCGGTGGCATGGAATTCTGCTACTATTTAGGTTTTTGCCAGGTACTAGTGACTTGGATTGGCCTCCGTGAAGACAAGATACTGGGCTAGATGGACTACTGGTCTGACCCAGTAAGACTATTCTTATGTTCTTATGTTCCTGCAGGTTCACTTGGAAAAGAAAAAACTGACTGGTGGCTGCAGAGAGCAGGGAGAAGGAGGAGGTACTGAAAATAGACTCACGGAAGCGGATGCAAGACCCTTGGTTCAGCATACCATCCCTATTGCACTGGAAAGACAATTGATGGAAGGGGCACAGAGAGACGGAAGATGCCATATGGAAGGGAGAGAAAGGGCAGACACTAGATGGAAGGGAAGAGAAAGAGGGTGGACAGTGGATGAAAGGGAGAGAGAGGGCAGATGCTGGATGGAAAGAAGAGAGTGAAGAGAAGATGGAGAAAGCAGAAACCAGAGATGACAAGAGGTAGATAAAAATGATTTATTTTGTTGCTTTAGAATAAAGTAGTATTGTAGCCGTATTGATAAACATTTATAAATAGAAAATGGAAATTGGACTAATTTTAATATTTTTTATTAACTTCTGAAGACCAAAATCCTCTTCCTCAGGTCAGGACAGGATACCGTAACAGCAGTATACTGTACCAACCTGAGGAAGGAGGTTTTGGCCTCTGAAAGTTAATTGAAAAATGTATTAGTCCAATATAACGGTATTTTCTTATTTTTACATTTTTTGTTTTATTGGGTTTTTTTTTATTTTTTTCCAATTTATATCTACTATCTTTATATTTTGCACAGTACTCTTATTAGGGAACATATAATTGTTTCTGTGGTGTTGCATTGTATACAAAGTTTGGCTTCATAGCAGTTCAGTTTATCTTCTGTCTACATATTTCTATTTTTAATTTGTGATTATTTGTTCCATACTGGGCAAAGGTGTGTCTGGAATCTGTGTGCATGAAAAGGACATGGTTTTCTCTTAGCATTGATTGTGCAAGATTGATCTGTATTAATCTGGCTTGTTTAGTTTTACAATGGGTGCATTGATGTTCTACTGCTCACTGCAGTGTTTAACATGCTACCTTTTCCTAAGTATACTCTTTTTGTGGGACTTGTGAATTGTTACTAAAAATATATATTTTTTTATATAGAGGAGGGAGGTGTTGAAAAACGATCAGCCCCAGGTGTCAAATATACTAGATATAAAACTGCTATCCTTGGCTAATTTAATATCACTGTTGACTATTTAATCTGTTCCATGTTCTGTTTTGTTGTTATTAAGTTCATTGACACATGGCCTCAAAACATTAACAAACAACCTCCAATAAAAACCTCCTTCAAAACACGCCAAAAAATCGAACCCTCCATATTCTGGGATAAAGCAGACCACGCCACCACCAACATAGCTCCCAACGAATTTATATCCCAATGGAGATCCATAAGCGAAACCATTCTAAATGAGCTAGCCCCAGAAAAAACTAAAATTCAAAATATGCAGACCTTCTGATAAATGGTTCGACGCCGAACTTCTCCAATCTAAAAAGCTCTGCAGACAACTAGAAAGAGTCTGGAAAAAAAACAAGAGTTTAGAACACACTAAAACTGCATGGAGATACCAAATTAATCAATACAAAACCAAACTCAAGGAAAAACGAAAAGCCTACTACTCCAATATGATAGGCAAAAAAATCCCAGACACAAAAAAGCTATTTAATCTATTAAAGAACCTCACAGATACCAAACCTTACCTCTCCACCCAAGGTATCCACCCACCAACAGCCATCCACCTAGCAGACCATTTCAAAAACAAGATCACCAATATCAGATCTACATTCATCAACACACACACCCATCTAGAAAAGATAACAACAAACCCATCAACTAGCGAAGCCATCGTAGCAGACAGAAGCTGGTCCGATTTCCCAATTCTAGTCTGGTCGGATATGAACCGACTCTACAATAAATACAGCCATGCTTCCAGTGACCTAAATAATTGCCCCACCTACATATTATCAAACGCCTCCACCACATTCAAAACCAACTTCATGCTATGGATTCAAACCACATTGACAGAAGGCCAATTCCCACAGGACCTAGGAGAGATCTTAATCACTCCAATCATAAAGGATCACAAAGGCCCAATAGATAGCCCCTCCAACTACAGACCTATCGCTTCAATACCATTGAGTTCAGAGGAGAGCGACAAGACTGATTAAGGGGATGGAAAACCTTTCATACGCTGAGAGATTGGAGAAACTGGGTCTCTTTTCCCTGGAGAAGAGAAGACTTAGAGGGGATATGATAGAGACTTACAAGATCATGAAGGGCATAGAGAGAGTAGAGAGGGACAGATTCTTCAAACTTTCAGAACATAAAAAAACAAGAGGGCATTCGGAAAAGTTGAAAGGGGACAGATTCAAAACAAATGCTAGGAAGTTCTTCTTTACCCAACGTGTGGTGGACACCTGGAATGCGCTTCCAGAGGACGTTATAGGGCAGCGAACGGTACTGGGGTTTAAGAAAGGATTGGACAATTTCCTGCTGGAAAAGGGGATAGAGGGGTATAGATAAAAGATTACTGCACAGGTCCTGGACCTGATGGGCCGCCGCGTGAGCGGACTGCTGGGCGCGATGGACCTTAGGTCTGACCCAGCGGAGGCATTTCTTATGTTCTTATGTTCTTATGTATGTTAAAATAATAGAAGGCCTAGTGGCACAATACCTCACCGAATATCTGGAAAAACATATCCTACTCCACCCCTCACAATCAGGATTCCGAACTAACCATAGTACAGAAACACTACTTGTCACATTACTAGATACAGCCCGACAACACATCAGTAAAGGAAAAAAAATGATATTAATACAATTAGACCTCTCCGCAGCATTTGACCTAGTTGACCACACCTTATTACTACAAATTCTCGACGCCATAGAAATCTCAGGCAAGGTCTACAAATGGTTTCAGGGGTTCCTCAAATCTAGAACCTACAGGGTAAAATACAATGATATCAAATCAGAACCATGGACAAATCCCTGCGGAGTTCCACAAGGATCACCTCTCTCACCTACGCTCTTCAACCTCTTTATCTCCTCCCTAGGAGCCACTTTAGATACCCTAGATGTCACATCTTTCAGCTATGCTGACATCACCATAATCCTCCCATTCGACCCATCAGAGACCACCACCACAACAAAGCTATAAGCAACCTTAGACACAGTAGAAAAATGGATGATGGATCACAAACTAAAACTAAATTCTGAAAAAACAAAATTCCTTTTGCTCGAAAAAGCCCAAATTCCTACCATCACTGAACTGAAAATCAAAAATACCAAATACCCGATACAACCCGAACTAAAACTCCTAGGAGTTACGATAGACAGATGTTGCACAATGCAGCCCCAGATCAACAAAACAACCCAGAAAGCTTTTCTAACCATGAGAAATCTCCGTAAAATCAGAAAATTCTTTGACCAAGCACAATTTAGACTAATCGTCCAATCCCTAGTCTTAGGTCTGCTGGATTATTGCAACTCCCTATATCTTCCTTGTCCAGCCACTATGATAAAACAACTCCAGACCATACAAAACACCGCCCTCAGATTGATCTACTCACTCAAAAAATATGATCACATAACAACTGCCTTCTTAGACTCTCACTGGCTACCCATACAAGCACGAATCCAATTCAAATTCTACTGCCTGATATTCAAAGCATTACACGGCTCTTCCCCCTCCTATCTAAATAACCGCTTAAACCAAATCTCCACCTCAAGACACAGAAGAACCTCGAACCCTTCGCCTTCCCCCCCACTCAAAGGCACACAACGCAAGAAATTGTTTGACAACCTTCTAGCAACACAAGCAGCAAAAATCAACCATTCCATCTCCAATCTTATGACAATATCAGACAACTTCAAAACATTCAGAAAAGAAATCAAAACCCTGCTTTTCAAAAAATTCATCCAAATATCTTAACCCCTCCTCTTTTACCTCCAGAAGATTCACCTACCTTCAGATAACCTTCCCCCAAATTACCCACCTTAACACCTTCCAATTAAACAAATACCATAAATAGATTGTAACCTACCCTCTCTAACTGAATTCCATATGTATTTTTCATACAGTTCACTGTCAGTTTAATTTCCATCCTATAAATTCACATAGAATTTTTCTTTTTTCAACCATCTTTATTTTCTCTTCTTTATTAATTTCCAGGTACTTTAGTTAGATTGTGAGCCTTCGGGACAGTAAGGGGAATTTTTTAAGTACCTTCTTACTTCTCATTTATAATCTTAATGTATATTTTCTTCAAAACCGCTATAGAAACCTAACGGATGTAGCGGTATATAAGAAATAAATTACATTACATTACATTACATGGGTGACTGTCTTTATGTTTAAATGTATTTATTGAATTTCAATGTGCAAGCAAAGCAAACAAAACATATGATGTTTCTTATATATATGCACAGTCTAATCCCCTACCCCCAATCCGCCCCCATCCCCTTCCCCCCCTCCCCCCCCATACAAACAGAGCAGTCCAGGAGCACAGAAAGCAAGAAAATAACAAGGTTATGAGTTCAATAATCTACTCCTGGCAGTAGGAGTAAGATCCATCCAAAAGCGTTCCCAAATCAAACAGAAGCGATGGCCAGAACCAGTTTCAAGATCTGCTCCAATAAGGCATGTATGCCTAATGGACTTAATAGGGAAATTGAGTGGTTGGCACCATATTAAGATTAGTGTTTGTGTACAATCTATTTTATTATGCTCGCTATTTTGGTTTCAGCTGTTGCTGATTTTGGTTTGGCTATTTAAAGGTACCTCCTTCCCTTTGAAGTCATGTTTGCGTGGCGATTGCAAGTTTAGTTTGTGACAGACCTTGCTGTGACTCTCTGCCCGGTAGGCTCGCCTTTCTTCCTTCTTTTTACTTATGTTTTATTGTTATTTCATCTTCTTTATGGGCATGTTATAGTTATACTTCATTTTTTTGTTTTAGCTTTATTCTTCCTTTTGATAAAGAAAGTTTTGAAACACGGCCTGTGTCAAGGAGGAGAGAAGAATTGAATGGGAATTTCCGTGGCCTCATGGTTTCGTTTGGCCCTGTGATGGTGATCGTGATAGGACTTATATGGTGTATTTCCCTGGACCTGCTTCTGCATTTGCTTTTTTTGTTTTTTTGGTTCTTTTCTGTTTTTTTCAGCTTGGTGTTCCTTTTTTGGGGGGATATTTGAACTTATTTGTGATTTTGCACATTCTGCGTTTTTTGCACATTGTTTGCTATTTGGGACTTCTTGAGTGTGCTTCAGCTGTTTCACGTTTGTTTTGGACTTTCTCAAAGATTTTTCTTATGAGTTATTCTTTAAGCTGTTTTCAGGGTCATAG
The DNA here is from genome assembly GCF_902459505.1 of Geotrypetes seraphini. NCBI lineage: Eukaryota > Metazoa > Chordata > Amphibia > Gymnophiona > Dermophiidae > Geotrypetes > Geotrypetes seraphini. The sequence goes on along the minus strand of NC_047099.1, from coordinate 25,817,173 downwards.
TGTATTTTTCTTTCCACACATTCTCCAGATTGCTGTTGCTGTTGTGATTGTCATTGTTGTATGTGCGTTTGTCTGGTATGTCTATATATTTATGCTAAATGCTTTTTATACGTATTTGCTGTGGTTAAATTATAAATGCTATGATACTAATAAAGTTTGTGATATATTTATTTGATTGAGTAAATTCCAAGATTTGCTTTTTTACCAATTTGTATGTTTGATTTGATTCATTGAGGGGAGTGTTTGCATTTGTTGTACTAGTTTAGCCCCTCATTTTTTCTTTCTTTGGTCTCTTAGGGTTTTGTTGTTTGGTATTAAACTTTAATGCCAAGAAATGTAAAGTAATGCACCTTGGGAGCGGAAATCCATGCAAAACATACACCTTGAACGGTGAAAACTTAACAAGAACTACTGCAGAAAGGGACTTGGGAGTTCTCATCCGGGAAGATATGAAAGCTGCTAATCAGATGGAGAAAGCTTCAGCAAAGGCCAGACAAATGCTGGGTTGCATCAGAAGGAGCTTTATCAGCCAAAAGCTGGAAGTCATACTACCGTTATACAGATCCATGGTGAGACCTCACCTGGAGTACTGTGTCCAATTTTGGAGGCCACATTATCAAAAGGATGTGAAGAGAATGGAGTCGATACAGAGAATGGCCACTAGGATGGTCTCAGGATTTAAAGACATCCCATATGAAGAATGCCTGATCAGACTGCGCTTATATTCTCTCGAGGAGCGCAGAGAAAGGAGGGACATGATAGTAACATTTAAATATATCATGGGTCACATCAAAGTGGAGGAGGAAATCTTTTTTCTAAAGGGTCCCACGGCAACAAGAGGGCATCCACTAAAACTTAAGGGAGGAAGATTTCATGGTGACACCAGGAAATACTTCTTCACCGAACGGGTGATTGATCGATGGAATGATCTTCCACGCCAGGTGGTTGAGGCTAGTAGCGTGCTCGACTTCAACAGTAGATGGGACAAACAGATGGAAGTACTACAGAGTTATGCTCAAACGATAGATACTCCAGGGAAGAAGGGTTCTTGAGTAGGCAGACTAGTTGGGAGGGAGGGTTCTTGAGTGAGCAGACTTGTTGGGCCGTCGGCCCTTTTCTGCCATCATATTCTATGTTTCTATGTTAGGTGGAGGAAGGGAAGTAACATAAAGTTAGTCCTTAGAATGTCCTTTTGAGGCCTGCATCACAGTTTAAAAAAACCCCCAAAACATACACTGCCTGGGTTCTAATCTAGGTTCCCAGTGTGACCAGCGCAGTCTTAGTAGTAAGTATGAGCTGGCATAAACCTGGCCGGGTCAAAGATACCAGGTTGTAAGGTCCAAAGCTGAATTTGGCCTACCTGCTGTTGCAGCTGTAGTTCATAGAGTAAATGTGAACCTTCTGCTTTCAAGTAGTACAAAGCAATTGCTCACACAGTGGTCTGCTCTGCCACTATCTCTGAATAAACCAAATCATAGTTACCGGATGCTAGAGTCCACCTTGGGGGTTAGCACCCAAGAAAGGGTCTGGGTGTCATTGTACACAATACGATGAAACCTTCCGCCCAATGTGCAGCGGAGGCCAAAAAAGCTAACAAGATGCTAGGAATTATTAAAAAAGGGATGGTTAACAAGACTAAGAATGTTATAATGCCCCTGTATCATTCCATGGTGCGACCTCACCTGGAGTATTACGTCCAATTCTGGTCTCCTTATCTCAAGAAAGATAGAGTGGCGCTAGAAAAGGTTCAAAGAGCAACCAAGATGATAAAGGGGATGGGACTCCTCTCGTATGAGGAAAGGCTAAAACGGTTAGAGCTCTTCAGCATCGAAAAGAGAAGGCTGATTGATTGAAATCTACAAAATCCTGAATGGTGTAGAATGGGTATAAGTGGATTGATTTTTCACTCCGGCAAAAATTGCAAAGACTAGGGGACACTCGATGAAACGATTAAACTACATTTAAAACCAATAGGAGGAAATTTTTTTCACTCAGAAAATAGTTAAGCTCTGGAATGCATTGCTAGAGGTTATGGTAAAAGCGGATAATGTAGCTGGTTTTAAGAAAGGTTTGGACAAATTCCTGGAAGAAAAGTCCATAGTCTGTTATTAAGACATGGGGGAAGCCTCTGCTTGCCCTGGTTCTGTAGCATGGAATGTTGCTACTCTTTGGGTTTTGGCCAGGTACTATTGACCTTGATTGGCCACCATGAGAATGGGCTACTGGGCTTGATGGACCATTGGTCTGACCCAGTAAAGCTATTCTTATGTTCTTATACTGAATTGTGGTGTTCCCCTGGTGGATGTATGTTCTCCAAGTTCTTCCTATTCTATTCGCCTTCTCCAAAAGGATATCCATACATTACAATCTTATCTGACACATTTTGTTTGGCAGGGCTGGAAGCCTAAATTGCACTATATCTTTTTTTAGTTGGGCCTGAGTGTTCCCAGATAATTAAACTCTATAATCAGCTTGTCTTCCTGCATCATTTACAAGATTGGTTGCTGAATACTAACTTTAATATGGATGTTGCATTTGAGACAAGATTTTTTTTGTCCATGGATTTTCAACTGTCTAATTCCATGCTCATCTTCCTAGACTGCCTTCAATCATATTATCAAATGGTCGCTGTTTGTTGTCCCCTGGGCATGCATGAAGGGACCTTCTTAAATTTTGGTTGAGGAGGGATCCTTACTTTAGTACATTTTTGACCTGGGAAGGCAATGTAGTGGTTTCTCCCAGACAAGAAAAATAGGACATTTCTCTAGGGTGGAAGGCCAGAGGAATATCTCTGGTGGAACACCTCATCCAAGAGCATAGTAATTGCTATAACTTCTGATGATATTATAGCAAAGGTAGATGTTTGTTCAGGCACATCACATTACCTACTTATAATTAATTCAGTACTTAATCTCATTGTCCCCATGTTGTCCATCTTTAGAGGTGGGTAGTCAAATTTGAGAATTACTCACAGGGGTTTCATTGGGACAGGTATCAGTGTCCTGATTTCACAAAGCTTTAGTCCAATTACAGCCCCAAAGGAGCTATTTGTCTATATTGACAACGTGGAGTGCTGACTTGGGAAGACGCTTACACATTACCACTTTGCAGGTTTTGCTCAAGATGCTGCCCAGAACAGTGCTGTGCACAGAACTGCAGAAATGCTATTTTCATACTATACACAAAGAAGGCCATAATCAAAAAATACGTCTAAGTCCGATTTGGATGTAGGGCACTAGTCACCCAAAGTCGGCAGCGGCAAAATGTCCATTCTTGAAAAGTACATTTAAAATATGGGTTTTTTTTGAAAATTGTTTCTCTGTACGCCAAGGCATTTGATCGTCCAGACAGCCACGACATCTATCTTTATATCACATTCTTGACCAAAATTTTGTCCAAGTTCCAAACACCCAGAGCAAGACCATTTGAACTTGGGAGAGGCCAGCATTGTGATGGACTGGCCACCCTGACATGGCAACAGAGCAGTGGGGCACCTTACAGGGTACTGCTGTGAACTTCATAAAAAGGGTGCCAGATAAGCATATCACCAGAACTCCCTTATAGGTTATGATAAGCCCCCCAAACCCACTCTACCTACCTGTCTATAACCTCAATAGCCCTTTTGGCTGCAGGTGCCACCTATATGGCAGTAGAGTGCGGTGGGGGGGTTGACGGGCTCACATTTTCCACCATTAATGTAGTAGTTAGAGTGGCTTATGGGCCTGGGTCATCCTCTCTATGGTTCAGTATCCCACCCTCCAGACTACTTAAGCCACCTCTGTGCAGCTCAACTAGGCTTTCTTATGCCAGATGTTGATGTTCTGGAGGCAGGTATGTACGTTTTTATTCTGAACTTTGAGGGGGTGCGATGGGGTCAGTGAACATGGGGAGAGTGTGTGGTGGGTCATTTACTTTGTCTCTGCAGTAGTTATCTGGTCAGTTTGGTAACCTTTGGGCACTTATACCTATCTTTACATTGTCTAACTCATAACGTATAAGTTTCGTCTAGGCAGTCTTGTCAAACATTCAATTCTCCCTGCAGTCTAGGTCAGCCCACATCCCACCCTAACCACTCATCCAAAAATGCCCCTTTCAGCTCTGGGCACAAAGCGGGATTCAGAGGCCTAAAATGTAAAGATGTGCTCAGAATTGAGTCGGTTCAGCGGATGGCCACCAGGATGGTCTTGGGGCTAAAAGGTCTCTCGTACGAAGAAAGACTGAACAAATTGCAGCTTTATACTCTCGAGGAGCGAAGGGAGAGGGGAGATATGATTGAGACATTTAAGTACATCACGGGACGGGTCAAGGTGGAAGATGATATCTTTCTTCTCAAAGGACCCTCGAACATAAGAGGACATCCGCTCAAACTCAGGGGAGGGGAAGTTTCGTGGAGACGTCAGGAAGTACTTCTTCACGGAACGAGTGATAGAGCATTGGAACAAGCTTCCAGTACAGGTGATCGAGGCCCGCTGTATCCCAGACTTCAAGAATAAATGGGATACCTATGTGGGATCACTGCGAGGGTCATACCAATGAATAGGGTCGCTAGGATATTGACTTAATAGAGCAGGTCAGTAGAGTTTAAGGGGGCCAGTAGAATTATAAGAGTGGGGTCAATGGTGTGGGCAGACTTGATGGGCTGTAGCCCTTATCTGCCGTCCATCTTTCTATGTTTCTAAAATGTCCCTGGATACATCCAAAAAAGCCATTTTGATTATCGGCACTAGGATGACCTGTCTTGTAGGACGACCCAGAGTGCCGAATTGGGGCGGGTTTTTAGACGTATTAAGTTTCGATTATGAGCCCCAAAGCCTATCTCACAATGTGTGCATTCCTGTGCAGGCTGTGTGGATACTCCTCAGTATTATAAGTGTAAGACAGCGGATAACACATTCGTCCAAGGCATATGGCATTGTATACAAATAAAAGCTTTTTGGAGGTCCATAGTACTTTATCTACAATCTGTACTAGGGAACCCTCTGATTTAATATTGAATGGCTGCTGTTTAATGCTGCCGCTCTCTTGGAAGCTCATGGTAGGGGAGAAAGGCTGCTTTTGGGGAAGGCATATATTCATTTAAACATTGATCCAAACAACACATCTGTCTGTCATTCTCTCAATAGTACCATACCACCTTTTAGCCCCCTCTGTGTATGTCATAATTACTGTAGTTTAAGCTCATGTGTGTGTGAGGTATAGCGACAGTTTATGTGCTGTGTATGGAGGGTATAGTAAGAGTGTGGAGTGGTTTAGTTAGAGTGTGTGTGTGGTATAGTGGCAGATTATGTGTGTGTGGGGGGGTATAGTGTGAGTGTGTGGGGAATTAGTGAGAGTGTGTGTATTTGGACATACTGGGAGTTTATGTGTATGTGAGGGGGTATATGTATATGTGTGGATATAGTGGGAGTTTAAGTGTATGTGTGTAGTGGGAGTTTATATGTTTTTGTATGTGTGTGTTTATTGGTGGGGGGTGAGTATGGGTTTGCATTCTACCTTCACTCAATCACACTATGACAAACTCTTATCTTTGTATCAAATACGATTGTATCTATGATTCATCATTGCATGTAAACTTAGAAATAAATTAGTATAATTACAGTATGTCGTCAGAAGCAAAACCAGAGAGCGAATGAACATCACAGCTCTTCATATAACTTGCCACCAAGCCTTTGATTTTGAGGAACCATAATCCAGTCAGGTTTTCAATGCTTCAGCTTTAAAATATACATGAGAGATATTTGTGTGCAATAGAGGCACAGCATGCAAATCTACCTCATGAATTTTCATTGTGCATATCTTGAAATCTTGACTAGATAGCAATCCCCAGAACAGGTTTGGTAACCTCTGATTTAATCCCATTCCACTATAAATGGAAAAATTTGGTCATTTTCCAACATATGCTGCCAAAAGCTGTGCATACTACCAGATGAGAAATCTAAACAGATATGTATGTAGCCATCATCTAAGGTGCATTTCTAGACTTTTCTGCAGAATCCAGTATGTGCTCATGGTGTAGGGCATAATTGCCTGCTGATACCCAGATTATATGGAAAATAAATTGTCAGAAAACACCCATGTAAATAACAGAATAAATCTTAATCCTGACACAAAAATCACAGGGAGAGAAACAGGAGGACCAAATGCAAAGATAACTTTTTATGTTTTATTGAGTGATGCTTTATTATTGCAGCTTTTCTCTCAAGGGTGGAGCATCACAATTCATTCAGTATACAGCATTTTCTGTTCACGCAAGATTACACAGAAGCCTCAGTACGCAAAATGGTAATGTGTCCATTAGAGGTGCAGAAGAGATCCAAAGAATTCCAGCTACATGTTGATATCAAAGCGCAGATGTGTTCTCTGGCTATCATGATGAATCGTGCTAGAGAACTTGGGCTGAAGTCTGGATTCAGAGAAGAAGATGACGCTTGGGTTTCTCCTCTTCTCCCCAATCTACTATCAACTCCATCACTCCCTTTCCCCATTCTACTCTCAGATTTCTCAGTAAGCTCAAGAGTTTCCTTATATGAAATGTTTTCTTTGTTGTGCTTGCGTGTATGATGTCAGTGCTCATAGTATTGTGGATTGGCAGATCTCAGGATGACATCACTGCCTCAAGCATGGAATGAAGTACACAGGAGATGGTGCTGACAGGATAGGTTCAGCGAAGTGGAGGGGTCTAAAAAGCTGCATGGTATGTCAATAGATTAAATACACAGAAGCTTTCCTGACACTGGCAAGAAAATAAAGCAATGTCACATACTAGAAAGATCTCTTGACTAATAGAACACATGGCTGAGGCTCCCTGAGCTTTGCAGGATCTCACTTTGAAGGCTCCTTTGATTTTTCTTGTCCTGATTTTGGTTCCTTGGATGGCTCTTGTAGCTGCACTGGAGTAGGAGCTGGGCACCCACATGAATGTTTGGATTTCACTGGCATTGGCTCTTTAACTGCTTCTTTGGGCATTTCTTGTACTGATTTGGGGTCCTTAGATGCCTCCTGGTGCTTCACTGCAACTGGAGCAGATTTGCTGTCGTGTGATTTGGGATGCTCTGGTTCCTTCACTGTTTCTTTGGGCTTTTCATGCATTGGTCTTGGGTCATGCAGTGGCTTTGGGACCTTAGATGCATCCTGGTGCTTCACTGGAACTGGAGCAGTTTTGTTGTCATGTGATTTGGGATGTTCTGGTTCCTTCACTGATTCCTTGGGCTTTTCGTACACTGGTTTTGTGTCCTTAGAAGCCTCCTGGTTCTTCATTGGAATGGGAACAGATTTGCTGCAGGATGATTTGGGCTGTTCTTGTTCTTTCACTGATGTTGGGTCCTTAGATGCATCCTGGTGCTTCACTGGATCTGCAGCAGATTTGCTGTCGTGTGATTTGGGATGTTCTGGTTCCTTCACTGCTTCTTTGGGCTTTTCATGCACTAATTCTGGGTGCGTAGATGCCTCCTGGTTCTTCACTGGAATGGGAGCAGATTTGCTGTCATGTGATTTGGGCTGTTCTGGTTCTTTCACAAGTTTTGTGTCCTTAGATGCATCCTGGTGCTTCACTGGAACTGGAGCAGTTTTGCTGTCGTGTGATTTGGGATGTTCTGGTTCCTTCACTGCTTCTTTGAGCTTTTCGTGCACTGATTCTGAGTGCTTAGATGCCTCCTGGTTCTTCACTGGAATGGGAGCAGATTTGCTGCAGGGTGACTTGGGCTGTTCTGGTTCTTTCACTGATTTTGTGTCCTTAGATGCATCCTGGTGCTTCATTGGATCTGCAGTAGATTTGCTTTCATGTGATTTGGGATGTTCTGGTTCCTTCACTGTTCCTTTGGGCTTTTCGTGTACTGATTCTGGGTGCTTAGATGCCTCCTGGTTCTTCACTGGAATGGGAGCAGATTTGCTGTCATGTGATTTGGGCTGTTCTGGTTCTTTCACAAGTTTTGTGTCCTTAGATGCATCCTGGTGCTTCACTGGAACTGGAGCTGTTTTGCTGTCGTGTGATTTGGGATGTTCTGGTTCCTTCACTGCTTCTTTGAGCTTTTCGTGCACTGATTCTGGGTGCTTAGATACCTCCTGGTTCTTCACTGGAATGGGAGCAGATTTGCTGCAGGGTGATTTGGGCTGTTCTGGTTCTTTCACTGGTTTTGTGTCCTTAGATGCATCCTGGTGCTTCACTGGAACTGGAGCAGTTTTGCTGTCATGTGATTTGGGATGTTCTGGTTCCTTCACTGCTTCTTTGGGCTTTTCGTGCACTGATTCTGTGTGCTTAAATGCCTCCTGGTTCTTCACTGGAATGGGAGCAGATTTGCTGCAGGGTGATTTGGGCTGTTCTGGTTCTTTCACTGGTTTTGTGTCCTTAGATGCATCCTGGTGCTTCACTGGATCTGCAGCAGATTTGCTGTCATGTGATTTGGGATGTTCTGGTTCCTTCACTGCTTCTTTGGGCTTTTCGTGCACTGATTCTGTGTGCTTAAATGCCTCCTGGTTCTTCACTGGAATGGGAGCAGATTTGCTGTCATGTGATTTGGGCTGTTCTGGTTCTTTCACAAGTTTTGTGTCCTTAGATGCATCCTGGTGCTTCACTGGAACTGGTGCAGTTTTGCTGTCATGTGATTTGGGATGTTCTGGTTCCTTCACTGCTTCTTTGAGCTTTTCGTGCACTGATTCTGAGTGCTTAGATGCCTCCTGGTTCTTCACTGGAATGGGAGCAGATTTGCTGCAGGGTGACTTGGGCTGTTCTGGTTCTTTCACTGATTTTGTGTCCTTAGATGCATCCTGGTGCTTCATTGGATCTGCAGTAGATTTGCTTTCATGTGATTTGGGATGTTCTGGTTCCTTCACTGTTCCTTTGGGCTTTTCGTGTACTGATTCTGGGTGCTTAGATGCCTCCTGGTTCTTCACTGGAATGGGAGCAGATTTGCTGTCATGTGATTTGGGCTGTTCTGGTTCTTTCACAAGTTTTGTGTCCTTAGATGCATCCTGGTGCTTCACTGGAACTGGAGCTGTTTTGCTGTCGTGTGATTTGGGATGTTCTGGTTCCTTCACTGCTTCTTTGAGCTTTTCGTGCACTGATTCTGGGTGCTTAGATACCTCCTGGTTCTTCACTGGAATGGGAGCAGATTTGCTGTCATGTGATTTGGGCTGTTCTGGTTCTTTCACAAGTTTTGTGTCCTTAGATGCATCCTGGTGCTTCACTGGAACTGGAGCTGTTTTGCTGTCGTGTGATTTGGGATGTTCTGGTTCCTTCACTGCTTCTTTGAGCTTTTCGTGCACTGATTCTGAGTGCTTAGATGCCTCCTGGTTCTTCACTGGAATGGGAGCAGATTTGCTGCAGGGTGATTTGGGCTGTTCTGGTTCTTTCACTGGTTTTGTGTCCTTAGATGCATCCTGGTGCTTCACTGGATCTGCAGCAGATTTGCTGTCATGTGATTTGGGATGTTCTGGTTCCTTCACTGCTTCTTTGGGCTTTTCGTGCACTGATTCTGTGTGCTTAAATGCCTCCTGGTTCTTCACTGGAATGGGAGCAGATTTGCTGTCATGTGATTTGGGCTGTTCTGGTTCTTTCACAAGTTTTGTGTCCTTAGATGCATCCTGGTGCTTCACTGGAACTGGTGCAGTTTTGCTGTCATGTGATTTGGGATGTTCTGGTTCCTTCACTGCTTCTTTGAGCTTTTCGTGCACTGATTCATGAGTGCTTAGGAGCCCTCCTCGGTTCTTCACTGGAATGGGAGCAGATTTGCTGCAGGGTGATTTGGGCTGTTCCTGGTCTTTCACTGATTTTGTGTCCTTAGATGCATCTGGTGCTTCACTGGATCTGCAGCAGATTGCTGTCGTGTGATTTGGGATGTTCTGGGTACCGTTCACTGCTTCTTTGGGCTTTTCATGCACTAATTCTGGGTGCGTAGATGCCTCCTGGTGCTTCACTGGAATGGGAGCAGATTTGCTGTCATGTGATTTGGGCTGTTCTGGTTCTTTCACAGTTTTGTGTCCTTAGATGCATCCTGGTGCTTCACTGGAACTGGAGCAGTTTTGCTGTCGTGTGATTTGGGATGTTCTGGTTCCTTCACTGCTTCTTTGGGCTTTTCGTGCACTGATTCTGGGTGCTTAGATGCCTCCTGGTTCTTCACTGGAATGGGAGCAGATTTGCTGCAGGGTGATTTGGGCTGTTCTGGTTCTTTCACTGGTTTTGTGTCCTTGGATGCATCCTGGGTGCTTCACTGGGATCTGCAGCAGATTTGCTGTCATGTGATTTGGGATGTTCTGGTTCCTTCACTGCTTCTTTGGGCTTTTCGTGCACTGATTCTGGGTGCGTAGATGCCTCATGGTTCTTCACTTGAATGGGAGCAGATTTGATGTCATGTGATTTGGGCTGTTCTGGTTCTTTCACAAGTTTTGTGTCCTTAGATGCATCCTGGTGCTTCACTGGAACTGGAGCAGTTTTGCTGTCGTGTGATTTGGGATGTTCTGGTTCCTTCACTGCTTCTTTGAGCTTTTCGTGCACTGATTCTGAGTGCTTAGATGCCTCCTGGTTCTTCACTGGAATGGGAGCAGATTTGCTGCAGGGTGACTTGGGCTGTTCTGCTTCTTTCACTGATTTTGTGTCCTTAGATGCATCCTGGTGCTTCATTGGATCTGCAGTAGATTTGCTTTCATGTGATTTGGGATGTTCTGGTTCCTTCACTGTTCCTTTGGGCTTTTCGTGTACTGATTCTGGGTGCTTAGATGCCTCCTGGTTCTTCACTGGAATGGGAGCAGATTTGCTGTCATGTGATTTGGGCTGTTCTGGTTCTTTCACAAGTTTTGTGTCCTTAGATGCATCCTGGTGCTTCACTGGAACTGGAGCAGTTTTGCTGTCGTGTGATTTGGGATGTTCTGGTTCCTTCACTGCTTCTTTGAGCTTTTCGTGCACTGATTCTGGGTGCTTAGATACCTCCTGGTTCTTCACTGGAATGGGAGCAGATTTGCTGCAGGGTGATTTGGGCTGTTCTGGTTCTTTCACTGATTTTGTGTCCTTAGATGCATCCTGGTGCTTCATTGGATCTGCAGTAGATTTGCTTTCATGTGATTTGGGATGTTCTGGTTCCTTCACTGTTCCTTTGGGCTTTTCGTGTACTGATTCTGGGTGCTTAGATGCCTCCTGGTTCTTCACTGGAATGGGAGCAGATTTGCTGTCATGTGATTTGGGCTGTTCTGGTTCTTTCACAAGTTTTGTGTCCTTAGATGCATCCTGGTGCTTCACTGGAACTGGAGCAGTTTTGCTGTCGTGTGATTTGGGATGTTCTGGTTCCTTCACTGCTTCTTTGAGCTTTTCGTGCACTGATTCTGGGTGCTTAGATACCTCCTGGTTCTTCACTGGAATGGGAGCAGATTTGCTGCAGGGTGATTTGGGCTGTTCTGGTTCTTTCACTGGTTTTGTGTCCTTAGATGCATCCTGGTGCTTCACTGGAACTGGAGCAGTTTTGCTGTCGTGTGATTTGGGATGTTCTGGTTCCTTCACTGCTTCTTTGAGCTTTTCGTGCACTGGTTCTGGGTGCTTAGATACCTCCTGGTTCTTCACTGGAATGGGAGCAGATTTGCTGTCATGTGATTTGGGCTGTTCTGGTTCTTTCACTGGTTTTAGGTCCTTAGATGCATCCTGGTGCTTCACTGGAACTGGAGCAGTTTTGCTGTCGTGTGATTTGGGATGTTCTGGTTCCTTCACTGCTTCTTTGAGCTTTTCGTGCACTGATTCTGGGTGCTTAGATACCTCCTGGTTCTTCACTGGAATGGGAGCAGATTTGCTGCAGGGTGATTTGGGCTGTTCTGGTTCTTTCACTGGTTTTGTGTCCTTAGATGCATCCTGGTGCTTCACTGGAACTGGAGCAGTTTTGCTGTCGTGTGATTTGGGCTGTTCTGGTTCCTTCAGTGATTCTTTGGGCTTTTCGTGCACTGGTTTTGTGTCCTTAGATACCTCCTGGTTCTTCACTGGAATAGGAGCAGATTTGCTGTCGTGTGATTTGGGCTGTTCTGGTTCTTTCACTGGTTTTAGGTCCTTAGATGCATCCTGGTGCTTCACTGGAACTGGAGCAGTTTTGCTGTCGTGAGATTTGGGATGTTCTGGTTCCTTCGCTGCTTCTTTGAGCTTTTCGTGCACTGATTCTGGGTGCTTAGATACCTCCTGGTTCTTCACTGGAATGGGAGCAGATTTGCTGCAGGGTGATTTTGGCTGTTCTGGTTCTTTCATTTGTTTTGGGTCTTTAGATGCATCCTGGTGCTTCACTGGAACTGGAGCAGTTTTGCTGTCATGTGATTTGGGATGTTCTGGTTCCTTCACTGCTTCTTTGAGCTTTTCGTGCACTGATTCTGGGTGCTTAGATACCTCCTGGTTCTTCACTGGAATGGGAGCAGATTTGCTGTCGTGTGATTTGGGCTGTTCTGGTTCTTTCACTGGTTTTAGGTCCTTAGATGCATCCTGGTGCTTCACTGGAACTGGAGCAGTTTTGCTGTCGTGAGATTTGGGATGTTCTGGTTCCTTCGCTGCTTCTTTGAGCTTTTCGTGCACTGATTCTGGGTGCGTAGATGCCTCCTGGTGCTTCACTGGAATGGGAGCAGATTTGCTGCAGGGTGATTTGGGCTGTTCTGGTTCCTTGGGCTTTTCTTGCATTGGCTTTGTGTCCTTAGATACCTCCTGGTACTTCACTGGAATGGGAGCAGATTTGCTGTCGTGTGATTTGGGCTGTTCTGGTTCTTTCACTGGTTTTAGGTCCTTAGATGCATCCTGGTGCTTCACTGGAACTGGAGCAGTTTTGTTGTCGTGTGATTTGGGCTTTTCTGGTTCTTTCACTGGTTTTGTGTCCTTAGGTACCTCCTGGTTCTTCACTGGAATGGGAGCAGATTTGCTGTCGTGTGATTTGGGCTGTTCTGGTTCTTTCACTGGTTTTAGGTCCTTAGATGCATCCTGGTGCTTCACTGGAACTGGAGCAGTTTTGTTGTCGTGTGATTTGGGATGTTCTGGTTCCTTCACTGCTTCTTTGAGCTTTTCGTGCACTGGTTTTGTGTCCTTAGAAGCCTCCTGGTTCTTCACTGGAATGGGAACAGATTTGCTGCAGGATGATTTGGGCTGTTCTTGTTCTTTCACTGGTGTTGGGTCTTTAGATGCATCCTGGTGCTTCACTGGAACTGGAGCAGTTTTGTTGTCGTGTGATTTGGGATGTTCTGGTTCCTTCACTGCTTCTTTGAGCTTTTCGTGCACTGATTCTGGGTGCTTAGATACCTCCTGGTTCTTCACTGGAATGGGAGCAGATTTGCTGCAGGGTGATTTGGGCTGTTCTGGTTCTTTCACTGGTTTTGTGTCCTTAGATGTATCCTGGTGCTTCACTGGATCTGCAGCAGATTTGCTGTCATGTGATTTGGGATGTTCTGGTTCCTTCACTGCTTCTTTGGGCTTTTCATGCATTGGTTTTGGGTCCTTAATTGCCTCCTGGGGTTTTTCTGGAGCAGATTTTGTACTCTGGTAGTGGGACATTTTTCTGGTGTATTTCTCACCTGCAGAGAGACGGGATGGAAAGGGGAGGATAAGAACATAAGAGTTGCCAAAGATCTATCAAGTCCAGTATCCTGTTTCCAATAAGTATCTGGCAAGATCTCAAAAAGTAAAACAGATTTTATGCTTCTTATCCTAGAACTAAGCAGTGCATTTTCTCAAGTCCATCTTAATAATAGCTTATGGACTTTAGTTTCAAGAAATTATCCAAATTTATTTAAAGCCTTCTATGCATACTGCTTTCACCACATTGTGTGACAAAATATTTTCTGTGGTTTGTTTTAAATCTACTACTTAATAGCTTCATTGCATGTCCCTTAATCCTATTCTATATAACATTTATAGCCTGCTCTAATCTTCAATCAGATTCTAAGTGGATAACAATATTTTTAAAAAGATGCATCTAGGCAGATATCAATATTTAAAAATAATACATCAAAGTTCTGGGCAAATTTTCAATAAATCAATTAAAAACTGAGTTAAAAATTTTTTTCAATAGATAAAATATGAAGAAACGTTCCTTAATTCAGCAGGAAGATCATTCCAAAGTTTGGTTCCTACATATTCAAAAGATTTACTCAAAGACTTCAAAACGAATATTCAATATTTGTTTGTTGAATAACTGAGCTTCAAAGAATGCTGGAAATGAGAAGCAATCCTACTTACTGGAAAGGATAGATATCTTAATAAACCTTCACCATATAACATTTTATACATCAATGAAGGACATATAAATTATACTCTTTAAGAAATCCCTGAAAAAGGCTTATTTCTTCCCATCTTCTCCCTAACTCACTGATACTACCTGATCTACTCTTTGGAAATGACCTGTGATCTTACTTTGTAACCCTCCTTCTATAACTCTTTTGTAATCTGCCTTGAACTGCAAGGTAATGGCGGAATAGAAATCTCTAATGTAATGTAATTCTCTTTTCAATCATCAACTAATGCAATTAATTTAAAAATGGAGTCACCTGATCATATTTCTTAGCTTTGAATATCAGACACACCCATGTGCTCTGAAGCAATCACAATCTGTATTTCAACTTCAGTGTAATGCCTTAATTATTGTTTGCAAACTATTAGTAGAAAAGACAGAACGTATTGCATGTTGTTGACGTAATCGAAAAAAAAAGAAAAATATCATCTCTTACTCAGTTCATTAACTTGGTTCTCAAAAGTCAAACCACAATCCAGTATAATACCCAGAACCCTAGATTTCTCTTCAGCTATAGTCCTAGTAATTTTTGAAAGAGTAAATAAGTGATTCACATCTACTCTTTCCACTCCACTCAGTATTTTATAGATGTCTATCGTATCTCTCCTGAGTCATCTCTCTCCTGAGCCCTAACCACTTTAGCCTTTCCTCAGAGGGAAGTCATTCCATCCCTTTAATCATTTTCATTGCCCTTCTCTGTACCTTTTCTAATTCCTCTATATCTTTTTTTCAGCTGCGATGACCAGAATTGCACACAATATGGAGTGATATAAGGGCATTATAACATCTTCATCTTTGTTTTCCATTCCTTTCCTGATCATTCCTAGCATTCTATTTGCTTTCTTAGCTACCGCTGCATACTGAGCTGAGGGCTTCAGTGTATCCTCGATAATGACGCCTAGATTCTTTTTCTGGACAGTGATTCCAAACGTGGAACTCTGCATGACATAGCTATAGTTCGGGTACTTTTTTCTCATGTGCATCTTTTGCACTTGCTCACATTAAACATCATCTGCCGTTTTGATGCAAGGTCCTCTTGTAATTTTTCACAAATCCTCTTGCGATTGAACAACTTTGTGTCAGCAAATTTAGGCCCTCTTTTACTAAGTCACAGTAGAGATTTCTACCGCAGTCCGGGGCGCTAAATGCTCTGATGCTGCTCTGACACTCATAGAAGTTCAGGTGTGAATGAATGATTGTTTGCCCTCATTATGATCAGTGGTAACTGAGGTACCACAAGGATCTGCCTTGTTGGGAATTATGTGAAATTTGAATCTATCACCTCTTAGTAAAGTGTTGGGTTTATTCTATCACATACAAGGTCTGACAATTAAGTTTATGAGCATAGGTATCTATCTACAACAAGAGGTCCAGACACTTGTAAAATCCATTTGGTGTTCTAACAGGAAACCTTAGCACTCTATAACAAGTACAGAAACCTCCTTCCCACAGGAGAGCTCCTTAGTCCAGGTGGATCCTAGAGAGCCTATATTTTAATCCTGCTGCCTCCTCAGCAAGGTCCTTGTTACAGACCCCTTCACACTCAGGGTGACAAACGAGTTCAAAACAGACATCAGCACAAACACTATATGTTATATATTCCACCTTTACCTAAGAACATAAGAATAGCCTTATTGGGTCAGACCAATGGTCCATCAAACCCAGTAGCCCGTTCTCACGGTGGCCAATCCAGGTCACTAGTACTTGGTCAAAACCCAAAGAGTAGCAACATTCCATGCTATCGATACAGGGCAAGCAGAGGCTTCCTCCATGTCTTAATAATAGACTATGGACTTTTCCTCCAGGAATTTGTCCAAACCTTTCTATTCAGTTCAAGGTTGGATTACATTACAAGAGGTTGGGTCAGTTACCCAGGAAGTTACAATGGACAGTTTGACATGGAGGTGCTAGAACAGGGAGATCAGTACATTTATTAATACAGTGTGGTCATAGTTTCAAGTTTAATATCTCTACAATAAGTTGGTATTAGTCCATAACAGTGCTTCTCAACCCAGTCCTTGAGGCACACCTGGTCTCATCAGGTTTTCAGGATATCCTCAATGAATATGCATGAGTGCGATTTGCATACCAAAGATGCACTGCATGCAAATTTATTGTGGATATCCTGAAAACCTGATGGGACTAGGCTGAGAAGCATTGGTCTATAACATAGCTCCAGCCTGGATCATTCTTCCCATGCTTGTAATCCAAAGGTTCAAATTGTCTACAAGTTATATGCAAATGAGCTTCTATAAAACTCCAGCTCTTTCCTGGTATCTGACTTCCTCCAAGCTTTTCTAGAAAGCTCTACTGTAATCCTAATGCTACAATAAGGAAGAAAGTCCCTCAAAACTGCTTCACTCATAAAAACATAAGAATTGTCGCTGCTGGGTCAGACCAGTGGTCCATTGTGCCCAGCTGGCACAGTCCGCTGGCGGCCCTTAGGTCAAAGCCAGTGCCCTAACTGAGAATAGCCTTATCTGCGTACGTTCTGGTTCAGCAGGAACTTGTCTAACTTTGTCTTGAATCCCTGGAGGATGTTTTCCCCTATGACAGATTCCGGAAGAGCGTTCCAGTTTTCTACCACTCTCTAGGTGAAGAACTTCCTTACGTTTGTACGGAATCTATTCCCTTTTAACTTTAGAGAGTGCCCTCTTGTTTTCTCTACCCTGGAGAGGGTAAAGAACCTGTCTTTATCTACTTTACTTCTCTCATATAGAAGCCAGCTCTGTAGGTGCTGGGGGTGCTTGAGCACCCCTAATATTGAACAACCCTCTTGACTATATCTAGAGAGAAATCATTTCTGTTGCATTTAGCACCTCCAATAATTTTGAAAAGTTGGCTCCTATGTTCTCTCAGTCTCTGATTTAGTTTGGAATCCTTCTCAGCTTGAATAGGCTTGGGCCCCCTGACGGTTCCTCCCAAAGCTATGCAAAAGTAGCAGGTAAGTCTTTCTCTATGAATTGGGAATCTACTCTATCCTTTTCATATCTCCATACCTTGGGGATCCATTAAAGATCCTGCATTAGTACAGTCCACATACTCACAATCAGACATCTGTTCTTTCTCAGGTACTTCAGGCATTTCTATTTCCATAGGAGTGAGTTCCTCAAACCTCTCAGGACTGGCCAGGAGTTTACCGCTTTGGATATGCTTAGAGCCATTAAATACTGACTACAGACCCAGAGAGGCTCATCATCAACAGGGCTTCTCTCTTCATTAATCCTGCCCCTACACTCGATGAAATCACATGGAAATACTTTTCACTCAGAGAATAATTAAGCTCTGGAAGGTGTTATCAGAGGTTGTGGTAAGAGCGGATAGCGTAACTGGTTTTAAGAAGGGTTTGGACAATTTCCTGGAGGAAAAGTCCATAGTCTATTATTGAGAAAGACATGGAGAAAGCCACTGCTTGCCCTGGAACAGTAGCATGGAATATTGCTACTCTTTGGGTTTGGCCAGGTACTAGAGACCTGGGTTGGCCACCGTGAAAACAGGCTACTGGGCTTGGACCATTGGTGTGACCCAGTAAGGCTATTCTTATGTTCTTACACAACCTCCTATGCACTTGTGACCTTCCCTTTTATCCACTTTCACTCCAGCCTGGGAATTCCCTATCTTCTGATATTTTCTGGGATGCCAGAACAACAGTTTTCTAGGTAGAGGAGTTTCTAGAGCTTGTGCATGTTGTGGATTTTGATACGATATACTGTATATCCAGAACTTGCCATTCTCTCCTTATACTGCTAACAAACATATTAAGAGCCTTATCTTTGTTTTAGGACCACCTAAGGGCAAAATCATATTCCGAACAGCTGAGACAAGCTATAATCTCTAACTAGGGTAATTATTAGCTAGTTAACTTATCATCTAATACTCAAATTGCCTTGCAGGAGCAGCACAATACTGATCCTAGACAGGTCCTGAATGTACAACAAAGCCTTGTATTAGAAACCAGCCTAATAAGGAGAGACTACAACAGAGCAGAGTCTATACCCGATTCCATTCTCAGTTTAACCAAAGGCTTGAGGATGAAAAACCATTCATTTTTAGGAGAGATATGAGATGAACTTACCCAAGAGGTGCAGAGGGAAGAGCTGTCAGCTGGAATAGGGAGCCCTGGCACTGGAGATCTTTTATATACCCTGGAGCCTGATACAGGTGTGGCCTCATGATTCTAGTCCCACATTCCAGCTGTGACTAATGGCAGGAGTTAAATTGAAGGTCAAGTCAGCTGATTAGGTAATTTGCTTATCCATCTCATCTAAGCAAAATGACAATTTGGAAGAATAATTACTCCCAATTTCATTCTGTGCAATCTAGTCACTGGTCAGTCACAGATAACTTATTAAATTCCTATGTCCCCACCATAGTTTCCAGTATCCCCAGACTCCTTTCAGAATCAGAGAGAGGGATTAGGGTCTGAGAACTGGTTCGGTTCCTTTGCCTCCTCTGTCCCCAGACGCCTGACAAGATCAGTTGGAGAGAGGATTTAGGAACACAGAACTTGTCCAGTTCCTGTGACCTCAGACCCTTTCCAGAAGCAGTCTAAGAGAGAGAATTTAGAGACAGAGACCTCATTCACTTTCTGTGTCCTTACTAGCAGTCTCCAGAATTCCCAGACCCCTGCCAGGATTAGCCGCAGAGAGAGAGAGAGAGAAGAATTAGTTAAAGAGAACTCATCCAGTTCTTGGTTTTAAGAGTGGCATATTAAGAGTAACAAACTATTAAATTGTGTCCTCCCTAGTCCGTCCTGTGTCCACAGAACCCTTCCAGGACAAGTCTCGTAAATACACATTATGTTAGTAGCTTGCTTGATCGCCAGAGCAGAGGTACCAACTCTCTTTCTTTAGGAGACTGCAAATTAATTCCACTGATCCCAGAGCACTGTGAGGTTAGGGCATTGCTCCCCCTCTTTCCACACATTGCCATCTTTATTTATGGCCAGAGAGGGGATATTGCGTGTGTGTGTGTGTGAGTGTGCCTGTGTGTGTCAGGGGTCTGAGAACACAGGACACAGCTAGAGAGGAACTGGATGAGTTCTGTCCCTAAATCCTCTCTCTGAGATTGATACTGGTAGGGGTCTGGGGACACAGGACACAGCCAGAGGGGACACAGGAACTGGATGAATTCTCTGTCCCTAAATCATCTCTTGAAGACTGATCCTGGCAAGGGTCTGGGGACACTGGAAAAGGATGAAATCTCTAACCCTAAATCCTCTCTCTGAGATTGCTCCTGAAAGATGTCTAGAGACACAGGAATTGAACAAGTTCTGTCCCTAATTCATATCTCTGAGACTGATACTGGCAAGGATCTGGGAACAGAGAACGCACTAGGGAGGATACAAATCCTGGAAAAGTTCTCTGTCACTAATTCCTCTCTCTCTGAGACTGATGTTAGAAGGGATCTGCAGACAGAGGACAAGCTAGAGGAGACACAGGAACATCCTTAGCCAGACACGGCTTCCAAAACTGAACACAGTATTTTAGTTCTGGAGGCCATATTTGGCTGTAAAAAGACTTGAAACAGTCTAGAGCAGTGGTTCCCAATCCTGTAGAACCACCAGGCCAATCGAGTTTTCAGGATAGCCCTAATGAACATGCATGGAGCAGATTTGCATGCCTGTCACTTCCATTATATGCAAATCTCTCTCATGCATATTCATTAGGGCTAGCCTGAAAACCCGACTGGCCTGATGGTCCTCCAGGACAGTGTTGGGAACCACTGTCCTAGACTGGTCTAGAGGAAGGCAGCAACAAAAATGGTATGGGGCTTGTGCCAAAAGAGAAGAGACTGGAAGACCTGAATATGTATACTCTAGAGCAGCGTTTTTCAACCGCTGTTCCGCGGCATACTAGTGTGCCGCGAGATGTTGCCTGGTGTGCCGTACAGTGCAGACACTGATTAGGCCTCAGGCCGGGTCCCGCACGCGCTCCCATGAGACTCCCCCGGTCCCCGCTGCTGTTCAGTTTCGATCTTCTGCTCTGACGCAACCGGAAACAGGAAGTTGCAGCAAAAGCAGAAGATTAAACACTGAGCAGCCGCGCGTGCGCGGCTCTTTGGGAAAGCGTGCATGTTGCCGAAAAACAAAACCTACAAACTAAGGTGAGGCGAAGGGAGAGAGCTGGCTAAACAGTAGGATCGATTGGGCAGGCGAATGGTGGCTGCGGGGACCGTGCGATCGCTCGTGTTCCCGGCTCAAATTGGAAGGAGGGAGTGAAAGGGAAAAGGATTCTGGGCCAAGGGGATGAAGACGGAAAGAAAAACCCACAGCAGGAAAGAAAGGGAAGGACAGGCAGGTGAGCCAGATGCTAGAAGTAGGGGGGGGGGAAGAAAGAGGGAAAAAAGCTAGATGGGGTTGAAAAGAAGAGACACACTGGTATGGAAGAGGAAGATAGGGGAAATCTGGACACAGGAAGGTAACAGAAAGAGGGGAAATTATGTGCATGGGGCATAGGGACAGAGACATAAAGGGGACATGACATGGGGATGGTATATGGACACAGGGGGGGGCAATGACAGATACATAGGGGAGATATTAGAAATGGAGAAAATAAGAGCACAGAAGCGAGATGGTTTGTGGGGATGGGACAGGGACCGAGCTCGCAGGCTCTAGTGGCTTGCACAAATTACATTGTAACGTGCCATGAAAATAAGAGGGAGGAAGGTAGATAGATAAGCCACGTGAGAGGAGCTGAAGGGTAGAAAGGAACAGATGGTAAAGGAGGGAGGGAAGGGTGGTGGTGGAAAGGAATAGGACAGACATTGAAGGAGGGTGGAGAGGAACAGACCCCGAAGGGAAATGTGGAAGACAGAGTGGGAGGAAGACAGATGCCAGACTATGGGGGAGCGGAGGGAAGAAGATGGGTGCTAGACCAATTGGGGGGGGGGGTGAAGGGAGAGGCACAGTAACAGCAAATGGAAGACGTAGAGAGAAGACACACAGTGGATGGAAGGAATTGAATGAGAAGATGTGGAAAGCAGAAACCAGACAACAAAGGTAGAAAAAAAAATTATATTTATTTATTTATTTTTTGCTTTAGGATAAAATAGTATATTAGTTGTGTTGATAAAAATTTATAAACAAAGCCCTGCCAGCTGAACATCTCTTTCTCTAGTTCAGCAGCAGGAACTTTGATTTATAAGAAAGGAATAAGCTAAATATTACAGTACTAAGGCTTATATGGATGCAGCGGGGACAGTGACGGGGCGGTGAATGGGATGGCAGTGGCGGTGACGGGGCGGTGAAAGGGATGGCGGTGACGGTGACGGGGCGGTGAAGGGAACGGCTGTTGACGAAGAGCTACGTGTGTGTCTTTCTTCGATTCCAGCCAGAATATCAGCTTTGTGTTCAGCCAAACAGGCCCAGGTTTCGCACTGAATAAAGTATTTTATAATTTTTCACTATTCTGTTTACTTAATATTTCATAATAAAGTAATTATAAAATACTTTCTTTGTGTTTATTTGATTCCTATTCAAGAGAATTACTTTATATATAGTCAATATAGGCACAGAGTTAAATTTTTTAACATTTTCTAATGGTGGTGTGCCTCGTGATTTTTTTCATGAAACAAGTGTGTCTTTGACCAAAAAAGGTTGAAAAACACTGCTCTAGAGGAGAGGAGGAACATGGGAAATATGATACAGACGTTTAAATACTTGAAAGGTATTAATATAGAAAAAAACATAATAGGAATGTGACAGCAATGCACAGGTGCTAGATAGCCTAGGGAAAAGCAATGAATGCCTGCCAGGCATATGTGGTATCCTAAGTCCACAACTGTTGGACCAACTACATTTCCCCAGCACTACAAAACAGAAACATCTAAGACTAGGCAAGTAAAGCAGGATCCTCCCTTGGATGTGGGAGCAAGAGAGCTGAAAGGAGACACTGGCAGCTGAGCAGTTCCTTCCCGATGTGCAGCGAATAAAGGTTGGCTGGTGCTATGTGAAGGGTCCGTCTCTGGGGAGACGCTGGGTAGTACAGAAATGATCTTCAAGGTCCTATGAGCTGACGAACTCTGAGTCACTAGCAGCCCTGATCTACTTTAAACTAGTGAACAGACTAACAGACACTACACAGGTCCTGAAAAATAACAACGAACGGATACCATCGGTCGACACCCTTGGCAGCTACTTCAGCAAAAAAATTTTAGACTTAAGAGCTACAATACCAACACCCTCACCCGATTTCGAACTCCAATTCAGACCGCAGGAAAGGGTGCCCAGTGTTGACATGCTCTGGGATCATTTTGAGCTCCCCAATTGGAACCAATTCCTCACTTTGTTTAACAAATACGCCAAATCGAATTGCTTACTAGACGAATGCCCATCTAAGATCATGAAAGTTGCAGTACCTGAATTTAAAATGGATCTATTTAACTGGATAACATCCACTCTCATATGTGGGACATACCATGAGGAAATGGGACACATATTGATCACACCCATTCCCAAAGACCTAAAGAACTCAATTGCATTGACGTCCAATTATAGAGCCATAGCGAGTACCCCCTTATTCACCAAACTACTGGAAGGGTTGGTCAACCTGGAACTAGCAAATCACCTAGATAAATTCAACCTCCTCAACGAACACCAATCAGGTTTCAGAAAAGGATTCAGCACAGAGACAGTCCTAGGCTCTATCCTCAACCACCTATACAATCTCTTTAATAAAGGTACTAGCGCTCTGATCTTACAACTAGATTTTAGCAGTGCATTTGACCTAGTGGATCATGAAATAATGCTGAATTGCCTAGACGCAATGGGTCTCTCGGGAAGAGTTTGGAATTGGTTCCAGGGCTTTTTAACCTTACGATCTTATCAAGTGGTCTACGAAAGGAAATACTCTAATTCTTGATAAAGCCCTTCGGGTATACCTCAGGGTTCCCCTCTATCTCCCACCTTGTTTAATATCTACACCTCATCTTTAGGTCACCTATTACAAAAGCTAAACCTAAAATACTATATATACGCTGATGACATCTCTATTCTAATTCCAGTGACCAACGTGACCAATGATACTTTAAAACACATTTCCCATATCATGACTGAAACTGAACAATGGACTATCAATTTTAAACTGAAACTAAACACAGAAAAGACAAAAATTTTCTTGGTATGCCCAAAGGACAAAATCACTATAACATCAATACACCTAAATGGTCACAATCACCCAATATCAAAAACTATAAAAATATTAGGAGTCACCCTAGACACCCACTTGACCTTGATCGGACACACGAACTCGGAGACAAAAAAGTGCTTCTCCACACTTTGGAAATTAAAAACCATCAAAAAATATTTTGACCCTCTATCTTTCAGACTACTGGTACAGTCATTGATTCTATCCACCCTAGACTACTGCAACATCATTTATGTAGGTGTACCTAAAAAAACCGTAAGAAAATTAAGAATAGTGCAAAACACGGCCGTCCGCTTAATATTTGGACTAAAGAAAAGTGATCACATTAGTCCTTATTACAAACTGCTACACTGGTTGACAATAGAGGCACAAATTTTATTCAAGTTCTCTTGCTTTTGCTACAAATTGGTGTGGGGAATGTCCCCCACCTATCTCTTACCTCACTTTGAACTATACACCCCCACAAGGACAACTGAAATCGCAACCTCTTTGCCTATCCGAAGATCACTGATTGCAAATACAGGACCTTTCTGGACAGAACTTTTAAGTTTCAAGCTGGTAGACAGCAATCCTGGCTAGGCAACTTCATTGATAGAGCCAGGTCGACCTACGGCGCTTTTCGGAAAGAAATTAAGACCGCTCTGTTCAATAGATTTATTTCCTAGTCAGACAACTCCCTCCTTTTTAAAGCTAATACTCATCATGTTGATACTGCGTATTCTCTCTAATTGTATTCTGTATTCACTGAACATTCAGTGACTTCCTCACCATCTGTATTCTGAAATTCGCTGGCTACCAAGCCCCCTTCACTGTAACATGTTAATATTATATTTCTAACTAATCTGTACTCTATAATCACTGACTGCTCAGTGACATCTTCCCTATTTATACGCTGTAATTCGCTGATTGTACAGCTCTCTTCACTGTGAACCACCTAGAAGTCGCAAGATTATGGCGGTATAGAAAAAAATAAAGTTTTTAGTAGTTAGTTGTCAACACATAACCTCTCAGCAATCAAGAGATTATTCATACTGTATTCAGTTCTTGGAGGTCACTGTGACCCCATCAGTTATCACACAGTGATCTTTGTTCCACATGTTTTGGCTCTGCCAACCCCAAGTGTCTGGGGTACCATCCTTGACTCAAACGCACATGGTTTCTTGAGGCAATAAGGCACAGGAGCTGTGTCATTCAGGTAAGCCACAGATATCTTCCTGGATGCTCAGTGACCTTGGAAGGAGTTTATACTGACTTGTAAACCAAGTCTGTGGTATGCAGTGCAATGAACTCTTACAGGAGAGCTTTAACTAGCTAGGGTCTGTATTGTAGTGCTATACAGGGGTTTCTTTCCTCTGTTTTAAGGGGGCCAGCTTTCAATAGGGCTGGATAGCTTGAAATAATGGTTAAATAAAAACAGTAGAGGGTGTGTTCACTCATAACTCAACATCTCCACAGCTCATTTGGTTGGAATATGGCTACAGGGTTTGAACCAGTACAGTCCCTCCATGACCCTTTGGCTGGAATACAGCAACAGGGTTTGAACTGTGATCTGAGTATAGTTCCTCCAGGGCCCTTTGTGCAGTCTTCGAGTTACAGACACCCGACTTAAATACAACTCGTACTTAAGAACGCGGTCATGGCTTCATTTGATTTCACTGAACAGTATTTCCAGGGGCATAGACTCCTACACTTCTCCTGCAGCAGATTCAGGAATGATGTATTAAGAACAGTGTGTGGTTGTGCATGCTGTACCTTAGAAGGAACACTGGTAGGGACAGTTGACCCTTTTGTCGGCTGGGAGCAGATGTAAGCAGCAAGAATCTTAAAATCTATAAGTTCTCAGTTGCCTACAAACCTGACTTAAGAACAGCTTTAAAAATGTAACTCATTCTTAACCCAGGGACTGCCTGAACAGCTGTGAGGTCCGAACCATGAGTTGAGTACAGTCTCTTCCCGGCCCTTTCTTTTTGGAATACAATTGTGGGGTCTGAACTGTGGGTTCAATACTATCTCTCTACGGTACTTTGCCAGAGACTGAAATCCTAGACAATATAGTGGGGTGGTGATGAGGGTGGGGGAAGTAGTTAGCACACTGAGGACACTATTCTTAAAGCAAGAGAATATTTGAACCCCCCTGCCTTGGTTTAGGTTTAGTTGAATAAACATTACATTCTGGGGAACCACTGAGGCACTTTAAAATGTCAAATATATTGTAAAATAAATTCTGATCAATGTAAAGATACTAAAAATTTTAAGAAATGATCCAGAGTTCTTGATTCTGGTACCATTAGAATAAGTGCACTCACACCTCAGTAGTTCCTCTGCAATTATCCTCATTTACTGTAACTTCTAATGATGAATCAGAGACACTTACTCCTGACCTGTTCCAAGAATAAGAGTTTGTCATGCTGTGAGTGAGGGAAGATGGAATGCAAATCCACACTTACCCTGACACACTTTTAGGCAATACCACCCTCTACTATATACCCATCTCCCCCCCTCCCCCAACAAACTCTAGCCCCTACACATATAAACACATACAGATATGCTCAGCCCCCCCAATACATCTCCCTACATAAACACACCCACACAGTGCTTCAGTGCACAGGTCAGTGAAAGTAATGTGTTAAGGGACACTTAAGGACATCCGGATTGGGAACCAATTTTTTTTACAGTGCTATGCACACATGAGAGAATAACACGGGGACAAATTTTTCCCCGTCCCCAAAGCAACTCAATTTCCCCATCCCGTCCCCGTGAGTTTTGTCGCTGCCCCTGCCCCATTCCAGTAAGCTCTGCCTTAACCTCGCAAGCCTCAAACACTTATGATTTTAAAGAGTTTGAGGCTTGTGCAGGTGAGGACGGAGCTGACAAGAATGGAGCAGGGAAAGGGAAAGGAAAAGAACTCGCAGGGACGAGACAGGAAAATGAGTTCCCTTGGGGACGGAGAAAAATTTATCCTTCTGTCATTCTCTAGCACAGGGGTCCCCAACCCCTAGTCTGCGGTACGCGGCCCACTAGCGGTCCACAGCCATCTGACAGCTGGGCCACGAAAGAACTGCCAGCAATGGGCATCTCTTCCCCTCGTCTTGTGGCCGTCTGACAGCCGGGCTGCGAGAGAACTGCCGGCAACAGGCATCTCTTCCCCTTGTCCCTTCCCCTCAACTTCGTGGGTAGAGAAGGACAGGTTGTTCACCCTCTCCAGGGTAGGGAGAATGAGAGGGCACTCTCTAAAGTTGAAAGGGGATAGATTCCATACGAACGTAAGGAAGTTTTTCTTCACCCAGAGAGTGGTGAAAAACTGGAACGCTCTTCCGGAGGCTGTCATATGGGAAAACACCCTCCAGGGATTCAAGACAAAGTTAGACAGGTTCCTGCTGAATAAGAACGTGCGCTGGTAGGGCTAGTCTCATTAGGGCACTGGTCTTTGACCAGAGGGCCACCGCGTGAGCGGACTGCTGGGCATGATGGACCGCTGGTCTGACCCAGCAGCAGAAATTCTTATGTTCTTATGCTCTTCAGAGTTTTCTGTTTCTGAGTGTCTGGACACAGCAACATTCCCACAAGTCCCGCACGACTGTTCCAAAGCTTCACCCCTGATGCACTTCCTGTTTCAGCCTGGGTAGCTTGCGTCAGAGGAGAAGCTTTGGGGCAGTTGTGTGGGACTTGTGAAAATGTTGCCGCATCTGGACATTCAGAAACAGAAAACTCTGAAGAGCACCCGCAAAGGTGAGGGGAAGGGAGAAAGGTGGCTCGATGAAGGTTCAGTGGCGCTGAAAGGAAGTGGAAAGAGAGGGGGAAGGGTAACAGAGAGAGAGGAGGAGAGCAGACTCTGAAGAGAAGTGGAGAGAGAGAGAGGAGCAGATGCTGGATGGAAGTGGGGAGGGGGAGAAGATGCTGGCTGGAAGGGGAGAGAGAGAAGGGAATAAATGCTGAAAGTGGAGAGAGAGAGAGGAAGCAGATGCTAGAAGGAAGTGGGGAGGAATAAAAGGGGAGCAGATGCTGGATGAGAGAGGAAAGAGAGAGGGGAACAGACACTGGATGGGAGAGGATAGAGAGGGGAGCAGACTCTGGAAGGAAGTGGCACATACTGGATGTTTGGAGCACATGCTGGATTTGGGGAAGAGGATAGATTTAGTGAGATACTGAAAGGGATGAGGGAAAGAGGTGGCAAGCTGTAGGTAGACACAATGAAAGGGAAATTGAGGACTGGAAAGTAAATAGACAAGAGGTAGAAAACAAATTGAGAAGGAAGAGCAGAAAAGAAAAGGAAGGGAGAGGAGAGAGAGATACCAGAGCATTAGGGGAGAGGGAAGGAGACAGATACCAGATCTGAAGGGAGGAAAGGAGGAGAGAGATGCTAAAAAACACCTGGGGGAGGGAATGAGAAATGGAAGGGAAAAAGACAGAGAAGTCAGACTATGGAGGAGCAGAGGGAAGAAGATAGGTGCCAGACCAATTGGAGGGATGGGGGAGGGGGGTGGAGGGAGAGACAGTTTCTGGTAGAGGCATAGAAATAAAGCAGATGCCATATGGAAGAAGCAGAGAGAAGGCAGACAGTGGATAGAAGGAAGAGAATGACAAGAAGATGAGGAAAGCAGAAATAACAAAGGTAGAAATTTGTATTTCTTTTTTTTTTTTTTTTTGCTAGAGATGTAATGTATATTGTGTATAAAACTGCCCTACGAACCCGCCCCAAATCCCCCCCTCCCCAGTCCCTAGAAAAATTTGCTTCTATAAAAGCGGTCCTTGGTGTCAAAAAGGTTGGGGACCACTGCTCTAGCACACACAAATCATATGCATGCTATTTGTACAGAGTAGCCTTGTACAAGAGGAGAGGAACTGTGCCTGGTGCCTGCACAGAAGAGTAAACGCTAGCCACAGTACCTCCCCCTCATCCCTCCTGTCGGCTCCATTTTTTAAAGTCCTGCTGCTGCTTCTCCTGCCAGCTCATTTGATCGTGGCTCTGGAATCCTGAATGGCTGAATGGCAGGGGAGGTCCCATAGTCACTGGTGGCTTCAGGGAGTCCTGCGGCTCAGTTGATCAGGTCTTCCCCTGCCAGTTCAGCTGGGGATTTTTTATTTTAATGGGCAAAGCCGCTGTGTGTGTGTTGTGTGCCTCACCAGACTTGCCAGAAATTTCTGTCCCGTAAAAGGGGACTGTTCCTTTTTGTGAATCACAAGGAGAGCTCATTTAAATTCTAATGAGCAACTTGTGATGTATTTGCATAAGGCTCTTGGTGGCTGCAACGAGGATCAGATAGGAATTCTATGAGCGTTGGAGTAGTTACCGCCGTTGCTGACGCTAAAACCCATGCTATGCGTTAGTAAAAGAGGGGGATAATTACAATGTATACTTTAATTTGTAAAGTTCTGCACTTTGTTATAATATTGTACACTGCTTAACACTACTGTCAATAGTGGCTAATCAAAAATAATAAATCCAATCCAGTAGCCTGGTGAGCGGTGTAGTGAAACATAGAGATGGGGATTCAGGTCCATACTCCACTCCTGTAGGAAGTCAGCCGGCGCAGATGACTCTCCTCCCAGCCGGCGTCTCTCCTCCTCTCCCTGCACCTCACAGATCCCTCCACCGAAGCGGGTCGCGGCCAGATGGGCCTCCGCGCATGCGTGAACGTCGACACAATGACTTCACGTATGTGCATAATGTCATCACGCGTACTTCTGGGTGCCTTCCGGCCGGGGCACTGGATTTAGTGTGCCGCCGGTCGGAAAGTTTGCAAGACATTGCTCTATGAGATCCCATGTGCCTATCCTAAGCTCTCTTGAATTCAGACACAGTCTCCGTCTCTACCACCTCTACTGGGAGACTGTTCCAAATATCTACCACCCTTTCTGTAAAAAAGTATTTCCTTAGATTACTCCTGAGCCTATCACCTCTTAACTTCCCCCTATGCTCTCTCATTGCAGAGTTTCCTTGCAAATGAAAGAGACTTGACTCATGCGCATTTACATTACGTAGGTATTTAAACATCTCTATCATATCAGATTGGGATCTTTAAGTCTGTCTCCATACGCCTTATGATGAAGAATACACACCATTTTAGGAGCCTTCCTCTGGATCGACTCCATACTTCGCTTGTTAGTATTTATTCTGAATAGTCTTTTCAAAATGTTAAAGCTTCTTTAAAAGCACATTATTTTGTAAATCTAGATTTCATTCAACATTAGCAAACAAACTATCAGGATATCCAATCTTGAATCATTCAACCATAAATATCCCCGAGTAACGCTTATAAAGTAAAGCCTATTGAACCTCAGAAACACCATTCAAAGCTCAGAAACCTCATTGCTTTAAGCTTTATGCGTTAAATCCTCATCGGTTCACCCTCCTCCTAGAACTTTCCTATATATTTATGCTTTTATTTTAATTTAAATCCATATCAAAACATTTTTAAATATTCTTAAAGAATTTGTTTTAAATTAATCCACTTAGCTTTATGGTTACACGAACAGGGCATTCAGCTTCATATTATCGGGGAGCCTAGGTCGACATATTCCGCTAAAGGCTTTATCAAGAACATTCCCCTGTTAGGATCAACGCCTACTCTCTTGCCCCTTGCTCAAGTAAAGGCATTTGGCTCTGAGTTCTTTTATATAATTTTTAGCCATTATATGCAGTTCTGGCCAGTAATTCACTTTTGTGCATTTGTCAATTTCTTTTTAGTTACTTCCTTCCTCCTTTATGTTTTACATAGGGTTCAAACAGTCCCTCTCTTTATTTCACGTTTCATTTAATGTACTGTTATCTTCTCTGAATTTGTTACTAGAGAAAGCTGGTTCACCATTTTGACCACAGTAAATTCCACTTTTCACATAAGAACATAAGAAGTGCCTCCACCGGGTCAGACCATAGGTCCATCCCGCCCAGCAGTCCGCTCCCGCGGCGGCCCGAACAGGTCACGGCCTGTCTGAGTCACCTTGGTTTCCCATTGAGTCCTATCTTCCCATCGAAGTCCTAACCCTCCGGTCTTGCACATGCACGACCTGGTTGGATTTCTATACTTATTACCTGGTTAGCTTTCTATACCTGTGTTACATCCCAGAACCTCTCTCAGTATCCCACGATCCCCCTATCCCTCAGGAATCCGTCCAATCCCTGTTTGAATCCTTGTACCGTACTCTGCCTGATCACTTCCTCCGGTAGCGCATTCCAAGTGTCCACGACCCTTTGGGTGAAAAAAAAACTTCCTATCTCCCTTCAGTTTCTCCGAATGCCCCCTCGTGCCTGTTGACCCCTTCAGCCTGAAGAATCTGTCCCTATCCACCTTCTCTATGCCCCTCATGATCTTGAAGGTCTCTATCATATCTCCCCTGAGCCTCCTTTTTTCCAGAGAGAAGAGCCCCAGCCTATCCAACCTCTCGGCGTATGGGCAGTGTTCCAGTGTTCACAACATTCTCCTTCAATTAAAAGATCACATGTCTTTGATTAGCACTTGGATAAGGAATAACTTCCTCAAGCTTAATGAAGAGAAAAACAAATTTCTACATCTTGGTAGCAAAGTTGCATTTGATAAAAATTTGGGTTTCATATAAGGAATATTATATATAGTTTGGAAAGATTGATTAAAATTTTAGGAGTAACTCTTGATTATAAGCTGACTATGACTGATCCAGTCACTACATTAATTAAAAAATGTTTTTGGGTTATGCAAAAATTAAGAAGAATTTGAAAGTACCTTATGTGTTGATCAGTTCAGATTGGTATTGCAGTTACTTATAATAAGTAAATTAGACTATTATTAAGTGCTGTTCCTGGGTATATCTAAAGATCTTTTGAAACAAATGTAGACCATTCAGAATACAGCTGTTCATTTTGTTTTAATTTATTCTTTAAGATTCTCTGATCATGCTACTTCATATTATGTGTAACACTGGCTACCAATTCATGACCACATCTTCTTTAAAGCATATTTGCTTTTCAAGATTTTATGTGGTTTAACATAGTAAATGACAGCAGATAAAGACCTGAACAGTCCATCCAGTCTGCCCAATTGTCACACTCTTTTCTTTAAAATTTCTGGTCAATAGACACCAGAAGTCCACCCGGTACTGTCTTTAGGTTCCCATTGCTGGAGTTGCCATTTAAACACACTCCAACCTATCCTAACCATCCTGTCACTGGAGCTCCTGGCAATGCCTTCACAAGTTCATCCTAAACCAAATCCCCGTATATGGGACACATACCATGCAGGATTGCCAGTACTGGCCTTAGAAAATAAATGGTATAAAAAAAACTAATTAGAAATCCTCTGTGTTCACCCCACACTTTTTTGAATTCCATCACTGTTTTCCTCTCCACCACCTCCCTCGGGAAGGCATTCCAAGCATCCACCACCCTCTCTGTGAAAAAGAATTTCCTAACATAGGAATTGAATGAGTTCCCTGCTCCTAATTCCTCTCTCTGAGACTGCTCCTGGACACAGCTAGAGGGGACACTGGAACTGGATGAGTTTTCTGTCCCTTAATCCTCTCAGACTGATACTGGCAGGGGTCTGGGGATAGGGGAGACACAGGAACTGGATGAATTCTCTGTCCCTAATTTCTTTCTCTGAGACTGATATTGGCAGGGGCCTGGGGATGCAGGAACTGGACAAGTTCTCTGTCCCTATATCTTCTCTCTGAGGCTAATTCTGGCAAGGGTCTGGGGCCACTGGAAACGGATGAGATCTCTGACCCTAAATCCCCTTTTTGAGTCTGCTCCTTGAAGCAGATGAACCAACTTTTCAAAATTATTAGGGGTGCTAAACTTAATGAGTATTACCTCTCAAGGAGTATGTTCAATATTGGGGAGGTGCTTAAGCACCCACAGAGTTTGCTACTATGTCTGGAAGAGGTCTCTGGAGACCCACGACACAGCTAGAGGGGACACAGGAAATGGATGAATTCTCTTTCTCTTATTCCTCTCTCTGAGACTGATATTGGCAGGGGTCTGGGGATACTGAAGACTGTGGTAGAGGCACAGTTATTGCATAAATTCTCTGTCTCTGACTAATGACTAGATTGCACAGGATGAACTTGGGAGTAGTTATTCTTCCAAATTGTTAAGTTGCTCAGGTGTAAAATGGAAAGGCAAATCACATAATGAGCTGACCTCACCCTCAATTTGGAGACATAATTCCTGTCATTAGTCACAGCTGAAATGTGGGACTAGACTAGAATCATGAGGCCAAGCTGTACCAGGCTCCTGGCTGTATAAAAAGATCCCCGGTGCCAGGGCTCCCTATTCCAGCTGACAGTTTTCCCTTCTGCACCTCTTGGGTAAGTGCGTCTCATATCTCTCCTAAAAACAAAAGGCTTTTCATCCTCAAGTGTTAAACTGAGAATGGAGTTAGGTGCATGCTCTGCTCTCCTCTGCTTTGTTAAGTTGGTTTCTAATACAAGACTGCTTCATTATTGGGTGGGTCCTTGGCAAACAGGATCTGTATAGGCCCGACCAAAAGTGCACTGGACTCAGCATCTTGTTTCTGAGAGTGGCCAGTCTGGGTCACAAATATTGTTTATCCCAAAAAGGAAACATATTTTTCATGGCTCATGTCAAGAAATAAAGCACAGTTACTTACCGTAACAGGTGTCATCCAGGGACAGCAGGTCTGCTTGTGAAGCTGTCCATATCGGGGCTCCATGGTTGACCTCACCCATATGTGAGAATATGCTGCCTGCATGACCTAGGATAATAATTGCTTTCCCAAGTGTACTTGGCTAAATTATTTTAAAGGACTTTTTACCAAGGAACCAAGAACAAGAGAATAGAGAAAGAGACTGGACTAGGAAAGGTTAAGAGGAAAAACACTGGACCCATGTAGAGAGAGAACACTCCAGACCTCAAAAGGGAGGGCAGAGAGATAAAAGATGATGGACCCAGGGTGGGGGATGTGGGAGGAAGGGAAGAAAGGGGGAGGGCTCTTTTGAGAGAATGGGCTAAAAAAATTGAATGACTTAATAAATAACTAAAGAGATGCTAAGCACTGAGTAAGCATAGGGACAGAGATACTGAGGGGCAATGCTGGAAAAAAGGAAGGACAAGAATACAGAGAGGGAATATCAGATAGGGCAGGAAGTGGGCACAATGCTGAATATAAGCAGAGGACAGAAACACAGGAACAAGCACACAAAGGAGAGATGCTGGACAGGACAATTAGGAATACAGGGAGAAGATCGATAGTGGACATAGAGAGAGAAGAAATGTCGATTTTAAACATATTAATGGGAATATGTCAGCTTTGGGAAACATGTAGTTCAGTTTCAATTTCTCTAATATTGCTGTATATGCAAGGCTGACTTCTTTAAGTTTACAATATTTTTTTTGCCTTCATATCTCTATTACTAATCTGTGATTGCTTGTTTCATATTTGCCAAGGGTCTGTCTGTGTTTTGTGTGTATGACCAAGCTGCAGTACTCTGCTAGAATATGGTTTCTGTGAAGAGATCTGTAATAATCCCGTTTGTTCTCTCACTAGGTTATGTATTGGTGTTTTAGAGCTTGGTATATTATTTACAGTGCTGCGTTTTAACAGATAAGGTTGTTGCTATTCTCTTAGACTTCCCCGGCTGGCGTCATGATTGTAGCAGGTTTCCAGGCATTGCTGCGTCTGTGTAGAAAGAATTGACATTTCAGCCATCATGCTGTGGCTTTCTTCAGGGTATGCTGTGAGGTCTGCAGTGTGTCTTTATATACAATGGATTCACGGACCTGATTGAGAACAGGGTGATCTGTGGTCGAGAAATTTGAATTTTGGTGGGAAAGTTCATTGGAGGTCCAAGGTTAAATTTGAATTTTGGTGGGAAATTTAGTTGGAAATCCAAGTTTGAATGTTGAGTATTGGCGGGACCATTCGGGACCCAATTTTTAATATCTGGAGAGAGGGTCTGAGGTCCCACTTTTAAATTCTGTCAGAAAAGAGGCTGTGACTTTTGAGATGAAGGAAGAAGGCGTTTGTCCTCAGCCCCAGTCCTTTTTGCACTAAGTTTCTTATGGATGAGAGGTTGCCATGCTTTGTTTATGGCACACGCATGATGGCTAAAACGTTGGTTTCTACACAGATGCGGCAAGAGCCGGAAATCTTCTACAATCGAGGTTGTTGCTTTTTGAGTTTTGGGAGTTAGGGCTGTAATGGTATAGTAAGTTTCTGAGTGTGTTTTCCAGTGAATGGATTGTGTGTTAGCTCTTTTGAGGGGATATCAAAACTAATATAATTTTAGTTTGTCATAACATCAGACAGGGATTGTTGAAATAATCATAGAACATAAATACATATGGAATTCTTTTTCTTCAGATATGGCAATCTTGTGCAGACAGCTGTAGAAGAGGAGTGGGGTGGCGGAAGGGTTCAATAGCGGGGCATAGGAGCTAACCTTTCAAAATGATTGGGAATGCTAAACCCAATGGAAATTACGTCTCCCTGGACAGTCAAGAAATTTGCTCAATTTTGGGAATTCTCAAGTCCCCTAGCACTCACAGAGAAACACAGAAACATGATGGCAGATAAAGGCCAAATGGCCCATCCAGTCTGCCCATCCGCAGTAACCATTATCTCTTCCTCTCTCTGAGAGATCCCACGTGCCTGTCCCACGCTTTCTTGAATTCAGACACCGTCTCTGTTTCCACCACCTCTTCCAGGAGACTGTTCCAAGCATCTATCACTCTTGAGCCTATCACCATCCTATGCCCTCTCATTCCAGAGCTTCCTTTCAAATGAGATTCGACTCATATGCATTTACGCCATATAGGTATTTAAACGTCTCTATCACATCTCCCCTCCCTAGCCTTTCCTCCAAAGTATACATATTGAGATCTTTAAGTCTGTCCCAATATGCCTTATGACAAAGGCCACACACCATTTTAGTAGCCTTTCTTTGGACTGACTCCATCCTTTTTATATCTTTTTGAAGGTGCGGTCTCCAGAATTGTACACAATATTCTAAATGAGGTCTCACCAAAGTCTTATACAGGGGCATCAATACCTCCTTTTTCCTAATGGCCATACCTCTCCCTATGCACCCTTGCATCCTTCTAGCTTTTGCCGTCACCTTTTCAACCTTGTTGGCCACCTTAAGATCATCACATACAATCACACAAAGTCCCACTCTTCTGTCGTGCACATAAGAGTAAACTGTACCGTTCCCTCAGGTTTTGTAGACCAAACGCATGACCTTGCATTTCATAGCATTAAATTTTAGCTGCCAAATTTCAGACCATTCTTCAAGCTTTGCCAGGTCTTTCTTCATATTATTCACTCCATTTGGGATGTCTACTCTATTGCAGATTTTGGTATCATCCGCAAAGAGGCAAATCTTACCCAATAGCCCTTCAGCAATATCATTTATAAAAATGTTAAAAAGAACAGGCCCAAGAACACAACCTTGAGGCACACTACTTGTAATATTCCTTTCCTTCTATAACAGGATTTGGGGCGGAGCACTCAGAGTGGGACAGGCATAAAATACTTTTTTTTAAATCAAAAAGTTGGCAACCCTACTTCCATCTGCCAGATTCCCTCTCTGCGTTCCCCTTCAATCTATTTCACAGACCACTCTTCCCTCTCTCCTCTCTCATGCCCTCATCCTACCTTTTACCTATTCTGTCTTCTCCCTCACACCCCCATTTTCTCTGCTTTCCTGCCTCTCTCTTTTTCTCTTCTCTATTACCTTTATTTGCTTTGAAAGACAGAAACCTTTCTTTTTTATGCAATAAAATTATTCTGTGATTGAGTAGAGCCCACTGTAAGGGAGACTAATCCTGTATCCTCCCTCATTCCTTCTCTTCTCTCTGCAGGTGAGAAATACAGCAAAAAAAAAAAAATGCCTCACCATCAGAGTGCAAAATCTACTCCTGTTCCAGAGAAGTCCCAAGAGGCATCTAAGGATGCAAAACAAGTGCAAGAAACATCCAAACATACAGTGAAGGAACCAGCACCAGAACACTCTAAAAACCCAAAACCAGCACAAGAAAAGCCACAACAGCCAATTATAGAACCAGTACCAGATCAGTCCAAATCAACCTCCAACAAATCTGCACCCATTCAAGAGAAGACCAAGGAGGCATCAAAAGACCCAAAACCAGCGCAAGAAAAGCCACAACAGCCAATTAAGGAACCAGTACCAGATCAGTCCAAATCTACTCCAGTTTCAGTGAAGCAGCATGAAGACTCTAAAAACCCAAAACCAGCACAAGAAAAGCCACAACAGCCAATTAAGGAACCAGTACCAGATCAGTCCAAATCAACCTCCAACAAATCTGCACCCATTCAAGAGAAGACCAAGGAGGCATCAAAAGACCCAAAACCAGCGCAAGAAAAGCCACAACAGCCAATTAAGGAACCAGTACCAGATCAGTCCAAATCTACTCCAGTTTCAGTGAAGCAGCATGAAGACTCTAAAAACCCAAAACCAGCACAAGAAAAGCCACAACAGCCAATTAAGGAACCAGTACCAGATCAGTCCAAATCAACCTCCAACAAATCTGCACCCATTCAAGAGAAGACCAAGGAGGCATCAAAAGACCCAAAACCAGCGCAAGAAAAGCCACAACAGCCAATTAAGGAACCAGTACCAGATCAGTCCAAATCTACTCCAGTTTCAGTGAAGCAGCATGAAGACTCTAAAAACCCAAAACCAGCACAAGAAAAGCCACAACAGCCAATTATAGAACCAGTACCAGATCAGTCCAAATCAACCTCCAACAAATCTGCACCCATTCAAGAGAAAACCAAGGAGGCATCAAAAGACCTAAAACCAGCGCATGAAAAGCCACAACAGCCAATTAAGGAACCAGTGGCAGATCAGTCCAAATCACCCTCCAACAAATCTGAACCCATTCAAGAGAAGACTAAGGAGGCATCAAAAGACCCAAAACCAGCGCAAGAAAAGCCCAAAGAATCAGTTAAGGAGCCACTGCCAAAGAAGCCCAAAGGTTCAGATAGCAACAGTGTTCATACATCACAAGAACCATCCAAGGAGCCAAAACCAATACAAGAAAAATCAAAGAAGACTTCAGAGTAATGAGCTCCTGCAAGCCTCAGGCAGAGATGTCATCTTGAGATCAGCCAATCCACAACACTCTGAGCTGTGACATCATATGCGCAAGAACATTTCATATGAGGAAACTCTTGAGTCTACTGAGAAATCTGAGGGTAGAGTGGGGAGAGGGAGGGGTGGAGTTGATAGTAGATTGGGGAGAAGAGGAGAAACCTAAGTGCCATCCTCTTCTCTGAATCCAGGCTTCTGCCCAAGTTCTCTAGTACGATTCATCACCATAGCCAGAGAACATATCTGCGCTTTGATATCAACATGTAGCTGGAACCCTTTGGATCTCTTCTGCACCTCTAATGGACACATTACCATTTTGCTTACTGAGGCCTCTGTGTAATCTTGCTGGAACAGAAAATGCTGTATACTGAATGAACTGTGATGCTCCACTCTTGACTTCAGAGAGAAAAGTTGCAACTGTAAAAAGCGTTACTCAATAAAACATTGAAAAGATGTCTTTGCATTTGGTCCTTCCTGTTTCTCTCCCTGTGATTTGTGTGTCAGCGTTGAGATTTATTCTGGCATTTACATGTGTGTTTTCTGTCAATTTATTTTCCACATAATCTGGGTATCAGCAGGAGATTGTGCCCTACACCAGTGTTTCTCAACTCGGTCCTGGAGTACTCCCCCTTGCCAGTCAGGTTTTTAGGGTATCCACAATGAATATGCTTGAAAAAATTTGCACATAATGGAGGCAGTGTATGCAAATCCAAGTTGATGCATATTTATTGTGGATATCTTGAAAACCTGATTGGCAAGGGGGCACTCCAGGACCCAGTTGAGAAAAACTGCTCTACACCATGAGCACTTACTGGATTCTGCAGAAAAGTCTAAAAATACACCTTAGATGCTGGCTGCATACATGTCTGCTTAGATACCCCATCTGGTAGTGCACACAGCTTTTGGAAGCATATATTGGAAAATGGCCTAAACTTTCCATTTAGAGTGGGTTGGGATTAGATCAGAGGTTACCAAACCTGTCCTGGGGACCCTAAACCAATCGGGTGTTTCAGATATCTGCAATAAATTTTCATCAGATGAATTTGCAAGCACTGCCTGCATTGTGTGAAAATTTCTCTCATGCATATTCATTGTGGATAGCCTGAAAAACCTGTCTATTTGGAGGTTCCCAGGACATGTTTGGCAGCCACACTGTGATATTCAGTTGCTCGAGGGATCTACCCCAAGAGCTCTTCTGTTGACTTACTGTAATTAATTTAATTTTTTTTTCCCATCTAATAATGAATCACAGACATTGATTCTTTACTTAATCTAAGAATGACAATTCATCGTGGTGTGAATGAGTAAAGATGTAATTCATTATTCCACATGTGTTTCCACATGCCGACACACACCTAAAACTCCTGCCCAGTGGCGTAGTAAGAGTAGGAGATGCCCAGGGTGGTGGTACCCCTATGCCCTCCTCTCTATGCCCTCGTTCCTTCCACACACCCTCGCTCCTTCCCACTCCACATTCGAGCTCTGCCTGCCCCCCGTACCTATAAATTTTTGCCAGCATGAGTAGCTTTTCTCCAGCATACTCCTCACACCAGCATTGGATTTCCCTCTGACGTCACTTCATGGCCCCGTGACCCGGAAGTGATTCAGAGGGGAACCAGGCTGGCATGAACAACAGGCAGAAGTTGCTTGCACTAGCAAAGATCTATAGAGGTACAGGGGGAGGGGAGGGATGGTGCAAGTGTGGCGGGGTCCAGACAGTCCACCCCCCCCACCATACTATGCCATTGCCCCTGCCTCCCTATATGCTGTATATCCAACTGGGAGCCAATGCTATTGTTGTAAATAAATGATAAAATGAACCCAGCAACAAAGCACCGTTACATTCCTATAATACGTGTCATCCCAGGACGAGAAGGCAGCATATTCTCACAGATGGTGACATCATCCATGGAGCCTAGTATGGATGGTGCAAAAGTGTACTGTCACTTTAACTTCCTAGAAGTTTCAAGACTTCCCTGTACCGTGCATGCGCTAGTGCCTTGCAGGACCATCAGTTCAGGAAATAAGCTGAGAAGCCAACTAGGAGAAGGTGGGAGATTTGGTTTGGTTTATTTATTTATATCCTGCCCCTATCCAGGGCGGGTTACAAACTACGTACATAAATACAAAGTTACATCTGAAATGCGAAACAAACAAAGTATCAGACAATAAAACATCGCTGACCAGCACCTTACTGTCAGCAATCTCTATTCTTCCTTGTTCATTGAATCTCATACCCTGTATTTCATCAGGCAAAAGAGGTGCCGTTTAAGCAATCTCTTAAAATTTTGCATATTTTGTTGTTGACAAATATACCCAGGGAGGTTATTCCATTCCCTAGGCCCAATACAGTGGAAAGTGAGAATATCTGTCTACTGTCCCTGGATAACACCTGTTACAGATAAGTGACTGCTTTTATACCAGGACAAGCAGGCAGCATATTCTCACAGATGGATCTCCCTAGCTATTACGAATGGGATGGAGGAAAGTTGGCAACTAAATAGAGAATAATTTCTTCTTTTTTTTTTTTTTAACTGTTTGACCAGACTGATTATCCCGCCTGGAATTGGTCTCCAAACAGAAATGGGATGTGAAAATATGGAGTAGGGACTTACTATTTCATAAATGTCCACAATAGAGAAGAAATGGAGTAAATGACTAAGGCTGCCACCGCTGTTATTTCAGGCGCTGGAGCACTACTGTCCAGTGACAAACCAAAGAAGTTGACCCAATGACTCCACAGTAGAGAAAGCACAGTTACATACCATAACAGGTGTTATCCAGGGACAGCAGGCACATATTCTCACTGACGGAACCCCGGTATGGACCACTTTAAAAGTTCATCGCCACTTTAAGTATTTAGAAAGTTCGCAATAGCCCACACCGCGCATGCGCGAATGCCTCCCCACCCGACGTAGGCGCATGGTCCCTTATTTAAGATAAGCCAGCTAAGAAACCAACCCGGGGAGGTGGGTGGGTTGTGAGAATATCTGCCTGGATAATACCTGTTATGGTAAGTAACTGTGCTTTATCCCAGGACAAGAAGGCAGCATATTCTCACTTATGGGTGACCTCCAAGCTAACAGAAATGGGATGGTGGGAATGTTAGCCTTTAGGAAAATAAATTTTGTAATACAGATTGGCCGAAGTTCCCATCCCTTCTGGAAAAAGACTCCAGACAATAGTGAGAAGTGAATGTATGAACTGAGGACCAGGTGGCAGCTTTACAGATTTCCTCAATGGGAGTTGATCTAAGGAAAGCAACAGAAGCTGCCATAGCTCTAATTTTGTGGGCTGTAACATGACTCTCCATTCCCAG
This sequence comes from Geotrypetes seraphini, assembly GCF_902459505.1. Taxonomy (NCBI): domain Eukaryota; kingdom Metazoa; phylum Chordata; class Amphibia; order Gymnophiona; family Dermophiidae; genus Geotrypetes; species Geotrypetes seraphini. The sequence goes on along the minus strand of NC_047099.1, from coordinate 25,776,431 downwards.
TCCAGTCTGAGCATAACAGAACGAGATACAGGCAGCCAGCCAGTTAGAAATCATTCTCTTAGAAACAAGATGTCCCAACTTGTTAGGATCAAACGAGACGAAAAGTTGGGGATAAGAACATATAAGAACATAACATTTTTTGCTGCTGGGTCAGACCAGTGGTCCATTGTGCCCAGCAGTCTGCTCACACGATGGCCCTTAGGTCAAAGACCAGTACCCTATTTGAGTCTAGCCTTAGCTGCGTATGTTCTGGTCCAGCAAGAACTTATCTAACCTTTTCTTGAATCCCTGAAGGGTGCTTTCCCCTATAGCAACCTCTGAAAGAGCGTTCCAGATTTCTACCACTCTCTGGGTGAAGAAGAACTTCCTTACGTTTGTACGAAATCTATCCCCTTTTAACTTCAGCGAGTGCCCTCTCGTTCTCTTCACCTTGGAGAAGGTGAACAATCTTTCTCTACGAGGTCAATTCCCTTCAACATCTTGAATGTTTCAATCATGTCCCCTCTCAGACTCCTCTTTTCAAGGGAGAAGAGGCCCAGTTTCTATAGCCTCTCATTGTATGGCAACTCCTCCAGTCCCATAACCAGTTTTTGTTGCTCTTCTCTGGCCCCTTTCAAGTAGTACTATGTCCTTTTACATGTACGGCGACCAGTGTTGGGCACAGTATTCAAGGTGGGAGCGTACCATGGCCCGGTACAGCGGCATGATAACCTTATCAGATCTGATTGTGATCCCCTTCTTAATCATTCCTAGCATTTTGTTTGCCCTCTTCACTGCCGCCGAGCATTACGCAGACGGTTTCATTGACTTGTCTACAAGTACTCCCAAGTCTCTTTTCTGGGGGCTCTTTCTGAATATAGCACCGAACATCCTGTATTCGTGGATATGATTTTTGTTACCAACATGCATCACCTTGCACTTATCCACGTTGAACCTCATTTGCCATTTCGCAGCCCATTCCTCAAGTGTGTTTATATCTCGTTGTAGGTCGTCGCAATCCTTCTGTGTCCTCACTTCTTTGAATAACTTTGTATGGTCTGCAAATTTAATCACCTCACTCGTCATACCAATTTCTAGGTCATTTATAAATATGTTGATGAGCACAGGCCCAAGAACCGAACCCTGTGGCACTCCACTCGTGATGCTTTTCCAGTCCAAATATTGTCCATTTACCCCCACTCTCTGTTTCCTATCCACCAACCAGTTTTTAATCCACGTGAGTATATCACCCTCGATTCCATGGCTCACAATTTTTCAAAGTAGATGTTCATCCGGGACCTTGTCGAACGCCTTCTGAAAATCTAGATATACAGTATCGACCAGGTCACCCTTGTTTATCTGCCTATTTACTCCCTCGAAGAAGTGCAGTAAGTTTGTCAAGCAAGATCTTCCTTTGCTGAAGCCGTGCTGGCTCGTCCTCATCAATTTGTGGCTGTCGAGGTGATCGATGATGCGGTCCTTTATCGAAGTCAGAATCACTGGTCTGTAGTTTCCCAGATCTCCCCTCGAACCTTTCTTGAAGATCAGGCGTAACATTTGCCACTTTCCAGTCTTCCAGAATCTTTCCTGATTTGATTGACAGATTGGCTATTTGTTGAAGCAGTTCAGCTATAACCTCTTTCAGTTCCTTGATTACCCTCGGGTGGATGCTGTCCGGCCTGGGGATTTATCATTTTTAAGCCTATCAATCTGACTCTTCTAGACTGACCCTGTCAGTTTCCCCGTCTTCATTTCCTGTGTATAGCCTGTTGACTTCTGGTATATTGGATATATCCTCTTGGTAAATACAGATGCATAAAAATGTGTTCAGTTTGTCGATGGCTTTGTCCTCCTTTAGTACTCCCTTTATTCCATGGTCATCTAATGGCCCTACTGCTTCCTTGTGGAGTGACGATGTTCCTAAATGGACTTTATTTGAAAGTGTCAAAGTTCCAAAGGTACACTGAAATCATCCACATAAAATAATTCCATCCACATAAAAATAAATCATCCACATATAAGCGTTAAAGAACCTAGTCCGCTAGGGATACAGGACCCAATACGGTCCGCGTTTTGACAAAAAGTCTTCTTCAGGGGTCCCTGGAGGTCCTATAAAGGTGAATACGTGGGAAACAATTGTGTGGTGAGCCGGAAGTGAGACACTGCTTGCATTTGCCACTACAATAAGGCACTTCATGAAGACTCTGGGGGAAGACGCCAGACCAAAGCGAAGGACCTTGTACTGGTAGTGACATTGATTTATCTGAAAATGGAGATATTTTCTGGAAACCAAATGAATTGGAATGTATGTAGGTTTCCTTGAGATCCAGGGAGCATAGCCAGTTGTTCTGATTGAGAAGAGGATAAAGCAGGGCGAGGGAGAGCATCTGAAATTTCTCCTTGACCAGAAATCTGTTGAGAGCTCTGAGATCCAGAATGAGTCGCAGTCCTCCCGTCTTCTTTGAAACTAAGAAGTAACGGGATCAGAATCCCTGATTCTGCTGAGAGAGAGGAACTTGCTCGATGGCATTCAGCAGGAGAAGGGATTGAATATCCTGGAGAAGAAGAGAGGACTGTGCAAGATCCAAAGTAGACTCTCTTGGAGGATAGCTGACATTTGACAAAGAAACCTGGAAAAAGATGTCTGAAACAGTCAAAGAAATCCACAAGAGTGGTAAGGCAGCAAGAAAAAATTTCAACGGCCGTTGAAAACGTGTCTTCTTAGCTCCTTGGAAACTAAGAAACTGAGGGACCGCGTACCTACGTCGGGCGGGAAAGCACTTGCGCATGCATGGTGCAGCTATAGTGAACTTTCTAAAGACTTAAAATGGCGATGCACTTTTAAAGTGGTCCATACCAGGGCTATGTCAGTGACATCACCCATCAGTGAGAATATGCTGCCTGCTTGTCCTGGGATAAATATGAGCAAAGCAAAAGACTCTGTAAAGAGTTGATGTTCCTGATATAGACTTTATTATTAATTCAATTTGATAATCCACAAAAAAAAACCATACATATGGGACCCAATCCACTAAAAACATGGAACCCAACATGGTCTGTGTTTCGACAAAGATGTCTTCTTTAGGGGTCCCTGTGGTCCATAAAATAAAACTCGTGGATTATCTACTGATCCGTATATTGCATAAACTTTGCGTGAGCAAATGACTCGTGATGCCGTTTTTTTGTGAATTATCAAGTGGTATTAACAATAAAGTCTATATCAGGAACATCAACTCTCCACAGAGTCTTTTGCTTTGTACTATTGTCCAGTGGCAGCCCAGCCTGAACATGGTAGCATGATATGCTGTTCATTGACTATGAAGAGATTGATTTCTTAATTACCAAAGCTCCATCAGTAGGGATTAAAGGACAGTAATAGATGAGCTGTAGTTTGGAAAGGCTTAGTTCAGTGTAGGGAGCAAGTCTCTTTCCCACATGCATCACTTTGCACTTGCTCACCGTAAACGTCATCTGCCATCTTGAAATCAGTCTCCCAGTCTCACAAGGTCCTCTTGCAATTTTTCACAATCCTCTTGCGATTTAACAACTTTCAACAACTTTGTGGCATCAGAAAATTTAATTATCTCACTAGTTATTCCTATATCTAGATCATTGATAAATATGTCAAAAAAGCAGCAGTCCCAACACAAACCCTTGGGGAGCCCCACTATTTACCTTTCTCCATTGAGAATATTGACCATTTAACCCTACTCTCTGTTTTCTATCTTTCAACCAGTTCTTAATCCATAAAGCACAGTTACTTACCATAACAGGTATTATCCAGGGACAGCAGGCAGATATTCTCACATTTGGGTAACGTCATCCATGGAGTCCGGAACGGACAGTGGTAAAAGTGTATTGTCACTTTAAGTTTTTAGAAACTTCACACGTGCCTTCCCACCTGACACCAACTCATGGTACCTCAGATCCATAAGCAAGCTAAGAAGCCAACCAGGGGAGGTGGAGGGAATATCTGCCTGCTGTCCCCGGATAGCACCTGTTACGGTAAGTAACTGTGCTTTATCCTAGGACAAGCAGATGGCATAGCCTCACATGTGAGACTCCTTAGCTGAATATAATGGGATGGAGAGAGAGTTGGCCATTAAGAAGAACATAAATTTTGTAATACTGCTTGGCCGAAACAACCATCTCGCCTGGAATAGGAATCCAGACAGTAGTGAGATGTGAATTTGTGAATTGAGGACCAAATAGCTGCTTTGCAAATTTAATCAATGGAAGTGGAACATAAGAAAGCCACTGAGGTTGCCATTGTGTACTATAACATGTTCCTCGAGCTGCAGCCCAGCCTGAGCATAGCAAAAGGAAATAATGGCCGCTAACCATGTGGAAATAGTTCTCTTGGTTATAGACCAGCCAAGTCTGTTAGGATCAAAAGAGATGAACAGTTGAGGTGAAGTCGTGTGTGGCTTAATCCATTGTATGTAGTAAGCCAAGGCATGTTTACAGTCCAATATATGAAGAGCTGTTTCTCCAGGATGAGAATGAGGCTTTGGGAAGAAGACTGGAAGCACAATGGAATGATTAAGGTGAAATTCTGAGACTACTTTTGGAAGGAATTTAGGATGGGTCCAGATAACTACCTTATCATGATGAAATACTGTGTACAGTGGCTTGGAGACTAATGCTTGAAGTTCACTCACTTGATGAGCGGGAAGTGACCATAATCAAGAAGACCAATTTCCAAGTGAGAAACAAGATGAGTAGATGCCAGAAGTTCAAAGGGTGGCTTTATCAAATTGGTGAGAACTACATTAAGATCCCAGACAACTGGAGGCAGTTTGATTGGAGGTTTGAAGTTGAAAAGTCCTTTCATAAACATGGAAACAAGTGGATGAATGACCAGAGATTTATGTTTGACAGGAACATGAAAAGCACTAATAGAACTGAGATGAACTCTGACCAAAGTGGTTTTTAGCTGAGAATTGGATAAATGGAGAAGGTAGTCCAACACTGAAGAAAGAGAAGAAGAGAAAGAATCTTGGTGATGGAGAGTACACCACGAATTGAAGTGAGTCCACTTCTGTTGATAGCATTGCTGAGTAGAAGGTTTTTTTGAAGCAGCTAAAATGGCTTGTACTGATTCAGAAAGATTGAGATCTGCTGAAGTCAGACCAAGAGGTACAAAGCTGTCAGATGCAGAGATTGCGGTTGAGATTATCAGCTGAAGTAGAAGCGAGCACCAAGGCTGTTGAGGCTGCCGAGGAGCTATCAGGATCATGGTGGCAGACTTGTTCTTGAGCTTGACTAAAGTCTTGAGAATTAGAGGGATTGGTGGAAATGTGTAGAGGAATTTGTTTATCCAATCCAGAAGAAAAGCATCTACCTCGAGATGAAGAGGAGAGTATTGTTGCGAGCAGAATTGAGGCAATTTGTGATTGTGGGGAGGCACAAACAGGTCTATTTGAGGAGTCCCCAATAGTAAGAAGATGCAGTGTAAAACTTTGGAGTTGAGTGTCTACTCATGTGGCTGAAGAAACCTGCTTAGTTTGTCAGCTAGAGTATTCAGCTTTCCTTGTATATAGGTGACTTTGAGAAATATGTTTCGAGCAATTGCCCAGTTCCATATTTATTCTGCTTCTTGACAAAGAAGGAGAGAGCCTGTTCCTCCTTGTTTGTTGATGCAGTGCATCGCTACTTGATTGTTTGTGTAAACAAGGAGTAACTGGTTGGAAAGATTCTCATGAAAAGTTCTTAGAGCATTCCGAATTGTCTGAAGCTCTAACAGGTTGATGTGGAATATCTTCTCCTAAGCAGACCACAGACCTTGTGGTCCTGAGACCATCTAGATGAGCTCCCCAAGCATACATGGACACATTCATGGTGAATACTTTCTGATGTGGAGGAACATGAAACAGCAGACCTCTGGAAAGATTTGACGCATCCATCCACCACTGAAGGGATTGACTAAGAGGTGAGGTAACTGTGATCTTTCGAGATAAGGAATCAAGAGCTTTGGACCATTGAGATGCTAGAGCCCACTGAGATGTTCTGAGGTGGTCTGGCAAAGGGGGTAACATAAACTGTGGAGGCGCATCATCTGTCTTGCTGAGATCGATTGCAGAGTAGAGACTTGAGTGCAAAGATGAAGCAAAGTGGCTTGTCTTTGTTGAAGTAGAAACGCCCTGAGGTGAAGTGTCTAACAGGGCCCTGAGGAAAGACCTATGAAAAGAAGTAGTTGAGCAGATTGAAGTTGCAACTTTAGAAAGCTGACTTCGAACCCTAAGAGTTGAAGAAATATTATTGTGAATTGTGTTGCCAATTGAACTGCTGGAGGAGATGCAGCCTTTATCAGCCAGTTGTCTAAATATGGAAACACTTGTAAGCCGTGAGTACGAAATAGTTGTTGCCACGACCACCAGGCACGTGGTGAATATTCTTGGAGATGAAGCCAGGCCATATGGCAGAACTTTGTACTGAAAGTGTTGATGAGCTATCCAGAAGTGCAGAAATTTTCTGTGAAGAGGATGTATGGGTATGTGTGTGTAAGTCTCTTTGAGGTCAAGAGAGCACAGCCAGTCATTTCATTCTAGGAGAGGTTATAAAGTCTCTAAAGACAGCGTGCAAAACTTCTCTTTCACTAGATATTTTTTTAAGTCTCGGAGGTTGAGAATTGGATGAAAACCTCCTGTCTTCTTTGTAACATAGTAAATGATGGCAGATAAAGACTTGAATGGTCCATTCAGTCTGCCCATTAGTTATACCCATTAAAAATACATAATTAAATTAACTTGTCCCTTTTTTGATATTTCTGGGTCATAAACTTTAAAGTCCACCTGGTATTGTCCTAGGTTCCAAATGGTGAAGTTGCCGCCCAAGCTCACTCTAGCCTATCCAACCATCCTGTTTGCAGAACATCTATCATAAAGTTTGGCTAGTAACATCCTCATGTTCCAAGTTAGAGTTCCCATTGATGCCCTTCCCAGCCCATGCTACACTAAATCACCACATATGGGACATAGGTAATCTGCCCAGTGCCGGCCTTAGTTCTTTAATTTACATCCTTTGTTTTCTAATTAGAAAATACCTGGAATAGAACCCCTGATTTTTCTGAGAAGGGGGGAACCACTTCTATGGCATTTAGTTGAAGCAAAGCTTTGATTTCCTAAAGAAGAAGGGACGTCTGCTGAGATGTGAAAGAAGACTCTCTGGGAGGGTTGCTCAGGGAGTGGTAATGAAATTGAGCAAGTAACTTTCCTTGATGACTTTCAGGCCCCAAAAGTCCGTTGTGATGAGAGTCCAATGGTAAAATACCTGAGCTGCAGGCTAAGCCAATCCCTGCCACTGCAAGAAAGCCCTGTATCAATGCCACATATATTGGGTACAAGGCCTTAGAAGTCAGAAAGGTACCCATGACCAAAGCTTATTTGCCCTTATGGGAGAAGCCTGGGAAACAGCAGCTAATTCCAAGGCCCACAAACCCTAGTAAAGAAAAAGCACAGAGTGGGGGTAGATTGGAAATGACTACACCTGATAACAAAGCGGGGAAAGCACTAGCAAAAGCAAGCAGGCTGATCATGGCTCAGCCAATCAGAGCCCTAGCTGGTTCTACGGATATAGATAAAATGAGAGTCCTGAAGCCAGAGAGTGGAGAAGGGACAGCAACAGGAGAAACAGCCAGCAATCAGGCAGGCTCCGTTAGCAAGCAGAGCGAGATTTTCAGCTCAGCACTGAAGCCCAAGGGCAAAAGCCTTTTATCCTCATCAGGTCAAGCCACAAGCAGGACAAGAACTGATCCAGGACAGCTGGCTGCAAACCTTTCCAAACTCAGGCTGCCAGAGAGGTCATACCAGGACCCAACCCAAGCAGTAGGGGAAGAGGTAGACCTTGCTTCTGTAACTGGGGAGAGTGTTAATGAACCAGATGGGGATGTGTGCATGAGTTAAGGGAATCTGATTTAAATGGACTGCGAGGGCCAGCTCAAGGTGTAGAAATAGAAGGGACACTGGGAAACAGCGATCACAACATGATCCGCTTCAACCAGAACAACGGCCATGGCACTGAACTTCCGAAAAGGGAATTACGAAGGGATGAGACTCATGGTGGGGAAGAAGATTAAGAGGATAAGCACTGTAAAAGTACTAGAGCAAGCTTGGTCCCTTTTTAAGGACATAGTCACCGAGGCACAAAATCTACATATACTGCGTATCAACAAGGGATCCAAGAGGAAAAAGAACAAGGAATCGGCCTGGCTCACTGTAGAGGTGAAGGAAGCAATCAGAGACAAGAAAACTTTGTTTAAGGAATGGAAAAGGTCAAGAATGGATGAAAACTGTAATAAGCACAAACAACAACAATGCAGGTGCATAAAGTAGTAAAAGGAGCCAAAAGAGACTACGAGGAAAAAATAGCCAAGGAGGCGAAAAACTTCAAGCCGTTCTTTCGATATATTAAGGGGAAACGACCCGCAAAGGAAGTGGTGGGACCATTGGATTATCATGGAATAAAGGGAGTGCTAAAGGAGGACAAAGCAATCGCCAACAAACTGAACACATTTTTTGCGTCTGTATTTACCGAAGAGGATATACACAGCATACCAGAACCCATCAGGCTATATGCTGGAAACGAAGACGGGAAACTGACAGGGTTGACAGTCAGTCTAGAAGAGGTATGCAGGCAGATTAATAGGCTTAAGAGCGATAAATCCCCAGGACCAGATGGCATCCATCCAAGGGTCATCAAGGAACTGAAAGGGACTATAGCTGAACTGCTTCAACTAATAGCCAATCTGTCGATCAAATCAGGAAAGATTCCAGAAGTCTGGAAGGTGATGAATGTTACACCGATCTTCAAAAAAGGTTCAAGGGGAGATCCGGGAAACTACAGACCGGTGAGTTTGACCTCAGTACCAGGAAAGATGGCAGAGGCGCTGATAAAGGACTGCATCATTGATTACCTTGACGGACACAGTCTGATGAGGACCAACCAGCACGGTTTCAGCAAAGGCAGATCTTGTTTGATGAACTTGCTGCACTTCTTCGAGGGAGTAAACAGGCAGATAGACAAGGGCGACCCAGTCGACATTGTATATCTAGATTTTCGGAAGGCATTCAACAAGGTTCCACATGAGCGACTACTTCGGAAAATTGCGAGCCATGGAATCGAGAGTGAAATACTCACGTGGATTAAAAACTGGCTGGAGCATAGGAAACAGAGAGTGTGTGTGTGGGGGGGGGGGGTAGATGGACAATACTTCGACTGGAAGAGCATCACCAGTGGAGTGCCGCAGGGCTCGGTGTTGGACCCGTGCTGTTCAAAATCTTTATAAACGATCTGGACATTGGTACAACGAGTGAGGTGATTATATTTGCGGATGATACAAAGTTATTCAGAGTAGTGAAGACATAGGGGGATTGCGAAGATCTGCAACGTGACATAATCAAGCTCGCGAAACGGGCATTGACATGGCAAATGAGGTTCAACGTGGATAAGTGTAAAGTGATGCATGTCGGTAACAAAACTCTCATGCACGAATACAGGATGTCCGGGGCAGTACATGGAGAGACCTCCCAGGAAAGAGACTTGGGAGTTCTGATCGACAAGTCGATGAAGACATCTGCATAATGCACAGCGGTGGCGAAAAGGATGAACAGAATGCTAGGAATGATTAAGAAGGGGATCACGAAAAGATCGGAGAAGGTTATCATGCTGCTGTACTGGGCCATTGTGCGCCCTCACCTGGAGTACTGCGTCCAGCACTGGTCGCCATACATGAAGAAGGACATGATACTACTCGAAAGGGTCCAGAGAAGAGCGACTAAAATGGTTAAGGGGCTGAAGGATTTGCTGTATGGTGAGAGATTGGAGAAACTGGGTCTTTTCTCCCTTGAAAAGAGAAGATTGAGAGGGGACATGATCGAAACATTCAAAATACTGAAGGGAATAGACTTAGGTAGGGAGAACGAGAGGGCACTCTCTAAAGTTGAAAGGAGATAGATTCTGTACAAACGTAAGGAAGTTCTTCTTCACCCAGAGTGTGGTAGAAAACTGGAATACTCTTCCGGAGTCTGTTCTAGGGGGAAACACCTTCCAGGGATTCAATACAAAGTTGGACAAGTTCCTGCTAAACTGGAACATATGCCGGTGAGGCTGGACTCATTTAGAGCACTGCTCTTTGACCTGGAGGCCACCGCGTGAGTGGACTGCTGGGCACGATGGACCACTGGTCTGACCCAGCAGTGGCAATTCTTATGTTCTTAATAAGCATGATACTGAGAAAATGCAGGGGGAGCCAGAGACTGTAGTCTAAAGCTTGCTCATGTCAGTAGAACTACTGAAAAACAAAGCTAACACATTTTTCAGATGTTTCAGTCTTAAGCAACAGATATTACAGTGGGGGAAAGGAACTCCTTTCTTCCTAATTAAAGCACAAGTGCAGCCATATTAAAGCCAGGAGATAAATGCATGCTGTGATCTGTTTGTATAACATATGGCTAAAGACCAGAGGGAATCTTGGATAGCTAGGGTTGCTTATAAAGAACCCAGAAGAGAAACCATATTTGTGGAAGCTGTACTATGGATTGTATTTACAACAAGCTGGTCACTTGGAATGTGAGAAAGCGAATCCTGTTCTGTGATTTGGATTTCATTAACTTGTTAGGGATCTCTGCGTGTGAAGTGACAACACCCATTGTTTTGTTTTGTTCTGTTCACATGTCCCTAAAATTGGGGAAGGAATAAACAAGTTTTATTTTTGAATTGTGCAATTATTATTTTGACCATTCCGGAGACGGTTTACAAAATTAGTAGTATGTATAAGCCTGAAATCTTTCTAATATTCAGACAGTGGCCCTTTACATGAAAAAGGTTGGAGAGCACTGTAGTACTGAGACTACTGTGTGCTATGTAGTAGATTTAAAACAAACCAGAGAAAATACTTCTTCACTCGACATGTAATTAAACTCTGGAATTCTTTGCTAAGGAATGTGGTGAAAGCAGTTAGTTTAGAAGGGTTGGAAAATTTCCTAAAGAAATGTCCATAAGCATTATTAAAATGGGGAAATCCACTGCTTATTCCAAGGATGAGCAGCATAAAATCTGTTTCACTCTTTGGGATCTTGCCAGGTACTTGTGATCTGGGGTTGGCCACTGTTGGAAACAGGATACTGGACTTGTATGATCCTTCAGTCTGTCCAGTATTTATGTTCTCCAAGCCCCAGTTGGGGCTGTGAAGTCTCTGCTGCATAGATACTTCAGGAAGAGAAAATAAAGTAGACACTGACATGGCCACTGTTCCCATTTAAGACATTGGGATCGTGTATCCTGATAGCTCCCTGCAGACAATCTGCAAGGTGTCTCTGGCAAGCCCCTCCCCCCAAAACCATTTCTGAAGTCAGAAACGAACCGTCACAAGAGAGGCAGACCAAATTGGCAACTATGCCCAGCTGCCAGTTCTTGTCAACAGCTTAGTGTCCACATGGCTGGCACATGCAGACCTGTCTGACTGCTCAGGCCGACCCTGGCCTAGGCCTTCAGCATCTCGATCATCCACTCTGCTTACTGGGGTGTGCTCTTTGGTTTGTCTTTCAAAGTCTGTTACAATCCCATTTATTTTCCCCTGGCTTTCGCTGACTGTGTTTGAGGCCTGGCCCTCTTACACTAGTAGCTCTTAGGGCCAAGGTCCATAGCACTATATTATCACTCATTTGGTGAAGGTCAGTGTACTGGCAGAGGTTGGATATTGATGGGTTGGGCGGTGGAAAGTTGTGGTGAAGGCAAAGTTGTGGGTTTGGAAGGGGAGGTAAGCTGTTGCTGGTTTGAGTATGGGAATTTGTGTCCTCCTCTACTCAGGGTGGTAGGAACCAGAGACAGAGATATCGAATGGAGAGATTGGAGGAGTTTATTGGTCGCTCTTTGCCACCAGTTTTCTCAAGTGAACATGTTATTGCAAAGCTGTTTAAAACTGGTTGAAGGAACACAATCTGTAATACAACAGGTACACGGATGTTAGGTTCACCCTTCTAGCAGAAGCTGGACCTCCTCTTGGCCCAGTTTCAGTAATTAGATTCATCCTTCCCAAATTATTGTAGTAATTGCACTTTGCTTTACTTTAACCTACAATCAAAAGTTGCCAAAGGGGTTTTAGGTGAGAAAAAAATGTAATACATTTTTGGTGAGCTTTCTAAGTGTTAGGCAAGCTCAGGATACATAAGAACATAAGAATTGCCAATGCTGAGTCAGACCAGTGGTCCATCATGCCCAGCAGTCCGCTCACGCGGTGGCCCTCTGGTCTAAGACCAGCACCCTAACTGAGACTAGCCCTACCAGCGCACGTTCTTGTTCAGCAGAAACTTGTCTAACTTTGTCTTGAATCCTTGGAGGGTGTTTTCCCCTATAACAGCCTCTGGAAGAGCGGTCCAGCTTTCTACCACTCTCTGGGTGAAGAAGAACTTCCTTACGTTTGTATGGAATCTATCCCCTTTCAACTTTAGAGAGTGCCCTCTTGTTCTCCCTACCTTGGAGAGGGTGAACAACCTGTCCTTATCTACTAAGTCTATCCCTTTCAGTACCTTGAATGTTTCGATCATGTCCCCTCTCAATCTCCTCTGTGTGAGGGAGAAAAGGCCCAGTTTCTCTAATCTTTCACTGTATGGCAACTCCTCCAGCCCCTTAACCATCGCAGTACTCCAGGTGAGGGCGTACCATGGCTCGGTACAGCGGCATGATAACCTTCTCTGATCTGTTCGTGATCCCCTTCTTTATCATTCCTAGCATTCTGTTTGCCTTTTTGCTGCCGCCGCACATTGTGTGGACGGCTTCATCGACTTGTCGATCAGAACTCCCAAGTCCCTTTCCTGGGAGGTCTCTCCAAGTACCGCCCCGGACATCCTGTATTCGTAAAGTTAAAAGTAACCGTAGAGTGAGAGGTACATACAAGGTTCAAGGTTCAAGGTTTATTAACATTTGATTTATCGATGAATCTGTTTACAAAGCGATGTACAATATAAAACATAAAATATAGATATACAATATTAAAACTCAATAACATTAGTTTAGGACAGAACAAACTTGAGGCGGAGGGAAAGAAAGGGAAAAGATTACATTTGTCTTAGTTATGAAAACAAAAAGGGAAAAAAACATAAGGGAAAGGGTTGGATTAAAAATTAAAATACTAAGAAAAATTAAAAAATTAAGAATTAAAAGCATCTTTAAAAAGGTGTGTTTTCAAAGATTTTTTAAAAGAATATAAATCTCTTTCAATTGCAATAAATTGAGGAAGAGAATTCCACCATTGTGGGCCCATGACAGAGAACATATCTGCTCTTCTTGTTCCTATTGTTTTCAAAGAGGGTATGACTAATAAATTTTGGGAAGATGATCTTAAAGAGCGAGAGGGATTATACGGAATTAACATTCTTGCTATAAACTGAGGTTCATTGTAAATTAAAGTTTTGAATATAAGCAGTAAAACCTTTCATAATACGAGATAGCAAATGTCCCAAAATCAACATGTTTTGGAAGCAATATTACATTACATTACATTGGTGTCTTCTATCTCCCCCCCAATACCTTTCAGTTCTAGGCATTTTACAAAAAGAATTGACCTAGGCATATCCAGGGAGATTACAAGGTTGATAGATAGAATATGCATCGGGATCTGGGGAAGGGTCGATAAGGTTTAGTTAGATCATTTGACAAATTTCTTGAACAGCATAGTTTTCAATTCTTTCCTGAATGTTTTGTAGTTGAGTGTCGTGGCCAGCAGATTGGAGAGGTGGCAGTGGGGACTGATTCTAAAAATGCAGAGATGAAATTTTTTTCCAAGCAGCCGCTACCTCTCCCTCTGGGCTGCTCTGGATGGCTGTGAGATTCATTCATGTTTCAGATTATATCTTCCCTCAATAGCCGTTCTGAAAATAGATTTTAACAGCATTTGTCTTAAGAACATAAGAATTTCCATACTGGGATAGACTGAAGGTCTATCTAGCCCAGTATTCTGTTTCCAAAAGGGGCCATATGAACATAAGAACTGCCATCTCCGGATCAGACCTTCAGTCCATTAAATCCGGTGATCCGCACACGCGGAGGCCCAGCCAGGTGTACACTGGCGTAATTTTAGTCACCCATATCCCTCTATGCCTCTCGTAAGGAGATGTGCATCTAGTTTGCTTTTAAATCCTAGAACGGTGGATTCCGCAATATCCTCCTCTGGGGGAGCATTCCGGGTGTCCACCACTCGCTGCGTGAAGCAGAACTTCCTGATATTTGTCCTGGACTTGTCCCCCCTTAGCTTTAGTCCATGTCCTCTTGTCCGTGTCACATTGGACATTGTAATTAACTTTTTTTCCTGCTCTATTTTGTCGATTCCTTTCAGTATTTTGAAAGTCTCTATCATATCCTCTCGCAGTCTCCTCCTCTCAAGGGAGAACAGTCCCAGTCTCTTAAGTCGTTCCTCGTATTCCAAGTTCTCCATACCTTTTATTAGCTTCGTTGCTCGTCTCTGCACCCTCTCCAGCAGTTTTATATCCTTCTTTAGGTTGGGAGACCAATGTTGGACACAGTATTCCAAGTGTAGTTTGACCATTGCTCTATAAAGCGGCATTATAACTTTCTCCGATCTACTCGTGATTCCCTTTTTTATCATGCCTAACATTCTATTTGCTTTCTTTGTTGCTGCTGCGCATTGTACCGATGGTTTCAGGGTCCTATCTATCAGTACACCCAGGTCCTTTTCTTGTTCGCTCTTACACAGAGTTGCACCTGACATTCTATACTCGTGTTCCTTGTTCTTTCTGCCTAAAGGCATTACTTTGCACTTTTCCACATTAAACTTCATCTGCCATTTCTCTGCCCATTTCTCTAACTGACACAAGTCACTCTGGAGTTCCTCGCTATCCTTCTGCGATCTGATTGCCCGGCATAGCTTTGTGTCATCTGCAAACTTTATGATCTCACTGGATGTTCCTTCTTCTAGGTCATTGATGAAAATATTAAATAAGATGGGCCCAAGTACCGAGCCCTGGGGTACACCGCTAGTCACTTTCTCCCAGTCTGAGAACTTCCCATTTATGCCCACTCTCTGCTTTCTGTTCTCCGGTCATTTGCCTATCCATCTCAGTATATCTCCCTGTAATCCATGGCTTTGTAGTTTCCTGAGAAGTCTTTCATGTGGAACCTTGTCGAACCTTGTGGAACCTTCTGGAAGTCCAACTCAGGTCACAAGTACCTGGCAAGATCCCAGTTTGTAAAGCAGATTTTATGCTGCTCATCCAAGCAATAAGCAGTGGATTTCCTCATATCCTTTTTTTAAGCCCTGCAAAGCTAACTGTTGTTCAGTTAGCCTAGCAGAGTTTACAAAAGCTCTGGATAATTTCCTAAAACCAAAGTCCTTACACCTTTATTAAGATGGATTTGGGAATATCCACTACTTATTCATAAGATGAGCAGCATAAAATCTGTTTTACAAATCAGGACCTTGCCATGTACTTGTGATCTGGGTTAGCCACTGTTGGAAACAGAATAGTGGGCTAGATAGACCTTCAGTCTATCCCAGTATGGAAATTCTTATGTTCTTAAGACAAATGCTGTTAAAATCTATTTTCAGAACGGCTATTGAGGGAAGATATAATCTGAAACATGAATGAATCTCATAGTCATCCAGAGCAAACCATAAGGAGGTAGTGGCTGCTTAGAAAAAAACATATCATCTCCAGAATAGATAAATGGTTTAAAAAATTAAGGTGAGTGTGTGTGTGTGTGTACGATAGATAAAATTAGAGCAATTAAAAATTAAATTAGCGCTATTAAAATTAGAGCAAAGAAAAATTCTTGGGATTCCTGTCAACGTGGAATGTATATAGAAATGAGACCAAATTAGAGGGAGGTTAATGTATTGAGCAATACACATTGGAACAGACATCGGGGTGATCCAGATATGGATATGGAATGGGAAGACTCTTTTTTCAATGTGGAGACTTTTCTGTATGTTTGAAGTTCACATTTTATTGGCATCCACAGGGAGCACAATTTTCAAAAGACCTCATCACCATAGAGAAGCTGTCTGAAGAAAAATTCTGAGAAATAGTTTCTTGTTTTGCAGAGTTGTCACAGGTAGTAGAATGAGGAAGAGACCACTTGGGAGATGTGGTTGGAAAGCGATAGATTGGAGTCAAGGATTATCCCTAAGCTGCGTGCTTGGTCCTCTGCAGTTGTGGTAGGTGATTCCCAGAGTAGAGCGGGGTGGGGGTGAGTGCAGTGATCTTTGCGGATCCAAAGGAGTTCGGTTTTGGAGGCATTCAGCCGCAATTTGTTAATGGGTATCCAGTTTTGGATTTCTGCGAGGCAATTCATCAGTTTTGTGTTCTCCCAGTGGTAAATATAGCAGTATGTCATCAGCGAAGGAGTGAGTCTCGATTTGATGTTTGTGGGCTATGTCTAGGACAGGTGTGATGTAGAGATTGAATAGATTATCTGCTTGATTAGATTGTAAGTTCTACTGAACAGGGACTGTCTCTTGAATGTTTAATACACATTACATTACATTTGTGATTTCTTTTCCGCCTGTGCCTTGCGGTTCTAAGCGGATTACAGTTAAAAGAGATCAGGACATTACCGAGAGAATTACATAACAACGATTCAAGTAGATTACAAGCTGTGGTATAGAAATACAATTATAAGATATCTGGATTTATCGATAGAATAACTCGACAGGGATCAAGTAGTTACAGGTTCAGTAGGGAAAACAATATAGGTTACTGAAGAAAGATACCTAACTTTGAGGGAATCAGTTAAGTGGGTACCTAAGGGAGATGCTTATTTAGGAGAAGGTTAAATGGATACCTATGGGAGATGTTTATTTAGGGGTCTGGATATTTATGGTAAATGAGTGCTGTGTACGTCTAGTAGCACTATAGAAATAAGTAGTAGTAGAAGAACTTGCCCAAACCTTTTATAAACCCAGATATACCGCTTTAAATACCAAAGTAGTGTACATTGTACAAAATTTATAATAATAAAAAGAAATAAAAATTGTAAAATACAAGTAACATGGGGAAAATACAACATAAGTTACATCAAATAACCGATAATACATGCCCCACATCCTCTGGCAGAACTTAACTATTCTTTGAGTGGAAAAAAAATTTCCCCTTATTGGTAACTTCATTGAGTGTTTCCTAGTCCTTGTCAGTTTTGAAAGAGTAAAAAATTAGTTCACCTTTACCCATTCTACCACCTACCACCCTGAGTAGAGGAGGACTCAAACCAGTACCAGCATTAGGAATGTGTCACCCTCAGACCAATGAAGGTGACACATCCCTAACGAGTGAGAGAAGAGACTCAGAGTATATGAAAGAGGGGGGGGGGCGAGCCTTCAAATGAGTAAGAGAAGGGGCCCAAAGAGAGAGAGGATCTTCATATGAGATGGACCAGTCAGAGAACCCTCACCTCTCTCCAGATAGAGAGGAATCAAGAACTGCTCTCACTAACTCACCTCTCCAAGATACAAAAGAATCAGGGCGCTCCTCACCTCTACCCAGAGGAATCGGGGCTACCGATCTCACATAGAATAACATACAAAATTGCACTGCTAACATTTAAAATTCAGAAAACTAATACCCCAATATTTTTATATCGGTATTTAATACCTTATTCCCCAACTAGATCTCTTAGATCAGCAGATCAATATTTGCTGACCATTCCATCATTGAAAGTGATTGGCAACCTTCTCCATTTTGGGACCTCAGATCTGGAACAATCTTCCAATCTCTCTATGCGCCGAAACCTCTTTAGAGAAATTTAAAAGTTTTGGCCATGTTTAATTTTAGGTGGCAATGAGACATCCAGGTAGAAATGTCAGCCAAGCAGGCCGAGACTCGAGTTTGAATCCCTGTAGAAATTTTGGGCGTAGAGAGGTCAATTTATGAGTCATCAGCATAGAGATTGTACTGGAAGCCGTGGAAGGAGATTAGAATGCCAAGGGAGGAAGTGTAGATGGAGAAAGGAAGAGGTCCCAGGACAGAGCCCTGAAGTACACCGACCGATAGTGGAATGGCAGCTGAGGAGGATCTTTTTAGATGTATTTCTGGTTGTTTTGTCTCCAGTGTGTCTAAATCATAAGGGGGGCGTGTTTTGGCTGGGATTAGCACTTGGACATTTTATAGCGATAATCAAACATTTTACAAAATGTCCAGGGCATAATTTGGACATTTTCAGCTACAGCTGTTTTTTAAATGAATAAGGGCCAAAAAGGTACCCAAACTGACCAGGTGACCACTGGAGGAATGAAAATATGGACCCCCACACAATCTTCCAGTGGCCAGTCCTAGTAGAGCTGCAAGCAGGTCTCTGAAGTAGCCTGGTGGGCAGTGCAGTGGACTGGAGAGCGGGGGACCCAGGCTCATATGCCACCCTAACTAGTACACTTATGGTGGAAAGTGTGAGCCCCCAAAACACACAAAAAAACCCACTGTACTGCCATATAGGTGATACCTGCAGGTATAAGGATTATTGGAGTAGTAGGTGGGCACAGTAACAGTACATGATGGCAGGTTAAGACCTAAATGGTCCATCCAGTCAGCCCATAAGTTATAACCATTTAAAAAATACATGATTAGATTAATTTGTCTCTTCTTTGATATTTCTGGACCGTAGACTGTAAAGTCTGGTCTTGTCCTAGGTTCCAAATGCTGAATTTGCTGTCCAAGCTCACTCCAATCATCCCGTTGTTTGCAAGACATCTACCGTAAAGTCTGGCCAATTACATCCTCATGTTCCATATTAGTGGAGTTCACACTGATACCCACTCCAGTGGGGTGTTTTGGAGGGCTCACCATATAATCTACAGGGGTTACAGTAAAATGTGAACCTGACACCCTTAATGTGAAATTCACAGCAGTGTCCCTTAGGGTGTTCCACTGCTCTGTTGGCATATATGTGCCAGTCCATTAAAAATGCTGCCCCCCCCCTACATGCAAATGGCTTATTTTGGATGTTTTTAATTTGGTTAAAAAATGGACATTTTCTCAATGCCCCTCATTATAATATAGGGGTGGGGAGGAGGAAGGACTATCCCACTGGGGATGTATAGATCATTCTCAAAGGAAGGGGAATTTTTTTTTTATTTATTCCCTACCATAACATAGGTGCTAGAAAAGTTCAAGAGTTCCTGTCTCTGGCACTGATTTGTGTTTATTAGTCTGACCATTCGAATGGCCACCGACTAAATTCATGTAACACAAGCTATTTTACACTTATGCTCAGGAGCTTTTTCAGGTGGTAACCTAGAATCATTCACTGACACAGCCTCTTTTGGTTGTTTAATATAATTATTATAATTTAGTTGTAACATCTAAAGCACTTAACCTTGATTCAAGGATGAGAGTTTGTCAGGCTGTGCGTGACTCAATGGAATTCAAACGCAGACTCACCCCTCTTTCACCATGCACTTATTTATAGAAAAACAGACAGTAGCACAGAAACATAAAATAATTAAGGCAAATAAGAACCATATGGCTTATCCATGCCCATCCATGCCATCTATTATCTCTTTCTCTCCCTTAAAGATTCAATGTATACAATATTCTACATGAGATATATTACTACTAGTGGTTAGAACTATAGCCTAAGCACCCTGAGGTTGTGGGTTCAAATTTCACTTAATCCTATATCCTATAACTTTCTCACTGTTATACTCAAAATTAAACTTCACCACAATTGCATTGAAAGTTTCATTCTCATCGAATCTCATTAAATGTGATAAATAAGGGGAGAGTCTCAGATCCCCGTGCGTGACAGTTAGTAGATACCGCACTGGAAAGGGAAAAAAAAAGTTCTTCACTGGCTCTTGATCCCCCTCCTACCCACAGGACGTAACTTCAGATTTTTTCAAAAAAATCTACTTAGCTGTAGGTGGAGTAATAGATGTAATATTTAAATGTCATTGTATCCCTGCCAGTCCTCGCCGACGGACGTCAAGCTAGCTGCTGTTTCGCCCACAAGCTGCATCAGGGCTCCGGACCGATGTCTAGAAAAGGAGATACTAGGACAGAGACCACCCCAGGTGAAACTGCTAACTCTTAAATCACATCTGACGTCAATATGTTGTACACGTTCACAGCTGATGATTGCATGCAGAGCCTCACTCTCATAAACATGAGCGAGTGAACCTCTGAAATGAACTACAATATTGAAAAACTGAAAACCACTTCAGGTTGCCTCTGAGAACCTGATTAAAAAATATTTGCCACTCAATCTTTTGGTTTAATCCATCTGGATCCTCTGTGTGTAAACGAAAAATCCATTCCTGTTCTCTTTTCTGTAATGCCAATCTCCTATCTCTCCCTTTTGATATCGGTGGCACGTGATCAAGGATGAAACATTTGAAATCCCTGGAGTTGTGGCCTAGTGTGTCAAAATGTTCAACCAGTGGTTCCTCTGTCTTGTGACATGTTAAATTACTACGGTGTTCACTCATCCTAACCCTAAAGAGTCTCGATGTTTGTCCAATGTAGAACTTTGGGCAAGGACATAAAATCCCATAAACTACAAAAGAGGTGTCACAAGAGGTGTTGTAACGGAGCCAATGGGATCTTAAAGTTAACGGATGTTGAAAACTGCCTTTTCTTCTTTATTTCTTTTTCATTGATCAATGAGAATTAGGGTAGAAATGTCTAATGTCATAAATTAGTTGGGAAGGATTTGGGTCAAATGGAACCCAACTCATTTCCTTGATTTTCTTTAAAAACTTAGTTGTTATAAGCAATTTGTTCCCCAATAGTGGGCTTATAAAGGATTGTTTTTAGTATTATTTGTTGTATTGAACTTGCATGGAAACCTTTTTTTCCTTGATATCTTTATGATATTGTAAATGAATTAAACTCCAATAAAAAAAAAAAAAAGAAAAAAAAAAGAAAACTGCCATGCAGCTCAAGGGTAGTCTCACAAGTTTTACATCTCCCATACTTCACATGGCTCCCTTCAGTCCTGGTCCTCCTGGTAGTATCACAGGGACATAAAATCTCCTTCAAATTGCGCTGGCGATTATACGCAATCCTTAAGGTTTTGTTCATGAATGTGGGGTGCAGTTGTATAATGGGCCAATGTTTACGTAAAACTCCTGCTATCTCGCCCAAACTTCCACCAAAGGTGAGTACACAGGTGGGATGCCAATCTTCCTCCTCCTTAGCTTTCTTCACAAATAACAAATCTCGATTAATATACCTGGCACGTTTGTATGCCGCTTGGATGATGGCCCCTGGATAACCTCTATGCAACAACTTCAAGCACAACCGTTGGGCTTGTTGTTTGTACATGTGTATTGTGGAACAATTTCTCCTGTATCGTACAAACTGTGACACAGGAAGACTATCTTTTAAAGACTTAGGGTGGCAGCTGGTATATAATAATAGTGTGTTGCGGTCAGTTGGTTTCTGGTGTACCTTAGTTTCAAACGAAGTAGCAGTTCTAATGATGTTCAAATCCAGGAAAGCTAATGTGGTGCTGTGTCTTTCCATACTGAATTGTATGGTGGGGTGCCTGTTGTTTAACCATTGAAAATTCCTGTTCAGATCCTCAACCAGAGCACAAAAATATCATCAATAAACATAACCCATAACTTAATATGGGGGGAAAAAAGGATTGTTATCAAGGATATGTGTCTGTTTAAAAGCTTTCATGAATAAGTTGGCTACTGATGGGGCCATGGTAGCCACCATTGCTACCCCAGAAATTTGTTTGAAAAACCGATTCTCATAACTAAAAAAATTGTTTTTCATCGCAATTTCTAATAACCGCACAATTACTTCCGTTTATACCTATCTGTCATTCTCTCCTTGCTGTAATTCTTCCTGTATAACCTGTAGTGCCTCATCTTGTGATATGACTGTATACAATGATTTCACAACTAAAGAAACTAAATATGTGATACAGGACATGTCAGTCACTTCTTCCAACTTGGTAATGAAATCCGTGGAATCACGGATATAAGAGAAGTTCTTGGTGACCAGGGGATTCAAAAAACTATCAACAAACACTGACAGGGGCTCTAATAATGATCCTCTACTTGAAACAATGGGCGTCCCTGGGGGCTTAACTAAAGTTTTATGAATCTTTGGGAGAAGATACATTACAGGTGTTTTAGGGTAAGGTGCATTTAAAAACCACACCTCTTTCTCAGTTAATAAGTGCCTGTCAAAAGCCTCCTGTGTGTATTCTCTGATAATTTTTTGAAGTTCAGGCGTAGGATCACTGAATAATTCAAGATAATCAGTGGTGATCATGAGCTGCCGAAGCATTTCTTCCTCATAATCTATTTTATTCATGATCACCACTGCCCCCCTTTGTTGGCTTGCCGAATTATGATCTGTTGATCAGTTTTTAAACCCTGGAGAGCATGATATTCATCCTTGGTAATGTTACTTGCTCATCTGGTATCAAAAGAAATATTCCCAATGTCTTTTAATACCAAACTCTTAAAAATTTGGAGAGGAGCTCCCATTGGGACAGGGGGGCTCCACTTGGGTTTAATTCGTAACATGGGCCTCTCTGTAGTGGACTCCACAGTCTTACCATCTCCATAAAATTATCTTAAATGCAATGATCTGAAAAATCTTTCAATGTCAATTCTAGTTTGGAGACAGGACGTGCTTCTTGAAGGTACAGACAATAACCCTTTCTGTAGAACCTCCTGTTCTGTTCCGGTGAGATCCCGATCAGAAAGATTAATCACTATCATCTGGGAACGTGTGGCAGGTCATTCTTGATCCACTGGTTTTCTCCTCCTGCCTCTTCCCCTTCTATTTTTTCTCTGGGTGGTGACCCCTAAAAACGGTCCCTGTTAATTATGAAACTTTACTTTAAAAATAGGTTGACAAAATTTTGTGGAGATTTAGTCAGAATTTTTCCTGATGTCTCAAGAGCTACGCAATTAAGAAGGAAAGAATTTTTGAAATTAAGAACAAGAGTCTTAGCTCTTGAGGCATCTTTTTATTTAAAATTTCCATGCAAATGACTTGTTAAATTACAAGACATTGAATATGTATTTTGGGATCCAATTCAGTTGCAACAATTCTTAATAACTCGAGAACAGAAATGATTTTCTTCCTTAATGTTTTTCAATGACTCATTACTGAGAATATAGGTGGATGTAAGATTTCCAAATAGTATGGAATGGTCAAGATTCTTAAGGAATCAAAACCAATTCTTAGTTTTCTTTATTTTTGTTAGTTGGATTGTTGTATGCCTCTCCATTTATTGTGGGCTTGAAAAGGAATGTTTGTGTTGTATATGATTGTTTAAAATTTGGTGTAAGTAACCTTTATCCTTGGTATCTTTTGATATTGTAAACTTTTAAATTTATAAATTTAAAAAAAAAATGATCCCCTGACCCTGAAGTTTCCGTGCTTTCTGAAGTATTATCAAAATCCACTGTTCTGACTCTCCTCTGTTTGCCTCTCACTGGTTGTTAATCTGGATTTAACCAAGGGTACACGCTCTTCTTTTTGTAATCCTCCTCGTCTCCATGGAACTTCTTAAGTTTTTGTTGCTGGAGTTCAGTCTTGAATTGTTCTACTTTAACTTGTAAATCTACAAATTGTTTGTCAAAATCAGTTGCTACGGAAGAGGTCTTAAATTCAGTGAGCTTGGTTTCAAGTTCTGTTTTAATGGTTTCTGTTGCTGCCCGGGTCTGTTCAATAATTAAAACCATTAAATCCAACGAGCATTTGTGTAATATGGCTGCCCACTTGTTCAAAAATTCTTTATTGTCTAGAAATAGTCTTGGATCTTTTATAATTCGTAAAACTCTGGGAATGTACTCACGTTTACAGTATTTTAAGAGGGTTCCTCCATGTAGCTCAGCTCGTTTTAACATCTCTAAACATTTAAAACGAATTGAGCTACACACAGTCACCAGCGCAATTTGAAGGAGATTTTATGCCCCTCTGATTCTACCAGGAGGACCACAGCAGTCAGGGCTGAAGGGAGCCATGTGAAGTGTGGGAGATGTAAAACTTGCGAGACAACCCTTGAGCTGCATCAACAAGGGACCAAGAGAAAAAAGAACAAGGAACTGGTGAGGCTCACTGTAGCAGTGAAGGAAGCATTCAGAGACAAGAAGACTTTGTTTAAGAAATGGAAAAGGTAAAAAAATGGACGAAAACTGGAAAAAGCACAAACAACATTAAAGCAGGTGCCATAAGACGGTAAGAGGAGTTAAAAGAGACTACAGGGAAAAAATAGCCAAGGAGGCAAAAAACTTCAAGCAGTTTTTTTGAGGGGAAACGACCCACGAAGGAAGCAGTGGGGCTGTTAGATGACCATGGAATAAAGGGAGTACTAAAGGAGGACAAAGCCATCGACAAACTGAACACATTTTTTGCGTCTGTATTTACCGAATAGGATATATCCAATATACCTGAAGTCAACAGGCTATACACAGGAAATGAAGACGGGAAACTGACAGGGTCGACGGTCAGTGTAGAAGAGGTATGCAGACAGATTGATAGGCTTAAAAATTATAAATCCCCGGGACTGGACAGCTTCCAACCGAGGGTAATCAAGGAACTGAAAGGGGTTATAGCTGAACTGCTTCAACTAATAGCCAATCTGTTGATCAAATCAGGAAGGATTCCGGAAGACTGGAGACGCTGATAAAGGACCGCATCATTGATCACCTTGACGGACACAATCTGATGAGGACCAGCCAGCACAGCTTCAGCAAAGAAAGATTTTGCTTGACAAACTTACTGCACTTCTTCGAGGGAGTAAACAGGCAGATAGACAAGGGTGACCCAGTCGATGTTGTATATCTGAATTTTCAGGAGTTTGACAAGGTCCCGCATGAACGACTACTTCGACAAATTGCGAGCCATGGAATCGAGGGTGATATACTCATGTGGATTCAAAACTGGTTGGCGGATAGGAAACAGAAAGTGGGGGTAAATGGACAATACTCGGACTAGAAAAGTGTCACGAGTGGAGTGCCGCAGGGTTCGGTGCTTGGGCCCGTGCTCTTCAACATATTTATAAATGACCTGGAAATTGGTACAATGAGCGAGGTGATTAAATTTGCAGACGATACAAAGTTATTCAGAGTAGTGAAGACACAGAAGGATTGCGGAGACCTGTAAGTGACATAAACATGCTCGGGGAATGGGCCGCGACATGGCAAATGAGGTTTCACGTGGATAAGTGTAAGGTGATGCATGTTGGCAACAAAAATCTTATACACGAATACAGGATGTCTGGTGCAGTACTCGGAGACACCCCCCAGGAAAGAGACTTGTGAGTACTGGTAGACAAGTCAATGAAGCCTTCCGTGCAATGCGCAGATGCAGCAAAAAGGGTGAGTAGAATGCTAGGCATGATTAAGAAGGGGATCAAAAACAGATCGGAGAAGGTTATCATGCCGCTGTACCGGGCCATGGTACGCCCCCACCTGGAATACTGCATCCAGCACTGGTCGCCGTACATGAAGAAGGACAATGTACTACTCGAAAGGGATTCAAGACAAAGACAAGTTCCTTCTGAACCAGAACGTACGCAAGTAAGGCTAGTCTCAGTTAGGGCACTGGTCTTTGACCTAAGGGCCACCGCATGAGCGGACTGCTGGGAACGATGGACCACTGGTCTGACCCAGCAGCAATAATTCTTATGTTCTTACGCTCCCATTCCAGTGAAGAAGCAGAATGCATCTAAGCACCCAGAACCAGTGCACGAAAAGCCAAAAGAACCAGTGAAGGAACAAGAACATCCTAAATCACGACAGCGAAACTGCTCCTGTTCCAGTGAAGCACCAGGAGGAATCTATGGACCCAAAACCAATGCATGACATATAACCAATGCACAAAAAGCCCAAAGAAACAGTGAAGGAACCAAATATCCCAAATTACACGACAGCAAAACTGCTCCCGTTCCAGTGAAGCACCAGGAGGCATCTAAGGATCCAAAACCAGTGCATGACCCAACACCAGTGCACAAAAACCCAAAGAACTAGTAAAGGAACCAGAACAGCCCAAATCACCCAGCAGCAAATCTGCTCCCATTCTAGTGAAGCATCAGGAGGCATCTAAGGACTCAAAACCAGTGCACGAAAAGCCCAAAGAACCAGTAAAGGAGCCAATGTCAGTGAAGCCGAAACGTTCATGTGGGTGCTCAGCTTCTTCTACTCCAGTGCAGCCACAAGAGCCATCCAAGGAACCAAAATCAGGACAAGAAAAAACAAAGGAGCCTTCAAAGTGATGAGCTCTTGCAAAGCCCAGGAAGCCTCAGCCATGTGCTCCACTAGTCATTAAATCTTTCCACCATGTGGCATTGCTTTATCTTCTTACCAGTGTCTGTGAAGCTTTTGTACATTACATCTACTGTCGTTCCATGTTGCTTCCCAGACCCCTCACCAGCCTGCCCCTCCATCTTGCAGCACCTACCCTATCGACACCATCACTTGCTCACTTCAATCCAAGCCTGAGGCAGTAATGTCATCTTGAGATCAGTCAATCCACAACACTCTGAGCTGTGACATCATACATATGAGGAATATCTTGAGCCTACTGAGAAATCTGAGGGTAGAATGGGGAGAAGGATGGGTGGAGTTGATGGTAGATTGGGGAGAAGAGGAGAAACCCAAGCACCATTCTCTTCTCTGAATCCAGGCTTCTTCCCAAGTTGTTTTGTGCGATTAATCACCACAGCCAGAGAACACATCAGCGCTTTGGCATCAAAATGTAGCCAGAGCTTTTCCTGCACCTTTAATGGACACTTTATCACTTTGCTCACCGAGGCCTCTGGGTGAGCAACAGAAAATGCTTAAGCAACAGAAAATGCTTAAGCAACAGAAAATGATGTATACTGAATGAACTGTGATGCTCCTTCCTTGGCTTATGAGAGAAAAGCTGCAACTGTAAACCATTACTCAATAAAATGTAAAAAAAAAAAACACCCAAAATATCTTTGCACTTGTGTCCTGCTATTTCTCTCTCTGCCTTGCTATTCATATGGCTTACTCTCTTCCCCACACTCCTGCATTTCAGCTGCTTTTATATTGCCCTTTACATAGAGAGCTGCTTCTCTTCCTTTTTGTAACAGAACAGAGGAAGAAGGGGGCTAGCCTCGATAGTGGAACAAGAACAAAAAAAGAGGCAAGAGAAATGTCTAAACTAGTGTCCCGCAAACTTTTCCGGCCAGCGGCACGCTAAATGCAGTACCCTGGCCGGAAGTCACCCAGAAGTCGGTGCGATGATGTCATGCACATGCGTGACATCATCACGTCAATGGCTGCGTATGGTATGCGCGGAGGCCCGTCTTACCACAACCCACCGTTACAGGGATCCAGGAGGCGCAGGGAGAAGAGAAGAGACGCCGGCCAGGAGGAGAGTCGTCTACATCGGCTGACTTCCTACAGGATGTGCCTCTTGCCGAGAGGCACACAGTTTGCGACACACTGGTCTAAACCAACCACCAGTTACATTTATTCAAGGCTACATAAATTAAAATATAGGCCTAGGCCTTTATAAAGACCATTTGAAGTCCCAAAGAGTGGAGTCCTAGGAAAGTCCCGACTAGGATCCAGGTTTCGGCAACCAAAATTGCCTTCCTTAGAGGACAACTGTTGTTGAATAAAACATAACAAAATAAATGGACAATCATATACATTATAATATACAATGATAATAAAATGGCATAAGTAAAACATATAGAAAAAAAATATAATGATATATATAAAAGAGGTTGTTACCATCCGCAGAAATAATAAGATGAAACATATGCATTGAGCTAGTGATTAGAAATGCATAGATAATGAATGGTAAAAAATATATAGAAAAGCATCCACAAAGGAACATATATACACACATTTAAAACATATGAGGGGAGACATATGAACAAAAGTTATATCTGTAACAGGAAGGTAACCTCCGTTGAAACATTTTTTCATAATACTGAACAATATATTAAAGCAACACACCACCAATGAACTTTTATAGACAACAAATAGAAAAGATAAGAAGAAATGCATTTAGAAAATGTTATCAAGACATGGCTATTTCTGGTGGAAAAGTATACAACATCTAAATCAAAATTATGTGAAAGACCATCTGTCACAGAAAATGCATCTAAAATGCCAGACATCAAGAGTGACCAACATTGAGCAATTTTAGTCTGAAGTTAAATAACGTGAAATCCACGTTAAAGGGCTGCTAAAAAAAAGGACAGAAAAATCTAAAAGAAAAAAATGACTGAAACTCAATAATCGAGCATATGAAAAGGCACATTGCAGAGATTAAACCAAAAATAATAAATAATCAGATCCCAAAGTGGACAAGAAAATTTCCCGCAAAACATAAAAACTAGAATCTGAAATGACATAATAAAAGAAGCAAAACTGCTAAAAAAAACTGACAGAAAAAAATGGCTAGAACTTGTGCATATAAAATGCTGCTTTACAAAAACTAAGACAAAACAAATAAAAAAATAAAACCCAAAATGGACAAAGATTGAAAAACTAAAGTTTAAAAAAACAAAACTTAAAAGTTATAAAAACGATAGTAACAATATGAAGTATGTTCTTCAATCTTGGCGTGTAAGCCTAAGGACTATACTGCAGGTACGTAAGCATAAAACAGAGTTCTTACCATATTGAGAATTTCTCCTTTCTCGACTGTGAAAAAACAAATAAGATTGTGAGGAAACATAAAAAACATAGATAAACTGCGAATGAAAATGAAAAACAAGAAACTTTAATATGTAGCCTGCCGTGTAGGCGTCTCGAATCTAAAAGTGCTAAGAGGCTGTACATGTGCAAATAGAGCTGATTAAAAATTTGAAGACTAGTATTTACCTCTTTCTCAGTGAGTGGGAGTGGCCTGGATGAAGGGAAACTTGGGGTGAATGGGAAGATCCGATAATGAGAAAAAAGATTACTGAGGAAAAAAGATAAAAATAAACAAAGTGAAAAAATATAAATATAAAAGTAAATATTGATAATTATATATTTTATAGATGAATGAAAAATGCTGCTCAGAGAAAAGTTATAGATAAAAAATCAAATACAGGTTCTGAAAAAGACAGAGTAGACAACATTGTATTGCCAACAAGGTGGCAGTGAAAGAAGGTGATGGAACCAAAAATCAGGTGATATGAACATAAAAATTGCTGTAGTGGTCACTGAAAGATGTTGACAACACAATGGTATCAATATATAGTGTGAAATGATATATATAGTAGTGTGGGACCTGCACACATTAACCTTCACAAATTGAAGTTGAGATGAAGACTATTTAAGTGAAGGCCTCTATACATAACATAGTTGATCCAAATGGAGCATAATAGCAAAATCTATTAAAGGCAAGATATTAATAAACTGTAATGGTATCATAAAAACACACTGTAATCGACCTCGGTATTGAGCCCATGAGGATGAATGGTATTTAGATCATGTATTATTTGTTGTTCAGTTCTGAGAAGAAGTGTATCAATATCTCCACCTCATGGTTTCCTTGAATACCAGAAATTTCAGGTCTCGCATCTCGGGTCTGAATTCCTCCCAAATGGCAACCAAAGCGGCTGACTCAATCTGTCATCTGAAGTTACTCCGGTGTTCGATGATTCCTATTTTAACCATTCTTTATATCTTGCCGACGTAGATCAAGTTACAGGGACAAAGTATGATGTAGATTACTTTATATGTGTTGCAGTTTGAGGAATGATTCAGTTGGTATCTTTTATTGGTCTGAGGATGGGTGAATACCGTTGTTTCCATTCACTCTTAATACAGTAACACCCCTCGGACTAAACCAGGAAATAGAATGGATGACATTGATTTGATTTCCCTGGTTTTGCTGATGTAATCGGTGATCTATGCAGTGAGTAGGGGATTTAAAACCCTGAAAAAACACCGCAGCCATCTTTTTTGACCAAAGCAAATGAGTCGGGATGCTGATGAATAAGACTGAAGGGGTAATTTTTTACTACAATGAAAATAGATATATCTCATACGAGACAAAAGTTTTCATTTACTTGTTTTTTATTACAGAGGACTCTTTCTTGAGAAAGTCGTAGGGCGAAACATGTCGAACTGAAATGTCCTCACCTGACATTCATTGAGAACTAATATAATGTTTATGCAGAATCGCAGCATTACTAAAGCTAAGTAACAAAACTTTTTTGAGTTATATTTTTTTGAGTTAATTAAGTTGATATTTAATTTGAAGTGAAATTCACCCAAAAAGAGCACAAAGCAGGTCTGATGAAGATGAACATGCCGATCGAGTGATTCAGTCATAAAAAAAACCCAATTGGCTTGTGGGAGGCACATTCTGAAGACATGGAGGGGCATAATTGAAAGGAACGTCTAAGTCCATTTTTGTCTAAGTCGCAAGTCATCCAAAGTAAAAAAACAGCTTAGGACACATTTTTGAAAAATACGTCCAATTTTTTTTCGTTTCGAAAATCATACATCCTGCCGATCTGATCATCCAAGTCGCTAAATCATCCATCTTTATACCAAATTTTCATCCAAGTCAAAAACGCCTAGAACAAGCCCTGTTGGACGTGGGAGGGGTCTGCAAAGTGATGGACTGAACACCCAGACATGGCACCTAAATAGTAGGGTACCTTACAGGGCACTGCTGTGAACTTCACAAAAAGGGGCCCTGTCTTCATCTCACTACAGCTCACTTATAGGTCATGGTGAGCCCCCCAAACCACCTCCAGAATCCCCTAGATCCACTTATCTACCACCGCAATAGCCTTTATGGCTGCAGGAGCCACTTATATGCCAGTACAAAAGGGTTTGGGGGGTGTATAGGGGAGTGCACATGTTTAAGTATCAATGCAATGATTACAGGGGCTTATGGGCATGGGTCCACCTCTCTATAGGTCCCTAACCCACCCCCAAGACGGCTTAAGACGTGCAGCACAACTAGGCTTTCCTATGCCAGGCTGGAGGCACAATTTTCAAGTTGTGATTAATATTTTTAGGGGGGTCAGTGATCACTGGGGTAGTGTGTGGGGGTCTGTAGTTTGTGTCTGCAGTGCTTATCTGGTGACTTTAGGTGGGTTTTTGTGACTTAGACCATGTTTTAAATAGTCTAAGTCAGTGTTCTTCAACCACCGGTCCATGGACCATGCCGGTCCACAGAAATTTCCTGCCGGTCCACAGGGCCAGCACTTGCATCAGACCCAAAACAGTGTTCTTCAACCGCCGGTCCAAGGTGCGATCGATGCGGCATTATCTTCGAGCCAGCTCCTCTTCCTAACTGATTCAGTGCACAAAGCCACGCACAGTTGCTCCTACGGGCATCCTGCGTCTGAACCGGAAGCCTTCTCTCTGATGTTGCAACGTCAGAGGGAAGGCTTCCAGATGAGGCACGGAACGTGCAAGGTGCAATTAGTACTATTATGGGGCGGGGTCTAGGGTGGAGATTGGGTAGAGATGGGCAGGGTCTGGGCAGAGCAGTGTTCTTCACCGATGCCGGTCCACAGAATAATTCTTTTATTTCTGCCGGTCCATAGGTGTAAAAAGGTTGAAAAACACTGGTCTAAGTCACAACTTCCAAGTTCCATCTATGCTGTGCTGTATAACTTTCGGTTATATATGAAGTACGACTAAGTCTAAGGCTGCCCACGTCCCGCCCAAATCCCGCCCTAGATATTCCTCCTGAAACGCCCCATTTAGCTATGGTCATTCAGTGGCACTGTGAAGACCTAGGTTGTTTTTAAATACGTTCAAAACCCGGTTTTATTATCGGCACTTGGACGTTTTCGACTGATGATCGTCCAAGTGCCGACTTAGGCCGGTTTTTGGATGTTTTCCTCTTTCGATTATGAGCCCCCTTGCTAAGACACACATTTAAGTTTTTGTATAATCTATGCAAATTTACAATAGATGCTGTTTTTATATTTGTGGATAATCACAGACTAGGGACTCCTTTTACGAAGGTGCAATAGGGCCCTAACGCACGGAATAGTGCACGCTAAATTGCTGCTCGCGCTATAGCCACTACCGCCTCCTTTTGAGCAGGCGGTAGATTTTCAGCTAGCGCCTGCTAATCCGGTGCGTGCGCTAAAAACACTAGCGCACCGAACCCTAAGCATTTACCATATTTTTTATGTCCTGTATTAATTTTTGTCAGAGACAGATTTGTATCAGGCAATCATGAGGGCACTAGATGCTGCTTTAAATTTCTGTCTCTGGAATATGCGATCACTAAGTTTTTCTCTGACAGCGCTGGAAGAGTGGGCCAAAAAGTGGCAAATGAGCTTCAACATAGGGAAATGCAAGGTCATGCATGTAGGGAAAAAGAACCCGATGTTCACTTACAAAATGGGGGGATCACCGCTAGGGGTGAGTAACCTTGAAAGAGACCTGGGAGTGATGGTAGACACATCATTGAAGGCGTCGGCGCAGTGCGCCGCGGCCTCAAGGAAGGCAAATAAAATGTTGGGCATCATTAAGAAGGGTATCACGACCAGGACGAAGGAATTCATCCTGCCACTGTATCGTGCAATGGTGCACCCGCACCTGGAGTACTGTGTCCAGTACTGGTCGCCGTACCTCAAGAAGGACATGCCGGTACTTGAGAGAGTCCAGAGAAGAGCAACTAAGCTAATAAAGGGTATGGAAGACCTCTCATATAGTGACAGACTGAAGAAGCTGGGGCTTTTCTCCCTGGAAAAGCGGAGACTTAGAGGAGACATGATAGAAACCTTCAAGATCATGAAGGGCATAGAAAGAGTAGACAGGGACAGATTTTTCAAATTACGGGGAACCACAAGTACAAGGGGGCACTCAGAGAAATTGAAAGGGGAAAGGTTTAGAACAAACGCCAGGAAGTTCTTCTTCACTCAGAGGGTGGTAGATACATGGAACGTGCTACTGGAGGATGTGATAAGCAGGAGCACGCTACAGGGCTTCAAAGAGGGTCTGGACAGGTACCTGGAGGACAAAGGGATTGAGGGGTACAGATAGAAGTAGAGGTAGGTATTAGGGATAGGATTAGAGGCAGTTACAAAATTAGTCAGGGGCACTGTTCAGGCAATTAGGCCTGATGGGCCACCGCGAGAGCGGACCACTGGGCAGGATGGACCTCTGGTCTGCCCCAGCGGAGGCAACTTCTTATGTTCTTAAGCATGCATGACCATCTCGATTCTTGCCGAGTAGATTATAGCCAGGTATTGTGACATCCCATTCATGAGACTCTTTGGATCATGTCTCCAAAGTGGCCACACCGTCCAAGTCCATGTCCACCATTAGGGCTTTCAGATCACAAATTTTATTGGCCGAACTATGAGCATTTGTGCTTATTGCCTTCCATCAATATTTAGATGGTTTAGTAGTACAGTAGTTTGTAATGTATTGTTTTGGTTGCTTTCTTCCCTTGCATAACTGTTCTCACATGTAACAGACATTTTCCACACCTAGGCTGCATCTTCAGACCAGTGGATGGTTTTGAAAATTAGTCTCTGCATTGAAAAACCATATCTCCCATCCTTCCCTCAATCCTGTGAACTCTGAAGCTCCTCAATAAAATTAAATGGCAATCCACACCTCTTTTAGGGTGAATGTATTCTAATACCACCATCTGGTGGCATAATAAAGGAATGGATCAACGGAACTATTTCTACTTTAGCAATTTATAGCAGGGAGAATTTTTCTAACAAATGTATATTGCCTTATTTGGCAGACTGACACCGTGCAATGCATCCGACGATACTCCACTCCAAAATGGTGGTACAGAGGCAGAATTGAGTGGGCAGATAGTGGGGTATCCACTTAGGTTATATTTGTGGGACAGAGAGGGGAATAGAGGGACATTGATGCCTTTTGTTATGCCCCCGGCAGCAATACCCTGGTTGTGACAGGTCCCTAAGATAGGCTGTATGCTATTTAGTGACTTCATATAACTTGATTGTTATAGTCTCTTCCTATGAGGACATGTGAACTAGGCATTGTGGACAATGTAGTCTCACACATGCTGCAGTTGCTCTTGCTCACCTGTACAAGCTGTGTTTCTAGTGGTCATTCTCCTGCAAGACCTCCCCTTTCCTGTCAATTAAGCTTGTACTCCTTTGTCTCACTTCTCACTTTCTGGTCATTTCTATACCTTTACCCTGACAAGGTCAGCAAGGTGTGACTTTTCTTCTGCTACCTAGTGCTAAGCTCTGTTCCTATTGGTCTCTCTCTTGCAACCCCTTCCCTTACCTTGGGTGCTCCTCTCTGTCCCTTTGTTCAGGCTCCTGCCTGCATCAGCTACACATGGCTGACACCCCCCCCCCCCCCCCTTTTTTTGATTAGAGGACCATCTATTCAGCATAAGCATCTGCCCTCATGCAAGAATAATTCTGCATTTTTTCCTGGTATCTGGAATACTTAATTGTTCTGCCCTTTACTCATTCCTTAACCCATTACATTCATGCCCATTACTTCAAACCTTAACCTATTTCTAGATCAGATTGAAACCAAGAAGCTTGTGCCCAGAGGTTGCCAACCTCTGAGAAACCTGTTAATTGTGAGTACTTCTACTATATTTACTCAGTAAAACATAATTCTGAAAATTATATGGACTTTATGCATGGAGTATGCTGGAGGTTTAGCTTTCTGATAAGTATATCCTTACATCTGGGACATGGCTTTATGAGATCAGAAAAATCTCCTTTTTCCTACTGGCCATTCCTCTTCCAATGCACTCAACCATCCTTCTAGCTTTTGCCATTGTCTTTTCAACATGTTTGGCCACCTTAAGATCATCACATACTATCACACCCAAATCCTGCTCCTCTTTCATGCACAAAAGTTCTTCATCCCCTAATCTGTACTGTTCCCTTGGGTTTTTGCAGCCCAAATGCATGACCTTGCATTTCTTAGCATTAAATCTTAGCTGCCTAATTTCAGACCATTCCTCAATCTTCACTAGGTTCTTCCTCATGTTATCCACATCATCATGGGCATCTACTCAATTGCAGATTTTGGTATCATCCGCAAAGAGGCAAATCTTACAAATCTTTCAACATTATTGCTTATAAAAATGTTATAAAGAACAGGCCCAAGAAGGTGCCTAACTCAATCCACACTCAAACTCTGCCTGAATCCACTCCTAATCACACCTACTTGCCATGTAGGCACCGGTAGGTACCTCGGTATATAAGGCCAACCTCGAAGTGGTAAGCACATACCGGCAAATTAATTTTTAAAAACTGGTTTTCAATGGCACTTTCAATCTAGGCACCTAACTGTAGGCGTGTTTTATAGAATTGGGCCACAGTGCTTATACTGCATTTATAAAATAGGTGCTTTTTAAACTTCTCACCCAATGTGTCTGCATCATATATGATGTGTTTCACTCTACATGTCTCTATTGTGATATGTGGAGTATTCCATATAAGGAAAAGGGTTGGGACTTGATATACCACCTTCCTGTGGTTACAATCAAAGCAATTTGCATATGAAGGAGTGCTGATCAGTTTTCAGCTTTTCCTATTTTGTCTACTTTTAGACTTAATACTTTAATCACATCAAAGTTTATTGTTCTGTATGTACCTGGCCTAAATTTCATAACTGTAACCTGATTATTTTATTATTATTATTTATTTTTTTTTCAAACCTTTGGTGAAAATGGTGCAAAAATAATGGAGATTTAATTGCAAAAGAATGCCAAGCGGTGATGAAATATCTTTTCCTAAAAGGGAACTCAGACAACCAAATTTACGTTAGTTACATTAGGGGATAAGTACCCTTCCTACTCTACAGTCACAAACTGAGTTACTGAATTTAGAACAGGAGATTGCAACTTGGAAGGCGAAGAACATTCTGGCAGACCAACTCAAGTGACAATTCCAGAAAACATGGGTGCCATTCATTCCATGATCCTGGATGATCGAAGAATATCCGCTAAAAAAATAGCAGAGACCCTGGAGATATCCTGAGAATGAGTAGGTTATATTATTCATAAGATTTTAGACATGAGAAAGCTCTCGGCCAAATGGGCTCATAAATGTATCAATACTGACCAGAAGCGTGATTGAGTGGTTGCCTCACAATCCATTCTGGACTGATTTCAGCGAGATCCTGTGGGGTTTTTGAACCATCTTGTAACTATGAATAAAACTTGGATGACTTGATTAATTGAACATTAGAACATAAGAAGTGCCTCCGCTGGGTCAGACCTGCGGTCCATCTTGCCCACGTGGCGGCCCAACAGGTCCAAGACCTGTGCAGTTATCCTCTATCTATACCCCTCTATCCCTTTTTCCAACAGAAAATTGTCCAATCCCTTTTTGAACCCCAATACCGTACTCTGTCCTATCACGCCCTCTGGAAGCACATTGCAGGTGTCCACCACACATTGGGTGAAGAAAAACTTCCTAGCATTTGTTTTGAAGCTGTCCCCTTTCAACTTTTCCGAATGCCTTCTCATTCTTGTATTTTTCGAAGGTTTGAAGAATCTGTCCCTCTCCACTTTCTCTATGCCCTACATGATCTTGTAGGTCTCAATCATATCCCCTCTAAGTCTCCTCTTTTCCAGGGAAAAGAGCCCAAGTTTCTCTAATCTCTCAGTGTATGAAAGGTTTTCCATACCTTTTATCAGACGTGTCGCTCTCCTTTGCACCCTCTCGAGTATCGCCATATCCTTTTTAAGGTACGGTGACCAATACTGTACACAGTACTCCAGATGCGGACGCACCATCGCCCGATACAATGCAGTATAACTTCTTTTGTTCTGGTTGTTATACCCTTCTTGATTATACCTAGCATTCTATTTGCTTTCTTAGAGGCCGCTGCGCACTGTGCCACCGGCTTCATTAACTTGTCCACCATTACCCCCAAGTCCCTTTCTTGGGTACTCTAATTCAGTAACATCCCTCCCATCGTATAGCTGTACCTCGGGTTTCTGCTTCCTACTTTACATTTCTCTACATTGAACTTCATCTGCCATCTCGTTACCCATTCCTCTAGTTTGTTCAAATCCCTTTGCAATTCTTCGCAGTCCTCTTTAGTCCGAGCACCACAAAATAGTTTGGTGTCATCTGTGAATTTTATTATTTCGCACTTCGTCCCTGTTTCTAGATCATTTATAAATATATTAAATAGCAGCGGTCCGAGCACCGACCCCTGCGGAACACTACTCGTGACCTTCCTCCAATCCGAGTAGTGGCCCTTCACTCCTACCCTCTGTTTCCTACCCGCCAGCCAATTCTTGATCCATCCGTGTACGTCTCCTTCCACCCCATGGTTCTTTAGTTTCCGAAGTAGACATTCATGGGTTACCTTGTCAAAGGCTTTTTGGAAATCTAGATATACGAAGTCTATGGGGTCTCCTTTGACCATCGATTTGTTAATTCCTTCAAAGAAGTGCAATAAGTTCGTTAGGCACGATCTCCCCTTGCAGAATCCATGTTGGCTGGTTATCAGAAGTTTATTTCTTTCAAAATGCTCATCAATGTTGTCTTTTATCAGTGCTTCTGCCATCTTCCCCAGAACCGAGGTCAGACTCACCTGTAGTTTCCAGGGTCACCTCTTGACCCCTTTTTAAAGATGGGCGTAACATTGGCTATCTTCCAATCCTCTGGGATCACACCTGTTTTCAGGGATAGATTGCAAATTTGCTGCAGTATTTCCGCTCTTTCCTCCTTTAGTTCTTTCAGAACCCTTGGGTGAATTCCATCCGGACCCGGGGATTTGTCAGTTTTTAATTTTTCTATCTGCCTGCGTACGCCTTCAAGGCTTATTTCCATGGATGTTAATTTTTGTGCTTGGTCTCCTTTGAAGATTTGCTCAGGTTCCAGTATGTTGGATGTGTCCTCTTTTGTAAATATAGACGAAAAGAACATGTTATGTCTTTCTGCCACTTCTTTCTCCTCCTTCACCACTTCCTTCCTGTCTCCGTCATCCAGCGGTCCCACCTCCTCCCTAGTTGGCTGCTTTCCTTTAACGTATTTAAAGAACGGTTTGAAATATCGTGCTTCCCTGGCTAGTCTCTCTTCATACTCTCTTTTGGCTTTTTTAACCGCAAGATGACATTCTTTTTTATACTTCCTGTGGCTTCTGCAAGGGAAGATCATGCCAAACAAACTTACTGCACTTCTTTGAAGGGATAAACAGCCAGATGGACAAAGGGGAGCCCATAGACATCATTTATCTCGACTTCCAAAAGGTCTTTGACAAGGTACCTCATGAGCGGCTACTTAGAAAATTGCGGAACCACGGGGTGGAAGGGGACATATACAGATGGGTTAAACACTGGTTGGCAGGCAGGAAGCAAAGGGCCACTACTCGGACTGGAGAAGGGTCACGAGCGGTGTTCCACAGGGGCCGGTGCTCGGACTGCTACTGTTCAATATATTCATAAATGACCTGGAAATGGGGACGAAGTGTGAAGTTATAAAGTTTGCGGATGACACCAAACTCTGTAGCAGGTTTAGAACGGCGGAAGAATGTAAAGACCTACAAAGGGACCTAAACAAACTAGAAGAGTGGGAAAATAAATGGCAAATGAACTTCAATATAGAGAAATGCAAAGTCATGCCAACAAAGGAGAACAAGCAGGAAAGGACAACTCAGACACAGGAGGGGATGACCACACAGCAAACATGGGAGATAACACAGGAGCAGTAAAGGATACCGTAAATGAAACTGTAAGGACAGCCAAGAGTAGAAGGTCCAAAAAGGTAACACGAAGGGAACTTAGATGTATGTATACAAATGCTAGAAGTCTAGGAAACAAAATGGGAGAACTAGAGACGATAGCAAGACATGAGAACATGGATATCATTGGCATAACAGAAACATGGTGGAATGAAGAAAACAAATGGGACACAGTACTACAGGGATACAAACTATATAGAAGAGATCGAGAAGGGCAGAAAGGTGGAGGTATTGCCCTATATGTTAAGGAAGAAATAGATTCTGTTGGAATGAGTACAACAGACAGGAAAGAGAAGCTGGAGTCCCTCTGGATCAAAATTCCTGGTCGCAATGGCGCAGATATAAAAATTGGCCTTTACTATCGTCCCCCAGGACAGGCGGAAGTCACTGACTCAGAAATGATGGAGGAAATCAAACAAGTATGCAAGACAGGCAATGTAGTTATATTGGGAGACTTCAATTTCCCAGGAATAGACTGGAAACTAGGAGCCTCCAACTGCGGCAAGGAGGCCAAGTTCCTGGAGGTGCTAGGGGATTGCTTCCTGGAGCAAATGGTAAAAGAGCCGACAAGAGGCGACGCCACCTTGGACTTGATCCTAAATGGTCTCACTGGACCGATAACAGAAGTAGAAGTCATGGTTCCACTGGGAACGAGTGATCACAATGTAATCAACTTTAAACTTGACATCGGGAAAGGGAAACATGTCAAAACCTTAACCACCACCTTAAACTTTAAAAAGGGTAAATACGATTGCATGAGAGCCATGGTAACAAAACGACTCGAGAAGATGGTGGACAAACTTGAAACAGTAGATCAGGCATGGTGCCTATTGAAAAATACTATTGCAGAAGCACAAGATCTCTACATTCCGAGGATTTCCAAAGATCGGAGAACTAAAGGCAAAAGAGAACCGGCATGGCTTACCATACAGGTGAAGGAAGCCATAAAGGTAAAGAAGGACTCTTTCAAAAAATGGAAATGCACGAAGACAACCGAAGCCTGGAACAAACATAAAGATGAACAGAAGAAATGTCACAAGGCGGTGAGGGAAGCAAAACAGGACTATGAGGAAAAAATAGCCCGGGAGGCCAAAAACTTCAAGCCCTTCTTTAGATACGTGAAAGGGAAAAAACCTGCAAAAGAGGCAGTGGGACCCCTGGACGACAAGGGAAGAAAAGGGTACATCAAGGAAGATAAACAAATCGCAGACAAACTAAATTCCTTCTTTGCGTCCGTTTTTACGAAGGAGGACACCTCAACAATACCTGAAGCGGAGAAAGTGTTTGCAGGAGAAATAGAAGACAGCCTCACCACAGTTGAAGTGGACTTAGCCCAGATATACTATCAGATCGACAAACTTAAAAGTGACAAATCACCTGGACCGGATGAAATTCACCCGAGAGTCTTGAAGGAATTGAAGATTGAAATTGGAGAGTTATTGCAAAAACTTGCAAACCTGTCAATCAGAACTGGTCAGATACCAGACGACTGG
Organism: Geotrypetes seraphini; assembly: GCF_902459505.1. Lineage (NCBI taxonomy): Eukaryota > Metazoa > Chordata > Amphibia > Gymnophiona > Dermophiidae > Geotrypetes > Geotrypetes seraphini. The sequence goes on along the minus strand of NC_047099.1, from coordinate 25,736,366 downwards.
AGGAAAGCGAACGTCACGCCAATTTTCAAAAAAGGATCGAGAGGAGAACCGGGCAACTATAGACCTGTGAGTCTTACGTCTGTCCCCGGCAAGATGATTGAATCACTGATCAAGGATAGCATAGTTCAGCACTTGGACACACACGACTTGATGAAACCCAGTCAACATGGATTCAGGAAAGGGAAATCGTGTCTGACGAATTTACTCCAATTCTTTGAGACCGTGAACGAGCAAATTGATAGTGGAAAGCCGGTGGACATAATATACTTGGACTTCCAGAAAGCATTTGACAAAGTTCCACACGAAAGACTTCTCAGGAAGCTACAAAGCCATGGCATAGAGGGAGATATACAAAGATGGATAGGCAAATGGCTGGAAAACCGAAAGCAGAGAGTGGGCATAAATGGGAAGTTCTCCGACTGGGAGAGAGTGACTAGTGGTGTGCCCCAGGGCTCGGTACTTGGGCCGATCCTTTTTAATATTTATATCAATGACCTGGAAAACGGAACATCCAGTGAGATCATCAAGTTTGCAGACGACACAAAACTCTGCCGGGCAATCAGATCGCAGGAGGACAGTGAGGAACTCCAGAGCGATTTGTGTCGGTTAGAAAAATGGGCGGAGAAATGGCAGATGAAGTTCAACGTGGAGAAATGCAAGGTAATGCATTTAGGCAGTAAAAATAAGGAATACGAGTACAGAATGTCAGGTGCAACTCTGGGGAAAAGTGAACAAGAAAGAGATCTGGGTGTACTGATAGATAGGACCCTGAAGCCGTCGGCACAATGCGTGGCAGCGGCAAATAAGGCAAATAGAATGTTGGGCATGATAAAGAAAGGAATCTCGAGTAGATCGGAGAAAGTTATAATGCCGCTTTATAGGGCAATGGTCAGACCCCACTTGGAATACTGCGTCCAACATTGGTCTCCCTACCTAAAGAAGGATATAAAACTGCTGGAGAGGGTGCAGAGACGAGCAACTAAACTAGTGAAGGGTATGGAGAAACTGGAATATGAGGATCGACTTAAAACACTGGGATTGTTCTCCCTTGAGAAAAGGAGACTGCGTGGGGATATGATCGAGACCTTCAAAATACTGAAAGGAATTGACAAAATAGAGCAGAGAAGATTATTTACAATGTCCAATTTGACACGGACAAGAGGACATGAAATGAAGCTAAGGGGGGGCAAGTTCAGGACTAATGTCAGGAAGTTCTGCTTCACACAGAGAGTGGTTGACATCTGGAATACTCTCCCAGGGGAGATTATTGCGGAATCGACAGTCCTAGGTTTCAAAAGCAAACTAGATGCATATCTCCTTGAGATAGGCATATAAAGATATGGTTGGCTATAAAATAAGCCAGGTGAATACCTAGCAGGGCCTCCGCGTGTGCGGATCGCCGGACTTGATGGACCGAAGGTCTGATCCGGAGATGGCGCTTCTTATGTTCTTATGTTCTTATGTTCTTATGTAGGGAAGAAGAACCCGATGTTCAGTTACAAAATCAGTGCTAGGGGAAAGTTACCTTGAAAAAGACTTGGGTGTGCTGGTAGATACAACAATGAAATCAACAGCACAATGTGCAGCAGGCCTCAAAGAAAGCGAACAGAATGTTGGGTATTATTAAAAGGGGAATTACGACCAGGATGGAGGAAGTCATCATGCCGCTGTATCGTGCGATGGTGCGCCCGCATCTGGAGTACTGTGTCCAATTTTGGTCAAAGTACTACGTTTCACTTCTTAATAAACAGAAGCAACAACTGGTATCCAAATGTTGAGGCAAGCTATCAAAAGGAATCTTGTTTCTTTAAGACAATGCCACTCCTCGAAAGCCGACCATTATGCAGCAGAAACTGGAAGATCTTCACTGGCTTACTCACGTGATTTGGCCCCTTGGGACTACTACCTCTTTTCTAACCACAAGAACACGTCAAGGGAAGAACATTTTCAAGAATTGAGGATGCTACAATAGCTGTGGATGAGTGGTTTACAGCACAACCAAAATAATTTTTCTTGGATGACTTAAAGAAGTTAGAACAATCAAGTCATAAGTGTGTGGAGCTCAGTGGTAAATATGTAGAGTAAATACATTTTTTCTAATCCCATAGCTTATTGTCTTCTTTACAAAGCCAAAGATTTATCAGCACCCCATTGATACAGGTACTTATTTTGTACCTGGGGCAATGGAGGGTTAAGCAACTGCAGTGGGAATTGAACCCAGTTCCCCAGATTCTCAGACCACTGCACTCACCGCTAGGCTGGTGTCCCACGAACGTTTTGTAGTTGCAACACACTAAACCCGGGGCCACAGCTGTGGGGCATCCGGAAATGCACGGACGATGACATGATGACATCATGAGCATGTATGACATCATCACGCCGATGTCTGCGCGTGTGCAGAGGCCCTCAAGACGGGGCCCTGAGCCTGCTATGACTGTGCCGGTGGGAGGGTGCTGAAAGAGGAGAGGCGCCGGCGAGGATGTGATGTGCCTAATGAATTTGTTTTGTAAACCGCTTAATACTCATGTACAAGCGGTATATCACATCATGCAAGCAGTTAGCTGGCACCTGTGCCTCTCCTCCTTGCCAGTGACTCATGGCACACCCGGAATCTCGCCGCAGCACACAGTTTGCGATACACTGCACTAGGCTATCCTCCACAATGTATAACATGTGTGGCACACTGCAGCCTCTTAAATATTTAAAGTGATGTGCATTTTTGGTGGCACGACCCACAGAGGGGCTGGGGGTGACAAGGCACTGTAACATTAAACTTTGAGGTAAATAGTTACAGTTAGATCTGCTAATTACTCATCAGGAAACTGAGTAACTGCTTGTAAATGTCACTCTACAGTATGCATGACTCATATTGCAAATCCATGTTTGCTTCGTACTGTGTATCATTTATAAAGCAGTTTCCATATACACTTTTCCCTCCGTATTCGCTCTGATAGGGGATTAACAGACCCGCGAATACTGAAAAACCGTGAATAACTTTTTCATTTGTTATTCACTGTTTTCTATTAAAAACCATTGTGAATATGGTGAAACCGTGAATAACATGGGGGGAGACCTGGCCTGTTCCTGAAGGAGAAGCAAAACACGATGAAGAAAGTGCTGGGAATCGGCTATTTTCTCCGTAAATGCTTGGAATCAGAGATTTCTCTATACAAGCTTATGTAATGGGGGAAGGAGCCAGCAAGCTAAAAACCGTGAATTGAAACCGCAAATGCTGAAACCGCGAATACGGAGGGAGAAGAGTATTAATAATGTTTTACAAAGACTCGTCGAACTGCATTTGTGGAAACGTTTATGCTTTTTTCCACACGATCTGTTAATCGTTAACCTGGGGGTACCACTTGCGCAGAGCTGGGACAGTTTGTATTTTGCAAAATACCCTGTGCGCTATCAGGGGTTATTGTAGAAGCCTATTTATTTTAGTTAGGTACATTTGTTGCTTTTATAAATTAGGAATAAACTTTGTACATTTTGGGGGCTTTTCACATGGGCACCCTGTTCTGAAATTAGCTCCTATGTGGCATGAGTGACACACCTGCATATTTATTTTCTAGATGAAGTGTACCAACATGCACGTGATGTGTGCCACATGCTGTGTACTTGTACCATAGTAGATGATGGCAGATAAAAATCTGTACCGTCCAATCTGCCCAACAAGAAAAACTCATAGCATAAGGTATGATGTGATACTACTATATATCTGCATACTGAATCTTGATCTGTCTATGCATTTTCAGGAAACAGACTATAGAAGTCTGATGGCATAGGCTTTGTTCCCCCCACTACTGGAGTTGCCATTGAAATCCCACTTCAACCCACCCAGATCTGTATAGCCATAATCAGGGCACACAGAAATCTCCCCAGCATTAACCTCATTCCCCGTCTGCTGGAGTTGCTATCTAACTAATGCGTAGCGCAGGTTTTAGGGTCAGCAGAGGCGGTAACTGCTCCGATGCTCACGGGAATTCTATGAGAGTCAGAGTGGTTACCACCGCTGCCGGTGCTAAAACCTAAGCTACGTGTTAGCAAAGGAGGGGTTAAGTCACCAAACAGGAAGGGAAAGTCCAAGAACATGTGCATGAAAACCCTTCTGTAAACAAAACTCAAAAACTTCAAAAAAATACGCTTCAAATAAGGAGATCTGGTATATTCTCAGAGACCCGGATACTCTAAGAGATGTTGAAACTAGAGGTCTGCACGGGAACGGGGATCACGGGAATCCTGCGGGTCCCACGGGGGTCCCGCGGGAATCCCCCCCTAACCCACGGGACTCCCACAGGGGCCCCACTCTGGCCCATGCGGACCCCCCTCTAGCCAACGGGACTCCCACGGGGACGGAAGGCTTTGGAAGCAGGGTTCGTCCATATAATATAATGTATACGTCAGCTTTAGTAAAAGAGGGGGGTTTATAAGTTAATTACCTGAACAGAAAACAAAAAAAGGGTTCCACCAAAGAGATTCCACAAGGAAAACAGCAGCGCAAACACAAAAGAAACTGTGGAATTGATGATCCTGTCAGAAGTAATTGCTGCTTTTTATGGGGGACGGGTGGGGTTGGAGGTAATTCCTTGCGGGGACGGAGAGGATCCTGGCGGGAACGGGTGGGATTTCTGTCCCCATGCAACTCTCTAGTTGAAACTCAATAAGAAGTCCACCGACCAATCATTGCACAGCACATACATATTTCACTTGAGGAGCATTTTTGCTTTAGCACACAAGGACCCGGTACTCTTGTATCAGAACTTCAAGTGGGGTGTCCCTGAGGCAGACAGCGAACCATGGTCCATGTTGGGACCCTACAAGATTAAGATAAGTTTTCGGTTTTTGCAGTTTAAAAATAAACTGCCTCAAATCATCATGGCTTATATTTGATAACAATATAGTGTAAAATCTTCGCTGATTGGCCAGCACATCTTGTTGTATTCGATGACTTTATATCGTGACCACTTCACTGTTTGTCCAGCTCCTTTCGTTGTAAACTGCCTTGAATCATCATGGCTTATATTTGATAACAATGTAGTGTAAACTCTTTGCTGATTGTCCAGCACATCTTGTTGTAAACCACCTTGAACTTTCATGGCTTTGGCGGTATATAAGAATAAAATTATTATTATTATTATTATTATATATATATACTAGTGTTTAAGCCCGTTACATTAACGGGTGCTAGAATATATGGCTGTCTGTCTTTCTTTATTTATGTCTCTCTCCCTGCACCTGTCTCTTTCTTCCTTTCTTTCTGTCTCTCTCCCTCCTGCAATTTTTCTCTCTCTCTTCCTGGCACCCTTTGTCTGTCTGTCTTTCTTTCTGTCTCTCTCTGGTCCCCTGTCTGTCTTTATTTCTCTCTGTCTCTCTCCCTAGCCTCCTTTGTCTGTCTATATTTCTTTCTGTCTCTCCCCCCCCCACTTTCCTTTGCAGAAGCAGCAGTGATATTTCCCTTCCCCTCCAGATCCCTGTGAAGTAGTAGCAGCATTTTTCCCCACCCACCCCCCATTCCCTTCTCTCTCTCCCCCCCCCCTTTCCTTTGCAGAAGCAGCAGCGGTATTTCCCTTCCCCTCCAGGTCCCTGCTGAAGCAGTAGAAGCATTTTTCCCCACCCCCCATTCCCTTCTCTTACCGTGAGCTGCCCTGCTCCGTTCGGCCCCTCCCCCTTCCCATCCAGCGGGCTGGCCTGCTGCGGCTGAAGGTTTTTTTTCAGTGGCTCTTCTCACGATCCCCGTGGTGGCTGATCCTCCTGTAAAGAGCAGCCTGCGATGGTGTCTGGCTTTAGCGAACCTCGCAGGCCGCTCTCCAACTCGGTAGCATGTTCCCTCTGATGCGATCATGTGGAGAGCGGCCTGCGAACCTCAGCAGGCCGCTTTGAACAGGAGCGGGAGCGGTTGTTGCGGGAAGGGGGGGAGTCGGCGACGTGCAGGCCGCTGTGAACAGGAGCGGCAGCGGCGGCAGGACCATGAGCCCTCCTCCCGCCATCTGCCGCCAGCGCCGCTCCTGACGCCCGATGCACCTAACTGGCACATACGCCTCAAGCCGTGGCCATGGACGGACACAAAACACATCAGGTCCTCACAGGAGATGAGCTGCCGCTGCTGACGGCCAAGGTAGGTGCTGGGAAGAAGGCTGGGGACTCACGCATGCGCACTCATGCGGCCACGGAACTACAGATCATGGAAGCACGCAAATAGGAGTGCGCATGTGCGAGTTAGCCTTTTATTATATAGGATTAAAGTTTGAGCAGCTTATTTAAAAAGTTCAAAATTTGTATATGCATTGGTCGGTGGGCCATCTTTTTGAGTTTCAACATCTCATAGAAGCTCCAGGTCTCTGAGCATACACCAGATCTACCTTTTTTATTTTTGTTATCATTTTTACTAAGAATTTCACAGCAACCAAGCATCAGAATACAGTATACAGTAGGACAGATACAA